>NC_091763.1:97281075-97926347 GCF_029378745.1 Bos indicus
TATATATAATGGTCATCTGAGTTAAATCCACTCATTCCAGTCCATTTTAGTTTGCTGATTTCTAAAATGTCGATGTTCACTCTTGCCATCTCCTGTTTGACCACTTCCAATTTGCCTTGATTCATGGACCTAACATTCCAGGTTTGTATGCAATACTGCTCTTTACAGCATCGGACTTGCTTCTATCACCAGTCACATTCACAATTGGGTGGTGTTTTTGCTTTGGCTCCGTCTCTTCATTCTTTCTGGAGTTAGTTCTCCAGTGATTTCCAGTAGCATATTGGGCACCATGGACCTGGGGAGTTCATCTTTCAGTGTCCTATCTTTTTGCCTTTTCATGCTGTTCATGGGGTTCTCAAGGCAAGAATACTGAAGTAGTTTGCCAGAGTAAAACCTCTTACCTGTTAAGCAGTTTATCCCTATTTCCTCCTCCTCTCAGTCTCTGGAAACCACCAATTTTCTCTGTCTCTATGAATATACTTATTCTGGACATTTCATATACATGTAATCATATAATCTGTGACTTTTTTTGTCTGACTTCTTTTACTCATAAGGGCTCCCCTTGTGATTCAGCTGGTAAAGAATTTGCCTGCAATGCAGGAGACCTGGGTTGGGAAGATTCCTAGAGAAGGAAAATGCTACCCACTCCAGTATTCTGGCCTGGAGAATTCCATGGACTGTATAGTCCATAGGGTTGCAAAGGGTCGGACGTGACTGAGTGACTTTCACTCACTCTTTTACTCAGCATATATTTTGGAGATTCATCCACATTGTAGCATATATCAGTAGTTCATTCTATTTTTTTTTAATGGTTGAATATTTTCCTTAAGTCTTTTAGTTCAACTTATAAATTGTATTCTATTTCACAGAATTAGCAAATTTTGAACAATAACTTTTAAACTGACTGATTAATATTTAGTCCACTTACCTAGTTAATTAACATTCCTTGAAAATTTCAAATAGCACATATACTTAACATATTCAATTTTCTTTAATGCCTTAATGAGTTTTTAAATTGAAGTATAACTCACAGAGAGAAAAGCACACAACACATAAGTATGGAACTGCATGAATTTTTCTCAAATCAACACCCCTATGTAGCTACTGGAGAAGGCAATGGCACCCCACTTCAGTACTCTTGCCTGGAAAATCCCATGGGCAGAGGAGCCTAGTAGGCTCCAGTCCATGGGGTCACTAAGAGTCCGGCATGACAGAGTGACTTCACTTTCACTTTTCACTTTCATGCATTGGAGAAGGAAATGGCAACCCACTCCAGTATTCTTGCCTGGAGAATCCCAGGGACAGAGGAGCCTGGTGGGCTGCTGTCTATGGGGTCGCACAGAGTCAGACACGACTGAAGCGACTTAGCAGCAGCAGCAGCAGCATGTAGCTACTACCCAGATCAAGAAAGAGAACGTGACAAGCATTGCAGAAGCTCTCTCCTGCCCCTGTGCATTTTCCTGTGAAAGAATTCTCTTCCTGAATCTTTCTGATTTGTGGCAGAAGAGGTGCTTAGCTGCCAAACGTTCTACCAATTATCGGCTACTCACTTGTGTACTTTAATAACAAAGGCTGCAGGGTGCAAAGGACAAGATTCAGAAAGAAGCTCCACGTCAGTCTTGGGGCTCTTAGTGTCCCCGGCATCAGACTGTTCTCTCTGAGCTGAGTACACAGCACATGTTGCCCTTTTTGTTAAAGGATTAGAAGTGCAAGAGAATGACATTGTCTGCCAACCATAGCTCAGGTCAAGATGAAGCTCAGCCGCTACTTACTGTATATAAATGTCTCCCTGTTGTGCGGGCAGTGACTCCTTCTGTTACAAACACCCTGAACATAGTACCAGGATAGACAGAGGGTCTCAAGGGACTTTAATGGCATTTGCTGTCAATAGGTTCAGATAAATATGAAAGAGGCTTTGAGAAGAATTTGTTGTTGTTTTTTAGTTGCTCAGTTGTATCTGACTCTTTTGCAACCCCCATGGACTCTAGCCCACCAAACTCCTCTGTCCATGGGATTTCCCAGGCAAGAATGCTGGAGTGGGTTGCCATTCCCTTCTCCAGGATCTTCCCAACCCAGGGATGGAACCCACATCTCCTGTGTCTCCTGCATTGGCAGGGTTTTTGTTTGTTTGTTTGTTTGACCACTGAGCCACCAGGGAAACCCCTTGAGAAGAATTACTTCTTGCTGAAATTGACTTCAGTAGCAGCAGCTAGATGAACAGAAGACCAGAGCTAAGATAAATGGGAAAAGCAATGTGCCATCCAGTAGAGGGTTTTGAAAGCTAGGGGAGGAAATCAGAGGGTTTTGAAGGAAGAGCTGGTCAGATGCTGGGCATCCACCTCCCCTTGGTCATGATTTGTATTTTTATTTTCAGAGGTGGTTTCTGAAGTGAAGTGTAGGATGGACGAGTGATTTGTCACCCACGTGGCTTGTTGGGGGTGGAGGATGAACCTGTTCAGTGAGGCCCTTTATCAACCCTCCAACCTAACCATGGTGTTGGTTGCCTATCCAGGCTACAGAGGAGTTTGGGACATGCTACCCTCAAATATGCTGCTTTGTCACCTCAATTATTTGGAGCTGAAGTTACATAAAAATAGTAGGTGCAGGAAGGGCTCCCTGACTTTTCCCATTCCACTAAAAAATGAGCCATTAAATTCCCCATGAGAAAGATGTCTTCCCTGTATTAGGAAGCAGAGGCACATCCTTGTCACCAGAGACTGGGAATTGCTTTTCTACCTAAAGAATGGTGCCCCCTTGATAGGTTTGACTGCAGAATGCGAGGAGGGTTTGTTGGAGTAAAAGTGGTTTAAGATCCAAGGCAAAATAACAAACAAGGCATGATGGTCTGAGTACTCAGCACATGTTGGACTTCCTGCACAGAACAAAGCCCTCTGGGAATGAGCACTTAGAAGGAAAGATGGTTTATTATCATAATGCAGTATTCAATTACTTGCTCTGATGAGAGGTGGAGGGGTTTCCAAATTCATTGTAATAATTTAGAGTTTTGAGGGGGGAAATAATTAAAAATGTAGGCCACCTATGGGTGCTGCGTAATGTGGATGATATAACATGGTTATAATGGGAATATGATACATTCTATTTTTACAGTCTCTGGCTACAAAGAGTGTATTAGGTATTTTGCGGTAGACTCAGAAGCTCAAAACAAACAAGATTAAAATCAGCAATAAAGCAGATCAGGAGGCTGTAGTGAAATTCAGCAATAAATTTGACACAAAGCCAATGAGGTAGGCTGAAGGTCTTTTAGAATTTGCTGCAGGTGGATGCTTGTGTTTTCTTATTTTAGGGATATGTGAGGATATAGAAGGTGGCTATGAGGGAAACGTCAGCCAGGGCACACTTCCCATTGTAGGAAAAATGATTGTGATTTTGTTGGGAGAACAGAATTTTCATAGCCTAGTCTCTCGGACAGCAAGGAGATCAAAATATTAAGGCATCAAGGAGCACCCCCTCCCCACGCTGGGCCAGACCCCATTGCTCTCTTTCTCATCGCTGTCACAGCCATCCCTACAGGACTTGAAGACTTCACTCCTGACCCACAGACAACCTCCAAGGCCAAGGCTGAATGGTCCGTTCTATTGGATCAGTACCTATGTCATATCACTCTTACTGTTTTCAATATCACCCATGGATTAAAAACCTCAAATCGACATATTCCAGGTTACTCTGTGTCTGTTTCCATTTTCTCCATCTGTTAAATGAGACCATTGTTAAAAAAATTATTTTAGAACTTCTGATATTTTATCAAGTTACTTGATAGGTTTAGGATTAACCAGTTTTTTACCATCTAAGGTGTTACATCATCCTCTTAATTCACAATTCACTACATTTTGCCTCTTATTACACTCATACTAAACTATGGTATATAACAGTTCTATTTATGTCTTCTCGAAAAAGAGTACATTTTCCACCTGATCACTGCAGCCAAAGAATCCAGCAGTCAGTGCTCAGGTGAAAACCATATTTATTAATCTACACATGTTGGCACTGAACAGGTAACAGGTGGCAATGATGCTACTTTTTTTTTTTAGAATTGTGTGCATATCTGAGCATTTATTTACTTAATATTTTTGAAATTAAGTGTGGAAATTTCACAAACCTGTAAAGGTAAACAAATGTCACCTATTTTGCCTTGACTTCATGCATCGAAGTGTTTGGAAAAGTGCAATTATTTACAGCAGCAAAGGAGTTGAAATTTTGAGCAATCATTTAATTAAAAAATTTTAAGTTTTAGAATGTGTAGAAGTAAAAGAACTGTGTGTAGGGAACTCTAGGGAAAAAAATGTATCAGAATTGCCAATGAAATAATTAGGAGAAATTTTTGGAGTCTGAAATGGAGCATGGATAAAAAATGCTGAATAAAGAAGGTGATTAGAAACAAAATGCCCTAGAGTTTCTCGAACAGAAGCTAATGGTCAACAGGCTGTTATCAGCATAGCACAAGAGCAGAGCAATGTGCAAGCCGGACATTAGTGACAGAAATAGAAAGTAAAAGCCAGAATATCAAAATTATGTCTGTTAAAACAGTGTATGTTATGTCAGGTAAAGTTCATTGTAATAATTTATTTAAACTACTATTTTTTGAACCTTTAATACATTTATATGGTTCAAGTTTTAAAAAATATATTCCTACCCTTTAGACACCCAGTTTCATCATCAAGAGACAACCAGGATTATCATATTATCAGCGTCCTGTGTTCTTGTTTCTTTTGTTCTTGTCTGACTCTTTTGTGATCCCATGGACTGTAGCCCACCAGGCTCCTCTGTCCATGGGATTCTCCAGGCAAGAGTACTGGGGCAGATTTCCGCGCCCTCCTGCAGGGGATCTTTCTGACCGAGGGATTGAACCTGGGTCTCCCACAGTGCAGGAAGATTCTTTACCATCTGGGCCACCTGGGAAGCCCTACAATCCACATATAAGGATAACCTATTCAGAATATAGATAAATTCAGTGTATCTATTCACATTCAGAAAACAATGTATTGGCCAGTGCATTGTTTTCAGTTTCAGAAAAGTTAGTAAAATAGCACATAAAAGTAAAATACAAGTAGGCTACAAAAGTCACTATCTCTGTGAAAGTGAAAGTGAAGTCGCTCAGTCGTGTCCGACTCTTTGTGACACCATGGACTGTAGCCCACCAGGTTCCACCATCCATGGAATTTTCCAGGCAAGAATACTGGAGTGGGTTGCCATTTCCTTCTCCGTAACCTCACCTAATCCAGCAGGAGAACATTAGCAGTTCCCCTCCCTTCCAGGTGACTCTTACCTATAAGCTAATCACTGTTTTGAATTAGTATAGTTTATTTAGTCTGTTTTTGAACTTTAATTAGATGATAAGCAAGGTGCATTCTTTTGTGTCTGTCTTGACTTTTCCCACATCATGTTTTGGAGATCCATTCATGTTGTTGGGTATAGCTGAAGCTGGCTTCTTTTTCATGGCTTGAGAGTATTCTCTTGTATGGCTGTGGCACTGTTCATGCATGCCACTCTTGGTGTTTTTCTGTAATCTTCACTTTGGGGATATTATGAATAATGCTGCTGTGAATATTTTTTACATGTTATGGTGTATATGTTCTCATATATCTCTTGGAAATATATATAACATAAATACAAGTAAATTTTAATGTTGCCCTTCTTTCTATACACACAATGACTTTTTTACAAGGTTATTATTCAGTTCAGTTCAGTCGCCCAGTCATGTCCGACTCTTTGGGACCCCATGGACTGCAGCACGCTACGCTTTCCTGTTCTTCACTAACTCCTGGAGCTTGCTCAAATTGATGTCCATTGAGTCAGTGATGCCATCCAACCATCTCATCCTCTGTTGTCCCCTTTTCCTCTCGGCTTCAATCTTGCCCAGCATCAGGCTCTTTTCCAATGAGTCAGTTCTTCATATCAGGTAACCAAAGTATTGGAGTTTCAGCTTCAGCATCAGTCTTTCCAATGAATATTCAGGACTGATTTCCTTTAGGATGGACTGGTTGGATCTCCTTGCAGTGCAAGGGACTCCCCAGAGTCTTCTCCAACACCACAGTTCAAAAGCATCAATTCTTCAGATCTCAGCTTTCTTTATAGTCCAACTCTCACAACCACACATGACTACTGGAAAAGCCATAGCTTTGACTAGATGGACCTTTGTCGGCAAAGTAATGTCTCTGCTTTTTAATATGCTGTCTAGGTTGGTCATAACTTTTCTTCCAAGGAGCAAGCATCTTTTAATTGCATGGCTGCAGTCACCATCTGCAGTGATTTTGGAGCCCCAAAAAATAAAGTCTGTCACTTATTTCCACTGTTTCCCCATTTATTTGCCATGAAGTGATGGGACTGGATGCTATGATCTTAGTTTTTTCGATGTTGAGTTTTAAGCCAGCTTTTTCACTCTCCTCTTTCACTTTCATCAAGAGGATCTTTAGTTCCTCTTCACTTTCTGCCATAAGGGTGGTGTCATCTGTGTATCTGAGGTTATTGATATTTCTCCTGGAAATCTTGATTCCAGCTTGTGCTTCATCCATCTCTGCATTTCACATGATGTACTCTTCATATAAGTTAAATAAGCAGGGTGACAATATACAGCCTTGATGTATTCCTTTCCTGATTTGGAACCATGTCTGGTTCTAACTGTTGCTTCTTGACCTGCACACAGATTTCTCAGGAGGCAGGTAAGGTGGTCTGGTATTCCCATCTTTTTTTTCAGAATTTTCCACAATTTGTTCTGATCTACACAGTCAAAGGCTTTGGCGTAATCAATAAAGCAGAAGTAGATATTTTTCTAGAATTCTCTTGTTTTTTCGATGATCCAGCGGATGTTGGCAATTTGATCTCTGGTTCTTCTGCCTTTTCTAAATCCAGCTTGAACATTAGGAAGTTGATGGTTCATGTACTTCTGAAGTCTGGCCTGGAGAATTTGAGCATTACTTTGCTACTGTGTGAGATGAGTGCAATTGTGCATTCTTTGGCATTGCCTTTCTTTGGGATTGAAATGAAAACTGACCTTTTCCAGTCCTGTGGCCACTGCTGAGTGTTCCAAATTTGCTGGCATATGGAGTGCAGCACTTTCACAGCATCATCTTTTAGGATTTGAAATAGCTCAACTGGAATTCCATCACCTCCACTAGCTTTGTTCATGGTGATGATTCCTAAGGCCCATTTGACTTCACATTCCAGGATGTCTGGCTCTAGTTAAGTAATCACACCATCGTGGTTATCTGAGTCATGAAGATCTTTTTTTGTACAGTTCTTCTGTGTATTCTTGCCACCTCTCCTTAATATCTTCTGTTTCTATTAGGTCCATACCATTTCTGTCCTTTATTGTGCCCATCTTTGCAAGAAATGTTCCCTTGGTATTTCTAATTTTCTTTGCAGCCAAAGATGGAGAAGTTCTAAACATCCAGCAAAAAGATGACCAGGAGCTGACCGTGGCTCCAATCATGAACTCCTTATTGCCAAATTCAGACTTAAATTGAAGAAAGTAGGGAAAGCCACTAGACCATTCAGGTATGACCTAAATCGAGTCCCTTACTGTTATACAGTGGAAATGACAAATAGATTCAAGGGATTAGATCTGATAGACAGAGTGCCTGAAGAACTATGAATGGAGGTTCATGACATTGTACAGGAGGCAGTGATCAAGACCATCCCCAAGAAAAATAAATGCAAAAAAGGCAAAATGGTTGTCTGAGGAGGCCTTACAAATAGCTTTCAAAAGAAGAGATGCTAAAGGCAAAGGAGAAAGGGAAAGATATACCCATGTGAATGCAGAGTTCCAAAGAAGAGCAAGGAGAGATAAGAAAGCCTTCCTCAGTGATCAATGCAAAGAAATAGAGGAAAACAATAGAATGGGAAAGACTAGAGATCGCTTCAAGTTTATTATTATCATTTATTTATCTATTTTCGGTTATGCCGAGTCTTGGTTGCAGAGCATGGCTTTCTCTAGCGTAGGAAGCAGGGGCTACTCCCTCGTTGTGGTTCACAGGCTTCTCATTGTGGAAGCCCCTCTTGTTACAGAACATAGGCTCTAGAGCACAGAGGCTCAGTAGTTTTGGCACACGGTCTTAGCTGCCCCCTGGCATGTGGGATCTTAGTTCCTAAACTCGGGATGTACCTGTGTCCCCTGCATTTGATGGACTTTTTATTTTTTTAGAATAAAAAATACATTTTAGTATTGACTTACATATTTTTAAATTTAGTGAAATTCTGAGAAAATTACATTTGAAATGTTTTCTCACTTAGTACTGTATTCAATTCCTATACCACATGGCCGCACACTGTACGTAGGGACTTTAAAGGTCTTCATCTGGCCTGGTATGTAGATTCTTAACCACCATTCCACCAGGGAAGTCCCTTGCAAGGGTTTTATTAAACAGGACTAATAAAAGCCTGTTAATTTGGGAGAGGTCATCAAATTATGGGGGCTTCCCTGGTGGCTCAGTGGTAAAGAATCTGCCTGCAATGCAGGAGATGCAGGTTTGATCACTGGATCAGGAAGATGCCCTGGAGAAGGAAATGGCAACCCACTCCAGTTCTTGCCTGGGAAATCCCATGAACAAAGAAGCCTGGTGGGCTACAGTCCAGGGGGTCACAAAAGAGTTGGACATGACTTAGTGACTAAACAACAACAGCAATCAATTTATAGTGAACCAATTCAACCTGGTCATCTCTATTCCACAGGTGTTCGACCCATACAAAATTATTGATCCCATCTGTGAATCAGGTTTCCATGTGATGCTTTCCAATCTCTGGATATCAAAGGGCATTTTCATAATAAAATGAAATCTCTGAGAATGGTTGAAAATCCTCTCAGAAAAGCTGAAACTGATCATGCTATTGTAGCTAGAACCCATTGCAATGGAAAATGTTATTTCAGGGTGATTGAATTTCTTGAGACATTAATACAGGTATTCCTCATTTTTCAAAAGTTCACTTTACACCACTTTCCTTATATGAAAGACTTACATTGGCACCTATGTTCAGTATCTTTGAAATTTGAAGAGGATTTTCACTTTTATGGGAAAAAAAAAGGCAAAAAACTAAAAAGCATTCCAAGTTCATTCTGCAGCAAGGCATTATAGAGGCAGCACGGACCCAAAGCAGGCAGAATGGCCCTGGCAAGCTCCTTCCCCAGAAATTATACTCCGCACCTTAGCATCAAGCTGCCTTAGCTCTGAACTGTGTCTGTATGCATTTGTGCTTTATTTTGATTCATTTTGTGCATCCCTTAAAAAGATCTTCCCAGAGGTAACTGCTGCTTCTCTTGAGGCCAGTTTAACTTACAAAAGGTTTCATCAGTTCAGTCGCTCAGTCGTGCCCGACACTTTGCGATCCCATGAATTGCACACGCCAGGCCTCCCTGTCCATCACCAACTCCTGGAGTTCACTCAGACTCACGTCCATCAAGTCAGAGATGCCATCAGCCATCTCATCCTCTGTCGTCCCCTTCTCCTGCTCCCAATCCGTCCCAGCATCAGAGTCTTTTCCAATGAGTCAACTCTTTGCATGAGGTAGCCAAAGTACTGGAGTTTCAGCTTTAGCATCATTCCTTCCAAAGAAATCCCTTCAGATCTGATCTCCTTCAGAATGGACTGGTTGGATCTCCTTGCAGTCCAAGGGACTCTCAAGAGTCTCCTCCAACACCACAGTTCAAAAGCATCAATTCTTCAGTGCTCAGCTTTCTTCACAGTCCAACTCTCACATCCATACATGACCACTGGAAAAACCGTATACTGGAGTAGACGGACCTTTGTTGGCAAAGTAATGTCTCTGCCTTTCAATATGCTATCTATGTTGGTCATAACCTTTCTCCCAAGGAGTAAGCATCTTTTAATTTCATGGCTGAAATCACCATCTGCAGTGATTTTGGAGCCCCCCAAAATAAAGTCTGACACTGTTTCCACTGTTTCCCCATCTATTTCCCATGAAGTGATGGGATCGGATGCCATGATCTTCATTTTCTGAATGTTGAGCTTTAAGCCAACTTTTTCACTCTACTCTTTCACCTTCATCAAGAGGCTTTTTAGTTTCTCTTCACTTTCTGCCATAAGGGTGGTGTCATCTGCATATCTGAGGTTATTGATATTTCTCCTGGCAATCTTGATTCCAGCTTGTGCTTCTTCCAGCCCAGCATTTCTCATGATGTACTCTGCATAGAAGTTAAATAAGCAGGGTGACAATATACAGCCTTGACGTACTCCTTTTCCTATTTGGAACCAGTCTGTTGTTCCATGTCCAGTTCTAACTGTTGCTTCCTGACCTGCATATAGATTTCTCAAGAGGCAGGTCAGGTGGTCTGGTATTCCCATCTCTTTCAGAATTTTCCACAGCTTATTGTGATCCACACAGTCAAAGGCTTTGGCATAGTCAATAAAGCAGAAGTAGATGTTTTCTTGGAACTCTTTTGCTTTTTTGATGATCCAGTGGATGTTGGCAATTTGATCTCTGATTCCTCTGCCTTTTCTAAAACCAGCTTGAATATCTGGAAGTTCATGGTTCACGTATTGCTGAAGCCTGGCTTGGAGAATTTTGAGCATTACTTTACTAGCATGTGAGATGAGTGCAATTGTGCGGTAGTTTGAGCATTCTTTGGCATTGCCTTTCTTTGGGATTGGAATGAAAACTGACCTTTTCCAGTCCTGTGGCCACTGCTGAGTTTTCCAAATTTGCTGGCATATTGAGTGCAGCACTTTCACAGCATCATCTTTTAGGATTTGAAATAGCTCAACTGGAATGCCATCACCTCCACTAGCTTTGTTTGTAGTGATGCTTTCTAAGGCCCACTTGACTTCACATTCCAGGATATCTGGCTCTAGGTCAGTGATCACACCATCGTGATTATCTGGGTCATGAAGATCTTTTTTGTACAGTTCTTCTGTGTATTCCTGCCACCTCTTCTTAATATCTACTGCTTCTGTTATGTCCATATCATTTCTGTCCTTTATCAAGCCCATCTTTGCATGAAATGTTCCCTTGGTATCTCTAATTTTCTTGAAGAGATCTCTAGTCTTTCCCATTCTGTTGTTTCCCTCTATTTCTTTGCATTGATCACTGAGGAAGGCTTTCTTATCTCTTCTTGCTCTTCTTTGGAACTCTGCATTCAGATGCTTATATCTTTCCTTTTCTCCTTTGCTTTTTGTGTCTCTTCCTTTCACAGCTATTTGTAAGGCCTCCTCAGACAGCCATTTTGCTTTTTTGCATTTCTTTTCCATGGGATGGTCTTGATCCCTGTCTCCTGTACAATGTCACGAACCTCATTCCATAGCTCATCAGGCTCTCTATCTATCAGATCTAGTCCCTTAAATCTATTTCTCACTTCCACTGTATAATCATAAGGAATTTGATTTAGGTCATACCTGACTCGTCTAGTGGTTTTTCCTACTGTCTTCAATTTAAGTCTGAATTTGGCAATAAGGAGTTCATGATCTGAGCCACAGTCAGCTCCTGGTCTTGTTTTTGTCGGCTGTATAGAGAGTTTCTCCATCTTTGGCTGCAAAGAATATAATCAATCTGATTTTGGTGTTGACCATCTGGGGATGTCCATTGTAGAGTCTTCTCTTGTGTTGTTGGAAGAGGGTGTTTGCTATGACCAGTGCATTTTCTTGGCAAAACTCTATTAGTCTTTGCCCTGCTTCATTCCGTATTCCAAGGCCAAATTTGCCTGTTACTCCAGGTGTTTCTTGACTTCCTACTTTTGCATTCCAGTCCCCTATAATGAAAAGGACATTTTTTTGGGTGTTAGTTCTAAAAGGTCTTGTAGGTCTTCAAAGAACCGTTCAACTTCAGCTTCTTCAGCGTTACTGGTTGGGACATAGACTTGGATTACCATGATATTGAATGGTTTGCCTTGGAAATGAACAGAGATCATTCTGTCATTTTAGAGATTGCATCCAAGTACTGCATTTCAGACTCTTTTGTTGACCATGATGGCTACTCCATTTCTTCTAAGGGATTCCTGCCCACAGTAGTAGATATAATGGTCATTGGAATTAAATTCACCCATTCCAGTAATTTTAGTTCGCTGATTCCTAGAATGTCAATGTTCATGCTTGCCATCTCTTGTTTGACCACTTCCAATTTGCCTTGATTCATGGACCTGACATTCCAGGTTCCTATGCAATATTGCTTTTTATAACATCGGACCTTGCTTCTATCACCAGTCACATCCACAGCTGGGTATTGTTTTTGCTTTGGCTCCCTCCCTTCATTCTTTCTGGAGTTATTTCTCCACTGATCTCCAGTAGCATATTGGGCACCTACTGACCTGGGGAGTTCCTCTTTTAGTATCCTATCATTTTGCCTTTTCATACTGTTCATGGGGTTCTCAAGGCAAGAATACTGAAGTGGTTTGCCATGCCCTTCTCCAGTGGACCATATTCTGTCAGACCTCTCCACCATGACCCGCCCATCTTGGGTGGCCCCATGGGCGTGGCTTAATTTCATTGAGTTAGCCAAGGCTGTGGTCCTAGTGTGATTAGATTGACTAGTTTTCTGTGACTATGGTTTCAATGTGTCTGCCCTCTGATGCCCTCTTGCAACACCTACCCTCTTACTTGGGTTTCTCTTACCTTGGGTGTGGGGTATCTCTTCACGGCTGCTCCAGCAAAGCGCTGCCGCTGCTCCTTACCTTAGACAAGGGGTGTCTCCTCACCGCCACCCCTCCTGACCTTGAACGTGGAATGGCTCCTCTAGGCCCTCCTGCACCCACGCAGTCACCGCTCCTTGGACCTGGGGTTGCTCCTCCCGGTCTCCCACCCTGGCCTCTGGCAGGCGGGTAGCTCCTCTCCACTGCTCCTGCGCTATAGCAGCCTGGCACTCTCCGCTGCCGCCCCTGACCTCGGATGCACGGTAGCTCCTTGCTGCCATTCCTGCACCGTTGCAGCCTGGCACTCTCGGCCGCTGCCCCTGACCTCGGACGTGGGGTAACTCCTCTTGGCCGCCACCTCTTGGGCACGGGGTCCTCCCAGCTTCTGCCCCTAGCCTCGGATGTGGGGTAGCTCCTCTAGGCCACGCATGTGCACCATCTCAGCCGCCCGCACTATGTGCGCTGTTGCAGCCGCCCACGCTCTGTGTGCCATCAGAACCCTCTAACTGTGGACATTGAGGAAACCTGTACTTGAAATCTTAGAATGGACAGCATCATTATTAATACATAACTGACTGGTATAAGTTTGCTTTGTTTCCTAAATTGCTACTGAGTCATATAAGGACAGAAAAGAGCATCAGATAAGTAATTAAATAGTAATTCAAATGCTTTTATATTTTTTGTAATTGCATCATTCTACAATAAACATCTCTAAGCATTTTTGCAGAACAAGCACATGGATTTTTGTATTATTTACAGTTTTACTTATACATGTGAAAAATTTAAATAGTGCATTAGAAAATTTTACTCCAGACAGTATGAAAAATTTCAGATATGAAATGGTAGTGCTGATTCTGTTTTAATGTTCCATCTGATTTTACATATTAAGATGATATTACAATCTATAAATCTATCAAAATGTTTCTACTTTTGTTCAGTTCAGTTCAGTCGCTCAGTCGTGTTCGACTCTGCGACCCCATGAATCGCAGCACGCCAGGCCTCCCTGTCCATCACCAACTCCTGGAGTTCACTCAGACTCACGTCCATCGAGTCAGTGATGCCATCCAGCCATCTCATCCTCTGTCATCCCCTTCTCCTCCTGCCCCCAATCCCTCCCAGCATCAGAGTCTTTTCCAATGAGTCAACTCTTCGCATGAGGTGGCCAAAGTACTGGAGTTTCAGCTTTAGCATCATTCCTTCCAAAGAAATCCCAGGGCTGATCTCCTTCACAATGGACTGGTTGGATCTCCTTGCAGTCCAAGGGACTCTCAAGAGTCTTCTCCAATGCCACAGTTCAAAAGCATCAGTTCTTCGGCGCTCAGCTTTATTCACAGTGCAACTCTCACATCCATACATGACCACTGGAAAAACCATAGCCTTGACTAGATGGACCTTTGTTGGCAAAGTAATGTCTCTGCTTTTTAATATGCTATCTAGGTTGGTCATAACTTTTCTTCCAAGGAGCAGGCGTCTTTTAATTTCATGGCTGCAATCACCATCTGCAGTGATTTTGGAGCCCCCCAAAATAAAGTCTGACACTGTTTCCACATCTATTTCCCATGAAGTGATGGGACCAGATGCCATGATCTTCGTTTTCTGAATGTTGAGTTTTAAGCCAACTTTTTCACTCTCCTCTTTCACCTTCATCAAGAGGCTTTTTAGTTCCTCTTCACTTTCTGCCACAAGAGTGGTGTCATCTGCATATCTGAGGTGACTGATATTTCTCCTGGCAACCTTGATTCTAGCTTGTGCTTCTTCCAGCCCAGCGTTTCTCAGGATGTACTCTGCACAGAACTTAAGTAAGCCGGGTGACAATATACAGCCTTGACGTACTCCTTTTCCTATTTGGAAGCAGTCTGTTGTTCCATGTCCAGTTCTAACTGTTGCTTCCTGACCTGCATATAGGTTTCTCAAGAGGCAGGTCAGGTCATCTGGTATTCCCATCTCTTTCAGAATTTTCCATAGTTTATTGGGATCCACACAGTCAAAGGCTTTGGCATAGTCAATACAGCAGAAATAGATGTTTTTCTGGAACTCTCTTGCTTTTTCCATGATCCAGTGGATGTTGGCAATTTGGTCTCTGGTTCCTCTGCCTTTTCTAAAACCAGCTTGAACATCTGGAAGTTCATGGTTCACGTATTGCTGAAGTCTGGCTTGGAGAATTTTGAGCATTACTTTACTAGCGTGTGAGATGAGTGCAATTGCTCCCCAAAGGTAACTTAAGTTTGAATGAATTCAACTAAATGGTGAAGTCTTTTTAAAATTGCTAAAGAAAATACTGTGTTTGAATCACTTGTTATTAGTTTGATGACTGCAGTGACTTTTACCAGCCTCTCTGGTGTAATTTCCCTTAAAATCAAGTATTTTTGTAAGATTTAGCCTCAGCCTCATCATATAATATAGTAGAGAAGAGGCTTCAGTTCAACAAATATGGAGTCCCTGCTCTGTGGTAGCCACTGAGTGTATGAAAATGAATTCAAACAAGTGAACAAGACTAAAGGGAACAAGCACATCCTCTGGAACCATTATGTTCTCTTGTCATAACTGCTACTAACCAAGAATTAAGGCAGCTGTGGTGTGCACATGTGTTGAGCCTAAGTGCTCAGGTGAGCTGCTGACCTTGTAATGGAGCTGGACCCTAGGCGGCCTTCTCAGAATAGACCCCCCACCCATGTCCCCCACCTGCCTTTTGTCTGCAAAAAAATTTTAATCAAAGGATAAACTTAATCAGAGAAATAAGAAAATGCAGAAAGAAAGGAAAATAGTCAGGCAAGACCAAATAATAATATTTAGCCATTAAGCAAAGTCAAGGACCTTTAGTTCTTCCTCAAGGACTGTAGATAATATTCTAAGCCATGTCCTCTGAGCTGCCTTGCAGACACTCACCAAGTAGAAGAAGTTACCTGTATGCTGCCCACAAGCACATGGACCCCAGATTGGTTGGAACCAGAAGGTTGATGTTGATTTCCAATTACCTCAGCACCAACAATCAGAAGAATGTCTACAAACTGATCATACACCTTCAGCACTGGAAGACTCCTCACTACACATTCTGGGGTGGAACACACAGTCTTAGGGGCATCAGTCCACTATGGCCCCCTTTGCCTGACAAAGCCATAAAGCTGTTTCTTTCTACTTCACCCAGAACTCTGTCTCTAAGCTTTAAACCATTACCTGTGTACTGAGGCCAGATTTCAACAATAACCTTTGGCTTAAAATGTAAGCAGAATTTATTACCCCCTGAATAGATGGGGAAACAGCAGAAACAGTGTCAGACTTTATTTTTGGGGACTCTAAAATCACTGCAGATGGTGATTGCAGCCATGAAATGAAAAGACACTTACTGCTTGGAAGGAAAGTTATGACCAACCTAGATAGCATATTCAAAAGCAGAGATATTACTTTGCCAACAAAGGTCAATCTAGTCAAGGCTATGGTTTTTCCGGTGGTCATATATGGATGAGAGCCAAAGAACTGATGCTTTTGAACTGTGGTGTTGGAGGAGACTCTTGAGAGTCCCTTGGACTGCAAGGAGATCCAACCAGTCCATTGTGAAGGAGATCAGCCCTGGGATTTCTTTGGAAGGAATGATGCTAAAGCTGAAACTCCAGTACTTTGGCCACCTCATGCGAAGAGTTGACTCATTGGAAAAGACTCCGATGCTGGGAGGAATTGGGGGCAGGACGAGAAGGGGACGACAGAGGATGAGATGGCTGGATGGCATCACTGACTCAGCGGACATGAGTTTGGGTGAACTCTGGGAGTTGGTGATGGACAGGGAGGCCTGGTGTGCTGCGAGATTCATGGGGTCGCAAAGAGTCAGACACGACTGAGCAACTGAACTGAACTGAACTGACCTCCACCCCACCCCCAGAGCTGTGCTAATTCTGCAGCTTCGTGGCAAGCCACAGAGTTGGTGCTCTGACTTGCAGGATGGGGTTTATCAAAGTTGTCAGGCATAAGGCCTACTTCAAGACTGTGCTTGGGCTTCCCTCATAGCTCAGTGGGTAAAGAATCTGCCTGAGGTGCAGGAGACCTGGGTTCAGTTCCTGGGTCAGGAAGATCCCCTGGAGATGGAAATAGCAACCCACTCCAGTATTCTTTCCTGGAAAATCCCACGGACAGAGGAGCCTGGCAGGCTACAGTCTATGGGGTCGCAAGAGTCAGACACGACTTAGCGACTAAACCACCACAACCACCAAGAGTGTGCTCAGTCACTCATTTGGGTCCAACTCTTTGCAACCACATGGACTATAGCCCGCCAGGCTTCTCTGTCCATGGGATTTTCCAGGTAAGAATACTAGAGTGGGCTGCCATTTCCTTCTCCAGGGAATCTTCCCAACCCAGGGATCGAACTCACATCTCCTGCATTGGCAGGGAGATTCTTTACCATTGACCCACCTAGGAAGCCATACTTCAAGAGATACCAAGTTAAATTCATAAGACGGAGAGAGGGCAAAACTGACTGCTCTGCTCAGAAACGATTTGTAATCCAAGATAAAAATAAGTATCATACACCCAAATATAGAATGATAGTTCATGTAAGCAACAGGGATATCATTTGTCAGATTGCTTACACCCATATAGAAGGAGATATGACAGCTGGTGCGGTTTATGCTCACGAACTCCCAAAGTGTGGTGTGAAGGCTGACCTGACAAATGATGCCGCAGCATATTGTAGTGGCTTGCTGCTGGCCAGCAGGCTTCTTAATAGGTTTGGTGTGGACAGAATTTATGAAGGCCATGTCGAGATGGCTAGAGATGAATACAATGTGGAAAACACTGATGGTCAGTCTGGTGTCTTCATGTGTTATTTGGATGCAGAGCTTGCCAGGATCGCTGTTGTTCAGTTGCTAAGTCATGTCTGACTCTTTGCAACCCCGTGGACTGAAGCACGCCAGGCTCTTGAGTCCTCCGCTGTTTCCTGGAGTTTGCTCAAATTCATGTCCGTTGAGTTGGTGATGCTATCTAACCACCTGATTCTCTGCTACCCCCTTCTCCTTCTGCTCAGTCTTTCCCTACATCAGTGTCTTTTCCAAAGAGTTGACTCTGCATCAGGTGGCCAAACTATTGGAGCTTCATCTTCAGCATCAGTCCTTCCAAAGAACATTCAGGGTTGATCTCCTTCAGGATTGACTGGTTTGCCAGGACTACTACTGGAAAAAAAGTTTGGGGGGCCCGAAAGGGAGCTGTCGATGGAGGCTTGTCTATCCCTCATAGTGCCATGTGGTTCCCTGGTTATGATTCAGAAAGCAAAGAATTCAGTGCTGAGGGACACTAAAAACACATCATGGGGCAGCATACTGCAAATTATATGTGTTACCTGAATGAAGAAGATGAGGATGCTTACAAGAAACAGTCCTCTCAATACGTAGAGAACAATGTAACTGCAGACATGATGGAGGAAAAGCATAAGAAAGTTCACCCTGCAATATGAGAGAATCCAGTGGATGAGAAGAAGCCTAAGAAAAAAATGTTAAAAAGAAGAGGTAGAGCATTCCCAAAATGTCACTTGTCCAGAAGAAAGACTGAGTAGTTCAGAAGAAGGGAAGCTTTCTTAGAGCTCAGGAACAGCCTGCTGAGAGTTGATAAACCAAACCACAATTTTCTATCAAGATTTTTCAGATAAAGTCAATAATAAAGTTATTGCACAAGGCTAAAAAAATAAGCAGAATTTTAACCAGGTGAATTGAAAAACATTTTTTCTTAAAAATAACTGTAGGCTGAGCTTCCTTACAAGCATGGCTTACTATCTTTCAAAGTGTGAAAGTGTTAGTTGCTCGGTTGTGTCTGATTTTTTGTGACCCCATGGACTATAGTCCATCAGGCTCCTCTGTCCATGGAATTCTCCAGGCAAGAATACTGGAGTGGGTAGCCATTCCCTTCTCCAGGGGATCTTCCTGACCTAGGGATCAAACTCAGTCTTCTGCATTGCAGGCAGATTCTTTACCACTTGAGTCACTGAGTATCTCAACAAACCTGGAGCTAGGTAACCACATTTTCACAGATGTGGTATCCAGGCTCCAAGACATTTTAGGCTGAGTAAAAATAGGTAGGAAAAGAGAAATTTAAGAATACCTGGTAGGAGTTCCCTGGTGGTCCTGGCATATTTGGGTCATGGCTAGAGAGTCGGATACAACAGGGAGTAATTAACAAGGAAGCTGGAAAGGCACTTTAGAACTGGATTTCTAGTAAACAATATGAAGAATCATGTTTTGCACAATGGGAAACCTTAGAGGTTTTTCATGTGGGAATAGAAGGATCAGATTCCTGCTTTTTTTGTTTGTTTAGAGGAGAGATTTATTTGAAGAAATACTACAACATATGAAAATGACACAAAGCCTTAATTTCTACTCATAGAGTGATAGATTTGATATGGTGCATAATTATTTGATATAGTGCATATAATCCATAGTGCAAAGTTCGATGCCTAAGTCATTTGTTGATAAACAAAACCTCTTCAGTTCAGTTCAGTTCAGCTTCCATTTCAAAGTTCTCCTCCTGGCAACTACTTTCAGTTCAGATCAGATCAGTCGCTCAGTCGTGTCCGACTCTTTGCGACCCCATGAATCGCAGCACGCCAGGCCTCCCTGTCCATCACCAACTCCTGGAATTCACTCAGACTCACGTCCATCGAGTTGGTGATCCCATCCAGCTATCTCATCCTCTGTCGTCCCCTTCTTGTCCTGTCCCCAATCCCTCCCAGCATCAGAGTCTTTTCCAATGAGTCAACTCTTCGAATGAGGTGGCCAAAGTACTGGAGTTTCAGCTTTAGCATCATTCCTTCCAAAGAAATCCCAGGGCTGATCTCCTTCAGAATGGACTGGTTGGATCTCCTTGCAGTCCAAGGGACTCTCAAGAGTCTCCTCCAACACCACAGTTCAAAAGCATGAATTCTTCGGCGCTCAGCTTTCTTCATAGTCCATCTCTCACATCCATACATGACACTGGAAAAACCATAGCCTTGATTAGACGGACCTTTGTTGGCAAAGTAATGTCTCTGCTTTTGAATATGCTATCTAGGTTGGTCATAACTTTCCTTCCAAGGAGTAAGCGTCTTTTAATTTCATGGCTGCAATCACCACCTGCACTGATTTTGGTGCCCCAAAAAATAAAGTCTGACACTGTTTCCATTGTTTCCCCATCTATTTCCCGTGAAGTGATGGGACCGGATGCCACGATCTTCGTTTTCTGAATGTTAGCTTTAAACCAACTTTTTCACTCTCCTCTTTCACCTTCATCAAGAGGCTTTTGAGTTCCTCTTCACTTTCTGCCATAAGGGTGGTGTCATCTGCATATCTGAGGTTATTGATGTTTCTCCTGGCAATCCTGATTCCAGCTTGTACTTCCTCCAGCCCAGCGTTTCTCATGATGTACTCTGCATATAAGTTAAATAAGCAGGGTGACAATATACAGCCTTGACGTACTTCTTTTCCTATTTGGAACCAATCTGTTGTTCCATGTCCAGTTCTAAGTGTTATAACTGTTTAATATCAGCAAGGGTCACAAATGCTGTGTACAATGAATCTGAACTGACAGATTTTGACTAGTGTGGTAAGTAGATTGGAATGGAGGTGGTGTAAGAGGGGAGAGCAAGTGGGAAGCTATCGAAACAGTTGACAGGAGAGATGATAAAGACCCAGTCAACTGAGTGGGAGTGGGAATGCTGAGAAGGGGACACATTTAAGAAACATTGTGCAGGTCAGACTGGTAGAACTTGGTGATTAGATGAAAGAAGACTTAAAGAATTCTACTGTGATGTGTCTCCTCTCTCTTTCTCTCTAGGATAGATATAGATATCTTTTTGGGTAACATTTATAATAGTAGATTAACCATTTTAATGTGTACAGTTTGGTGCCATTCAGTAGATTCACAGGGTACGTGGCACTCTTTAGGTCCAGAACATTTAAACGTTTTATATTTAAATTTTGGAGGAACCATCAAACTGTTACACCAAGCAGCTGCACCATTTTATATTCTCACAGGTTCTATTCTCACCAGGGTTCCATTCCT
Source organism: Bos indicus (assembly GCF_029378745.1). Lineage (NCBI taxonomy): Eukaryota > Metazoa > Chordata > Mammalia > Artiodactyla > Bovidae > Bos > Bos indicus. The sequence continues at coordinate 97,301,678 of NC_091763.1, forward strand.
GCACACACCTGCCAATACTTCGTATTTTCCTGTTTTAAAATATTTTAAATTATAGCCACCCTAGTGGTTGTGAAGTGGTATCTCATGGTGTCTTTGTTTGCATTTCCTTAATGACTAATTTTGTTGAGCATCTTTTCCTGTGAGAGTGTGGCCATTTGTATATCTCCTTTGGAAAAACGTCTATTCAGATAGTTTGCTCACTAAAAACATTGGATTATTTATTTGCCTTTTTGTTGCTGAGCAGTAAAAACTTTTTATATTTTCTGGATACTAAACTCCTGTCAGATATATAGGATTTGAAAATATTTTTTTCCCATTCTGCAGCAGGTTATCTTTTTAGCCAAGATTTTTTTTTTTTTTTTTTTTGAGCCATTTATTGAAACAGGAAACACAGGAGAAGCCAAGGATAGAAAGAAGGAAAAATAAGTTCAGTTGGTGGTGTTGATTGGAAATCTTCAGGGGACACCCAGCCAAAGGTATCTGGCTCACGTGGTGCCTGCAACATCCTATGCATTTGGTGTTTCTTGATTGATAGAATCTAGAGAGAAGCTGGTGGGTACTTGCTGCCTTAGCTATAAGCCTTCAGGCTGTATCCCACAGAAACAAAGTCACTCCTCTTTCAACAAGGTTGTCCTTTATAATTAAAAATACTAGGACTTCCCCGGTGGTTCAGTGGTTAAGACTCCAGGCTTCCACTACAGGGGGCACAACTTCTACCCTGCTTGGAGAACTAAGACCCTGCATACCCCCATGGAGTCACCAAAATAATTAATTAAATAAAATATCAAAAATCAAATTAAATTTTTAAAATATCATTTTTGGTCAATTTCCTAAAACAGTCAGAAAATTAAATGCAACTTGAATTAAACCACAATTCTGAATCAGACAACACAGGCTAAACCAGGTATGGAGAATACGAAAAACAAAATCAACCAGGGAGAGACATGGCCTACTGTGATCTACTTATACTCTTTTCCTTCAAACAGAATACCATATGTGTATATCTTAATCTAAGCTCATATTTATTTAAGATTTATTTAAACCAAAGTAATTGAAAAAGCTGATATAAAATTCCAATCCTGTATAAATAAAATAGTTCCTTCTTTCATGCTGAAAGCATCATTGACTTTTGCCTTCAGTTTATAATCTATGTGCTCTGCCTTGATTTACTCAGCCATGCCTAAAGCCCTTTTTTTATATCTTGGGTGAGCAGGCAATGTTGATGGGGGCATGAAATAGCTCCTTTTTCAGAGTTCTGCCCACATGGCTAATATTATGAGACACTCTTTTTTAAAATCCCTTGGATCTGTGCTGGGTGTCCTGCACAGACTCAGTCTGGCATTATTATTACTTTTTTTATGAATCTCAGGGAAACCATTCTGCTGCTGAGCTAGCCTCACTCACACATTTCATTTATCCACCATAATAAGAATATCAATACCTTGGATTTATATAGAGCCTCTCATCCAAAGAGGTCAAAGCTTTTTAATTTAATTGGATGTTCCTGTGGCTTTAAGAGCCTCTGGGTATATTTACAAATGTAATAATAAGAAACAGTCTGCTCTGGTTTACAATATAATAGACAGCATAAAACAAGACCTGAGCATACACTGCCTCTCACCTTCACTGCACAAACATATCTGATGCCTGGCCGTGGGGTTCAAGGTCCTTTCTGAGCGGATCTCCATGTATTTTTTCACCCGTGACTCCACTTTTTCTCTGTGAATTCTTTGTTTTACTCAAATTAATCATTTAACATAGGATGCATGTCTCCACTTTGTATGGTACCTTAACATGTTCTGCAAGGCCCTTCACCTCCTCCGTAGGTGTTTTAAGTCTGTACTCTTTTTTTGGGCGGGTGGGGGAGGTCAAGTTTACTTATAACCCACCTATGAAGACCATGAAGACCACTGTAGGAACCTGGCCTTCCTTGCTTATTTCCCATGGAAACATCTGCAACGTATACACTCTTGTTCTTTGGGCATTAATGCTGTGTTCACGGTCATTTCTTTTCCTGTATAGCATGTCAGCCCCTCCACACAGAGAAGTCTATCATCAATCCCCTGCTTGCATGTGAGTGCTCAGTCGTGTCCGACTCTTTGTGATCCCATGGACTGTAGCCCTCTGTCCATGAGATCTTTCAGGCAAGAATACTGGAGTGGGTTGCCATTTCCTCCTCTAGGCGATCTTCCCAACCCAGGAATCTAACACCAGATTTTCTGCATCTCCTGTATTGCAGGAGGATTCTTTACCATGCCATCAAATCACTTTGATGTTCATAGCCTTAGTTGGTCCAAGTAGCCTGGTGAGTTTGGAAATTTGCGTTGAAGGTTGAATGTTACAAATGAGCAGACGCACTGTGCCTTCCCCTAAATTTTTCCCCATGTTAAGAGTTTAGTGCAAGTTTAGAATTAGTTTAGATCCCCTAGGATAGAAGCAATGAGAAAGGGTGTGGTTGTCACCTGAAGATGAAAAGTACAATGGTACAAAGGTTTCCTGTGAAAACAATGTATTGAATGAAGGTTTAATTGGGGTGTGTTGATTTAATTATCATGTAATTGCATTTGCAGTGTGTGACGAAAGTTCAGTTCAGTTCAGTTGCTCGGTCGTGTCCGACTCTTTGCGACCCCATGAATCGCAGCACACCAGGCCTCCCTGTCCATCACCAACTCCCGGAGTTCACCCAAACTCATGTCCACTGAGTCGGTGATGCCATCCAGCCATCTCATCCTCTGTCATCCCCTTCTCCTCCTGCCCCCAATCCCTCCCAGCATCAGAGTCTTTCCCAATGAGTCAACTCTTCGCATGAGGTAGCCAAAGTACTGGAGTTTCAGCTTTAGCATCATTCCTTCCAAAGAAATCCCAGGACTGATCTCCTTCAGAATGGACTGATTGGATCTCCTTGCAGTCCAAGGGACTCTCAAGAGTCTTCTCCAACACCACAGTTCAAAAGCATCAATTCTTCAGCACTCAGCCTTCTTTACAGTCCAACTCTCACATCCATACATGACCACAGGAAAAACCATAGCCTTGACTAGACGGACCTTTGTTGGCAAAGTAATGTCTCTGCTTTTCAATATGCTATCGAGGTTGGTCATAACTTTCCTTCCAATGTTTATGTTACCTAAATACATATTTAAAATTTATTTTTTGCAAATATTCTATGACATACATAAGTTTACCCATATGACCTTAGTCTTACAGAGGTGTATGTATTCTCTTTAGAAATTAGGTTAGTGATGATACTCTTCAGGTAGTCTCTTTCAGCATTAAAGGCAGTCAGTCACAACACAGCATGACATCCTCTTCTTTCAAGTTCAGTTCACTTCAGTCCCTCAGTAATATCAGATTCTTTGCGACCCTGTGGACTGCAGCACACCAGGTGTCTCTGTCCATCACTATCTCCCTGAGTTTCCTCAAAGTCATGTCCATTGAGTTGGTGATGCCATCCAAACATCTCACCCTCTGTCGTCCCCATCTCCTCCCACCTTCAATCTTTCCCAGCATCAGGGTCTTTTGCATCAGGTGGCCAAAGTATCGGAGTTTCAGCTTCAACGTCAGTCCTTCCAATAAATACTCAGGACTGATCTCCTTTAGGATTTGATCTCCTTGGAGTGCAAGGGACTCTCAAGAGTCTTCTCCAACACCACAGTTCAAAAGCATCAATTCTTTGGCGACCATCCTCATGGAAAAGAAATGCAAAAAAGCAAAATGGCTGTCTGGGGAGGCCTTACAAATAGCTGTGAAAAGAAGAGAAGCGAAAAGCAAAGGAGAAAAGGAAAAATATAAGCATCTGAATGCAGAGTTCCAAAGAATAGCAAGAAGAGATAAGAAAGCCTTTCTCAGCGATCAATGCAAAGAAATAGAGGGAAACAACAGAATGGGAAAGACTAGAGATCTCTTCAAGAAAATTAGAGATATCAAGGGAACATTTCATGCAAAGATGGGCTCGATAAAGGACAGAAATGGTATGGACCTAACAGAAGCAGAAGATATTAAGAAGAGGTGGCAAGAATACACAGAAGAACTCTACAAAAAAGATCTTCATGACCCAGATAATCACGATGGTATGATCGCTCATCTAGAGCCAGACATCCTGGAATGTCAAGTCAAGTGGGCCTTAGAAAGCATCACTACGAACAAAGCTAGTGGAGGTGATGGAATTCCAGCTGAGCTATTTCAAATCCTGGAAGATGATGCTGTGAAAGTGCTGCACTCAATATGCCAGCAAATTTGGAAAACTCAGCAGTGGCCACAGGACTGGAAAAGGTCAGTTTTCATTCCAATCCCAAAGAAAGGCAATGCCAAAGAATGCTCAAACTACCGCACAATTTCACTCATCTCACATGCTAGTAAAGTAATGGTCAAAATTCTCCAAGCCAGGCTTCAGCAATATGTGAACCGTGAACTTCCAGATGTTCAAGCTGGTTTTAGAAAAGGCAGAGGAACCAAAGATCAAATTGCCAACATCTGCTGGATCATGGAAAAAGCAACAGAGTTCCAGAAAAACATCTATTTCTGCTTTATTGACTATGCCAAAGCCTTTGACTGTGTGGATCACAATAAACTGTGGAAAATTCTAAAAGATGGGAATACCAGACCACCTGACCTACCTCTTGAGAAATCTGTATGCAGGTCAGGAAGCAACAGTTAGAACTGGACATGGAACAACAGACTGGTTCCAAATAGGAAAAGGAGTACGTCAAGGCTGTATATTGTCACCCTGCTTATTTAACTTCTATGCAGAGTACATCCTGAGAAATGCTGGACTGGAAGAAATACAAGCTGGAATCAAGATTGCCGGGAGAAATATCAATAACCTGAGATATGCAGATGACACCACCCTTATGGCAGAAAGTGAAGAGGAACTAAAAAGCCTCTTGATGAAAGTGAAAGTGGAGAGCAAAAAAGTTGGCTTAAAGCTCAGCATTCAGAAAACGAAGATCATGGCATCTGGTCCCATCACATCATGGGAAATAGATGGGGAAACATTGGAAACAGTGTGACAAAAGTAGCCCATCATTTTTGATGCTTACCCAATTCTTGCTCTTTTTTTGTTCCAAATTCTTCCTTATAAGTTCTGCTTATAGAAGCAATGCCTATTCAGATAAAATTTGGAAAACACAGTAAAGTGTTAAAAATAATGAAAAATTCCATTTTTCTTGCTCCTCAAAACAACTTTGTAATACCCAGTTCAGTTCAGTCGCTCAGTTGTGTCCAACTCTTTGCGACCCCGTGGACTGCGGTATACCACGCCTCCCTATCCATCACCAACTCCCAGTGTTTACTCAAACTCATGTCCATTGAGTCCGTGATGCCATCCAACCATCTCATCCTCTGTCATCCCCTTCTCCTCCTGTCTTCAATCTTTCCCAGCATCAGGGTCTTTTCAAATGAGTCAGTTCTTCACATCAGGTAACCAAAGTACTGGAATTTCAGCTTCAGCATCAGTCCTTCCAATGAATATTCAGGACTGATTTCTTTTAGGATGGACTGGTTGGATCTCCTTGCAGTCCAAGGGACTGTCAAAAGTGTTCTCCAACACCACAGTTCAAAAGCATCAATTCTTCAGCACTCAGCGTTCTTTATAGTCCAACTCTCACATCCATACTTGACTACTGGAAAAACCATAGCCTTGACTAGGTGGATCTTTGTTGGCAAAGTAATGTCTCTACTTTTTAATATGCTGTCTAGTTTGGTCATAACTTTCCTTCCAAGGAGTAAGTGTCTTTTAATTTCATGGCTGCAGTCACCATCTGCAGTGATTTTGGAGCCCCCCAGAATAAAGTCTGTCACTGTTTCCACTGTTTCCCCATCTATTTGCCATGAAGTGATGGGACCAGATGCCATGATCTTCATTTTCTGAATGTTGAGTTTTAAACCAACTTTTTCACTCTCCTCTTTTACTTTCATCAAGAGGCTCTTTAGTTCTTCTTTACTTTCTGCCCTAAGGGTGGTGTCATCTGCATATCTGAGGTTATTGATATTTCTCCCGGCAATCTTGATTCCAGCTTGTGCTTCTTCCAGCCCAGCATTTCTCATGATGTACTCTGCATATAAGTTAAATAAGCATGGTGACGATATACAGCCTTGACATACTCCTTTTCCTATTTGGAACCAGTCTGTTGTTCCATGTCCAGTTCTAACTGTTGCTTCCTGACCTGCATACAGATTTCTCAAGAGGCAGGTCAGGAGGTCTGGTATTCCCATCCCTTTCAGAATTTTCCACAGTTTATTGTGATCTACACAGTCATGGCATCCGGTCCCATCACTTCATGGCAAATACATGGGGAAACAGTGGAAACAGTGGCTGACTTTATTTTTCTGGGCTCCAAAGTCACTGCAGATGGTGATTGCAGCTATGAAATTAAAAGACACTTACTCCTTGTAAGGAAGGTTATGACCAACCTAGACAGCATATTGAAAAGCAGAGACATTACTTGTCAACAAAGCTTCATCTTCTCAAAGCTATGGTTTTTCCAGTGGTCATGTATGGATGTGAGAGTTGGACTATAAAGAAAGCTGAGCACTGAAGAATTGATGCTTTTGAACTGTGGTGTTGGAGAAGACTCTTGAGAGTCCGTCCCTTGGACTGCAAGGAGATCCAACCAGTCCATCCTAAAGGAAATCAGTCCTGAATTCATTGGAAGGACTGGTGCTGAATCTGAAACTCCAATACTTTGGCTACCTGATGGGAAGAACTGGCTCGTATGAAACGACCCTGATGCTGGGAAAGATTCAAGGTCGGGGGAGAAGGGGACGACAGAGGATGAGATGGCTGGATGCCATCACTGATTTGATGGACGTGAGTTTGAATAAACTCCGGCAGTTGGTGACGGACAGGGAGGCCTGGCGTGCTGCAGTCCACGGGGTTGCAAAGAGTCGGACACGATGGAGCGACTGAACTAAACTGACTGACACAGTCAAAGGCTTTGGCATAGTCAATAAAGCAGAAATAGACGTTTTTCTGGAACTCTCTTGCTTTTTCGATGATACAACAGATGTTGGCATTTTGATCTCTGATGCCTCTGCCTTTTCTAAATCCAGCTTGAACATCTGGAAGTTCATGGTTCATGTACTATTTATGAAGTGCTGATCATGTATATGTCACAGTTTTACTATAATTGTCTAATGGAAGTTCTATCATCATATGCTTTATTGATAAGGAAAGTCATGCCCAGAAAGATTAAGTAACTCACCTAAGACAGTCTGCATCTCTGGTGGTGCAGTGGTAAAGAATCTGCCTGCCAGTAAGAAGACACTGGAGACTCTGGTTTGATTCCTGGGCTGGGAAGATCCCTTGGAGGAGGAAATGCCAACTCACTCCAGCATGCTTGCCTGGAAAATCCCATGGACAGAGGAGCCTGGTGCACTACAGCTCATGGGGTTGCAAAGAGTCGGAGACAACTGAGCATGCACACACTAAGATAATCTAACAAACAGGTGAAGGGCTGGGAGTGAATCACAAGGACCCCTGTGTCTATAAAGCAGTCGTTCTCCATTCCCACCTCTCAACCCCCGCGAATCACGCATCTGCTTTCTGTTTGTATGAAATCCTTTAATCTAGGTAATTTTTTTTTTTTATAAATGGAATCATACACTGTGCAGACTTTTGTGTCTGACTTCTTTCACTTAGTATATTGTTTTCAAGTTTCATCAATGATGTAGCATGCATTAGTATTTCATTTCCATTTATGGTTGAATAATATTCCATTGGATGTTGATATGTCACATTTTGTTATTAGAGAAGGAAATGGTAACCCACTCCAGTATTCTTGCCTGGAGACTCCCAGGGACAGAGGAGCCTGGTGGGCTGCTGTCTATGGGGTCGCACAGAGTCAGACACAACTGAAGAGACTTAGCAGCAGCAGCAGCAGCAGCACATTTTGTTGATACTTCAATCATATACCACATATCATACCACAGTTTTTTCAAGATTCTTCTTGGCTATTTGAGGTTCCTTGCCATACAGTAAATTCCTTGTATTTAAATTTTAGGATCAGGTTTTCCAATGCTGCAAGAAGACTATTGGAACTCTCATAAGGATTGCACTGAATGTGTAGATAGCTTTAGGGAGTATTGACATATTAATGATATTAATTCTTCCAACCCATGCTCACAGGATGTCTTTCCATTTATTTACATTTTCTTTAATTTCTTTCAGCAAAGTTTTATAGTTTTTAGTGTTTAAGTCTTGCATCTCCTTGGTTAAATTTATTGTTAAATATTTTATCTTTTTTTGATGCTATTGTAAATGGAATTGTTTTGTTAATTTCCTTTTTGGATTGTTCATAGCTAGTGTCTAAAAATACTATTGATATTTTTGTTTTGATATTGCATCCTGCAGCCTTGCTGAATTAATTTATTAGCTCTAATAGTTTAAAAAAATTCTTTAGGATTTCTATATGTCAACCACGTTGTCTACACATAGAGATGGTTTTAGTTCTTCCTTTCTAATTTGAGTGCCTTTTATTTTTTTACTTGCCTAATTGTTTTGGCTAGACTTTTCATTACTTCACTGAATAGAAGTGGCAAAGTGGGCATCTTTGTCTTGTACCTGATCATAGCTTGAAAGCATTCAGTTTTTGACCATTGATACCATTAGCTGTATTTTTTTTAATAAACAACCTTTATCATATTGAATAAATTCCCTTCTACTTCCAGTTTTCTGAGTGTTTCATCATGAAAACGTTTTTCGATTCTATCTAAAGCTTTTTCTGTTTCAACTGAGGTGATCCTGTTTTTTTTTTTTTTTTCCCCTTCTTACTGCCCACATCCTAAGGCACTAGGCTCAATTACCCCTTTTCACATACGTGCATTCTTTAATTTTATAACCTGCTTTTTGCAAGTACATCACGAACATCTTTTCTTCATTAAAAACCACTAAAACTATGATTTCCAGTGGCTACATATTATATTCTTGTGTGGATGTTCTATAATTTACTTAATACATCTATGTTGTTTTAAAAAATTTAACATTTTGTTCTCTCTCTCTATTTCTCTAGAATCAGAATCCCTAGAACTGGAATTATTGAGCCAGAGGTAATGAACACTTAAAAAAATAAGTATATGTGTGTGTGGGTGTGTCTGAAAGTTATTTTATAAAATCACTGTGAACCTCTGCCAGCTGATACCTGCCTAAACAAAGTAGTGGAGGTGCTCTGCGCTCGCTATTTCACAGCTCCAGGACCACTCTGTCTGCTTTCTATTCATCTCGGAAGTTCTTTAATCTCTACTGCTACTAAGCAGCTCACTTACTACCTTCCCTCTTCAATTTATGCACTTTCCATTCTTATGGTAATCTTGTTCTGTTCATTTCATCTACTGAATTTATGACTAAGCCAGTTGAGCCAGATGCAGGACATATGAAAACTTACCAGTAAAAATGTTAATAAAGCACAGTTGTGCATTATTGCCAACTATATTTTATTTAGCTTGAGAAGAAAAGGAATCTGAAGCTGGTCAGTTTTGTTTCCCGGTTTTTCTGTTTTCTTTATCAATATCCATTTGTGTGTTACTCCTTACATATTTTTTAGAATTGTCCGGAAATAAAATAACTGAATTCACACATTAAACTAATGCATAAGCATTTAGTTTTAGATAATACTAAAGAAAAGAATTTCTGTATCTATCCATTTTCGTATTTTATTGGATTTTTAAAAAACTACTTGTGTTTAAAGTAAAAACTTTGTCATACAGACATCAAGCACAAGACCCTACTGAAATACACACCCCATGTACGCGCTTTGGCATCGTCAGATAAATATGATTTAAAAACTAATAAAATTCTAAAAACAATAAAACTGGGGAAAAACTCAAGATCAGAATAAATACAAATGAAGATATTAGAAGATTTCACCAAATCGCAACTGGTTTAGTTTTCCTGCGCGCCCTGGAACCGCGGAAGGAAACTACAATTCCCAGAGTGCTTAGAGAGCTCGTGGGGCCTGAAACTTACTTCTTACGTCCCGCCTCCTCTCTTCAGCGATTGGGTTATCCAGTTCTGTGACTTTGGACTTCACTTCTCCCATTGGTGCACTCTAAAGAGAGGTCAATTACAGAGTTTACACTTGGTTCCTTCCAGCCCACCCGCTCTCCCTCCCTTGCACCAAGATGGCGGCAGAAGGAGCTGGTGGGAAATACAGAAGCACAGTCAGCAAAAGCAAAGACCCCTCGGGGCTGCTCATCTCTGTGATCAGGTGAGGGAGGCTGGAGGCAGGGGCAGGGACAGGGGGCAGCGGCTCGATTTCCGCTTTGGAAGGGAGAAGGGTTAGCTGGGTTCCACCCTGCCGACCCCTCCCTTCCCTCCTTGCCTCCCCCAGCCCCTCCCAAGGGCCCCCGCAGTTCTCACTTTTTCTCTGGGGTTGGGCCAGAGGGAGGAGCCTGGCCTCTCAGTGTTTATCTAATTTACTGCCAGAGCTTTCCACTAGGGTCCCCGGGCCCTAAAAGCACGGTCTTTGGGGTTTGGTAGAGAAAGCCAGGTGTGTTCACTTACTCATACATGTATTGATTGATTGTCTTCAGCATCGCTCACTGTGGAAGGCACCTTGTTCCCTGGACTTCTGGGTGTCAGGCCCTGACGTCCGGAGACCTCTGTCACGAATTGCAGATTTTGTTTTCACACGTTGAACACCTCCAACCACCTGTGCATGGATGGCTCAGCCTCAAATACGAGAGCCTGTCGTGAGCTGGTTAGAAGAGTTGTGGATTTGAAGGCACACATCCGTGCTGATTTTTGTTCTGCCTTCGTGTTCCGATCTAGTCTTTAAAAAGCAAAACAAATTTCAAGTTATCCTCTTTGCATATCATTTTCCCAGACTGTATATGGTGGGGGTAGAAGTAGTCGACCTTCTAGGGGCCACTTTTTCTTAAAGTAAATTCTAGTAAGGGTGGATAATTCATTCAAATTCAGCTAAGGATGATACAGGGAGTGGCTAAAAGCAAGCTGAACAAAATGTATTACGACACGTTATGCTGTTAGCATATGAATTTCAACCCATGTATTTTTAATAAAATGAAACATCTCCCTCCCCCTTTCCCCCACCTATGCTAAACTTTCGGTTAAGTTTTGGAGGGCTTCTGATGACCTTTTAAAAACCTAGGCTCAACAGTATCTGGTAGTTAGTAGGCATTTGAATGAATGAACAGATCTAAATTTTAAAACAGCCCACCCACTCATGGACTGATAAAGACCCATCTCAAGGGTATTTAGGCCTCTCTGAAAGTAAGATTGTGACATATGAAATCATTATTACAAAATTTTCTTTAGGATTAAGAGGATAATTCTTCTCTGTATGGAAATATGTAATATACTTGGTAGGTCATACAGAGAAAATGCAGTTTTCTTGTGGACCCAGTCTTGCCAAGACAAAACACAAGTAGTGTAAATGTTCATCATGATACTAAAACTCCAAGTAGAATATTTTTAGTTTCCCAGCTTCACTCCTGTGGAACTATAATACATGAATTTATTTGGATTCCTTTTTGAGCTTGTTTATTTATTTATTTCTGCTTTATAGTCAACATTCATTTAAACAGTACAAGTTTAGTGTCAGTGTGTTGTACAGAGCCTGGCACTTACTATGTAGTTAGTAAATATTTGTTCAATGAATGAGTGAATGCCCCGAGTTTTGCAAACATGGATTTGACATGATGGTACCCTTGAGAGTATAGACTACTTGAGGGATAAAATATGTAAGTAACAATGTGACATAAGGCTAGATGAGACAGATGAAATGTGCTGGCAATCTAGGAGAAGGAGCAGTTATTTTCAACAAAAGTGGAGTCGGGATTAGGGAAGATAGCAGTATATACAAATGTACCTGCTCAGTTATGTATTTATGATTTTGTAGTCTTTGCTCATTTGTTTTTTTTTTTTTTTTGTATATAAGTTTTCTTAAAGGTCATTTAAATTTACCCAAAATGTCCTATATTTGAAAAAACCTTTATATCAAACTAAAGCTTTTTTTTTAAAACTGATACTGATTGGAAACATATGTTGCCTTTGGTCGACTGTGCCTGTATGTTCTTCAGGGGGAATATCCTGCTGGGTGTTCTGAGATATGATTTGGTGGCTCGTTTCTCTCTGTTACCTTCACATTACCACCGTGATTTGGACCTGCACATTTTTACTCTGACTTCTGTTGTATATTGTTAACTCATTTTTTCTTCCATATCCTTGGCCACCTCAGATCACTTGAATAACATTTTTACTTTATTATAATCTATTACCAGCATGCTATATTGGAGTATCCAGATCTAGCATCCTGGGCGAGTTTAGTAAGGATTGGGGATCATGGTTACTTAGGACCTTAAGACTGGATGTTATTGGTCTCAGAGTATTTCAACATTTCTCTGAGTCACAGGAAAATTTTGGTGTTGGAGTGAAAATTTGGGTGTTGCTAATTCCTTGTTTCCTCCCTGATGTGCTCTGAAAACAGCCAGTGGTTTCCATTTCATAAATAATAGCAGTGAATGAGAGGAAAATGGTAGTTTTACTTTGGTATTTGGGATGCGGGAGTTTCGGGGGCGTAATTGAGGGAAGAATGCAAAGAGGAAAGTAGTTGATAAGAGAGTAGCTCTTAAAAGTTCTCATCACGAGGAAAGATTTGTGGTGATGGATGCTAACGTATTGGGATAATCATTTTGCAATATACGTATATCTCAAATCATTATGTTGTGTACCTTAAATAATTACAATGTTGTATGTCATGTATATCAATATAATGGGAATAAAAAGAATGGAGGATTCATATGTCTTGTTAGTAGATTGTTCTGTGACTCTGAAGTTGCTGCTTTGTCTATTTGTTCAATTTGTATTCTTCCTGTTACTTTTCTTGCAACATTGCATTCATGATTGTAAATTCCTCACATGAAACTTTGATTACCTCCTCTTATCCTTAACCTCTTTTCCAATTCTCTCTTAAAGACTGTAGCTTTCCTGGTTGCTTTGGCAACAAGCCTCAGAAAGGAAAACCATTTTAGATTCAGGTTTATAAAATCTGAACATCCCTGAAGATGTCTCTGGTACATGTGAGTTCTCTTGCAGGCTTCCTTGGACCTGTCAGGTTGTCACAAAATAAATGGCTTGTGAGTGATAGAGTCCATTGTCCTTTGAAGAGTTTGATTAGTTTAGCTTTATCTTTTTCTATCAATGAGCAGTTGTTTTCCTTTTTTGAATAGTGAATGTTAAAAATTCTCCTTTAGTTCTCTGATATGTAAAAAGTGTCATTTCTGTGCTCCATTATGTATTAATATTAGCATAGCACTTTATATTCTCATACTATTCCTATTAGTTGGAACACCATTTATTGTTAGAAGCATCTTTTAACTGGAAAAAGACTGTAGGTGGATGAGGCTTTGACCTGAGGACAGTGTCAGAGTACACATGGGGAATACCCAAGCCTCATCACTGTTTGCAGCCATGAAAGAAAAGTGAAGTCGTTCAGTCGTGTCCGACTCTGCGACCCCATGGACTGTAGCCTACCAGGCTCCTCTGTCCATGGGATTTACCAAGTAATTAAATGGTGACTATTTTGCTAGTGTGATAGTGCATCACTTTAAGGCATTTAAAAGTCAAAATGATGTAAAAAAATATAGTGTAATTGTAATGGAGGGGTTACATTTGGTGGATGGGTTATTTAAGTGCTTTGAGACTCCTAAGTGCAGTTCTTAACCATTTGCAAAATACTGAATAAAGCCATTTCAGGACGGCCGGATAATTCAGAGTGGACTCGGGTTTAACAAAAGAGGTGGTTCTTTCGTGAGGTGGGACTTTGATGAGACATAGTGTTTAGGATTGATTTTGGAAGCTTCTGTTAACCACAGCTTTTGGTTTTAAGTCTTGCCCCTGACCCTTTAAAATGAAAGTAATCCGGTGGACCTGATCACCTGCTGATGTATAATTTGGACAGTTTTACGGACACACGCAGACACAGCATTTCCTACTTTTCTATTGATCTTTTCCCCCTAACCTTTTGCTTGGTGTGAAGTTGGGGCAGGCAGCCTTTCTAAACGGGAAATAAGCAAGATGGCATTTTGGAGATGCTATTTTATTTTTGTGAGGTCTTGTCAGATTTTTAATTGGGAAATGTGTCTACCACTTACTGTTAGGTGATTTACTTCCCAATTAAGTGTTGACTCTCTTCTCTTTATAAGTTGGCCTTTAATAGCTGGCTTAATTGAGAAGACAAACTTCAGCTGTGACTGGAGGAGACCTCCTTGAAACCTCAGAGCAGAGCTTTTGTGGACAGACACTGCTTACAGATGGCAAGGAGGTCTGAAGGCAGTAAGAGGAGCACATTGTCATCAACTTTTATGTCTTCACAGAAGTTGGAATTCCAGAAACTTAGAAAATCATTTATTGTAGACGCCTGTTAAAGCCCCTTCCTCTTCAGAGTATTTTGGTCAGCCCTGTATTTAATTCAAAGTACACTTTGTTGCAGGAGTCCACGTTTTGGTTTAGAGCTTTGAACAAACAGCTTTGAGGTCCATGACACAAATTGTGGCAGGAAAGGCCATTGGAGCAGAGTCCTGGAGATTGTCGGCTTCACTGTGGCTCAGCGGTAAAGAATCCGCCTGCAATGCCGGGAGACCTGGGTTTGATCCTTGGGTTGGGCAGATCCCCTGGGGGAGGGCTTGGCAATCCACTCCAGTATTCTTGAGCTTCCCTGGTGTCTCAGATGGTAAAGAATCCATCGGCAATGTGGAAGACCTAGATTCGATCCCTGGGTTTTGAAGATCCCCTGGAGGAGGATCTTCCTGGAGTGGAGGCAACCCACTCCAGTATTCTTGCCTGGAAAATCCTGTGGACAGAGGAGCCTGGCGGGTCACAGTCCATTTGGTCACAAGAGTCGGACACGACTGAGCAACTACACCACCACCACCACCCTTCTCCAACCTCCTCTCCCATCCAGGCTGTTTAATGTTGGGTGATATGATCAGCAAAAGTTTTTCTTCTTAGTAAAATCCAGCTGTCACTTGTTTCTTTCATGGATCATGTCTTTGATGTAGCTAAAAAGTCATTGCTGTACCCAAGGTCATCTCAGTTTTCTTCTTTGCTAACTTCTAGGTGTTTGATATTTAGATCTCATATTCATTTTGAGTTAATTTTTGTGAAAGCTATAAGATCTCTGTCTAGACTGATTTTTGTGGTCAATGTTCAGTTCTCACACCATTTGTTGAAAAGACGATCTTCTCCATTGTTGTATATATGTGAGGTCTTCACCAACATTCTGTGCTTTCTGTTCTCTTTTTATGCCTGCTTGTCATCACAACTTTTCCCATTTTCTTTTATAAAAATTGTATCACACAAACTTGTTAAAAAAAAATAATCAAAGAGAAACATCGTCTAAAACTCCCGTTTCTCAAAATACTGTTTTTGTTTTTAAGGTTTTCATGTAGATCCTGTCCATGTACATAGTTGTAGTTATAACAAAGTTAACATATTTTTAGCATAACAAAAATGATACTATATCTTTGTAATTGTATAAATATTTAACTGGGGGGATTAAAAATATAGAAAATGATAGAGACATATAAATTACTCATATTCTCTTCACCTAGAATTAACCATTGTTAATAAATTTTCTTTAAGCTTTTAAAAATCATTGCACTGTTATAAAAATGGTATATATTCATTGTAAAGTAATCAAACAATGGAAATGCAGAAAACTGCAGATGAAAGTAAAGAAATATGAGTCCAAACTTTATTTTCCTTAAGTTACCATCACTAGTATTAGCTGAACCTAATTTCAGATCTCTCTCTGTCTCCCTTTCTCTGTGTGTCTCTCTGTATTAAATGTTGGATGGATAGATAGAAATAATAAAAAAAAAATGAGTATGATATCATACTCTATGTGTTAAACTTATAACTTTACTGTCTCCATTTTTAGGGTATATATATATAGCAAAGTGCACACATATTAAGTATATGACAATTTTTGCTTTTGTAACCACTACCCATGTCAAGATAGACACTCCCGGCATCCTTGTTAATTCTTTTTCCAGTTCAGTTTTTTTGTAAGGATACCCTGTTGTTCCCAACACCACTTGTTTAAAAGACTGTTCTTTTTCCCCTGAATTTCTTTTGTACCTTTATCGAAAATCGGGTGGCCAGTGTGGATCTATTTTTTGACCCTCTAGTCTGTTTATCTTAATAACAATGCTGCACGGTCTTGATTTCTGCCTTTGTAAGTCTTGGAGACAGGCAACATAAGCTTTCCAGCTCTCTTCTACTTTTCCAAAGTTAATTTTGGCCCTTCTAGGTTCTTTGCATTTCCATGTCCATTTTAGAATTAGCCAATCAATTTCTAAAATAAACCCACTGGGATTTTGGTTAGGATTTCTTTGAATGTCCTGATTCATATGGGAGAGTTGACATCTCAACAATATGTCTTCTGATCCATAAACAGTATTATCTCTCTTCACTCAATTCCTCCCAGCAGTTTCTTTGTAGATTTCAAGTGTAAGTCCACGTGTTGTCTGTCATACTTACCTCTAAGTAGTTTAAGACACTTCCTGTTGTCCCACAGCTCCCTGAATACTGATGCTGTCTTTCTCTCTTTTTATTTTTTGGTCTTTTTTTTCCTAGGTGGGTTTCTTTTTTTTTTGTATATGGTTTCTGTTGCTGTGTGTTAAACTTCATTAATCTTTTCTGCAATTCCCATTCTGCTGTTAATTCCATGTAATGCAATTTTTATTAGATTGTGGTTTTGCTCTTTCAGAGATTTAATTTGGGTCTTTTAAAAAAATATTTTCAGTCTTTCCTGTAGTTTCTTGAACGTACGGAATGCAGGTAACTCTTTAAGTGTTCTTGTTCACTAATTTTATCATGTCATCATTTTGGGATTCGTTTCAGTTGATTAATCTCCCCTCCCCCCACATGCCTTGCACTTCTTGGATGCTAGACTCTGTGATTTTTACCTTGTTATGTACTCAATTTGGATCTCTTTGTTTTCCCATAAGTACTCTTGACTTGTTTTCTGGGATGTGGTTAACTTACTCAGAAACAGTGTAGCCCTTTGAGGCCCTGTTTTAAATTTTGCTAATTGGCTTCCCCCCATGGTTCAGCAGTAAAGAATCAGCTTGCAGTGCAGGAGCCAGGGGTTCAATCCCCGGGTCGGGAAGATCCCCTAGAGAAGGAAATGGCAGCCCGCTCCAGTATTCTTGCCTGGGAAATCCCATGGACAGAGGAGCCTGGTGGACTCCAGTCCATAGGGTTGCAAGAGTCAGATGCGACTCAGCGAGTAAACAACAATCAGGAGCCAAGCAGCGTTTAGTTAAGGGCGGTTTTATCTCAGACTGTGGCAGAATCCTTCTTAGTGCTCCACCTCGTGCTCTGTGAGTGGTGAGATTTTCACTCTGGCTGTGTGTGATTTCAGATCATTGTTCTCGAAAGTGCTTTCAGATGGTTCTTATTGTGGCTTTGAGTAGTTTTCTACCACACGTGCTTGGGGGAAGACTCTAGGAAGCTTCTCCACAGATCTCCAGGGTGCTCTGGTTAGCTCTGTCTTCTCCAGGACTCTGCTCAGCAAACTCCAGCAGCTTTCATGTCCAAGTTTGAAATCTTTTGTTTGCTGTTAAAGATGGGAGGGTAGATCTGTTTCCTATGATTTCATCCAGTCCCGGAGCAGAAGTCTATCAGTGCTTCATATTTAAAAAAAAAAAAAATCTCAAAAGGTTAATTTTCCTTGGTCCAAATTTTGGGTTGCCTATGCTCAAAGAGGAAGCATAAGATGCTCTAAAAAAAGTTGTAGCCTGAAAGTGAACTAGGTACCTCAGCACTGATGGTCTTTCTGATTTTGTAGTATTTTGTGGACTGTTTAGTTAAAATTAACTTCATATAGTTCTTTTTCAGGAGCTTTTCCTTCAGAACTCTTAGAAATGCCTTGGAACTAGTTTGTATCTGTTTATATATTTATTTTTTAAAATATAGTTTTTTTATCTGATACCTGTGATGGTATTGTTTGTTAACCTGAGGTCTAGTGTGGCTGCTGCTGCTAAGTCGCTTCAGTCGTGTGCGACTCTGTGCGACTCCATAGACGGCAGCCCACCAGGTTCCCCCGTCCCTGGGATTCTCCAGGCAAGAACACTGGAGTGGGTTGCCATTTCCTTCTCCAATGCATGAAAGTGAAAAGTGAAAGTGAAGTCACTCAGTCGTCTCTGACTCTTAGCGACCCCATGGACTGCAGCCTACCAGGCTCCTCCATCCCTGGGATTTTCCAGGGAAGAGTACTGGAGTGGGGTGCCATTGCCTTCTCCGCTAGAGTGGCTAGTAAATGTATTTTCTTTGGGTGGCATGGTACTTAGAATGTTTCTGTTGGTGGTTGGGTTTTGTTTGCACTGGGGTGTTTCAGCTTGTGCTGGCATTTTTCAGTTTGCAGTGGTGAGCTCTGCTCCCTCTGGTCTTATACTCTGCTGCTCCTTATGTTTTTGTTAACGGCTTTCTAGCTATGGAATGAGTTATGACCTTGGTCTTTATGGTAGCCAGTCCTTTGTGTTTTTCACCTTGAAAAACCAGGGACCCTCCATTTAACAGGAAGTTATAAGGGAAAATTGTGTATCATTTAACATGGTAAGAAATGTATTTCAAGATCCTTAGGAGAACCTTTGAACCTTTATTGACTTTTACTTTTTTAAAAATTTTTATAAAGCCCTTTCAAAAAATACAGTGGCATGTAATTCAAGTGTTTTTTCCATTGGAAACTTGCTGTCTAAATTTACTATCGTTGCACTGAATATTACGAGAAGCATTGTTTTATACTCAGAATATCACTTAACAGCTTGTTAGGAATGCAGAATCTTCAGCATCGCCTGAACCCCTTGACCCGAATCTGCCGTTTATAGGAGTCTCAGGTGAGTCTACTACTCATCAAAGTTTTGAGTAGCCCTTAAAGATGTACGTTGGGAAAGTAAGATACAAGAAACCAGGTAGTGTTAACTTGTTTTTAGCTGAGATAATGGTATGGCTGTCTTTTGAAAAGTACTATTCTTAAGAGATACTTACCGAAATAAACCAGTAAAATATCATGACTAGGATTTGCTTCAAAATAATAAGGTTAGAGCCAGTGAGGGTATAGACAAAACATGATGGGAATGTGCTGCTGATTGTTGAAACTGAGTTTGATGAGTTCCTTAATTTCTGTTCGTGTTTGAAAATTTCTGTAAACATGCACATGTATGTGTATAATATATATGCTGGGGAGATGGAAGGTGGTGGGAATGACAAGGTTCTGTAGATTAATAAATTGCAGAAATGCTACATAATATATTCATGTTCTGTTCACTCCGGCCCCACCCAAACACTCCCACCCAGAGGTACCTTGAACATTAACATATTAAAGTCTCCTGAAACTGAATGTGGTTATGAAACCTGCTTCAATTTGTGTAACCCAGGATTTCCAAACTATCCTATCAGCATATAATATGTTAATATAAACAAAACACTATTTCTGAGGAATTCACGAGAAACTCCTCATTAGGAAATAGTCTACACATTTAAAATGATCAAATACTGTACTGCGTTGTAGTAACAAAGGCATTCCACTGGAGGTGAAAAACGAGATGACTGGAGATGATGCTTTAAGGATGTGATGCTTAAAATGGGAGTGGAAGAGAGGTGGAGTTTGGTTCACTAAGGGTGGGGGAGATTTTAAGTGGATTTTGTCAACCCTTGACTATTGTAGGCTTTGTTAAGAGCGATTCTCCTTAATTTTGGTAATGGCCTTCTCTGTTGGGTGCAAGTTGACTGCTTTTGGTCCCCAGAAGTGTGGGTTATATAACTGAATTAATTGAAATACAAAAAACTTCATGCATCGGGTGTGGTAATTGGCCCTAAGTGCTGTCTGAAGCAAGACACCCGTGAATTTTCAATTGACTTTAAAGCAGAAATTGTTTACTGTCACTTGATATGAAGTGAGTTTCTTTGGAGTGAATTAAGGGATGTTTTTATGCCTCAGAAAATTTTTTCAGAGGAACTTGTCATTGTGAATCTCCATCAGTCGGGGTGGGATTGTCTTGTACTTTGTGGGATCTAATAAAACGTAATTAAGAAGTAGTTGCAGTGTCCAATTGAATATAATAAAATCCGATTTAAAAGTGTTACATTTGGTTATGCTTTGACTGACTACGTCATGTCTTATGTGATTATATAGTGATACACATCACATATATTTAATGTGTGATCTTTTTCTTTCTGCCAAACTCAGAATTACGATGAGGGTCTCTCATTTTCACAGTTCATTGGAAGCCTTGGTAGGACTATTCATCTTATCAAAGGACGCTGCCTCACATAACAGGCTTTGAAGACCAGTTTGAAACTTGTTTGGTTCAGGTTTGTAGTCTTAGTAACCTCTCTTTCCACCACTTTCAGTTCAGTTGCTCAGTCGTGTCCAACTCTTTGCGACCCCATGAATCACAGCACGCCAGGCCTCCCTGTCCATCACCAACTCCTGGAGTTCACTCAGACTCACGTTCATTGAGTTAGTGATGCCATCCAGACATCTCACCCTCTGTCGTCCCCTTCTCCTGCCCCCAATCTGTCCCAGCATTAGAGTCTTTTCCAATGAGTCAACTCTTCGCATGAGGTGGCCAAAGTACTGGAGTTTCAGCTTTAGCATCATTCCTTCCAAAGAAATCCCAGGGCTGGTCTCCTTCAGAATGGACTGATTGGATCTCCTTGCAGTCCAAGGGACTCTCAAGAGTCTTCTCCAACACCACAGTTCAAAAGCATCAATTCTTCGGTGCTCAGCCTTCTTCACAGTCCAACTCTCACATCCATACATGACCACAGGAAAAACCATAGCCTTGACTAGATGGACCTTTGTTGGCAAAGTAATGTCTCTGCTTTTGACTATGCTATCTAGGTTGGTCATAACTTTCCTTCCAAGGAGTAAGCGTCTGTTAATTTCATGGCTCCACCACTTTGCTGCTGCTGCTGCTAAGTCGCTTCAGTCGTGTCCGACTCTGTGCAACCCCATAGACGGCAGCCCACCAGGCTCCCCCGCCTCTGGGATTCTTCAGGCAAGAACACTGGAGTGGGTTGCCGTTTCCTTCTCCAGTGCATGAAAGTGAAAAGTCAAAGTGAAGTTGCTCAGTTGTGTCCGACTCTTAGCGACCCCATGGACTGCAGCCCACCAGGCTCCTCTGTCCATGGGATTTTCCAGGCAAGAGTACTGGAGTGGGGTGCCATTGCCTTCTCTGCTCCACCACTTTAGTTTGTACTTAATGTTACTCAGAACTGTACTGAGTGCCCTTCGTGACATAACAGGTATATGTTACTTTCAGGCATGTCTCAGGTTGGCTGTTATTGTTATTTTCGAGGAAAAGAAAATCTGATTCACACTTTGAAATAAGGGCTGTGGTGGTGGTGGCTTAGTCACTAAGTCATGTGCTCTTTGCGACCCCATGGACTGTAGCCCGCCAGGCTTTTCTGTCCATGGGATTTCCCAGGCAAGAATATTGGAGTGGGGTGCCGTTTCCTTCTCCAGGGAATCTTCTTGACCCAGGGATCAAACTTATGTCTCCTATATTGCAGGTGGTTTCCTGTATTGCAAGCAGATTCTTCACTGCTGAGCCACCAGGGAAGCCCTTGAAATAAGGGCCAAGTGGATCTAATAATGTTGCTTAATATCTTCTAGTTAAACGCATTTTAACTAGAAAAAAACAGTTCACAATTTCAAGAATCATGTCAGCTCTAGACTTTTTTTTTCTTACATCGGGGCCAATAATAAAGAATATTATGTTCTAGAAAGATCAGGAAATTGTTTTCTTCCTGCTTGGAGTGAGGTTCAAAAATTAGTTCAGCCTTGAATATCTGAGAATTTACCAATTCTCAGTTTGGGGCTTATAAAATGTTAGAATGTTGTAAGGATGACTCCTTATTTTCTGTTCTTCCCATGATGCAATTTAAAAAATTCATAAGAATTGTCCTAATGAGAGAAGGCCGTACTGATGGATTCAGGTGCTTGATGAGTGGGGGAAAAAAATGCGGGGGCTCAGTGATCTGTAGTGTGTCTACTGAGAGTCCCGTTGAGTACTTCCCAGAATGGGGATCACTGAAGAGGCTTGATTTTACTGTGGGTTTTGCTGTGTAGAACTGCTGGGTCCCGGTAAGTTATTTCTGGATATGTGGAGCCTTACTTGTAATTAGTTTTTCTGAGTTGCTTGGAGGGATTTCCATTAATTGTTCTGTGAATCTTGATTATTCCTGGAGGAGAGGTCACTGGATGCCGACAAGGAATGCCCTTAGTAGACAATTAAGCGTATTAACTGTTTTCAGAAAGCCTGACTTAATGCTAATTATACCGCAGGTGTCACCAAAATTCAGGTGTATGATGTTAAATATTTCTTATAGCAGGTTAATTAATTCAGTTATCTGAGACTCTTATCAGGCAGCTGACTCTTCTCGTGGAAGAATCTGTGTTGCTGTGGTTAAGTGGGGGGTAACTGACAACATCTGCCTTGAGAGTTTACCCAAGCAGAATAACACAGCTTGTGTTTTACAGGGTGGTGTACTTGTCTGCTCAGGCAGCTGTAACAAAATACCACAGACTGGGTAACTTGGGAGACTAGAATCTCCTAGTCTCTCTTCTAGGAGACTAGAAGTCTAAGATGATGGTACAGTCAGGGCTGGGTGACAGTTGAGGCCTCCTCTTGGCTGGGAGATGGTCACCTTCTCCTTGGGTCCTCAGATGGCCCTTCCTCTGTGAGTGCATGGAGAGGGAGAGGGCTCTTTGGTGTCTCTTCCTCTCTTTATAAGGACACCAGTTCCATCCCATTAAGACCCTGCTCATATGACCTGATGTAATCTTTATGACCTGCCTTCTAGGCCCTGCCTCCAAATGCAATTATGTTAGGGCTTCAGCATAATGAATTTGGTGGTGTGTGTGTGTGTGTATGTATGTGTCAGTGTCACAATTCAGTCCGTAGTATGTGGGACTCTGTGCACTCTTAGTTGTTAAAATATCCTAAAATGCTTTCAGAGTGACAATCTGGCAATCTTGAGAAGCAGGCAAGAGCCCTGGTCAGGCTAATTTTTTACAGTTGGTTTTCAACCTTACTACCTGCTTTTCTGTCTTACAATGTTTAATAGTCCCCTATTAGCCCTGTAATACCAAATACTCGTACTGTGGACTCTCTTCAGAGAATTACTGTCTGGTTAACTTGAACTATCAAAAGGCTTGCTGAAAGGCGGAAATTAGTGAAACATAATTTGATTCACTTAGTCCTTTAAATTCCCTAAATTCTCTTCTTAGATGAAAATCGTTGGAAAGCTTTACACTCTGGCCTATATTCAGGGTCTTTGAAAAATCTGTTAGGTCTTAGTTGTGTTTTAATGTTATGTTCTTGGAGGAACGTGTAAGAAATGGCCATGTAAGATTTGTTACTGTTTCTAGAAGGTTGTTGAGGACATTGTTCACTGTATTGTATAATGTCTCCTTGTTTTTTTTTTTTTTTTTTAATTTTATTTTTTATTTTTAAACTTTACATAATTGTATTAGTTTTGCCAAATATCAAAATGAATCCACCACAGGTATACCTGTGTTCCCCATCCTGAACCCTCCTCCCTCCTCCCTCCCCATATCATCCCTCTGGGTCGTCCCAGTGCACTAGCCCCAAGCATCCAGTATCGTGCATCGAACCTGGACTGGCATCTCGTTTCATACATGATATTTTACATGTTTCAATGCCATTCTCCCAAATCTTCCCACCCTCTCCCTCTCCCATAGAGTCCATAAGACTGTTCTATACATCAGTGTCTCTTTTGCTGTCTCATACACAGGGTTATTGTTAGCATCTTTCTAAATTCCATGTATATGCGTTAGTATACTGTATTGGTGTTTTTCCTTCTGGCTTACTTCACTCTGTATAATAGGCTCCAGTTTCATCCACCTCATTAGAACTGATTCAAATGTATTCTTTTTAATGGCTGAGTAATACTCCATTGTGTATATGTACCATAGCTTTCTTATCCATTCATCTGCTGATGGGCATCTAGGTTGCTTCCATGTCCTGGCTATTATAAACAGTGCTGTGATGAACATTGGGGTACACGTGTCTCTTTCCCTTCTGGTTTCCTCAGTGGGTATGCCCAGCAGTGGGATTGCTGGATCATAAGGCAGTTCTATTTCCAGTTTTTTAAGGAATCTCCACACTGTTCTCCATAGTGGCTCTACTAGTTTGCATTCCCACCAACATCCTTGTTTTAAATGAATTTTTTTGAAGAGTTTACTATTAAAGTTTGCTTCCTTGGAGGAACTGGAATCTGGCTTTTTAAGAATGAGAATTACTGGCTAGATTTCCCTTTTTGCATCTGCTACTAGGAACCTCAAAGTTGAATTGGTGGCTCCATTTCATACACACTACATTTGTCCATATGACCTGCATAACTGTTTTACATTTATATGACGTTGTTCTACATCTCTTTAACTAGTTCCCCTTTCTCGTTTCTATTGTCCAGATTCTTGTAGTAACCATCTCAGATCTTTTTTGGAAAGAAGTGGAATAGAATTGACATGAAACTTGAAAGTGATTATTGTTACTGATTATTTACCATTAGCTGTTGTTTGAAAGTTGCCTTGGTGCTAACTCCCAGGTGACTTGAGAGAACACTTTGGCGTAAGAGCCTGAAAAGCTGTCCTGATCTGGCTCCCAGCCTCCTCCCTGACCTTGTCTCGTATCACTTCCTCGCTTCTCTGAAGCTACATTGACTTCTTGGCCATTCCTCATTCCTTTAACAGGCCAACCATGTCCTACTTCAGGATCTGTGCATCTACTGTGGTCTCTGGAATCAGTGTTCCCAGGTAGTTAACGTCTGCTCACTGCCGCCTCCTCCCACCGCCACCCTCCCCACAGTTTTCTAGAAAGGTCTGTTCAAATGCCATCTTTTTATTTTTTGATTAAAATTAAAAAAAAATTAATTGAAGGATAATTGCTTTATAATATTATGTTCATTTCTGCTAAACATCAACATGAATCAGCCACAGGTATACATGTGTCCCCGCCCTCCCACCTCCCACCGCACCCCTCGAGGTTGTTGAGGAGCACCAGCTTTGGGCTCCCTGCATCATACAGCACGTTCCTGCTGGCTGTCTGTTTTACATCTGGTGATACACGTTTCCATGCTACTGTCAACTTGTCCCACCCTCTCCTTCCCGCACTGTCAAGTCTGTTATTTGTTTTTCCTAATTAAAAAATGTTTTTGTCTTCTTCCAGGTCTTCATTGCTTTGTGGGCTTTCCTCTAGTTGTGAAGCTGGGACTACTCTCTAGTTGCTGTGTTCAGGCTTCTCGTTGCGGTGGCGTCTCTTGCTGCTGAGCATGGACTCTGGGGTGCCAAGGCTTTGGTAGTGGGGGCTGCCGGGCTCTAGAGCACAGGCTCAGTCGTTGTGGTGCACAGGCTTAGCTGCTCTGTGGCATCTTTCCAGACCAGGGATCGAACCTGCGTCATCTGCATTAGCAGGTGGATTCCTCACCACTGAGCTACCCGGGAAGCCCCTCAAACGCCCTCTTGATCTGAGAGCCCATTCCGGCCTCCTTGTGTCAGAGTCTCCTCTGTGCCCTGGCTTCCCTTTTCCGTAGCTGCTCCCGTGCTCTCCCGGCCTCCGTGGGCTGCCTGCTTTCCCCCACTAGACCAGACTGTGCGCTTCATGAGGGAGGGGCTGGTTATATTCACAGCTCTATCTTAAGCTGCTCAACAGCCTTGCCTGCTAAGCTGTGGGTGTGTCAGAGCTGTTTGTTCAGTTGACTGAATGGACTAAACAGGGTCAAGGTAACTCTTGTTGGCCCTTTCCTCCAGATTTCTGAACAGGCATTTCTTTGTGTGAGATAATCTAGCTTCAGTTGTTTCTTAAGGCAGGAAACGACCCTCCATGACCCATTCAGATCCTGCATTTTGCTGCTACTCATTATTTAGCTTTGCCTAAGCACTTAATGTGCCAGGCACCGTAAGAATACAGAGAAAAGGTCTGATCTCAGTTCATAAATATCCTCAGGCATTTTCCAGCAGGGGAAGCTTTAGGGGGTTGGGGCTAACAGTGTTGTGATTCACAAATGATTTATTTCATTGCTAATAATGTTTCCACCCACGCATTGAGGGCACTTTTATATTTTACAAAGTGCATTCACACGCTTCTCCAATCCTCATGATAACGTGGTGGGGCAGGTTCTCTTATGATCCTGTCTGTCTGACAAGGAAAGAAACAGACCCAGACATGTTAAGTGACTTGCCCAAGGTCAAAGAGCTTGAAAGTTTCACAAGATGCCTCATGTTTGACATTTGGTCAGTGTAGTAAGACACTTCTGCTATGTTCCTGATGGTAGAATTCTAGATTTTTTTTGCACCCTCTTATTCTGTCTTTAGGCAATGGCACCCCACTCCAGTACTCTTGCCTGGAAAATCCCATGGATGGAGGAGCCTGGCAGGCTGCAGTCCGTGAGGTCGCTAAGAGTCGGACACGACTGAGCGACTTCACTTTCACTTTTCACTTTATGCATTGGAGAAGGAAATGGCAGCCCACTCCAGTGTTCTTGACTGGAGAATCCCAGGGACGGCGGAGCCTGGTGGGTTGCCGTCTATGGGGTCGCACAGAGTCTGACACGACTGAAGCGACTTAGCAGCAGCAGCAGCAGCATTCTGTCTTTGACAGGAAGTTATTGTTTCTCTTGAGTGATGGGTTACCTTTGGGTGACTAACCCTATTTTCATAGACAGGCTTTTTCTTTTGTTTGATCTTTCTTTTTTTTTTTTTTTTAAGAGTAATATTGACTTTTGTGTACTTCTCTTGTCTGGACACCATTACTCTATCAAGTCCAAAGTGAAAGCAAAATTGCTCCATAGAAGGAGCCAGTTATGGTGACTAGTTATTTTCCTTTCAAAACACTTGACTTGGCTACCCTGAAATACAGAAGCTGGTATCAAAAAGGAAGCTGGCAAACTTGGTTTTAGATCTCCAGTTATTTACCCTGGGTTTTTCTGCTTGTTTATAGGGCTTGCTTGGAGCTGATGGCTGTGAATTCACTAGAATCATTTAATGTACATGTTCCTTGTAGCTTAGTGTAGGTACCATGGTCCTTGAGGTCCACTGGGGAAATAAATTCCTTCCTGGGATTAATTAATAAATTCCTTCCTGGGATTAATTAGTCACGGCCAGTGATGTAATTCATCATGCAAATACCAGAGCTGTCTTAGTGAAAAATTCTTAGTGATCCAGAAATGCGTGTGTCCAGCTTAACTGAAATCTATGCTTTTATGCTTCTCCATGGACTGGATAGCCCATGGGGTCACAAAGAGTTGGACATGACTGAGTGACTTTCATGAACTTAGCAATAGTTTGTAAAGCATAATGACTTTGAGAGAGAAATGGAAAAAGTTCTGAAGAATGATTCCGTATCTTGAAAGCATCTTGGGATGGCAGCTTCAAGTAGTTTCTCCTCTGTTCCATGTCTTCTTTTAGGTCATGCTTATTAAACCTGTCCAGATTCAAGACTGTTACTGTTAATACTAAAAAAGCTGCCGGATGCCCTCCTGACATCTCTTGGCTGTCCACCCCTCTCTCCACATGTGGACTGTAGCTCGATTAGGGTGCAGTCCTGCAGCCAGTGGCTGAAGCCAGGAAAGGGTAGGTTTCATAACATGTATAGTGGGAAGGCCGTGGATTTTGACGTTACACTTTGCTTTCATTTCTGATGTTAGCTGTGTACATCTGTGCAAGTTACTTTACCTC
Organism: Bos indicus; assembly: GCF_029378745.1. Classification (NCBI taxonomy): domain Eukaryota; kingdom Metazoa; phylum Chordata; class Mammalia; order Artiodactyla; family Bovidae; genus Bos; species Bos indicus. The sequence goes on from NC_091763.1 coordinate 97,329,400, forward strand.
TCTGTTCCTTTGATTCCTGATCTGTAAAAAGGTGGTGATACTGTCTCGTAGGACCATTTTGAGTGTTACCTTAAACTGTGTGTATAAAATAACCACTTCATTGTTTGTATAATCGATAATCAGTGATTTATATTCTGTGCCTCACCTTGATCTTCTTTACCCAAAATGGGGGGACCCAGGAAGTCATGTAAATTTGTGCTTTTAGTTTTCATATCTCCCAAGCAGAGGAAGAGTGAAAGCTGGATTGTCAGCAGTTACTGTCAAAGGGATCTTGGATCATTTTTGGACTCTATTTACAAAAATGCTATGTAGTTTTAGGTTACATTGTTAGAAATAGAGTGCTCTAGTTTATGGGGTATAAAACCCCTTTCTGTTTGGACGGTCATGCTAGGAGTGTGTTGTGGCAGTTGTGAGTACCACGTCTTGAGAGGCAGGGTAGGGAACCTTCTAAGGACCAGACTATCCAGGTTTGAGGCCTGGCTCTGCAACTTAAAAGTTCTGTGCCTCAAACGTACAGCTCTGACTCCTCATATGTAAAAGAGAACAGTGGCGCCTACTTCTCAAGTGGTTGTCTGGAATAAGTTAGTGAACATAAACCACAGAGAGTAATGCAGCAAGTCCTGTGTGTGAGTGCCACTCGTTTTCGAGGGGACCTCAGAAGAAATTAAGAAGGCTGGTGGGCTTCCATGTTGTGGAAGAAATGGATTAAGAAACTGGAGCTGTTGAACGTGAGAAAGTATTAAAGAGTCCTTTACTGTTTAAGGAGAGACTTCATGAAAGAGGGAATAGACTTCTGTTACTGAAAAAGGAAGAATCACTAGGATCAGTGGGTAAAGAATCTGCCTGCAATGCAGGAGACCTGGCGTCTATCCCTGAGTTGGGAAGGTTCCCTGAAGAAGGAAATGGCAACCCATTCTAGTATTTTTTCCTGGAGAATCCCATGGACAGAGGAGCCTGGCGGGCTACAGTCCATGGGGTTGCAGAGTCCAACGCAACTGCACAAATAACACTTTGACTTTTTTCTCCCCCAGCATCAAGGGGTAGAAATTACAAAGGGGAGGATTTTATTTTAATGAAAGACCTTGTAAGAAGTAGAGCAGTTCAGAATCGCAGGGAGTGGGTTTGTGAGCGAGTGATTTTTTCTTCACCCAGAGGCTTATCAGGCCAAGGAGAGGTTCCTGACCTGGCTGGCAGGGTGAGCTCAATCACAAGCCTTCTCTTCCATCCTGCTCTCAGTTCAGGTCAAGTGACCCACTTCGGTAGGATAATCCCACACTGAAATCCGCTGGGTTTCAGTAGCATGTGTGGGGACTCTCTCCCTAGAATTAGTTTGCTCTTATGGTCTATCATTCATTCATTTTACAGATATTTATTGTGTGAGGTGTTGTATTTCTGGCCTCATTTTGTTGAAAACAGGTTGGAAATGAATCTTTGTTGATGGTCAACTATTGCTCGACACCATGCAGTCCCTGGAGGAACCCAATCAATTAGGTTTCATTTTTGTTGAGGGATAGTTCTGCTTGGGAAGGTTATGTTTCTGAGATTCTTGTGAGCAAAGTATGGGTGCCCTTTGTTTTAGACTCTCAAGGATGTTTGTTTGACTTGTTTAGAAGATAGAGATAATCTTTCCCTCCAGAGCAAATGGCAGGCACATTTACTGTCTAGTGTGAAAAATTCAGAGTTCTCTTCAGTGACTCAGCAGGCATCCATTTGGGCCCATCTTCCCACTGCCCATGGGACTCCGGGGCAAGGGATCTGCTACAAACATGCTGATGCTCTTGCTACTTGCTGTGCTATGACTAATGAAGTCTCAGACTCTTCACAGTTTTTGACGTTAAGGAGGAGTAAAGTGAAAGGGAGGTCAGACCTCATTCCCAGAGCCTAATGATCCAGTATTTGGGGGTGAGGAAATTTGAACCTTTGTCTCTAAAGGATGCCCTTTCTATGACATTGTGGAAAACTGCCATTGCCTTTAATGCCGTTACTACTACTACAACAATGGCAGCCACCAACCTTTTTTATGGAGTGCTAGTGATATGCCACAGAGAAGGCAATGGCACCCCACTCCAGTACTCTTGCCTGGAAAATCCCATGGACGTAGGAGCCTGGTAGGCTGCAGTCCATGGGGTCGCTGAGGGTCGGACATGACTGAGCGACTTCACTTTCACTTTTCACTTTCATGCACTGGAGAAGGAAATGGCAACCCACTCCAGTGTTCTTGCCTGGAGAATCCCAGGGACGGGGGAGCCTGGTGGGCTGCTGTCTATGGGGTCGCACAGAGTCGGACACGACTGAAGTGACTTAGCAGCAGCAGCAGAGATATGCCAGGCCTTGTTTAATTTTATCCAATTCTCACCTGCAACCCTATAAGGAAGGTATACTTACTATCTCCATTTTATAGGTGGGCAAAAGGAGATACTGTGACCGAGGTCATGTGGGAAGCAGCGGTGGATTCCAACCCAAGCAGTTTGATTCCAGAGTAGCCCGCAAATCTGTAAGAGATAGGAGCGTGATCTGGAAACAGACTGATGTGGGTTTTGAATTCCTGTACTACCCCTTAGGCTTCCTAGGTGGCGCAGTGGTGAAGAATCCACTTGCCATTGCAAGAGAGGCAAGAGGCTCGGGTGTGATCCCTGGGTCAGGAAGATGCTTTGGAGTACAAGATGCAACCCACTCCTGTATTCTTACCTGGGAAATTCCATGGAGAGAGGAGTCTGAAATTCCATGGGCTACAGTCCATGGGGTTGCAAAGAGTCAGACACGAGTGAGCCAGTGAGCATACACACACACCCTAGCCCTTACCCTCATTGTGTGAGATGGGGCAAATTTACTGTTTTAAATTTCAGCTATGGCATCTGTGAAAAGGGAGAGGAAGCATGTTAACAGGACCCAGTCCTGTGGATTGAGCATACTTTCTATAAAATGTGCATTCTTCTAGATATTAGTGGCTATTATTATTGCTGCTTTCCTTTTCTCTAATTAAAAAACAAAGCACTTTAAGGACTTCTGTGGCCATCCAGTGGTTAAGACTCTGCACGTCCAATCCAGGCGATGTGGGTTCAATGCCTGGTTGGGGAAGTAAGATTCCACATGCTTCAAGATCAAAAAACATAAAACAGAAGCAGTATTGTAACAGTCAATAAAGACTTTAAAAATGGTGCACATAAAGAAACCCCAAAGCACAAACAAAACTTGAATGGTTTTGTCCTCTCAGAATGCTCTTATGCAAGAAATTTTTGACTAAAGGTGAATGCCATTCAGCCCAGTTTACATCTAGAGGATGAATTTCAGATGTGGGGGCAAAACATGGCACAGGCTATTTCCTTATACAGATATTTTCTCTGAAAATGAACATTGGAACCGAAACCCGCTTAGAGACCCAGTTTGCTCTCCTCTTCATTTCAGTAACCCTTTCGGTTTTCTGAATCGTTCCTGATGTGTGGTGATGTGTTACAGTGATAGCTGATGCCCAAGATAGCTGATGCTCAGCCCCGACATTTCCTTGGTGGTAGTTGTACTAGTAAATGTGAATAATGTCAAATGCTTGGCATGTTTCCTTCTGCAGATGGTGGGGAGGAAATCCTGCAAAGCCTTATAAAGATGGCAGACTGTAGTTTTGAAAAAAGTCTGTGGCCGTTTGCTGTGAAAAGGGGGAACTAATAGTTAAATATCTAGGAACTCTTCCCTTTGGGACAGTTGATAAATTGAGGGCATTTTCTGATTGTGCTTTACTCTAGATTAACAGCCTGGAAGGTTTCAGATTTAAAGAGCAAAGTTATGTATCATACAAACAACATGATGACATGCTCAGCCACCCTGTACCCAAATATTGCAAGTCGTGTTGGTTGCTCTAGCTTTAAAACCAACCCCCCCCTCCCCACCCCCAACCCCAAGGTCTCTACTCTGATGTACTTAATTAGCTAAATGCTTCTGTGCTGTTTTCTTCCTGGAAGTAGGCTTCGAGATAGTCTGGTGTAGGCTTACCAGTTGACAGAGGAGGACACAGGACCTGGCTTGGTAACGGCCTGCCTGCACGTCTTGGGCTCCCAATGTGTTGCCTTGGGTGTATCCTGTACCGCTCCCCATCCAAGCGTCGCCTTTCCCTTCATTCCATTTCTGTTCCTCCTGTCCCCCCTTTCATGCTGGACATCATCTCTTGACATCCCTTAACACATTTACAAAATTCTTTTTAGAGGTTAGATTAGTATCAGACTGGCCTGCTGAATCTCCCTCTAAGTTGGAAGATAACGTTTTATATATTGTGTGACTCATGAATTAAGATCTTTTGCTCTAAATGACAGTTTGGAAAAGACCGTTTTACAGTAGTTTGCTTACACAAATCTGGAAGGGAATATGTGATTAATTTGCTGACAGACCATCTCCGAAAGCAGTTCTAATGATGGACTTTATAATTGATTGCATCCATCACAGAGAGCCTAAACTACCCCCTCCCTAAATTAAAAAAGATAAATGAAATAAAGTATGCTGAATGTATAAGCTGACAAATCTGAGGGAATTTAATGGAGCGAAATTACGGCAGCCAACAGATAAGAGAAAAAGATTTCTTTGTTACTGATTATAATACTAAATTAAAAAAAAATTACTCAAGAAGGATAATAGAGGAAACAAAGCTCTGTGGCCCATGTATCAAACTAAGTTATTGAAAGATTTTTAATAAGTGTATCTATCTCATTCACTGCTTATTGTTGATTCATATCAGTCTTGTTAGTGCTGTTGGAAGAATAGTAAATGCAGGGATGGTCTGGTAGTATAGCTGATATTATTGCTGTTGTAATGGATTTTTAGAATTACCATGACCTTATTTCTGGGTCGCTGGGGGCTCTGTACCAAATTCAGGCCATTTGAATGAACTGTTTGGAAGGCAGTTCCTCAGTGTAGAAGCAGTTTTACAGTAAGTATGCTTTTGGCTCTGTTATAAAAGACCAAGTGAAGGTGACATCAAGGAGTTCTGGGGCGAGGCTGCTGTGGGTTGGCCGCTTCAGTGGCCCGATGATGTGATGGCAGTAGCATGGTGTTCCTCTTGGCTTTTCCTCCCAGGATTATCACATGGCTAATGTCTGAATATCTGAGCTTTGTATAACGATACCCAGTGTTGGGAAGAGGAACCTGCTTCCTGTTAATCTGCTTGGAAGGAAACTACTCCTCGAAGTCCTTAGGTCTCATTGGTCAGACTTGTCACTGGTAAGGAACATGCACGTACTAGGGTTCATTCAAACAAATCGAGACGTGCCCCGGCTCTTACAGAGTTCACGTTGCCTGTTTCCTGATCATGCCCGGGGGAAAAGTGACGGGGAAGATTCCTTATCTAGAAAACATATAAATCCACTTACTAGGCTACTGGAATTTACCATGCAAATGTTTGATGTTTTCCCTTAGTAGCTTGTTTCATTTCCTAGGTGCATGTGCTCTCACTGACTTAACTCTACTTGTTTCTACTTTCAGCTTTTAAGTTTGACTCAGCCTGATACATTCTGTCTTGAACAGGACCCTGTCTACCAGTGATGACCTTGAAGACAGAGAAAACGAGAAGGGGCGCCTCGAAGAAGCCTATGAGAGGTGTGACCGTGACCTGGATGAACTCATCGTACAGCACTACACAGAACTGACGACGGCCATCCGCACATACCAGAGCATCACAGAGCGCATCACCAACTCCCGAAACAAAATAAAGCAGGTACGGCTCCATCCCTCTGATGGCCACGACTAGTGCATCTTCCATTGGTCCAGGTGTTGCAGTGGGGTTAATGACCTTAACAAGTGATTCAGGTTTTTTTTTAGCCCAGGCTGCAGAGGATCACAGAGGGCAGCTGGCCTTGCTTCTTGTCTCCCCTAAATCTGACCCTTGGCTTCTGCCATGATTTTTGAGAAAGCCTGAAAAGGGAGCTGTTCTAAGACACTAGGGCCTTTTACTGTTGGAAGCTCTCGTTTTAATGTATCAGATATAGTTACACGTTGTGTGTATTGCTGTAGCAGTCGAAAATGTAAAAAACATTTGGTTTTGAGTGTGTTGCCCCATTTGAAGTCGGTTGTGATTTTCTCCTCAGTCATTGTACCTAGTTTTTGAGAAAATCTAACTCACAAATTATTTAAATATATAATAAAGTATTTATGAATACTGAAATTCTTGAGTATTTTTCAGTAGTGACAAGCATGTATTTTCATTTTGTAGTTGTCTTCCATATTTTGGAGCTGTTTTTCTTTCGCTTTTCTTTCTCACTTCTCTCTTCCTCTCCTTCCTCCTTTACTCTGTCCATCCTTCCCTACTCCCCATCCCGCCCCCCCTTCTCTTCTGTGATTGGTCTTTGAAAATCTTTTGGTTCCCATGTACCACATCTTTGCTTCCTAAAGAATAAAGTGGGTTCATAAGGAGTATTTTTATATTTGGCCAAAGGATGAATTGATCAAATAAAGGTTGTGTACTGTCACATCATAGTTACATGGTTCTTGGCTATGTATTTCAAGGGTCACTTCTTTAATACCTTGTATGACAGCTCTCTGATAAATAACAATTGCTACCACTTACTGAGCACTGATTCTTTGCCCGGCAGAATTATGTCTGTTCCTCAGTTCTCAAATTTAGGGTCTGAACTCTGGTCTTCTTGCTCTGAGGTCCTTGAATTCTGGTTTTCAGACATCTTTTAAGCAGTACCCTTCCCTGCTCCGCCCACTCCCCCAGTTCTTCGCAAATGAGATTTTGCAGAATCTCAGCATCCCAGTCGCCTCTTGTTTGGTATTGGGGTGAGAGACGCGGAGCCTGATGCTGGGTCCCATCCTTAGCACTCAGCTGCTGACTCCCAAGCAGCTCTGTGGCCAGAGGGCTGCGTGAACCGTGTGAAGATTAGCGCTGCCCTGTGCAATTTTATTGGTTCGAGAATTCTCTGGATGTACCTGCCCAGGATGGCTGTGCTTCCGATCTTCTCACATGTTTTCTTTCCTGCCTTCTAGACCTTATATTATGATGTGTAAGCAGGTATCGAAATGATTCTTCTCAGAATGCTGTTATATATGAGTTTCAGCCTTGAGTCCAGTTCCGCAATCAGTAGGCTCTTAACATTTTTTGAAGCAATATGCTGACCTCTCTACATTTTAAAATTAACTGGGCATTTTCAAGAGGAATACTGTAATTCTTAGCTTTGACAAGTGGCGAGTTCATCCCATGGATTTATCTGTGCAACTAGGTAAAGCTATAGATCAGTCGCCCTAGATTTAAAGCGAACTGTAGTCTATTTTGACCCAGTATACTGAGCTCAAGCGGGGTCAGAGAGTGAATGTATAGAGCTGCCGGCCTGCCGGCTTTGCCTCTGGTAATCACAGTAAGGGTGAAGGACCTCTTGGTATTGGTGTTTTACGATTAGTCTGCTTGACTGGAGGGACTTTGTCCTGATCATCAGTGAGGCACTGCAGTGGCTTCTGGCTTGGCTTCTGGCTTGACTTCTATCTTTCTGAGTTGATAGCATCTCTGCCCAAAGAGTGTTTGCTGATACTGAGAAAGAGAGGCTCAGTTTGATGATTTCACACTTGTTTTAGTAGCCACAGTCTTTTTTACCATCCTCATTTTTAAGTAGGCTGGAGTTTAGAGCAAAAGGAAACAACAAAAATTTTTGTGTTTATTGTATTAGATAGTTGTCAAGTAAATGTCACATAACTCTGTGTTATGAGTTAGCTTCAATGTGGGGAAGAGAAAGAAAGGACTAAAATCTCTATCTAAGAAAGCCTTTAGTGATACATGGGAGAAGAAAGATTTTGGGGAAAAATGATAGGGAATTTGTTTTCATTGTATAATTGGACAATTTTGTACTGTGAAAGTCCATTCCTTATCACCAAGGAAACACTGATGTTTCCTCATTAATCTTTGCCCATCATTTTTGGCTTTTAATTGCACTTTAGATTATGTACAAAATAAAGGTATGTATATTTCTAAAGTAGAAATGGGGATGATTCAGTTCTCATTGGATTATATTATTTCAGAGCCAAGCAACATGTTGAGAACGTGTGAATATGAGTTGAAATTTTCTTTCTGTTCTCTGCCAAAAGAATGGGATGAAGATTCACTTAGTAAATATTTGTTGAGTGCCAGCTATGTGCTGGTGGTGTTTTAGATACTGAAATCTGTTTTAGATTTCCATATAATGGACAATATCAATCTTTGTACAATCATGGACCTTACATGCTAGTGGGAAGACACAGGAAAACAGATGCTATTTAGCATCATTGATTTAGTCTCTGTATATTAAGTATCTGGTTTGTGCTGAGCATTGCTGTGGGTCCTGGGATATATAAGTGAGTAAAACAGACAAAAATTCCTGTCCTCGTGGAGTTTACCTTCTAGTCAAAGAAGGCAGGCTATAAATGAGTAAGAAAGTATAGCAGATGGTAAAGAAGTGCTTTGCTTAAAAAGAAAAAGAACAGGGCATTGCTCTTTTGAATAGAATGGTCAGGGAGGGCTTCACTGAGGTTATATTCAAGCCAGCACCAGAACAAGGTGAGGGAGAGCCTGGAAAAGAATCGCCAGGAAGAGGGGATATCAGGTACAGAAAGATCCTGAAGCAAGAACATGATTGAAATTTGGGGGAGCAGCAAGATTGGAGCTGGAGCACAGTGGAAAGGAGACGGGGGGAGTGGGAGGGAGAGGAGACGGCTGAAGGTTGGGGTGTCTCAGAGTGGGTCAGGTCACGTGAGGTCTCGATCATTGTAAAGGTTTGCATATGAACTCTTGAGTGTGATGGGAAATCATTTTAAGGTTTTGAGCACAAGAATGGCAAGCTGTGTCTAACATTTTAAAAGGGCCACTCTAGCTGCTCTGAGAATAGATTTTATAGGGGGCCAGGGAAGATGAAGATGTCCACATTCATGCTTTGTTACCTTTTAAAGCTTGAGAACATGGAACCGTTTACACTGTTTACAGCTTGGTATTTCACGTATGGATTTGTGTTGGTAGAATCTCTGTCCTTGAGGATATATGAGTTGACAGATGGATTTGATTCTTTCCAGATGCCCCAAACTTCTTTATATCAGTCAAGCCCATTTGGAGTTTTTTCAGGATTAAATGTGTAAATGAAATGCCATGTATGATCAGATCAGTTATGTGGATAAGTAAAATAGTTGGGCTGTCTTCTTACCATTGTATATATTATTATTGAGTACAAATGAGATGTTACTACATTAGAAAGCTTCAGAATCTATCGGATCTATCAGTGTCTCTTATAATGACTGTTATAGCAACACCAAGAATAGATGAATATGAATGGATATGAGTTGGGACTTGGGCTGTGTGGGTAGGGATTGTTGGTAGTAGTTGAATTTGAGTGTTTCTCCCATCCTGTACTAAGTAGATGAGAAGACACCAGATTTCTTTAAAGATGCTAAGTACTCATCTAATGCTTATGGAAGCAGGTAGGCTGAAGCTGGGAAAGATTGAAGGTGGGAGGAGAAGGGGACGACAAGATGATATGGTTGGATGGCATCACCGACTCAATGGAAATGAGTTTGAGTAAACTCTGGGAGTTGGTGATGGCAGGGAGGCCTGGCGTGCTGCAGTCCATGGGGTCACAAAGAGTCGGACATGACTGAGTGACAAACTGACTGAGGCTGAAGGGAAAACACAGAAAATTGCCTCTGTTGTGATGTGTGCGCAAACTCTTTACATTTTGCCCCAATTTTGGCTATTCTGTTGGTGCTGAACCAAGCTGTTAAATCATTTTTCTTGCCTGTAATTGGAAATAACCATATGTGAATATTAAAGTGAAGTTGTTAGGGCTTAATCACTGAGTAATGTAACATTCATTATTTAACATTTACATAAAATAATTTTGTGACTTTTTATATGAAAGTATACATTGAATGGTGGAATTAGAGCAAAGCATAACCTTAGTTAATATAAAAAAGAAAGTCACAGGAGAATAAGATGATTTTGGTAGGAAGTTATTTTAAGCCCAGATGTAAGATAGAAAACCCTAGCTGCTCGTATGAGAAAGGGAAAAAATCTAGAAATGTGGGCAAGAATGAGATAGCATCATTGAAAATCTAGGCAGTAGTCTGGGTCATGAATGTGGTCACAGGAACTACAAGGGAACCTTTTCATTAAGTTTAACTGTATCTCTCTTTGTGTTCTGTATCCAGACTCAGCAACTCAGAAGGATGGTGTTGCCTTTAGAAAGGGTTGAGTGGAGCCTCTCAGAACTTAAGTCCTTAAATTGGAAGCTGAAAAAACTAGGGCAAAAAGCATGGAAAGTAAGTTTGAGTGTACTTTAAAAAAGATCTTTAGTTCCAAAGGGCTTTTAAGCAGAGCAGTAAGTAGTGTTTCTGAAACTCATTCTTTTGAGATACTATCTATAAGACTGTGGAAGAAGTGGGTTGGACACAAGTAAGGAGGATTCCCATAAAAATTCTTGTATATAGGTTTGTTTTTACTACAAAAAAGAGAAAATGTGATACTTTTAGAAATAAGAATAGTGTTGATTGCAAGATTTCCATTTACCTAGCAAAAAATTCTAGCAAAGGGAATTGCTAGAATTCCCTTGTTTGTAGGGAATTTTGCAGGGTATGTCTGGTCTACAGAATCAGTGAGGTGCTTGCACATTTGTTGGACTTTATTACAGATAATGCAATGCGTACACTCAAAGGCCTTCCCCTCCTCGCCTTATCTTATACTTAATCCAAGTTCAATGCTTTTCTGGTTTTAAGACTTTAAAGTTAAGGCCCCCCCTGTCACCTCCCCCATGTCTCCATCAGCATCCTGCTCTGTCAGATGCTCCCACCATGTTGTTCAGAGGCCCCGGTTTGTTTCCTCCTCTCTTGATCTTTCCCAAGGCAGGGCTGCAAAATCTTGAGATACATATATATATATATTTTTTCTGCTTTCTGTATCTCACATATCTATTCACAATGACCTGTTGGGCCCTGTGTTCTTTATTTTCTCTTTTTCTAGTAGTCTCTAATTAAAGTGACTTAGTTCTTAACCATTTATTGAAACTGAAATTCCTGCTAATGAAATTCATTCATTTCTATTCAGCAGGTAATTTGGAGCAACTATAACCTTACTAAAATTCTAAGGAAGCAGAGGAAACTTGTGTTTGAGGAAGAGTTTCTTTACTTGGGTTTTGATGTCACGATTTCAAAAGCTTGACTCTTCATGGATTTATTTAAGGAAGAAACAGAGTAACAGAATTTTTGAATCTTGGCTATCTTGATAAATCAGAATGGAATTAAAATGCTGTCACCACATTTCTAAAAGAACAGGCATTTGAGAAATAAAGGCTTAGGTGGAATATGGTATCTTTCTTACATTTAAAAGATGCCATTCTTACATTTAAAAGGTGCCATTATTCACTGCTGGATATAGCCTTGTTTCTCCCGTCCCTATTTCAAAAATTTTATCTATTGAGCTAGAGTTTGCATACAGTAAAGTGCATTATTTTTAGAGTACAGTTCAATGAGTTTTGCCAAACGTATATATCCTTGAATGTATTTCCATTGTCTCAGAGAGTTCTCTTCTGCTTCTTTACAGGCGATAACCCCCCCCCCCCACCTCATCCTGCGTCAAATACTGATTTGAAATCTATTTGCATATATTTTTGTTTCTTCTGGAACGTCAGAATATACACTCTTGCGTCTGGCTTCCTTTGCTCAGCCTTAATGTTGAAATTCATGTTTCTTCCCTTTTATTGCTGACTGGTATTCCCCCCATCACCCCAAGTTTTAAAAGAACATTTCTTGATAACTGTGACTTTCTGATCAAAAAGCTGAAGCCTCAGGGCAATTTAGTTTTAAAAGTTCTTGTAGCTTCTTATGTCTGCATCTTTGGCTAAATTCAACTTAGGGAATCATTTTGGTGATGTTCATTTTCCACACAGCCTGATGCCATCTCTCCTGTCCCCAAACCCAGCCACACATCCTACCTTCCTTTTTATTTTTCCTCCATTTAGTAAGCAAAAATGAGGAGTGAGCAGATTACATTGTATATATCCTGTATGAAATGCCATAATGGTCTTTTTCCAATCAGAAAGGAGTTTGCCAAGCTTTACTGACAACACTGTAAGTTTATCTCTCACTCTCTTGATCAAGAGCCTAGTTGGGTGTTGTATGACATAAAATTTATTTTTAACTGTTGCCATAGTAACCATTACACACAGAGGAAAAAGCTGAGACGTATAGAACCAAGGTGATATGAGTAGAATATCGGAAATTAGATTTTGATAGATTTCAACTAAGATTTAAAATAGAATGGATTTAATAGCTAGAGTTCTTAACCCAGGGACCAAGAACTCCTAGAGGGATCTACGAATGGCCTTGAGAAATGTGTTTTAAAAAGTCAAATAAAATCACAAATACTGATTAAAAACCAGCTTTTCCCTACCTCATCCTACCATAAAACTAATTTCATACTTCAGTATGAAATTTCTTTCATTTTTTCCCCCAGATATTTGTATTTCTATATTTCTAAGTAGTAAGCTTATACTACTTTTCTGGATTTTTCTATTTTAGACATTATATGTGTTAGTTGCTCAGTCATGTGCAACTCTTTGGGGTCCCACGGCCTGTAGCCCACCAGCCTCATCTGTCCGTGGAATTCTTCTGCCAAGAATAGCAGAGCGGGTAGCCATTTCTTTCTCTAAGACATTGTATATGAGGTTCCAGTTATGGTTCCCCCCCTCACTTTAGTTCACCCATCTCACCTCATCTTCCCTCATCCTTTCTGTATAGTTGTATCCTAGTTTTTGGTTAAATAACTGGTGCTTATTTTATTCAGTTCAGTTCAGTTGCTCAGTTCTGTCTGACTCTTTGCGACCCCACGAACTGCAGCACGCCGGGCCTCCCTGTCCATCACCAACTCCCGGAATCTACCCAAACTCATGTCCATTGAGTTGATGATGCCATCCAACCATCTCATCCTCTGTCAGCCCTTCTCCTCCTGCCCTCGATCTTTCTTAGCATCAGGGTCTTTTCAAATGAGTCAGCTCTTTGCATCAGGTGGCCAAAGTATTGGAGTTTCAGCTTCAACCTCAGTCCTTCCAATGAACACCCAGGACTGATCTTCTGTAGGATGGACTGGTTGGCTCTCCTTGCAGTCCAAGGGACTCTCAAGAGTCTTCTCCAACACCACAGTTCAAAAGCATCAATTCTTCGGCGCTCAGCCTTCTTTATAGTCCACCTCTCACATCCATACATAACTACTAAAAAAAACCATAGCTTTGACTAGATGGATCTTTGTGGGCAAAGTAATGTCTCTGCTTTTGAATATGCTATCTAGGTTGGTCATAACTTTCCTTCCAAGGAGTAAGTATCTTTTAGTTTCATGGTTGCAGTCACCATCTGCAGTGATTTTGGAGCCCCCAGAATAAAGTCTGACACTGTTTCCACTGTTTCCCCATCTATTTGCCGTGAAGTGGTGGGACCGGATGCCGTGATCGTAGCTTGTTTTATCTGATGACGTGAATGTGTGAAGCCGTCCAGCATCCAGCATCCTGTTTTGTTTGTGTGGTATCTTTGTTGTTTTCCTTGGAGTCAGTGACTGGGGAATCACTTGTGTTTGTTTTGCGTCAGTGTCCCCCTTTGCTGGATCCTGTGTATGTTCTCGTTTTCCTCTGAATTGATGGAGTGTGTCCTTCAGTAGTTGGTGAGATACAGCACAAATGAGGTCTGTCCTTTTGAGAGCTTGCATGTCTGAAAGTGTCTTTATTTTTTTCTTCACACTTGATTGAAAGTTTTTCTGGGAAAGACTTCTTAAGATTTTGAAGAAATATTATTCCTTTGTCTTGTGGCTTTTAACGTTCCTATTGAGATATGTTCTGATTTACAATCCTTTGTGTGGGTTTTTTATTTTTTCTTCCTTTGAAAGCTTTTAGAACTGTATCTTTGTGTTCTTACAAGTCAGGATAAGGTGCCCTGGCTTTGGTCTTTTTTCATTCCATTGTCTTGAACACTTGGCATGCCTTTGCAGTTGGAAAATTCGTATCTTTTGCTCTGGAACATTTTATCTTTTTTTTTTTTCTCCCCTCTCATTTTTCTTCCCCTGGTATCCTTATTTGGACCTGTTGGAGCAATCACACAATTTTCTTTTCTCATCTATTTTCCTTCCTTTGTTTTTCTGTGTCTTACTCTTTGGAGATTTCAAGAGTCTCTTTTAATGTTTATTGGATTTTTTTTTTCCTATCATACTTATAATTTCCAAGAGCTGGTTTTCATTCTCTGAGTTTTTTTTTTTTAATACCATCCTATTCTTGTTTCATTGATGTAATATCTTTCCCCCCAAGGGATACTCATCATAGATTTCAAAAATTTCTTTTTCCTCCCTTAGTTTCTGTTTCCCTGCTCCACTCAGCACCTTTTTCTTTTACCTGTCTTCCATATTACAGGCTTTCCTTGACTGTATGGTGATCCTTGGCTGGCTCCATGGGTGGGGGAGGGAGGTGTACTGCACAGCTCAGAGCATGTGGTGGGACTTGTCTTGTGATGATTGGGTAGGGACCCAACAGTTTCCTTGCTGGAGCTTCAAATGTCACCATTTATAGGTCTTTTCAGTTGGTTGTTTTTCCCAGGGGAGAGCCATATGTTTCCCGTATCGGGGCTCAGAGTCAAGCTGAGTATTACTGGAGCCAACCCAGCAAGGAGGTTGAGGGTCCAGAGAGGGCTGAGGACCTTCCTTGTTGGTGGGTCCAGTTTGACCCCATCTTCCTGTTTCCTGCTCAGTGCCTGCCTCCCTCCTCCCAGGTGGCTGACATTTCCTGGTCCAGATTCTTTATAGTTCAGTTTCTTCAGATTGTAAACCTATTTGGCCAGGGTTGAGGGGAGGGAATTACACATCTGTGTGGTTTGATGAAGATGTTTGAGGACTCAAAATACTTTCAGCTCTGTACTTTTTTTTTGTTTGTTTTTTTGATAAATTGCTACCTATGGGTCTGCTGGCTAAGTTTTTTGGCCGCACTTTGTGGCATGTAGGCTTTTAGTTCCCCAACCAAAGATCAAACCCACAATCCCTGCACTGGGAGCATTGAGTCTCAATCAGTGAACCACGAGGGAAGTCCCTCCACCTTGAATTCTTGGTGCTTCCTTTTCAGTCTTAACAAACCACACTTGATGCCGTCCACCTTCTTGTCAGTTTCCAAGTATTTCTTGCCATCCTTGCTATTCCCTCCTCTCTGTTCTCTCTTTTCTTAGTATTTTATGCTAAGAAGGGGTTATTTGCCATCTCTTTGGGATTGCAGGAAGAATTAGGTTCATTAGAAACTTCTTTGCCAGATTGTTAAAGAGGTCTATCACTCCCTCAAAAGCTAAGTCATTCTACTATGCTTATCAGGAGAGATTAGAGTGCCCTTACTTAGGGCTCTTTTTACATTGGAGAGTTTGATAAAAGTATGATTTTAAAAAGGATAAAAGTTGCCTTTAAGTTGTAGGATTGGATTAGATACTGTCTCAAGATACCTTCTCATTTTAGCATTCATTCATCCTATTTTCCATGTTTTTTGGAAAGATGTTAAAATTTAGTTTTATACTCATCAAAAAAAATAGCGAGTCTGAGTGCCACGACACTAAATATTGTAGAAGAAGATACTTTAATTGTTACAGACATGGTAGACTTTCTAGAATGATGGGAATGTCCTATACATTAATGAGGGTTTGAATTATGCAGATATGTATGCATTTGCTAAAACTCAAGTGATATCCCTTCATGTACGTCAAACAGAAAACCAAAACTGTAAACAAATATGAAATTCTAACTTAAATAAAGACACATATAAAAGAATATCAAGAGTATATAAAAGTAGTTCTGTAAATTGTGAAAGCTCATGAGTTTTACTGTATCATGCTATAAAAATAAAAATTTTTAATTACGGTAGGAAGTGGAAATACACTTATCCTGAACACTGTGTCTACCCCTCCCTGCTCTTCTCCTCCTTCGTTATCAAGCTTTGCTTACCGATGCTGGTGCCAAACTGGGCAGATCTATGAGAATGCTGGCAACCGTCTTATTTAATATCTAAAAATCAGAATACATGGCAAAAAATTCTTGGCATGTTTTAATTCTGTTATTTCATGAGTGCCTCCGGATATGTCTACTCTCCTGGAAGCTGACTTTACTTTCATTTTAGTCAGTTGAGATGAACGTCCAGTTTCTTGGTTATAAAATTCAGCTGAAGTTTTAGACCTTGAAGGATGAGCCAGGTGACTCATCAGCTGAATAGGAAATATGCCAGAAAGAATGGAGAAGGATTAATAGTGTGGTCTCTCAAATTAGTCACTCCCTTTTAGACATCCTAATTTAGGTGTGGAACATCCTATTTTCAGAGTGCTTTGTAGCCTGAGTAATATTTTTCTAGATTACTCAGAGGTTGGTTAGGAGTAATTCTCTCATCTCACAGGAAGGAGAATACAGAGAAGTGGAGACCTAAGCAAGTGAATCTGTGTGTTAATCAGGATTAGAATTCCACATGTAGATTAGCCTCAGGAAAACGGGTGGCAGTGAGAACTACGGACTGTTACAGCGGTAATGGTGAAGAATACAAACCACACTGTAGGTTTAGTCTGGCAAGACTTTGCACTGACCCAAGATGGAAACTGTTCTGTTCCAGGTGAAAGAGAATCTGCTTTCATGCAAGATGCTATTGCATTGCAAACGAGATGAGCTTCGGAAGCTGTGGATTGAAGGAATTGAACATAAACATGTTCTGAACCTGCTGGATGAAATCGAGAATATCAAGCAAGTGCCTCAAAAGCTGGAACAGTGCATGGCCAGCAAGCACTATCTCAGTGCCACCGACATGCTGGTAAGAGCACAGCCCACACTCCTGGGTGTTTCTGCTCAGATAGAAGAGTGCTTCCTTCTGTTCCCTCTGAGTTCTGTCCCTCTCGAAGCACATGACAGGCTGCCCTCTGGGCATTCATGAGCCCTTGCAGGTGAAGCCTGCCTGGTTCTCTTCCTGGTTTCAATGTTTGCAGTGGTAGGCTATGGTTATTTACATCGTCTGCCTTGGGAACAATGGCAAGAAGTATGATGGTGAGAAACCAGGACCTGTCACGAATGGTGATGAGAGGTGTTAGTTGGAGTGTCAGAGGAAAATGATTAATGAACCCCATTTTGAAGAATGAAATCTGCATGAGAGAGAACTTTTGGAGATTTCTGAACTGTAGGTTGCACAAATTCTGTGAAAGAATGTTTAGTGTTTTGTTTTTGTTTTTTTTTTCCTTTAAGTTGATAAGAAACAAAATAATTTTCAGGGGAATAATTCCGGAAGTAACTTTGTCCAGCAGAAGTATGCCACAGACTAGCCTTTAGCCTGTATCTTCGTCCTCTCTGCTACTTTCTGAATTAGAAGTGAAAATTCAAGAGAGGGTTGCAGCTGGTGGTACACGTGGCTGAGAGTCAGGATAATGAATAAAAAATTAAAAAAAATACAAATCTTGCTTCCTAAAAACCTTAACCTTCCAGGGCCTGTGGCTCTGAACAGGAGCTGCTTATTCTACCTCCTCCTCCCACACCAACTCCCCTGTATCCTTCTAACAGTTGTCTGGGGATGACAGAAACTCTCAGAAGCAGATGGACTGTATTTGGATTTTCTTTTCCACGATAGGTGAAGGTCCCTTATCTTTGTTTCAGCAAATTAGATTGCCTGCAACTCTGGGAAGAAAAAAACCCAAAACACTGAGAGGAATTAGTGGGAGCAAAACAGGTTAAATCCTCTAAGTGGTTCTAATTCATTCTGACTTTCAAGAAGAATTTTGCTCGAAGTCTGTCTTAAGGTTTAAAGGAAACTTGATAACCAAGAGATGAGATGTGCCATGATATTCTCTCATATATTAAAACCTGGTTATGTGATAGTGAATTTCCACAGTGGAAGGAAGTTAATTATGGTCTTTTCTTCAGAGTGGCAAAATATCTTTATAGTATCTTTATAGTGTCATCTTCCTTAATAATGACTATATGGTGTCCAATAAAAAATTTACTTGCCTCTCAGCTTTACTGTTGGTTTATGTTAGGATGGCATGCGTGCAATGCAAGGCCAGCGCTTCAGTCACATTCAACTCTTTGTGACCCCATGGACTGTAGCCCGCCAGGCTCCTCTGTCCGTGAGATTCTCCGGGCAAGAACACTGGAGTGGGTTGCCATGTCCTCTTCTAGGGGATCTTCCTAATATAGGGATCGAACCCACGTCTCCTGTCTCTTCTGCATTGGCAGGTGGATTCTTTATCCACTGAGCCACCTGGGAAACTCAGGAAGGCATATATGTACTAAATATTCAAGACTCAGCAGTCAGAATGGATAAGCTTATATATACATATATATATTTGTGTAGCATATATACGTCTATTTGAACCATGATTTTTTGTACTGGGCCTGTTTTTAAGTTAGTGCCATATATTAAAAATAGGTTGTTAATGTTTATTTTGCTGTTACGTTCATTTTAGGATTTCAGATTTTAGGACTAGCCTTTATTCCTCAAGGGCTAATTTATTTAAGAGCTAATTAATGATACCATATATTTTTTTTGAACTTATTTTCTTAAGGACCTCATTAGATATTTCTGTAAATTCTGAGTTCTAAGTTGCAGAAATTCAGCTCTAGCTAGCTTAGGTAAGAGAATTGCTTTACCCATGTAGCCAGTCTGCTAAAAGAACAGGCATCTATGTTGAAGGCCATCTATATGGTCTTCCTGCATTAAAAAATTTTTTTTTCTATAGACTTTCTTCCACATGTGGGCAGAGTTTTGGTGTTTGGGGAAAAAGAAGGTTTGTAAGCTATTATGTTACAATTTCCAGCTTTGCAGAGGAAAATAATCTTCTAATTCAGAAATATGAGCGTAGGATCTATTGGTCACCTTGGATACTGTGATTGTCAGTTCTAAGTAAAACTATGTGATTGAGGGACATGGGAGACATGGGGAGTTGGTTAAGAAGAAAGGGCAGTCACCTCTAGAAAAGAGTGAAGGTGAGAGAATTCTCAGAAGTTCCTCTTTTTGTCTGTTTGTAGTTCTTCACTCTGGATACTAATTTTTTGTTAGATGGATTGTAAATATCTTTTCCCAGTTGGTAGTATCTTTTTGTTGATGGTGTCTTTTATTAAACAGTTTTAAAATTTAATTCAACAATGTTTTTCAGTCTTTTTTTCCTTTGTTATATGACTTCTTTTGAGAAATTTTTTTTTATCCCACTGTCACAAAGAGAATTTCTTATACTGTTGTCTTTAATCCACTTAAAATGTATATGGCATGAACTAGAGATCTGATTTTACCTTCAGTATAGCTGCTTGGCTCAAGCCATTTATTGAATTCATTTCCTGCTGGTATATAATTCTACCTTGGTCACATACCAAGTTTGCATATGTGCATGGGTCTGTTTCTGATCTCTCTATTTTGTTGGTCTTGTCTGTATCTGCACCAAAACCATGCTGTTTTAATTACTATAATTTTAAAATATATCTTGATAGCAGGTGAAGACATTCCCTCACTTTGCTATTCAGAACTATGCTATTCTTGACACATTTTATTTTTTAATTTTACTCTTTACACACTTATTGTTTATCTTCACACGTTTGTTATTTTACTCTTCCATAGGAATTTTAGTATCCGCTTGTCAGGTTCCATTAAAAGCATGAGAGGAACTTTTAAAAACACTTTTTGGCCATGCTCTGCAGCATGTGGGATTGTAGATCGCTACCAGGGATGGAACCCCGTGTCCCTTGCATAGGAAGTGTGGAAACTTAACTGCTGGACTGCCGGAGAAGTCCCAACATGATGACATTTT
Source organism: Bos indicus (assembly GCF_029378745.1). Taxonomy (NCBI): domain Eukaryota; kingdom Metazoa; phylum Chordata; class Mammalia; order Artiodactyla; family Bovidae; genus Bos; species Bos indicus. Next base: position 97,349,158 of record NC_091763.1, read on the forward strand.
GATTAAATTTAGGAGAGTGTCTTCTTTGTAATATTGTCTTTCACAGTTGTAATGTTGTGAACAGGCTATCTCTCATTTATTAAAGTTTCAATTTATGTCCTTTATAATAATAATGCTTAGTAATGGACTCCTTCAGCGACACTACATGTATTTGTTAGTTGTACTTCTGATTGTCAGCTTCTGGTTGCTTTTTAAAGCAGTGGCTCTTACCATACATTTCTTTAAACCTAATCTTCATCCTTCCTACTTGGAAAATGATGATTTATTCTTTAAGACGTGGCTCAAATTTCATCGAGTTTCTGAATGCCCTAGGTGATTAGATACTTATCTTATTTTTTAAAAAATGAATTATTATATATTCATTGTAGTATTAATGCTTAACATGAGTAAATTTATTTCCATAAGCTGCGTGTATTTCACAGGAATATAGTTGCTTTTGTTTGTATGGTAGGTCGTTAAGGGCAAGGACTATGTCTTACCTATTTTTGTCTACCCTGTACTTAGCATAATGCACTTTACATAGAGTTCACTGATGATTAGCCAAATGGGTAGCTCTGTGGAAGACTGTCTTACCAATAAATAGAAAAGGGCACTTCCTTTCTACAAGCTCGGGTCTGACTTTTTCCCTCTGATTTGTGGCTTTTGTTAATCTTTTTGTTTTCTTAATGGCAAAGTTCTCTCGTTCCTAACCTTTCCTTTCTACAGTGTTTAAATGAACAACAAAAGCATAATTATAATACTAGCTAATATGTATTGAGCCCTCACTATGTGCTGGTACCATTTTAGACACTGAATTCTTACAATACTCTTATGAGAGAGAGGTTTCTGATGTCCTCTCCATTTTCCAGATAAGGTAGTTGCTTTGCATGACCTGGGGGGTTAGCATTTCCTAACATACAATGAAGATTTCATGGAGGTGGGATTTAAGATGTGCTTAAAAAGTTGGAAATATTCTTCAGTTTGCCTTTTGTATGTGAAAAAATGGTAAGGTCTATAATTGCTTTTTTATTGGACTTCATATGAGAAAATAATCACATTGCTTTTCCCCGTGGTTATGTGCTCTTAGAAGTAAAATCTACTTAAGGCATCTCAAGAGTCCAAATGAAAATCTTTGCTAAAAGACATCACAAGAAAGTGAAGGCAGGACAGTCTAGTCTTTCAAACCCCTCTGATTTCCTTGGATCTTTTTATCAAAAGATTTTGCATTTCCATTTTAAGGCAGGTGCAGATGCCCAATAATTTAATCCTTCCTCAGGTTAATAAATCCAGAGTAAATAAATCAGTGGTGACCCACAGATCGTGTCAGCTCCTGCAATTCCTGCTTCACCATCAGAGTGGGCTGATGGCTACAGATGCGGCTTCTAGATGGGATATTTATTTCTTTTGATATGATAACCCGAGTATTGCATAAAATAATTAAATTGTCATGACAGGGGATGTCTGCAAATAGGCCTGGCCTTTTGTTTCCTCTTTCAAGGTAAACAGCTGCTCTTAGCTTATGAAAAGCTAAAAGTGATCCAGCAAGAAGCCTGTATCCGTCATGTTGAAATCAGAGACTTGATTAATATTGTAGCCTGTAGCTTTGTGATATGTACGGTTTAAATTAGACCTCTGCAGTCATTGTGCCGGGTTGATGCAAGCACATTAATGACATAATTTCTGGTTGCTGCATCACATTTCTGCAGTCTGTCCTTTGTATTCCACTCACATTAATTGAAGTAATTTTGCCAGTGAAGCGTGTTTCAAACCTCTGCATTTAAATTGAAATTTTAATTCCCTTATTGTCTTGAAAAGACGGCTGAAGATGCCTTGTTACAGGTTTCATTATCACTCAAAACACTCCAGCTGCTGGTTCTAATGTACAATGACTGATTAATTCTGGGAAGAATTATTAATATAAGAATAGCAGCTTCTTTCCAGTGGCGTGAGCCAACCAGGAAGGTATTTCATGATAGTTAATATTTTTACAAACTATTTTTTTTTTTTTAAGGAGAGTTTTGGGTGGAAGTCTGCATCAAACTGAAATTGCACAGATGAGCTTTGAAAACCACTTACACAAGTTCTGATTTATCAACCTATAGAAGTCAATTCATAATTGCATTCAATCAGTGGAAACCAAGCCCGTGCGAGTAGTTTTGAAGCACTTTAGCTGACAGTCACAAGGCTTGTGACTAAAATAATTTTTTCATTTCTAAGGCTTCCTGAGATTGTAGAGATTTTGAATGTATCGTGATCATTTTGTCTTTTTTATTTATAACACCTTTTTAAAAAGAATCTATAGCTGTATAGCCAGATAGGGATTGTTAACGATAATTATAATAGCATATTTATGTTGGCTGCCTTCTTAGAGGTCCCAGAGTGCTTTGCTGAGAGAATGGTATGGTGGAATTATTTCACTTACCCTATGAAATTGTGCCCACATTTGGGATAAAGAGTAAAACAGCTACTTAATTGCATAGTTTTCAAAGATCCTATGATAAAAATAACTCTATTTGTCATATTTTTAGTTTTCAAGATCCTTTGCAATTGTTGGATAACATTCAAGGCTGTGAATGTGAGCATGGGGCTTCCTGGGGGTCAGGTGGACCTGGGCTTGAATCCCAGCTTTGACTTTTACTAGCTGACTGCCTTGGGGCTAATTATTTAATTTGGCTTAGCTGAAAGTTGGAATTGAGAATAATTGAATGCCCTCAGGGTTGTTGAAAGGATTAAATGAAATATTAAGCTATTGGACTTCCCTGGCGGTTCAGTGGTTAAGACTTCACCTTCCCCTGCAGGCAGTGTGGGTTCGATCCCTGATGAGGGAGCCAAGATCCTACATGCCTCATGGCCAAAAAAAACAGAACAAAAACAACAGAAATAGTAAGCTATGTATGTAAAGTACACCAAGTATCCATAGTAAGACCTTAGAAATGCTGTTTGTAATTAATTTGTTTACTGATACTGTAAGAAAGGATGTGGTGATCGCTACCATGTTAGACAGTCAAAAACCAGTCTGAGGTGGACTCGTTTTGAGCTAAGAGTTGAAGTGGGACTAAGTTAGGCAATTCTGATTCCTTTTCTTCTTGCCCCGAGTGAAAGACCACTCCACATTTTATATGGTCAAGGAATCCCTGCAGGCAGAGAGAGAATTTTTCTCAGAACACACATCTTTTCTGCTCTAACACATGCATGGTTGGATGACCAAGACCTCAAAGTTCTAGACCATGTTTTCAGGATCTTATGTGAACAAATTCCAGATTGTGTTATCAGTCACCTCTTAAGCCTACATCAAGAATATGCTCAATGGGTACCCACTGACTGTCCAGTGGTAAACAGTGTAATTTGTTGGTAAGCTACCCAGGATCAGTTTGTTGCAAAATCTAGTCTTAGGTGACCAGGTGTGTTAATCTGTTGGGTATTGTAGTCAGATGTAGGCCAGTTCACTTTCAGAGGATGCGTATCAAAAGTATTGACTTCCGTTGACTTTAGTATTAGAGTTGTTGTTCTTTCTGTCACTGCTTAGATGGCAGGACCAGTGGGCCAGTGAAGTTGGTCCCGTTGGTGCCAGTAAACCTGTGTCATTAGCAAATAACTCTCTTCTCATTTTATGGATAGGCAAGGGGTGATCATGCTTCCATTATAAAATAATGTACAAGTAAGACACAAGGGGCCAAAATGCATATCCCCTTACGTGGCTTGAAAGTTTCTGAGATCTCACAGGACTGTTTTTTTCTCTCCTGAGTCTACAAGTGGTATTGAGATGAAAGCACTATGGCTATCAGGAGCTGAAACATTCTAGAGAACTTACTGGATGTAACGTGAAGTGGTTCAGTGCCTGCAAAATGTTTCAGTATCCCATATAGATTTCTGTACAACATGATAAAAACAAATGTATCCGTGGTCAATAATGAAATAGCCACCATTAAAACCCATCTGTTCCTAGTGTAGAATATTGATCTTAAAAACTCATGCCAAGATTCTATACTAATAATTGATCAGCAAAGAATTTGGCACGTGTTTTGATAGATGGACAAACGAATATGACAATCCCGTTGTTGGTACGTGGATCTGTGAAGGTGACCTTAACCTTGAAGGAGCTTACATGCTAGTAGAAAGAGACAGATGATGAGGAAGTAAACAGCATCTCATATCATGATCGGTACCACCAGAGTTCCAGGAATCCAGGGGCTGGGAGTGGGGAAGTATGGTTTGCTATTAATATTTTAATAGGCCGGTCAGCCGTAGCTGCTTTCAGCTCTCTTTGGGAACCCTGAATTGAAACACCTACATCTAATTTTCTTGGCAAAAAGATTAAGGAAAAGCTAAAAATAAAGTTAGTAAATGAATAACCTTGGTTTTTGGATCCCTAATTAAGTAAGTAGTTTTACTGTGGCAGCAGCATTTTTCTCCTGGAAAGTAAAAGTACAGGCTTTGTAGTAACTATTTTTCTCACTCATTGACCTTTTAATTTATTTTATTTTTTATTTTTTATTGGAGTATAACTGCTTGAGTGTATTTTGATGGTTTATGCTCTGCAACAATGTGAATCAGCTCTATGCATGTATCCCTTCCGTCTTGAGCCTCCCGTGTCCCCCTCTCCCACCCCCATCCCGCCCATCTAGGTGATGACTGAGCGCTGGGCTCAGCTCCCTGTGCTATATGCAGCTGTTTCCCACTAGCTGTCTACTTCACACGTGGTAGTGTATATATGTATATTTCAGTCCTACTCTCTCCAGTTGTCTCACTCTCCCCTTCTGCCCCGTTGTACACATGTTCGTTCTTCACAGCTGCGTCTCTGTTCCTGCCCTGCAAATAGCCTGTACCATGTTTCTAGAGCCTATATGTATGTGTGAATATGCAATATTTGGTTTTCTCTTTCTGACTTCCCTCTGTATGACAGACTCTGGGTCCATCCACATCACTGCAAATGACCCAATTTTGTTCCTTTCTGTTACTTAATATTCCATTGTGTGTGTGTGTGTGGGGGGGTGGGTATTTACCCCTGCCCTTTTAATTTATGTTTGATTTTGAAGGCTGGGGTTTTTAAAAGCCACACTGTTTGATAGGCACTGGCTTATTGTAGTAGCTTCCCTTTTCTTTTGCTTTGCTTTTTGTATCTGCTTTTAATTTGCCTCTTTTAAAGCACATAGAAACTGTGTGTTGTTTCACTAAACCTCATCACGTTCAGCAGTTTTCAATTGGCTCACTTGGCTGTAGGGCAGTGGTTCCCAAACTCTGTACATCAGGGAATCCTTTAGGAACCCTAAAGCCCAGGTTGCACCCTAGGCTTGAAATCTCTGGGGATGGGACAGTAACTTCTGTAATTGTTGGCATTCTCCAAGTGATTCCAATGTTTGGACAGGTTTGGAACCAGTGATGTGGTTTATAGCCTATGCTGTAAAACAGACCAAAACCAATTGTCCTTGACTTCATTTAACACTTGCTCTAAGTAGTAGCTGGAAATAAAATATTTGTGTTAAGACAGACATCACGTGGCAATATTCATGTGTATGTAGACATGTTGAAGGTTGACTAAAAGTTACTTGTTGCTTTCCTCTAGTGCAGCTTTCAGATAGAGCTGATGCGTATCAGGCTCTTATTCTGATTTTGTAGCCTGATTATTTGGTCAATGTGAGTTTTGTTTACTGGGTAGATTAGACGCTCTCCAGAGTTGAGCTGACTTGGAACTTTTTAGAGCTGTCATTTTGGTGCTCTGACTTCTGTATCTTTACTGTGCGTTCTTTCTTATCTGACTTATTGCTGGGATTTAATGGATTGAAATTGGGGCCCACATTTATTGACAGGTGGTGGCTATGTCCAGCATGGTATATAGTAAAACCAAAAATGGGTTGAAAAGCCAGAACTTCTTAATTCTAGTCCTGACCCAACAATTTATCAGTTTTGTGAGGTTAGACAAACGCATTGCTTGCTTTCTTCCAGTATCCTCTTCTGTAGAGGAATACTTAACCTGTCTATATTATAAAGTGGTGGTGAGAATAAAAATGAAATTTTGTACATGTGAAGTACTTTGTGAAATGGAAGGCAATATACAAATCTGTGGTGTAGGGAGCATGATTGTTATCACTATCACACAAAAGAAAGTGAAAGTGAAGTCGCTCAGTTGTGTCCTTGTGACCCCATAGACGGTAGCCTACCAGGCTCCCCCGTCCATGGGATTTTCCAGGCAAGAGTGCTGGAGTGGATTGCTATTTCCTTCTCAGGGGATCTTCCCGACCCAGGAATCGAACCCGGGTCTCCCACATTGCAGGCAGACGCTTTACCGTCTGAGCCACCAGGGAAGCCCACTATCACACAAGGCTGGGTGAAAAGAAAAAGTTGTAGTCCCAGGCTTGTCCTGTTAAGCAGCATTTCTCTCCTGGTACTGCCGTTACTGATGCATACCTGTTATAAGCAGATGAACTGTAATTGTACACGCTTATGTGTATGCACTTCAGGTCTGTAGGAGGAGTGATCTCAGTCAAGAATAACACAAAAGTGCTTTGCTGTCTTTGTCTGTAGGGACTTGTTGGAGCAGGATTTTGATGGGTAAGTCTGTGGCTAGCTGGGGACCCTGTGCGTGTGTCAATGGTGGCAGATGGCAGTGCTTGTCGTCTTTGGGATCCCTCTCTCAACCTGATGGTGGCCTGAGAATGCTGATTGGCAGTTTTGGTTGGCTTTGACAAGATAGGGGGAACTTGCCAAGGAAGTCTATTTTCCCTGAGATTCATCCCAATACCAATTACTTATGGTTGCCTACCTCCATTTTTTAAAAACACATTCACCTGTAGTTTATTTTGGTTTTTCTCAATAGAAAAGCACATCATCACATCTGCAAACAATAGGATTTTTGCTTTAGCCCCAAACTTCCGATTTCTTACAACTTTTTGTTCTCACATATTGGCTAAAACAGCCGTTGTTGTTGCTTAGTCACTAAGTCGGGCCTGACCCTTTGTGATCCCATGCACTGTAGCATGCCAGGTTCCTCTGTCCTCCACTTTCTCCCAGAGTTTGCGCAGATTCATGTCCATTGAGGTGGTGATGCCATCCAGCCATCTTATCATCTGCCGCCCCCTTCTCCATTTACTCTCTATCTTTCCCAGCATCAAGGTCTTTTCCAGTGAGTTGACTCTTTGCATCAGGTGGCCAAAGTGTTGGAGCTTGAGGTTCAGCATCAGTCCTTCTAATAAATATTCAGGGATGATTTCCTTTAGGATTGACTGGTTGATCTCACTGCTGTCCAAGGGACTCTCAGAAGTCTTCTCCAGCACCAGAATACAAAAGCATCAATTCTTCAGTGCTCAGCCTTCATGCTAAAAGATGGTGCTGTGAAAGTGCTGCACTCAGTATGCCAGCAAATTTGGAAAACTCAGCAGTGGCCATGGGACTGGAAAAGGTCAGTTTTCATTCCAATCCCAAAGAAAGGCAATGCCAAAGAATGCTCAAACTGCCGCACAGTTGCACTCACCTCACACGCTAGTAAAGTAATGCTCAAAATTCTCCAAGCCAGGCTTCAGCAATACGTGAACAGTGAACTTCTGGATGTTCAAGCTGGATTTAGAAAAGGCAGAGGAACCAGAGATCAAATTGCCAACATCCACTGGATCATTGAAAAAGCAAGAGTGTTCCAGGAAAACATCTATTTCTGCTTTATTGACTATGCCAAAGCCTTTGACTGTGTGGATCACCACAAACTGTGGCAAATTCTGAAAGAGATGGGCATACCAAACCACCTCACCTGCCTCCTGAGAAATCTGTGTGCAGGTCAAGAAGCAACAGTTAGAACTGGACATGGAACAACAGACTGGTTCCAAATCAGGAAAGGAGTACGTCAAGGCTGTATATTGTCACCCGGCTTATTTAACTTATATGCAGGGTACATCATGAGAAATGCTGGGCTGGATGAAGCACAAGCTGGAATCAAGATTGCCGGGAGAAATATCAATAACCTTAGATATACAGATGACACATATGCAGAAAGCAAAGAAGAACTAAAGAGCCTCTTGATGAAAGTGAAAGAGGAGAGTGAAAAAGTTGGCTTAAAACTCCACATCCAGAAAACAAAGATCATGGCATCCAGTCCCATCACTTCATGGCAAGTAGATGGAGAAACAGTGAAAACAGTGGCAGACTTTATTTTTTTGGTCTCCAAAATCACTGCAGATGGTGACTTCAGCCATGAAGATGCTTACTCCTTGGAAGAAAAGTTACGACCAACCTAGACAGCATATTAAAAACCAGAGACATTGCTTTGTCGACAAAGGTCCGTCTAGTCAAGGCTATGGTTTTTCCAGTGGTCATGTATGGATGTGAGAGTTGGACTGTGAAGAAAGCTGAGCGCCGAAGAATTGATGCTTTTGAACTGTGGTGTTGGAGAAGACTCTTGAGAGTCCCTTGGCCTGCAAGGAGATCCAGCTAGTCCATCCTAAAGGAGATCAGTCCTGGGTGTTCATTGGAAGGATTGATGCTGAAGCTGAAACTCTAATACTTTGGCTACCTGATGTGAAGAGCTAACTCATTTGAAAAGACCCTGATGCTGGGAAAGATTGAGGGCAGGAGGAGAAGGGGACGACAGAGGATGAGATGGTTGGATGGCATCACCGACTCAATGGACATGAATTTGAGTGAACTCCGGGAGTTGGTGATGGACAGGGAGGCCTGGTGTGCCGCAGTGCATGGGGTGGCAAAGATTCGGACACGACTGAGCTGACAGCCTTTTTTATGTTACAGCTCTCGCATCCATACACGACTACTGGAAAAACCATAGCTTTGACCATACCGACCTTTGTCAGCAAAATGATTGTCTTTGCTTTTTAATATGCTGTCTAGATTTGTCAGTCACTGTCTACAGTGATTTCTGCTTCACCCCAAATTCTATCTCCAAATCTTGATTTGGCACCTGTGTGTGGAGAGCCTAAACTTTGGTTAACAATGAGAACTGAAGATTAACAGATCATAAGATTAGGAAGAAAGAAGGATTTTTTTTTGGAGGGGGGGGCTTTTCCATAAACAATTACAATCCTTATCTTACAAGATCTTAGGTATAGTTTAATTTCATTAGGAAAGTGATTGTTGACAGAGCTCTTAAAAGTCCATTTAGAAAAAAATAAGGCTCTAAATATGGCATTATGCATCAGAAGCCTGAAATAACTTTGGACTTGAAATTCTACTTCTTGAATGTTAAGTAAAGAATTCAGAATTTTAATTGTGAGGTGTTCCAAAATATATATATACAAGGATAATTATCACAATAAGATTTATGGAAGTAAAAATAATTAGCAATTACTTAGGAGGGAGTTGGTTTAAGTCATTTATGGAATATTCATATTATGGACTAGTATGAAAACACTAAAAATCATGTTTGGTGATGGGTGGATATTCCCAGTATATTGCCAAGTGGGGAAAAAACATATTGGAAAGTAACTGTATTTTTGTAAGAACTTTGTGTGGAAAAATAATTGGTGTCAGGTTAAAATTTATAACTTTATCTGACTGGATATGGATCTTTCCTGTTTGGTTTTTCTGTTTTTCAGGTTTTTTTGATTGTGCATCTATTACTTTTGTAATTTTAAAGAAGAATAAAGATAAAGAATAGATATTTGGGCCCCACCTTTCTTTTTTTTAATCTGTAAAATTGGAGCGGGGCCTCAATCTTAACAATTTTTAAAGGCCTCTTAAAATAGAAAATTCTTGCTGCTACTGCTAAGTCGCTTCAGTCGTGTCCAACTCTTTGCGACCCCATAGACTGCAGCCCACCAGGCCCCACTGTCCCTGGGATTCTCCAGGCAAGAATACTGGAGTGGGTTGCCATTTCCTCCTCCAGTGCATGAAAGTGAAAAGTGAAAGTGAAGTCGCTCAGTCATGCCCAACTCTTAGCGACCCCATGGACTGCAGCCTACCAGTCTCCTCCATCCATGGGATTTTCCAGGCAAGAGTACTGGAGTGGGGTGCCATTGCCTTCTCCGAGAAAATTCTTAACCTTTCATTTTTCAGATGCTGTCATTCTGTGCTAATGGGATGGGTATCTTAGAAGACCTGGTTCCCAGTCTTTACAAGAGGAAAAAAAAAGATTGGCTTTAATAAAATATAAGAATTAGATGTGGTAGAATGCTCTAATGTTTAAGAAAAAGCAAAAATAAGGGAGGACCTTCAGGAAAGGTTAAACATACTTTTAAAGACTGGTGTGCTTTTATTTGGCTTCCCTGGTGGCTGACAGTAAAGAATTCCCCTGCACTGCGGGAGACCTGGGTTCAGTCCCTTGGTAGGGAAGATTCCGTGGAGGAGGGCATGGCAACCCACTCCAGTATTCTTGCTTGGAGAATCCCCATGGACAAAGGAGCCTAGGGTTGCAGAGTCAGACATGACTGAGCAATTAAGCACAGTGCATCCTTCTATTTATTTATTTATTATTTAGCTGTGCAGTCTTAGTTGCCACGTGCAGGATCCTTAGTCGTGGCCTGCAAACTCTTAGTTGTGGCCTGTGGGGTCTAGTTCCCTCCCTGACTAGGGATCAAACCTGGGCCCTCTGCATTGGGAGTGCAAAGTTTTAGCCACTGAACCACTAGGGGAAGTGCCTCTGTATGCTCTTAGAACAAGCCAGTGTTTCATGGCAGTCATAGGATGACTAAGATCATGACATCCGGCCCCATCCCTTCTGGGCAAATAGAAAGGGAAAAAGTGGAAACAATGACAGATTTTGTTTTCTTGGGCTCCAGAATCACTCCTGCTGGTGACTGCAGCCATGAAATTAAAAGATGCTTGGTCTTTGGAAGGAAAGCTATGACAAACCTAGAGAGCATATTAAAAAGCAGAGTCATCACTTTCCTGTCAAAGGACTGTCCAGTCAAAGCTATGGTTTTCCAGTAGTCACGTAAGGATGTGAGAGTTGGACCATAAAGAACGCTGAGTGCCAAAGAATTAATGCTTTTGAGTTGTGCTTGAGAAGACTGTTGACAGTCCCTTGGACTGCAAAGAGATCAAACCAGTCCATCCTAAAGGAAATCAACCCTGAATATTCACTGGAAGGACTGATGTTGAAGCTCCAGCACTTTGGCCACCTGATGTGAAGAGCCGACTCACTGGAAAAGACCCTCATGCTGGGAAAGATTGAAGGCCAAAGGAGAAGAGGGTGGTAGAGGATGAGATGGTTAGACAGCATCACCGGCTTAGTGGACATGAATTTGAGCAAACTCTGGGAAATAGTGAAGGATAGGGAAGCTTGGCATGCTAGTCTATGGGTTCACAAAGAATTGGACAACTTAGTGACTGATAAACAGCAGACAGGATGAGATCTTTCATGAAGCTGGAAGGTACATTTGATCTCTTTTGAATTTTGTTTTCTAAGGTCTATTTGAAGATTCTTTACAGGAGAAATTCACAAGAAAAAGGCCTTTTCTTTGATTTTATAGGTCCTCCTCCCTTCTTCACTTATCAATAACTTCATCTCATTTGCTTTATCCTGTAAATTCCATTATCTCCCCAGCAGTCTATTGCATTAAGCCTTTAGTACCTAATATGGCCTCATTTACATTGACACGTGCTTGACCTCAGCCCCTGTCCTCTCTTTGTTAATGCGCTGACAAGCACTGATATTTCTCTGGAGCATTATCATTTGGCTGTTAGCTCAGCTAATAACAGCCCTTCATTTGAACTGATGAAAGTTTATTAAATAAAAACATGCAATAGCCCTGGCAGTAATGAAGGGAGAGCGGAAGTAGCCAGCACCCTGTTCGTAGTGGTGAGAGCCTGCTGAGTCTGCGTTATATGTATCGGGTTTCCTGAGGGAAAAGAAGGGGCACTTGAATGGGGCTGATCAATAGTATTAATATGTTAGCGGACTGACTTTAAGAATGGGCTTTTTCTGTGGCCTGATTTGATCGTTGTTGATTGGCTATAAGCAGGGGAGTTAGTGGGGAGAAAACATGTGTTCTTGCTCCAGGCACTCAGCCTTGCCCTTTGCAGCTTTCTTGGGAAGTCCGTCTTAAGTACCAAACTGCCAATTAGCCCTAAGGCCTTCAGTCAGAGGCCAGACTGAACCCTGGGGAGCTGAACCCCTCTCAGGAGTCTCCAGTGAAGCTGGGATCAGGGATTCTGGTTTTCCGCTGAATTCCTAAGACCCCCTGAAACCGCCACAGTAGCCTGAGCCCTTTATTCTCCCTTGTATGTCCTATACTTTTGTGTGCAGAGCGTGCTAAGTGCTCAGTCGCTTCAGTCATGACCGACACTTTGCGACCCCTGGACTGCAGCCCACCAGGCGCCTCTGTCCATGGGATTCTCCAGGCAAGAATACTGAGAGGGTTGCCATTTCCTTCTCCAGGGGATCTTCCAGACTCAGGGATCAAATATGCATTTCTTACATCTGCATTGGCAAGCGGACTCTTTACCACTAGTGCCACCTGGGAAGCAAGTCTAAGCCGTCCTCTCCTTAGGCCCTGTGTGGTGGTTGGTGTTGTGCTTTAAACACAAATGAGCAGATGACGTTTATACCTAAAAAGTGTAAATTCTATTATCGTTTATATTTAACAGGTAAGATTTTTGTGAACAGAATCCTTTGGGATCACATACTTCTCTGTTTTCTGTCCTATAGGTATAATACGATACTATATTCTGCAAGTAAAATTGTCCCTAGTTCCTCTGTGCGGCTAAATATCTATTAGGACTATAAGGACTGCAACATTCTACAAACAGTTCAGTGCTTTCCTGGGTGCATCAAGGCTTTCAGACTGGCTCCTTAATCTATTAGATTGAACCATATGAAACAGCCAATATTTGATCATTTTTGACTGGTAAAAACAGTAGTTCCATATGGTTCAAATTTCAAACTAAGACATGAAGTCCTGGTGACTCTTATTTATTTATTTAATGTGTGCTTGGTTTCTTTTACCAGTTTCTGTCTGATAAAATCTCTACTTTGGGAAATATGGTACAGCTAAATGGGAATATTTGGTAAATGAATGGTGAGAAACATCTCTGCTTGTGTTGAGGTGGGTGTGAAGCATATTTCATCCACACTAAGACTTCTTGGGTCCATCTGGGATCCCATAAGCCCATGGGGAATTCAGGGTGGAGGACTCTTGAGGAACAGGGCTTGAAGACACCAGTTTGCCTTCCCACAGTTCAGGGGCCCAGTGGTGCAGACTGGTGACCTGGGTACTGAGTAAATCTTGGGTCCCAAGGCATGTTTCTTTTGTTCATAGCCAGAGATTTTTGGTGTCAGTTGAGACTGTTTAGACTTGTATCTTATATACTTGTGGGCAGGGACAAAATCAATTCTCTGGAATAGTCTAATTTTATATCTTACTATTACATCTGTAAGTTGGGCCACAGTAACATTTTCAGAATGGTTATATTGTTTAACTAGAAAAATGCTTCCGTAAGGAAGACTTACTGACCTATTGGAAAGTGATAGAACATTTTGGAACCATGTAATTGTCAGAGTCCTGAAGGAAATACTTCTTTTGGACTCAACAGTGGCAACACATTTGTCTCTTTTAGGTAACACTGTTGTCAAAATAAGCATTTTTATTAGCTAGCAGATGGTTTAGTTATCAGGTTGGATTCTTTGGCTTGTATTTAAAAGGCTTTTCTTTTTGTTGTTGTTGGTTTGTTTGCTTTTGTTGTTTGGCTTGAACCTTAGTTCTGTTTAGAAAGTTGCTATTGTCATTCATTTTTGTGTATCTCACTTCTCCCAACCAGAAAAATAAATATCAGTGGTTTCTTTCTCAGTCTTTGTTTTCAGTGAAGCAGATGTTTGAGAATGGCCAACTCTGGTGTTTCTCAAAGACATGTCCATTGGTTCATGTTAAGCACAAAACTAGATCTTTTTACCTAATCAGCTTGAGTCAGGCTGGTAGAAAACACTTAACCATGAAATAATTATTTCTAATTTAAACTAAAATGCAATTGAGAAATAGTTATCTGGGAAAGAACATTTAAGGGCACTGTAGTTCTCAGTACGAAGATTTCCTTTGTTGTAGATTCATCTCTCAACTCAAGCAAATTTTTTTTTGGAAAACACCAGACAGTTCTTGATTGTGTACAGTTTTTCTGTTGTGTTAGCCACTCAGTCGCGTCTGACTCTTTGTGACCCCATGGACTGCAAACCGCCAGGCTCCTCTGTCCATGGGGTTCTCCAGGCAAGAATACTGGAGTGGGTTGCCGTTTCCTTCTCCAAGTTTAACTGTACCTTTGACCTATTTCTTGAGTTATGGAAATATTTTTCAGAACTTATTTTCCTAAGTGGATTTTTTTTCCCTTCAGCTGTTAATTTTGTATTGGGGTATAGCCGATCAACAGTGTTATGGTAGTTTCAGGTGAGTAGCGAACGGGCCCAGCCGTGTTTAAACATGTATCCGTTCTCCCCCAAACTCCTCTCCTATCCAGGTTGCCACATAACATGGAGCAGAGTTCATGTGCTGTACGGTAGGTCCTCATTGGTCTAAATGGATAAGTTCTTAATAGTGAAACATACTGCCCTGTTCTATATCATGTGTTAAAACATTTTGTTGATGTTTGCTTACGTTCATAGTCCTAAAAGAAATATTTCTTTTCAACTCCAAAATAGATTTATCTGTATGAGTAGTTTCTCACTCTGGTGAGTTAGAACATTACTGTTCTTATTTTATTATTATAGGTGCTCTCTGAAAAAAATTCCCTGTTGATATCTATCTCTTTCCTATGCCTTCCCCATACTGATTTATTTCTGAAACTATGTGTAAGAAAGCTTCCAAATAACATCTGGTTGGTTCATTATTTAGTAATCTGTCTTCTAAGACGTGGTGTGGTGTACCTGAGAGGTCATGGTGGAGATCATTTGGTACATAAATTCATGGTATGATATCTGTGAGATAAATAGACAGCATTTTCCAGTGAACTATTCGACTGTATGTTGTCTGTTTTACTTTTCACCTGCTGTGTCTTGTCCTATAATTTTAATATATATTTGTGACATTATTCAGTGTTGTATGTCACACTTTTGAATCGAATTTTGATTATTTCTCAAAGAGTGAACCTGTTGCTGTCCACTGGAATTCATCTGCATCTCCTGAATTTCTGTTGAGGTTTCATCAACCTGTTGTTTAAAAAGTGCTCTGTGATCACTAAATTTAGAAAATGTGGAATAATTTATAAAATGACCACTTCCCATACATGAAAAAAAATCCTTTAGTGATATTTTTTCATCAGTAGTTACACACATTTCTAACTGTGTGTGTTGCTCAGTCATGTCCAACTCTTTGTGACCCCCATAGGCGGTAGCCCGTCAGGCTTCTCTGCCCATGCTATTTCCCAGGCAAAAATACTGGAGTGGGTTGCCATTTCTTCCTCCAGGGGATCTTCCTGATTCAGGGATCAAACCTGCAGCTTCTGCATTGGCAGATGGATTCTTTACCACGGAGCCATTTTGAGAAAGCCCTATAGATGGATATTTAAGGATTTCTCTTCTAGTAAAGGCTGAATGTTAGGAAATACCTAAAAATCCGACCCCTCAGTATAACAGCATTAAAAGTGGTGGTTGGATTCACTGCTGCCTACAAAGTTTTGCTTATGCATAAGCTTTATGGTACAAGTTACTTAAAACCACAGAAGATAAATGTCAGGTTTCTAAACTGATGTTCTAGAGATCAAATATATGCGTTTACAACTATTTTGTTCAAATTGTTTTGAGTACCTAGGAAGGTTAGAGTCGGGGAAGACACTGGCTTTGCTTAGCTTCCATAATTATAGCTTTATAAATAGACTTTTCATTTGTGAAGGCCAGGAAATAAAGCACTGTGTCTTCGTACATAAATAGAGGTTATTCGTGGTAAGGTTTTCAAATCTTTGAAGTTCTGAGACTATTTTTGATTCTATGTTAATTGTACTTGTATTTTGGGTCAAGAAAACATATTCAGAAAATTTGTAGTCTGTATGGTTAATAATAGTTCCATGATGGAAACAGCACTTTACTGCAAAGACTGCATTAAAACATGTTGGAAACACCCTCTGAGGTTGCTTTGTCCATGTGGTAAATAGGTTCTATTAAAAATAATTTGAGTGAGCACTCAGTATAGGCCAGGCACTGTGCTAAGTGCTTTAGCTATATTTAAGAAAAATTAAGCAGCTTTGAAAGTTAACATTGTCATATAGTTTTATACTTGGAACATGAGCTGTTTGGGTTAAAAAAAATCTTCATGCAGATTCTTACAAGCAAATTGAGTGTGGCTGTGCAGTGGGTGGTTTTTAAGCTTAAATATCTCAGCTGGATTTAATTACCTTGAGGGATAAGGCTACATGATGGGCCAGTGGTTTACCAAATTATTTTTCATTTTCTGGATCTTGATGTCACTAAAGGTTAATGCATCCTCTTTTCTCTGCTAGAGACCTGAGTTAAAAATCCATTTTGGAGCATAAGTATAAATGAATTTGTTGTTGTTTTTCCTCCTTGGGGACACTTTGGTCATTTCGTGAGGCAGGCAGTCTTTCCATCTGGAATTGCCCGCAGCTTGCACCAGGCACAGGGTCTCCATAGCAGGGGCTGTTGCAAGTCAGCGTGAACAGGAACTGGCAGGCTTCAGAGGGCAGAGCTGGCCCAGGGCTTGTCACTCTTTTATTCCCCGATTCTGTCTTGGTTAACTTAAGGAAACTTATTTGCTAGTGACATTTGATTATAGCACATCACAAAACAAGTGATGTATTTATGGCTAGGCCACTGCCTTTTCCTCCCTATCTTAGGCTGGTTTGTATTTGGCAGCCACAGAGTTTTCTATATTCGCTCTCCCTACTCCCCTAAATTGCTGTGTATGTTAGGATAGATCTGTGATCAACATTTTTGATCACTGATGTTTTATAACTTCTACTGTCTCTTGATTGCTTTTGTATAAATGCATGATTTTTAAGGTGCATGTTTATATCCATAATTACAGTTACCCTCAAGTAGTGCCCTTGGTTGGGTGCCCCAGGTGGCTCAGTGGTAAGAGAATCACTTGCCAGTGCAGGAGATGCAGGAGACGTGGGTTCGATCCCTGGGGTGGGAAGATCCTCTGGAGAAGGAAAAACCAACCTGCGCCAGTATTCTTGCCTGGGAGATCCCATGGACAGAGGAGCCTGGCAGACTACAGTCCTTGGGATTGCAAAGAGTTGGACATGACTGTGCGACTGAGCACGCACATGCATAGTGGTACTGGTTATTGCCTTTATCCGTATGAATGAGGACTATTTAGATGTGTAACCAAATCAGGGAATAGTCATTGAACATTAATTCCTTGAGGGAGCTTGGTAGTGCTCTTTTCTCTGTTTTCATTTGTAGTCATCTCTTTATTTTTATTATTACTACTACTAACTATCATTATTATTGTTAGTCTTGGTGTTTCTCTTTTCCTATACATATAAAAAGACAAATAAAATTTGATATATATGGATAAATGAGATTATATAATACATACTGTGTTTTTTTTCCTCCTTTGCACTTAGCACTTTGTTTTCCAAATTCCCTGAGTCCCTCATCTTCTCCATTTGTTGTATTGCTACACCATTTTTATACATCCAGTGCTTTTTGTCTTAAAATCTTCCAAATTGCACTTTACACCAAGAGAATCTCCCTCTTCATAATTTATCTTCTGTTCATCTTTCAAATCCCATTTCTTCTATCAAACTGAGTCAGTCCAAGGAGAGGTGAGAACTGCTATTGTTTGCTACTAGCTTTCATGTAAAACTGCCTTTCCCTCTGTGTGTATGTGAATATGAGAAAGAGCCAGAGAGACTTGAGCATGTGTAAATATGTGTGTAGACTTAAGCTAACCAAGCTCTGACTCATAATGGCCCTAAGAATTATTTAAAGAAATTGATATAGTGTGCTTTTACTGAGTCTTAATCTTAAAAGGTAAGTTTGACTAAAAGTTGGTCTAAATTATTAGTACATGGACTTCTTGTAAGGATATAAAAATAATTATTGGGAAGTCAGTTTATTTGTGTCCATTGATAGGCGGTGTGTGTGGGAATAAATAGCACATACAACGTTGAGGTGCTTGAGGTGCCTTCGTGTTTATCATGATTGTTTTCTTCAGCAATATCTGCTAAACCCTTCAAGAGCAGAACCAGGCTTATCCACATTTTACTCAGTCTTCTGTGTACTGATGAGGTTCTCACAAACTCTTTTGACAGTATCTTTGAAAAAATGAGAGTGAAAGTCGCTCAGTCGTGTCTGACTCTTTGCAACCCCGTGGACTATACAGTCCATGGAATTCTCCAGGCCAGAATACTGGAGCGGGTAGCCTTTCCCTTCTCCAGCGGATCTTCCCTACCCAGGGATTGAACCCAGGTCTCCCGCATGGCAGGTGGATTCTTTACCAGCTAAGCCAACAGCCTTTCATATTTATAATATTGTGGAGCTATTTTGTTGTCTGAATCGTTTTCTTCCGCCTCTCCAGGTGTCCGCAGTCGAGTCTTTGGAGGGCCCACTGCTCCAGGTGGAAGGACTGAGTGACCTTAGGCTGGAGCTGCACAGCAAGAAGATGAACCTCCACTTGGTTCTCATAGATGAGCTGCATCGGCACCTGTACATCAAATCCACTAGCCGAGTTGTGCAGCAGAACAAGGAAAAAGGGAGGATGAGGTTAGTCAAAAAGGCTCTTTGCCACAGCGTCTTGTGACCGTGTAAAGCTTTAAGGGGTATTATTTGCTTTCCCGAACATGGTTGTAGCTTATTTTACTTGTCTTTTTAACATACTGTCTCTGAAAATGTAAGACGGGTTTGTGATAACCAACACGCCCCGTCCTGAAAGGCTGACACTGAGTGTTTGTTCATCCCTCACTTCACATTTCTTGTGGTCCTTTTATGTAAAGATACGTAGGAAACACTTACTGTGGGCTTTTAATGTACTCGATCAGAGAGACTCTGGTGTATCTCAGAAGGAAGAGAAAAACCCTTAAAATGATAGTGCAGTCCTCCTAATTAAGAAATGTAGGCACATGAACTGAAGTTAGGAGATTGTTACTTAGAGCTGTGTATAATTCTTTTTCCGGGTTAAGTTCAGGCGAGGTTGAGTGAGAACACTTGTTTTATCCTTGGTCTGGGTGTAGCTCAGTCCTGTGATGAAGGTCCTGGGTGGACTCAGAACATTTATTAAATTAGGGGAGACCTGGTAGGGAATAAGACCAGATGGTAAGATGGTAGGACATCACTGTTACTAACGTGTGTCGGATAGCTGTGCATGGTGTGTGTCCTCCCAACATCGTTTAAAATAGCCTTAAACTAACTGAAGAAGTAAGATTCTTCAGGGGGCAGTTGAGTTGAGCTCTGTACTATTGACACTTTTTCCTCGGGCTGTAGATGAGAGGAACGCTGGAAGCAGTGCATGCTGGGAATGAAGTCTGTAAAATCCTATCCTGTTCAAACCCTAATCGCCAACTGTGTGTGTGATGCTTCAATTCAATCAGAGCCCATGACAGAGAAAGAGGAGTTTCCATCTCTTTTCTGCAGACGGGCACTGGAAAACCTTAGGCACACAAACTAAGCTATGGTCATGTACCTTAGACTTAACCTAAGCACTGGATCTGAATATAGCCTTGTTGGAGAGTCAAGTGGTGGGTGGGAGCAGTGCTAAGGAAATTCCTCCCAGAGTGTCTGGTGGTAAATAGTGGATCTAAATAGATTTGTTCCTGTGCAAGGATTAAAAATAAAAACCCCTTCCCATGTAAGCATAAGGGAAAAAGCATTACATTGAGTTCTCAAAGAAGAGCATTTATTTGAAGGAAAGGATTTATAAAGCTAAATAGGAAATGTTTAGGAGACTTAGGCTCAAGGTTTCTCAAAAGATGCAAGATGATGTAGATTACGTAATTGCTCAGAATTATCAGCCTTCCCCCTCCACTTGAGTGGGAGAAGTGTATTTCCTTGTCTCTGATTCTTGGGCTCCTGCTTTTGCTGATTGTTAGCATGTAACACGAGGGGCCTGAGATGTGCCAGGGTGCATGCCCTGTCATGCCTCTGTCACTGCCATGGTGGTGTTGGTCCCCGGAGGAGGAGGAGTCATGTGGAATCGAGCCAAGTTCAGCTGAGCTGGCTAGCCTGAGTCAGCCAGTCACCCAAATGTGCTTATTATTGAACGTGACTGAGATTCTGTGGCTGTATGTAGCAAGCGTGTAGCTTCTATGAAAGGATAGTGGGGAGTCCTATGAATGGGATTGAGAGAGATGCAAAAAGAACTAAGCAGGAACAAAATGTAAGGAAAGTCAAAATATTGATAGTCAAAATATCAATATCAAAATATTGATACTCAAAATATTAAATTCTTTTTTAAAACACTGAAAGAGTTGAATCAGTGATATGGAGGGGAAACTTATTAAGAAGGAAAAGATAAAATGATGAAAGAAAGGTAATAGATGTGAAAGATGGAGAATAGTGATCAATGAAATGATTTTAAGCGCTGTATAGAATGACACTAACATGATAATGTTATAGGTTGAATTGTGTCCGCTTAAAATTCATGTGTTGAGATCCTAACTCCCAGAACCTGTGACTAAATTTGGAGCTAGGGTCTTTCAAGAGGTCATTTAAGTTAAAATGAGGTTATTAGCATGGGTCCTAATTCAACATGACTGGTGTCCTTATAAGTAGAGGAAACTTGGACACACACTTCTGAAGAGGGAAGACCATGTGAAGACTCAGTGATAAGACAGCCGTCTACAAACCTAGGAGAGAGGCCTCAGGAGACACCAACGCTGCCAACATCTTGTTCTTGGACTCCTCACCTCTGGAAGGGTGAGGAAACAGACTTCTGTTGTTGAAGCTGCCCAGCCTGTGGTACTTCGTGATGACAGCCCTAGCAAACTAATACAGAGAGAAATAGTGGCAGTACTTAAAAGAAACCTACTCACACAGAAAAAAAGACCTTGGTCTGCAAATCAAAATGATTCAAGGTAAAATTAGTGAAAAACTGACTCTTAAATTCATAAAAAGCTTTCTGATTCTAACAAAGAAATAAGCACCAGGGAGAAAAATTATGTTCCTTTCTCTGACAGAGATAGTTATATGCCCACCTAACCCATTCTCACCTTTATTTTCTTTTAAATTATTCATTTAGTTTTTATTTATTTTTGGCTGTGCTGTCTTTGTCGCTGTGCGTGGGCTTTCTCTAGCTGCGGAGAGCAGGGGCTACTTTTTGTTGCAGTGGGTGGGCTTCTCTGCAGTGGCTTCTCTTGTTGAGAAGCACAGGATCTAGATGTACAGGCTTCAGGAGTTGTGGCGTGGGGGCTCAGTTGCTCTGTGTGGCATGTGGAATCTTCCTGGACCAGGGATCGGACCACAGCTTTGGCAGGTGGATACCCATCCACTGTACCGACAGGGGAGTCCCCTTTCCTTCCTTTTTTAATGACAACTCTTGTTTTGTTCATGGTGGCCATATATCCAGCAAAAAGACTACATTTTCCATCCTGCTGCCATCCTTCTGTGTAACTGAAGGTGATTAGTGAGACTTCTACTTGCAAGATGTTGAGTCAGGACTCATAGGAACATTCTTCAGACGTGCCAGCAAAGCTGGTATGCTCACTCTTTTACCCTGTACCTGCCTTCCTTTACTTCCTGTCAAGGAGTTGGACTGGGGCTATTGTCTTGGATACTAGGTGACCTTGAGAATGGAAATCAGATCGTAAACTCTTTAATGACATGGAGCCTCCATTATACCTCTGAATGGGATTTTTGTATCTTTATATGACAAGAAGGAAATCCTTTTGATTTACTCAGGTCATGGCTGTTTGGGTCTTCTGTTTATATGTAGTTGAAACTAGTCCTGATAAACAGAAAGGAGCACCAGTGAGGCTCACCAGGATTTGCTTAACATAAAATACTGGAAGACAGGAGAGCAAAGTCTACAAGGAATGGAAAAGGATTGGGACCAAAAATCTCTATATCCAGCCAAGTGTACATAGGCAACACAGCAACATTCTCAGATATAAATTAACACAAAATACAAACCTGGAATTCTTTTCTTGAGAAAAATGCTCAAAGATGAACTGTAAGATAGGAACCAAAATTAGCAGCTTGAGAACAATAAAGTTGTAGGTAGTTTGAAACTGCTGCCAGGACTGACTTCACAGTATTAAATATGTAAATTTGCATATAAACAACTGAAATGTTTTTTGCAATAGTTGGAAATATTTTGATCAGAAATATAAGCTGAAAACTCTTTTTGAAAAAGAAGGTCTATGTGATTAAAGAATACTCTGTAACAGTAAATAGAATATATATCCCTATATTAAGTTAGTAGAGACTGGGAAATATGGATAAGCTGGAGATGGAAAGGAATGCTGAATTCTTAAGATGAATGAGAAGGATTTTAATAATTATAGAGAAAATATGTTTAATTCATTTAATTTTGTATTTATTAACCTAGATATATATAAAGATCTTTATATTGAAAAGTCAGAGAAGACAGAAGCAGATAAAACATATTCTTTATTATAGAGAATGATGTTTTAGCCAATATTCTTGACTGCAAATAGCAGAGTCAGTCCTGGTAATAAACAAGGAAAGAAATTTAGTGGAAAGTTATCAAGTAGGGTCACAGAATCTAAGGAAAGTGAGCCTCTATAGACAGGCTCTAAAACCCTGGAGGGACCACGGGAGATGAAGCAGCTGGGTGTACATCACAGGCAAGCCACAGGAAGGGTCTGGTCGGGTTGTGACATCATGCCCTCAGTTGCTGAATTTTCAAGGTGAATGATCTCTAAATGTCACTTCCCTCTTTCTTTATTTCCTCAAGATTCAAAGTGTTGTCTGGAAGCTTCCAGTTCTTGGAGCCTGAGACACGTCAACTTGTATAGCGGGAAGAAGTGCCCTCTTTTTCCTGCTTTGACCCAGATCATGGAGAGTCTCTCCAAATACAAAGACTGTTCCAGTTGTTGGTATCCAAAAGCAAACACCCAGAAACAGATTTCTAGTGTAGGAGAAAATGAAAGAAGTCACACAAAGGCGCAGAGAACCTAGGGCTTAATGTTCTATACAGGGCAATCCAGAGGCCGTTGAAAAAGCATGTGTACATTTTTGTGTGTATGCATGACTGTGTGTGTGTGTGTGTAGGGATGGAAAGACTCCTTTCTGTTAACTGTTTTGAAAGGCATACATGTTAGTCGCTCAGTCGAGTCTGACTCTTTGCGACCCCATGGACTGTAGCCCACCAGGCTGCTCTGTCCACAGGATTCTCCAGGCAAGAATATTGGTGTGGGTTGCCATTCCCTTCTTCAGGGGATCTTCCCAAACCAGGGTTTGAATCTGGGTCTTCTGCATTGCAGGGAGATTCTTTACTTTCTGAGCCACAAGGGAAGCTTATTTAAATTTTCTTTATATTTTCAAAAAAAAGAATACTTAATACCTTTATAAGATGAAATGAGTAAAAAAGTTATTTTAAAAACGGTTAGCCCATTTACTTCTTCCATGCATCCTGGCTTTAATACTTGATTTGATCTTGTTTCCTTGGACGTTCTAGCTCACTGGGGAGAAAATTTCAGACCCGTGGATTTTGGTGACCGTATTTGTCCCTGGGTGCATAAAGGGTGTCCTTGACTCTGTTGTATTACTTGCTCCCTACCTATTTTGTTTTTAAATTTTTTTCCTTTTTGTGTGTGTCTGTTTTGTTATCTTTCAGGGCTTTCTCCCTCCCTCTTTGCTTAGATGTTAGCTTCACTTTATTTTGAATTGCATGTCTTCTCTCTTGGGTTATCATTTGATACCATGACTGTTTCTGACTTCTCTACCCTCTAAATCATTCATGATTCTTTCTGTATGTTCAGGCAGATCTTAGAACTATAGAGAATTACCATGCAAGGCATTCCTGATTCATTATTCCGTTACATTTTCTCACTCAGGGCACATTATCTTCGACAGATCATTCTTAGCTGAGTTTGATTTAACCAACTTTTACGAGCACCTGCTCTTTGACAGGTCCTGCACCAGCTGTTGGGTTATAGGGTGAATATATTAGTTATTAGATTTACAACTTAGAGTTCAGATCACCTCTGTTAAGTTTTAGCTTGACAATAAAATCAACCAAATGAGCTGCTGCTGTGAATTTTGGATATAGGTGGACATATTTATTATTAAATGGAGGAACAGAAATAAGTTCTAATTAAAGTGCAAACATTTAATAAGCTGTTAGCACTACTAACCTTTTCTTAAAATAAAAAAGAAAAAGACTTCATGGCTTGAAATACTGAAATGATACACATTTTGAGTAGATCCTTCCTAGTTGGATGGATGTTTAATGGCGAGAAAGTCCTAGGGATTATAGTGGTAGGGGCTTGTTTTTGGTGTGGTTAATTTCGCTTTATAATTTTCCTGTCTGCCACCATGTGGTTATTAAATATCAAGGCACTCAGTTAAAATACACAGTTCCTGATTTTGTGAGGAGAGGTGCTGTCTTATTCTAGAAGGATTTATGTGTATCATCTCTTAGTTGTGAACGATTCTGAATTGATGTAAAATTTGTAACCACATAGATATTTAAAAAGAGAAGTTGTTTCTATTAATATTTCTTTGAAAATAAAGCCACTTAGATGATTCATATTAATTAGAAGCAATTCACATTAATTAACAATCTAATATTTTTTACTTAAGGTAACATTGGTTTATGCATTGTATGTTTCTTGTCTGCAACGTTGTATTTTGGCTTCTGTATGCACTTCAGTGTGCTCATCACCAACAAATTAGTTTTCCTTTTAAAAAATACTCTTATTTATTTGGCTATGCCAAGTCATAGTTGCAACATGTGGGATGTAGTTCCCAGACCGGGGATTGAACCCAGGCCTCCTGCATTGGAAGCGTGGGGTCTTAACCAGTGGATCACCAGGGAAGTCCCAACAAATTTGTTTCCATCCATCACCCTCCGGTTAACCCGGTTGACCTGTTTGCCCTCCTCCTGTCTCTCTTCTCCCTGGTAACACTACTCTGTTCTCTGTGGTGGTTGGTGGTTTAGTCGTGTCTGACTGTTTGTGAACCCATGGACTGTAGCCTGCCAGGCTCCTCTGTCCATGGGATATACCAGGCAAGAATACTGGAGTGGGGTGCCATTTCCTTCTCCAGGGGATCTTCCCGACGCAGGGATCGAACTGCTGTCTCACGCATTGCAGGCGGATGTTACTTGTTTTGTTTCGGTTTGATCATTTGTGTTTGATTTTTATATTCCACATATGAATGAAATCCTGAAGTTACTTATCTTTTTTACTTTTTTTCACTTATCCTAATATCCTCAAGGTCTACCCATGTTTTTGCAAATGAGGAAGATGTATTTTTTATTGTTGAGTAGTATTCCATTGTAGGCATATATATACATACATAAACACAATAGAAGATGTGTGTGTATACATATATCCTCTTTATCCATTTATATGTTGATGGGCACTTAAGTGGTTTCTTTGTCTTGACCACTGTAAATAGTGCTGCCATGAACATAGGGAGCACATATCTTTTCGAATTTGTGTTTTCATATTCTTCACATAAATACTCAGAAGTGGAACGTCCGGATCACGTGGTAATTCTAGTCTTAATTTTTCCAGGAATCTCCATTACTGTTTTCTGTAGTGGCTATACCAATCTGCATTCCCACTAACAGTATATAAGGGTTCCTTTTCCCCCACATTTTCTCCAACATTTGTTATTGCTTTTAACAACAATCTAGTTTTTATTTTTTTGTTTTCAAAAATATGTCCTCTGAAGGATTGAAAATGCTTTGAGGCTACTAATACTTCTCAACTTTGTTTCTGATGTACAATGAGGACAGGCCTTTTCTCGCTTCTGAAATTGAAACTGAGAGGTTGGTATGAGATATTCTGTCATAGCAGGTACCTTCTGGTGAGTTTCCTATCTGTAGTAACTAAGTGAGTGGGTGTGCCCCCTTTCTTTTGAACTTTTATGACTAAGTCCTTCCATAAAAGAAAAAGAGAAAAACCAAAAGTCATTTCCAGAGTTACTTGCCTTTGCGTTAATGTTCACAAAGGAGAAAATTGAAGCCCAAGGGAAAATTTTAGAAGGAGAAATGAGTCTATGAAAATAGCTTTGCAGTAAATTGACTTTCTAAGAGTTTATTGATGGAGTTAGAGGGCCCTTCTGGCTCTGATAATAGTCAGCAGGTTATGTTTTTTCAAAGTTAAAATGGCTAGCTGTTTATCACCCTATATTTAACTGAAATATATTTTCAGGTTAAAACTGAGAAGGTAGTTGTAGGTTTTAATCTAAAGTGAATCGTGTGCACCTCTGTATTTACAGAAGTGTGTCTTATGCTCACATGTACATATGACTATGCATACACACGTGTACTAACCGCTGCCTCATTTACAACTGTGGCAGACAGTGTTCTGTGAACCTCAGTTTCCTGTTAATCGATACCTTCATTTATCAGTGCTTTAAAAATAGCTCCTCCACTTCTGTTATGAGAATACTTACTAAATTTATCAAGTCTTATTCCTATTAAAGTTGAAATTACCTTTTTCCTAAATACTCAGAAACAGCACTGTCCACATGAGTGGTTATCCTGTCTCTTTGGGCACGTGTGTCCATAGGCAGGTGTGTAGAGCTGTTTTCCAGTTATGAATAAGATGGAGGTAAAAGAGAGGTCGCTGAGGAGAAGAAATGAGAAGATAACAGTATTCAGTGTACAAAAGCTGAATGGATAAATATGGGATTGAATTGGTTTTATAATTAGATGATTATAGCAAATCAGTGGATTGGAAGGCTCTTTTAGATTTTCTTAAGATAGTGTAGGCAAATAGGAACTTACAGCTTTATATTGGAGAAGAGTTACTGGAGCTAACTCTGTCAGTTCAATTCCTGGTAAATGCTATTTCTGTTACTTTTATGTCTTATTCTTCACTTGCGGTTTCACATTAGTCTGCAAGTGATTCCAGCACTTGGAAATGCATGAAGTTGGGTTTAGCTCATGTCTTAGTCATACTTCCTGGATGCTCAGCCCTGAGCCAAGTGCCAAGCACATGGCAGATGCTGAGACTTGTTTGAGTAATGATTCCCCCTTCCTAGTCATAAGTGAAAAGGGAGAAGTTAATGACAGTCAGTTACCCTCTGGCGAAGGACAATGGCTGTCAACACTGTTCAGTCGCTCAGTCGTGTCCAACTCTTTGTGATCCCATGGACTGCGGCACACCAGTCCTCCCTGTCCATCGCCAACTCCCAGAGTTTACTCAAACTCATGTCCATTGAGTTGGTAATATCATCCAACCATCTCATCCTATGTCGTCCCCTTCTGCTCCCACCTTCAATCATTTCCACCATCAGTGTCTTTTCCAGTGAGTCAGTTCTTTGCATCAAGTGGCCAGAGTATTGGAGTATCAGCCTCAGCATCAGTCCTTCCAATGAATATTCAGGGCTGATTTCCTTTAGGATGGACTGATTGGATCTCCTTGCTGTCAACAATGTTAACATTCAATAAAAATAATACCTTAAAGGATAATTTTTCCCTTTAATAAAAGTTTCTGAAAGTTTTCTGAAAGAATGTATATATATTTTTTAATTTGCTTAAGGATGCATACATACCTAGGTTAAGAATACACACATACCTTTGGTTTCAAAGGAGTGGTGGGAGGCAGGTGGGGATGTCACTATCGTCGATGTTCCAACTTCCACACATTTTTTTTTTCCTCCACTTGGAGGAAGCTTCCTTGAAGGTGTAGTCGTGTTCCTGCTCATCACTGCCTGCTCTCCCTTCCCAGTTCATTTGAGAATCGCTTCCATGGCCACTGTGACTGCTGATGTTACTGTAATTGGAAGGAGGCGAGAACTATGGCTTTAACCTGTCTGTCCTTGGAACATGAGTTAGAGAAGCTTTTCTGTTGGAAATGCAGAGTGATTAGATGATTCAGTTTCTTCAACCGGTGCTTTTGCTTTGGCACCGCCTACATTCTTGTACTTAACAGATGTCTATAAATGGGACTTATCTTGAAATGTGTTTTTTATAGTCTTTGTGTCACTTAAAATTATTGTGTTTATATGGAGACGCTAAAGTTAATAAGATGACTTGTTGGACCTTTTTGGAAAAGGTGAAATGGACAATCAAATGCTGAATTAACCTATTTGAGATTGCGTAAATCATCTTTCACAGGTGTGATTCTCAGCTTGATGAAATTTATGAACTTTTTTTTTTTAAAGGAAACTAAACGTAGTGAATTCCCAGTGTGTCTTAAAAAAATAAAAATTCCAGCTTGAAAAACACAAGTTTCACTGGTCTTGACTATTTAAACTTCCATTCATTTATCACAATAAGGTATTTGCTCTTCCTTTGGTGATAAGTTTAATACAGAAACAAAGAGGTACTGAGGTTGCATGGTATAATTTGGTTATAAAGTGGTCATGCAGATCATCAGAATATCCACTAATTTTCTTGACCTAGTATTGAACTAAAAAGATAAAAATGTAAATATTTGGAATCCTTAAAATGCATCTTTATTCACTTGTCTGTGACAATCACTGCTTTATGAAATAGACTTGGGGGATACTTGAAATCAGAGTGTCAAGAGGGTTCATGACAGAAAGAAAGGAATAAAGGATGGGCATGTCCTGGATGTAAGTAGATTTTGGAGAAAGTGGTGAGGGAGTAACTACTACTGTTCTTCCCCTTCAGCTCCCTGGTGAAGGACGCTTCTCCTGTCCCTCTGCTTGATGTTACCAACCTTCCTACGCCTCGGAAATTCCTCGATACCTCTCAGTATTCTACTCCTGGAAGCTCCAGTGGTAAGTATTTAATTCTTCAGCCACTCAACTGCTTTTTAATGGGCTGCAGTTCCTGGGTCTGGGCCAGGGTGGGCATTCCATTTGAGCAGCACTGCTTGTTTTCTTTGAAGTTGAATGCTTTTTGATTGTGTGTGTGTATGTGTGTGGTTGCTCTAACTTCTGTTGAGCCTATTAGCTTTTACCCAGCTGCTGCACATAGCACATTCCTCGTCTGGTCCATGAGAGCTTTTGCGTGTGTGACCTCTGCTCTGTAGCTACAGTCCTTGTGTTTTCCCAGTGGCCTCTCCACACCTACCTGTGTGTGCATGTGTGGACACACTCAGTGCACTCTGAGGACATATCCACAAACGAATCTATTTCTGCTTTATTGACTACGTGGATCACAATAAACTGTGGAAAATTCTGAAAGAGATGGGAATACCAGACCACCTGACCTGCTCTTGAGAAACCTATATGCAGGTCAGGAAGCCACAGTTAGAACCAGACATGGAACAACAAACTGGTTCCAAATAGGAAAAGGAGTACATCAAGGCTGTATATTGTCACCCTGCTTGTTTAACTTCTATGCAGAGTACATCATGAGAAACGCTGGACTGGAAGAAACACAAGCTGGAATCAAAATTGCCAGGAGAAATATCAATAACCTCAGATATGCAGATGACACCACCCTTAATGGCAGAAAGTGAAGAGGAACTAAAAAGCCTCTTGATGAAAGTGAAAGAGGAGAGTGAAAAAGTTGGCTTAAAGCTCAACATTCAGAAAATGAAGATCATGGCATCTGGTCCCATCACTTCATGGGAAATAGATGGGGAAACAGTGGAAACAGTGTCAGACTGTATTTTTCTGGGCTCCAAAATCACTGCAGATGGTGACTGCAGCCATGAAATTAAAGATGCTTACTTCTTGGAAGGAAAGTTATGACCAACCTAGATAGCATATTGAAAAGCAGAGACATTAGTTTGCCATCGAAGGTCCGTCTAGTCAAGGCTATGGTTTTTCCAGTGGTCATGTATGGATGTGAGAGTTGGACTGTGAAGAAAGCTGAGCGCTGAAGAATTGATGCTTTTAAACTGTGGTGTTGGAGAAGACTCTTGAGAGTTCCTTGGACTGCAAGGAGATCCATCCAGTCCATTCTAAAGGAGACCAGTCCTGGGTGTTCATCGGAAGGAATGATGCTAAAGCTGAGGTCCAGTACTTTGGCCACCTGATGCAAAGAGTTGAGTCATTGGAAAAGACTCTGATGCTGGGAGGGATTGGGGGCAGGAGGAGAAGGGGACCACAGAAGATGAGATGGCTGGATGGCATCACTGACTCGATGGACCTGAGTCTGAGTGAACTCTGGGAGTTGGTGATGGACAGGGAGGCCTGGCGTGCTGCAATTCATGGGGTCGCAAAGAATCGGACACGACTGAGCAACTGAACTGAACTGAATCTTGTTTCTTCTTGACCTACCTAATATGATACTGAATGAGACAAAGGAGAGCCATTTTTGCCAATATTTAAAGTTCTGGAGGGAAGTTGTATTTTTGATTATGGAAGCAAAGTTTAAGGGAATTCTTCTGGAGTGGCTCAGACCTGCCCATCATAGGGTTCAATTCATCTCAGTTGGGCTCAGAGCTTCTGGGCTGCTGCAGACACCTGCCCTGCCTGCAGCCTTGGGCTGGGCAGATGGTGACTGGATTTTTTTTTTTTTTTTGTGGGCTCTTCCACAGTTGCCTTGGTATGACCTCCTCACAAATGCTATTAAAGAAGTAATAATGTCTTTAAAAAAAATAACAATATTATTATTATTGACTTTTCAGATAAAACATACTTCTTACTAGTTCTGTAGTCCTATAGAGCTTGAAATGATGAAAAGGTGGAAAAATAATTTGAGTTCAGTCAACGCATTTTGTGCAACTAACTGAAAGTGTTCATTTTGAGAGCCTAACAATATACTGTTGCTGAAGCGTATTTAATTACTTTATAAGATATAATTTAATTAAAATTTAGGATTATTTAAGCTTGGAATTTTGAAGTTTATTGCTTTTACTGTAGGAAAAGTATAAGAATTGCTTTTTTAAGGTGGGTTGATTTTAGATTTTTATTGAGTTATAGTTGATTTATATTGTTGCCCTAATTTCTGCTGTAAGAAATTGTTTTATAGTAAGTTTTACTCATTTTTTTAAAACCAAACACATAGATGACAGTTTACAAAGCTGTGTATTCAAACTTCTTCCTGGAGTAAAAGGTTTTGTTTTCTCCTCCTTTCTTTGCTGTATCGCTGTTCTGTGAGTTTTGACACTGCTTTGAGCTGTTGTGGAGTGTGGAATTATGATACAGAAAACACATTTATATTTATATAAACATTTATATAAACACTCTTGATTTATATTTTACCCCTGCCTTTTGTGGAAATTACCAGTTGTTAGATCTTTGTGTCTTTATAATGTGAATTGCCGCTTAGCTTGGTTATATCAATTTAGGTAAATACTGCTGAGTCAATGGCCAAGTGAAATAAAAATTTTAATTGTTCATGAAGAGATGATGGGGCAGGCGTTTTGAAAATGAAAACCATAAATACCAAACAAGCTGAGAAAAGGCCAGTGATGGCAGATTTCAGTGGAAGCTAATTCTGCAACATCTATTACTTTTAATGAGACAGCTTTTCCTCTCTGTGCACTTTTTCTGTCAGGCCCTGCAGTTAGCCTTCATCACCGAGTGGAGCTCATAGTGACACTTTGACTTCAGCCATCTGTCCCTTCGTTTTTGGGAATGACTTTGGAAGAACTGCGTGATAGATTAGTGGAGCTTGGGACTATTATGAAGACGCTTGTAGATCTGGCCACAAAACTTTCTTCTTAGAAGGGCTCATTTCCTTTTCTGTTCGGAAGACTGATCTCTTGATTTTTCTGGGGGGTGACTGAAAAAGAAG
The DNA here is from genome assembly GCF_029378745.1 of Bos indicus. Lineage (NCBI taxonomy): Eukaryota > Metazoa > Chordata > Mammalia > Artiodactyla > Bovidae > Bos > Bos indicus. The sequence continues at coordinate 97,380,759 of NC_091763.1, forward strand.
GTAGTTATTGATTAAAGTCAATAGTAACAGTAGTTAACAAGTGCTTAGTATGCATTCTATCTGTGAAACAGTAGAAATAAGTGCTTTACATGAATTAACTCATGAAGTCCTTCGATGATCTTAGGAGAGAGGCACTGTTAGCCCCATTTTACAGGTGAGAAAAGCGAGACTGAGGATGGTTAATGGTAGATGTGAGTTGACGCAGCTGACACACAGTGGCGCCTGTGATCTCACATCAGGAGCTGGGTTCCAAAACATGCACAGTTTTCCTGCAGATAAACTAGATACTAGGTTTCTGTCACTGCTGCAACGGATTACCACAGGAAACATGTATCATCCTACAGTTTTGTAGTTAAAGTCCAGTATGGGTCTCATTGGGCTAAAAGGAAGGTTAGGGACAGGGCTGTGTCCCTACCAGAAGTTCTGTAGGAGAATCCATTTCCATTTCCTTGCCTTTACATGCTCTTAGAGGCTCTTGCTTTCCTTGACTTGTGGCAGGCTCCCTTTCTCCATCTTCACAGCCAGGGACAGTGGGTCACATTCTTCTCACCTTATACCTCTCTGACCCACTCTTCTGCTTCCTTCTTCCTCTCCTGAGGGACTATGTGATTAAATTGATTCCCACCTGGATAATCCAGGCTCTTTTTTCTGTCTCAATATCCTTAACCTTAATCACGTGTAGAGTCTCCTTTGTCATGTAAAGTAACATATTCACAGATTCTGGGGATTAGTTCATGAATATCTTTCATGGGCTTCCCTGGTAGTGGCTCAGTGGTACAGAATCCGCCTGCCAATGCAGGAGATGGGGCTCCGATCCCTGAATCAGGAAGATTCCCTGAAGAAGGAAATGACAACCCTCTAGAGCCAGTATTCTTATCTGGGAAATCCAATGGACAGAGGAGCCTGGTGGGCTACAGTCCGTGGGGTTGCAAAAGTGTCAGACATGACTTAGTGACTAAACAACAACAATCTTTCAGGGCCCATTCTACTTGTCACAATCTGCAAGTACTTACTTTCTGACCCAAGTTATTTTTAGGAGCCAATATATAAAAATTTGACTTTCTTGAAATGATGTGTGAAGTCTTTGCAGTTCTCGTTTTTAGGACGATATTAATCTGGGTCACATTATTAAAGGGGATTATATAAATGAGAAAAATGTGAATTATGTAGAGAACTACATAAAATGTTTCTAATAAGTACATGTGAAAGTGTGGGGCTGATGAAATATACTATAATAAAGGACAGAAACTTTGTCTTATTCTAAATAATGGACAAAGTCCTGAGAGTCTATTTGTGAAGTGCTCTGCAAGTCAGCCTAGAAAGTAATAGTCTTTTTCAGCAGGGAATTTAACATAGGCTCTTAAAGCTCCTTTCTCATCTTGTGAAATAGTAGGATTGAGGGTGTAATCCATTAGAGCTGACATTTCTATAGAGGAAGTTGCAATAGGGAATCCCTGGGTAGAATTTCATCTCCCATTGGGGTGCCATAAATTAAACTTGCAGGTGATTTCTGAGAACTTTCAGATTATTATTAATTAAATGAGAATTTTGTTGGCTTGTGAATGAGTCATTTTTCAAATGTCTTATTTAGAGATAGAGTTGTGAGTGACTTTTATGTGAGAGGTATTCTATCATAGTTTACATGTTACTGTTAGTAAGAAACTATACATCATTCAACTGATGCAGCAGTCCTAAGAGGTAGTTGGGGCAGGTAGTGTTACTGTCATTATGATTATTGTATTTATGTCATATTTAACAGAGAAGGCAATGGCACCCCATTCCAGTACTCTTAAGTGTATTGCCAGATATTTAAGTTATCATAAAATTGTATGGAATTATCTATGTCTGTGTATCATCTAATTAAAAATAAAATCTTTAATTATAAGATGCAAATTCCAGGCAAAGATTGGCAGAAGCAAGCAACATGTAAAGAGAAAAATGATTAGCATTGACTTAATTTTCGTGTGTAATCATGAAGAAAAGCAATGGCATAGTAAAGAACCGGGCAAATGGGCAATTCACAGAAGAGTCTATACACATGGAAAGATGGGCGTTTATCTGACGGATGTTAAAATATCAAGAATATATAAAGAATCCCTATAAATTGGTAAGATAAGCAAGTAGAAAAATAAGCAAAAATATGAGCAGGCAGTTTGCTTAAAGAGACAGCTATATTAGTCAATATATGAAAAACTGCTTATACTCTCTAGTTAATCAAGTGTTATTTTTAAAATAACACGAAAAATCAAGTGTCATTTTATGAATATGGAAGTGAATTCAGGGATGCTGAGTGATTGGTCCAGGTTCAACCAAAAAAGTATTTGCTGGAGACTGGCCTCTTGCTGTCCTCACTCTAAATACGTAAAGGATGTATTTTGCAAGCATTTTTTTCCCGATTATTCTCATCAGTCACAGTATTTTATAATGTACAGGGAAACTAATGTCTAATATAGATGTAGTCATTCAACTATAACTTAGGTAGAAGCATGGACAAAGTATGGAGAAAAGCCAATAATTATAGTAAAACGTTGGTTTAAGCTTTTGGATTCTCAGTATGTCTTTTTATTTGGCAAATTGCCTTTGGAACGTTCTGACTGAGCAATTATTCGCAAGGTACACAGGCATTTCATTTGTGGCTTCTTTATTCATTTTATTCACACTCCTGCTGGGATTGCTGTGAATATAGCTATAATGAAACTGGACTTTTCTCTCCCTTTCTTTCTGGTACCAGCATAGGTTAAGCAATAAGACGTAAAGAGAGCACAAATGAAATTATTTTTTCTTCTTTTGCTGCTGTTTTCTTGATGTGTGTTTTATTTCATCAAATCTTGTTCTGAGACTTGATATTTGTCTCAAGAATTTGGGGTTCGATATTTTAAAAATTCCCTATGTGGGTTGGGAGCTATGAATCCTGATATAAAGGGAGATGAAGCTCCTCTTTTTGGAAATCAAATGTCACTTTTAGAATAGTGTAGATCCGATTGACAAATCTTGACATCTTTTGTTTTACTTATGTCCTTATGATATGATCTCCCTTGGTATTTTTAAATATAACTTTCTGAGGTATCCGTGCATTTGCTCTTAATAAGTATCTTTGATTTCTATGATTGATCAGAAGTAGAGTTGAGGAATATATACAAAGGAGACAGAATAGAACTAATAGTTCAAATGTTTCTAAATAGAAAAATGAAACAAGACCAAAGTTTATTAAAAATATATTAATTTTTAATATATAAACTGTATTAAATAATGTATGTAAATACTATATATAACATGAGTGAGTGAGTGAAGTTGCTCAGTCATGTCTGACTCTTTGCGACCCCTTGGACTGTAGCCCACCAGGCTCCTTCCTCCATGGGATTCTCCAGGCAAGAGTACTGGAGTGGGTTGCCATTTCCTTCTCCAGGGGATCTTCCCAACCCAGGGATCGAACCTGGGTCTCCTGCATTCCAGGCAGACGCTTTAACCTCTGAGCCACCAGGGAAGTCCCATATATAACATATACATGTATATAAATATATAGACCCCAAGTTGCAAAGACTCAGTCGGACATTACTGAGCAACTGAACTGAACTGGACTGAAAATTGCCAAAGTAATCCTGAGAAGAAAGGACAAAACAGGAGGCATAATCTTCCTAGCCTTTAGGCAATACTGCAAAGCTACAGTAATCAAAACAGTGTGGCACTGTGACAGAAACAGACATACAAATCAATATATAGAAACAATGCCATCTCAGTCGCTAAATTGTGTCTGACTCTTTATGACCTCAGTGTAGCCTGCCATGCTCCATTGTCCGTGGAATTTTTTTAGCAAGAATACTGGGGTATGTTGCCATTTCCTTCTCTAGGAGATTTTCCTGACCAGGGGTAGAACCCACATCTCCTGCATCTTCTGCATTGGTAGGCGGATTCTTTACCACTAAGTTACCTGGGAAACCCAATACGTGTAATCTACATTTACATATGTACAACATGTATACCCTTATATGTACATAGTAAAAGTATGAAATCAAACAGGAAAAAGATACAGGATATAAATACAGGTATACCTCAGAGATATTGTGGGTTTTGTTCCAGACCACTATAGTAAAGACAGTCACAGGTATCTTTTGGCTCTGCAGTGCGTATGTGTTATGTTTATACTATGTATAGTGTAAGTGCTATGTAAATAGTTGACAGCATGCATCTAAGTTCAAGTTTTGCTTTTGGGAATTTTCTGGAATTTATTTTCTATCCATGGTTGGCTGAATTTGGATGTGAAACTCATGGATATGGAGTGCCAACTTGTTTGTCTTTATCCATTTTTAAATTTTATTTTTAATCTATTAATATCCATTAATGGATTTCTTAATATTGAACCAATTTTTCATTACTAGGATAAATTGCTCTTGATCATACTGTATTATTTTCTCAATGTAGTATTGAATTCTGTCTGCTAATATTTTATTTAGGATTTTCGCATCATGTTCATGAGTAATAGTGTCCTATGGTCCAAATCGTACTAGATTTTGGTTTTAATGTGATAATTTGCTGCATAAAAGGAATTAGGACATTCTCTTTCATTTTTCAATGCTCTGAAAAGTCTATGGAGCTCTGGGAGTATCTGGTGTTTGAAGATTTAGGAATTTCTCTATGAAACCTTTTGGATATGGTATGTTTTAATACATTTACTTTTTGTTCAGTAATTTTGTTTCATCAGTGCAAATTGTTCTGTTTAAACTTTGTTTCTATTGGAGTCAGTTTTAATCATCTGTATCTCCCTAGGCAATTATTGATTTCATTTATTCAATTTTATTTATATAGAGTAATGTATATAGAATAATGGCATCACCGACTTGATGGAGATGAGTTTGAGCAAGCTCCAGGAGTTGGTGATGGACAAAGAAGCCTGGTGTGCTGCAGTCCATGGGGTTGCAAAGAGTTGGACACGACTGAGTGACTAAACTGAACTCATTTATATAGATGTCTATAAAGTATTTTCTTACTGTTTTAAAATTCTTTTGTTTCCTTTATGTCATCTAATTATGCTGTTTCCCTTTTCTTCTTGATCAAAGTAGCTAATGGTTTGTCTTTGGTGTTCGTTTTTTCTCCCAAGAAATAACAAGAATTTTGATGTATTGATTAGGTCCATTTTTTTGTTCTCTACCTCATTCCTTTATGTTTTTATTCTTTCCTTCTTCATCCTTTCACTTGGTTTATTCTTTTCCTGCACTAGAAACTGAAATCATGCATTTTAATTCTTTCATTTTTTACTGATAAAAGTATTTAGTGATAGAAAATTTTCTCTCTTTACTACTTTAAATGTATGCCATAGATACATGTCATTTACAAAGATTGTCTTATTTCAGTTTTTATTTCTCCTTTGATCCAAGTGTTTTTAGTAAAAGAATTTTAAAGATGAAAGGGTCTTTTGTGTGTATTTTTTTAATATTTTCTAGCTTTGTTGTGTTGAATTGAGAATGTTGCTTGTAATATTTTTACTTTATAGAACTTACATTTTCTTTGTGACTTAATATATTATGGTTTTTTTTTTTTTTTTTAATATTCCAGGGGTACTTGAGAGGAAGATGCATTTTCTCTATTAGATGAGGAGTTTAATGTGTATTTGTGAAATTCTCATTATGTTGTTTGTTTATCTCCATTTTTATTTTTAGTGTTTTTCTTCTGTGTCTCTTTGACTCACCTGTAGTTTTTGTTTAAAAATGGTGATTGCTATTTTTTGGTATGTGAATAGTCGTGTGTTGTTTCATTTGTGAATTGTGCTTTTTGGCATTAAAAAATGCCCTTCATTGATGTGATTAATGCTTATTGACTGTGGAAATTTCATTCAAATGTGGAAAATTCTTAAAGAGAATTGTTAAAGAGAATTGTTAAAGAGATGGGAATACCAGACCACCTGACCTGCCTCCTGAAAAATCTGAATACAAGTCAAGAAGCAACAGTTAGAACTGAACATGGAACAACAGACTGGTTCCAAATAGGGGAAGGAGTACCTCAATGCTGTATATTGTCACCCTGCTCATTTAACTTATATGCAGAGTACATCGTGAGAAACGCTGGACTGGATTGAGTACAAGCTGGAATCAAGCCTGCTGGGAGAAATCTCAATAACCTCAGATACGCAGATGACACCACCCTTATGGCAGAAAGTGAAAAGGAACTAAAGAGCCTCTTGATAAAAGTGAAAGAGCAGAGTGAAAATGTTGGCTTAAAGCTCAACATTCGGGAAACTAAGATCATGGCATCTGATTCCATCACTACATGGCAAATAGATGGGGAGGCAATGGAAACAGTGTCAGACTTCATTTTTTTGGGCACCAAAATCACTGCAGATGGTGACTGCAGCCATGAAATTAAAAGACACTTGCTCCTTGGAAGAAAAGTTATGACCAACCTAGACAGCATATTAAAAGCAGAGACATTACTTTGCTAACAAAGGTCCATCTAGTCAAGGCTATGGTTTTGCCAGTAGTCACGTATGGATGTGAGAGTTGGACTATAAAGAAAGCTGAGCTCTGAAGAATTGATGCTTTTGAACTGTGGTGTTGGAGAAGACTCTTGAGAGTCCCTTGGCCTGCAAGGAGATCCAATCAGTCCACCCCAAAGGAATTCAGTCCTGAATATTCATTGGAAGGATTGATGCTGAATTGAAACTCCAATACTTTGGCTATCTGATGGGAAGAACTGGCTCATTTGAAACAACCTTGATGCTGGGAAAGATTCAAGGTTGGGGGAGAAGGGGACGACAGAGGATGAGGTGGTTGGATGGCATCACTGACTTGAGGGACATGAGTTTGAGTGAACTCCGGGAGTTGATGATGGACAGGGAGGCCTGGCGTACTGCGGTCCATGGGGTCATAGAGTTGGACACAACTGAACGACTGAACTGAACTGTTCATTCTATATTTTTAGCCTTTCTAAATAAATTGGCTTTAGTATGTGTATAGCATATATAGTTTGGCCTTGCTTTGTAAGCTGAATTAAAACCTTTTTTTTAATAGATGAGTTGAATCCATCGATATATATTGATATGACTGATGTCTTCAGTCACAACTGTATCATAGTATTTTGTAAATATGTGTATTCTGTATGCTATGTTTCTTTCTAAGATATGTGTTCTTTTATTTTACTTATATAGAAATTTTTTGTCTAGGAAGTTCCCCCCGCCATTGATTGTCTTTTAATGTATACTTTTAAGAAAATGCTCTTAGCTGCGTTTTTTTTGCTTTGGTTAAACCTTTACTCTTGGATTTCTCCATTTTTATTGGTATACTTTAGTTTCCATCCTTTGCCTCCATAATAAACGATAAACTTACTCTACTTTCCTCTTTTTCTTCTGCCATTTTTTTAGTTGTATATGTTTACTTTTTTACAGCATGCTACTTTCATGTAGTTGTTTTCCACAACTTTTGTTTTTAAACCTACATTTAAATATTCTGAATGTTCATGAATTAGACATTTTGTTCAAGTGTCCTAGTCATTTCTTGGTTGAATGAAGTTCATTATCTAAAAAATTCCTTGAGGAGTCATGGATGCAGAGTTGCTTTGTTTGAAAACTTTTAATTTCTTTTTCCTAAAGCCTTGATACTTAAAGGGTGACTTGGGGATAAAGGTTCCTTAGGTTACACTTTATTATTATTATTTTTACAAAATACTATTTCATTTTTTTCTTTTTAGTGCTTTTTGAAATTTCAGATTCCTTAGGTTTTTTTTTTCCCCTTGTTAAAGTTCCTTGATTCTTAGGTCTTACAGATTTCTTTTTAATCTTAGGAACTGAAAAGATTTAGTAGGATGTGCCTTGGAGTCTTGATTTCTTTAGTATTAATTTTCCAAGATACCCAATGGGCTTCTGTTTCATTTTGTGCATTCAGTTTTTTTTTTTTCTTCTGTAAGTTTTCTTGGTTTACAGTTTTAAATGTTCTGTTTACTTTTCCTCTTTATCACTCTATTTTTCTTTGCCTGTTTTCCGTTTCTACTACTCTCTCTTTCATCTTTTCATTTCTACTACTACTTTTTTTTATTCTCCTTTTTTATCCTCCACTTTGGTTCCCGGCATTTGCTCAATATCCTTTATCAGATAAATGTTTTCAGTTTTTTCTGTCTTGCTTATTTTGTATTGTATTCTTGAGGTATGAGATAATATTGTCTTTTTTCTTCCCTCTCTTTCCTGGGTTTTGTAAGTTTTCCTTTCACACTTTGCTTTTGATTGTCCGTGTCTGTCATAATTTTTCGATTTTTGACTCAAAGTGGTTTTTCATATCCCAAAATTCTTGTTTGAGTGAGTATATTAATTCCACCTAGAGTGTTATCACTCAGATTTCTTGTGCTTCATGCTGTTTTATTGGATGAAATTTTCCTCTAAACGTATGTTGGATTTTTTTTGTAATACTCTCATAAGAATGTGTTCATTATTTTTTCTATTCATTTTTTTTTTAAATGATACTGGGGGTGTGTTTGTAGGATTCCTAGCTCATTGGCTCCCTCTTCTGTCATTACAGCAAACTGCAGATACTTTTATTTCAGTTCAGTTCACTCACTCAGTCGTGTCCGACTCTTCGCGACCCCATGGACTGCAGCAGCATGCCAGGCTTCCCTGTCCATCACCAACTCATGTCCATTGTGTCAGTGATGCCATCCAACCATCTCATCCTCTGTCATCCCCTTCTCCTCCCACCTTCAATCTTTCCCAGCATCAGGGTCTTTTCCAATGAGTCGGTTCTTTGCATCAGGTGGCCAAAGTACTAGAGTTTCAGCTTCAGCATCAGTGCTTCTGGTGAATATTCAGGACTGATTTCCTTTAAAGTTGACTGGTTGGATCTCCTTGCAGTCCAAGGGACTCTCAAGAGTCTTCTCTAACACCACCGTTCAAAAGTATCAATACTTCGGCGCTCAGCTTTCTTTATAGTCCAACTCTCATATCCATACATGACTACTGGAAAAACCATAGCTTTGACTAGACAGACCTTTGTTGGTAAAGTAATGTCTCTGCTTTTTAATATGCTGTCTAGGTTGGTCATAGCTTTTCTTCCAAGGAGTAAGTGTCTTTTAATTTCATGGCTGCAGTCACCATCTGCAGTGATTTGGAGCCCCCCAAACATAAAGTCTCTCACTGTTTTGATTGTTTCCCCATGTATTTGCCATGAGGTGATGGGACCAGATGCCATTATCTTCGTTTTCTGAATGTTGAGTTTTAAGCCAACTTTTCACTCTCGTCTTTAGTGGACTTTTTATTTTGGCGGTGGGGTAAGCTTGTTTGCTCTCTGAATCGTGTTTGCCTTTTGCTTTTTCTCCCTTCATCATCCCATAGCCAAAGGGCTTTTATCTCTTTTTGTCTCATTTCTCTCTCAGAGGCTATGTGTTTCAAACACTGCTCTTTCAAATTATGTCTGCTTTTAAGTCCCTATAGTTCAAGCTGTGATCTGCTTGTGTACCTTTTTAGTCTTGAAACTTAGGGTTGAGTTTGTCTTTCTAAACTTTTGATTCTAAATCTTTAGGTGCCCATTAATCCTAGGTCTCTTTGCCCTCGCTGCCAGAGAGGATATCACTGGGCAAGGGACTGTGAGGCATTCCACTCATGACAAAGGTCATGAGGAAGGAGGCTCGGCATTTAGGTTCATCATTAACTCTTTAAATTTCTTTATTATAGTTTTTCACAGTATACTTTTGCTTGTAACAAAGCCTTGTGGCAAAGAAGTGGTGGGAGAGGAGCATGATATAACACTTCCTGGCATTAGGTGATTTTTTTTTCTTCTTATTTTTATTTCTAGTTATTTTGAATTTGGGGCAATTTCTGTCTTTCGAGTTATCCTGAAAGCATGGTTTTTATGAATTTTGTTTATTGTTATTGTTCTGTTTTGCTTCTGGAGGAAATGTTGAGAAAAGGGGATCAAAGCCACCATCCTTGTCTACAGGAACCCTGAAGTGTTAGTAAAACTGGAGATTTTAAAAATACATTAAAAAAAAAATGTTTGGTGTTCGCCTTGATGTTCATATTATCTCATTTAATAGGCACAGTTCTCTTGATAATGTTATCTCCTCTTCACATTTGAAGAAATTGAGAGAACACGCAACTAGACATGATAATTTAATCTAAAGTGATGCCAAGCTTTTGTTCTTTCTACTATATCATTCTATCTCTGTGGGCAATTGAACTTACAAAATCATACATGAACAACAGACTGTTGCCTAATGAAGTTTAGTGAGTATTAATATAAACAATCAATTTATTCATCTGTTCCTTGTCTCTTATCCTGTATCCCTGTTATATTTCTAGTAGCCTCTTCTTCATTGATTGCTACTCTTTGCCCTACAAAGGGGCATCCTTTTTGCTCTAGGTAATATAATGTGCACTTACTTCTGCTTTATTGACTATGCCAAAGCCTTTGACTGTGTGGATCAACAAACTGGAAAATTCTTAAAGAGATGGGAATACCAGACCACCTGACCTGCCTCCTGAGAAATCTGTATGGAGGTCAGGAAGCAACAGTTAGAACTGGACATGAAACAATAGACTGGTTCCAAATAGGGGAAGGAGTACCTCAAGGCTGTATATTGTCACCCTGCTTATTTAACTTATATGCAGAGTACATCATGAGAAATGCTGGGCTGGAGGAAGCACAAGCTGGAATCAAGATTGCTGGGAGAAATATCAGTAACCTCAGATATGCAGATGACACCACCCTTATGGCAGAAAGTGAAGAACTAAAGAGCCTCTTGATGAAAGTGAAAGAGCAGAGTGAAAAAGTTGGCTTAAAGCTCATTCAGAAAACTAAGATCATGGCATCTGGTCCCATCACTTTGCGTCAAATTGATGGGGAAACAGTGAGAGACTTTATTTTTCTGGGGCTCCAAAATTACTGCAGAAAGTCCAAAAGTGACTGCAGCCATGAAATTAAAAGACACTTGATACTTGCAAGAAAAGTTATAACCAACTTAGACAGCATATTAAAAGCAGAGACATTACTTTGCCCACAAAGATCCATAGTCAAAGCTATGGTTTTTTTTAGTAGTTATGTATGGATGTGAGAATTGGACTATAAAGAAAGCTGAGCACTGAAGAACTGATGCTTTTGAACTGTGGTGTTGGAGAAGACTCCTGAGAGTCCCTTGGACTGCAAGGAGATCCAATCAGTCCATCTTAAAGGAAATCAGTCCTGAATATTCATTGTAAGGACTGATGCTGAAGCTGAAACTCTAATACTTTGGCCACCTGATGGGAAGAACTGGCTCATTTGAAACGACCCTGATGCTAGGAAAGATTCCAGGTAGGGGGAGAAGGGGACGACAGAGGATGAGATGGTTGGATGGCATCCACCGACTTGATGGACATGAGTTTGAATAAACTCCGGCAGTTGGTGATGGACAGGGAGGCCTGGCGTGCTGCAGTCCATGGGGTTGCAAAGAGTCAGACATGACGGAGTGACTGAACTAAACTGAGTGCATTATATCATCAATGAAATTGATTCAACAGATGTTAGTTTTGTTTTTTATCCAAATAGAGTACTCCATTCTATGTTCTCTCCAAACATACCATCATTTTCCCCTCAGCCCACTTTCACTATGGAAGGATCAATGTATATTCATTGTGTTTTCAGAACTGAATGCAGTGTGGGGTTCCATCTTCACCTCTGAATTGAAACTATCCGTATGCTGAGGCTGTAAAATCTCCTGGCTCCTTGGAAATGATTGCCCCTAGTAGCAGCAGCTGTCAACAGCTTTTGGCAGCCTCCTTTCAGGAGTGGGGTGTTATATTGTCTGTAGTTTTCTTTAAAGTAATTTAATCTGCACCTTAGGGGTGCTTAGTTAACAGTTTTGAAGTACCTTAATCAGGAATGCACACTCTGGGGGTAGTTAGTTAACATTTGAAAGACCCTAATCAAGACTCTATACTCCAGAGGCAACCAGTGCGTCAGATAGTGCTCTCTCAATATGCAGCAGTGGGTGCATTAATTAGAATAGAAGATGTTAGAGGTAATTTTTCATTGGTGAACCCAATGGTATTTAAGATAAGTCGTTGACCAAGTCGCTCCACTGGGGCATAAATGGAGGATGAGGATTTGATGAGGCCAGTAGCCTACCAGTGTGGGTCTGGAGCTTGGTTTGGTCCTGTGCTTGCAGCCTTTAAAGGATTTCTGTCATCTCATCTGTCCAGTGGAGCGTGCTAAGTCTCTAGCTCTACATGGGCCAAATCCTGCCTTCCTTTGCCTGCTTGTCCACCCAAAGCTCCCTGGACACACACTCTGGCTCGACTTTTTTGCATTTCTTGTCCACAGAGATGATGTTGTCAATTTTGAGCTAACTATTTATTTTTAATTCCTTAGCTTATATTTTATGTATAATTGAGTTTTGAGCAGATTTTGTATCTTAGGTATGAGTTTACAGTGCCAGGTTGATCAGAAGCATAAGAATTATCTTTAAGCGGTAACTTTCTTATTTTCCCTTTAAGAATATTGTCAGTGTTTTGAGGCCAGGCTCAGAACAGTGAGGGCAGAGTGACATTGTACAGTTCTGTTGATACTTTGTGGTCTAATTAGACTTGGTAATTTTTTTTAAGTTTTTTTTTTTTTTAATGCTGAATTCTGATTAATAGTGACAGTTCTCTTAAACAGGGATAATGTTTTTGAATACAGCATGTAAATTCTATAGGTTGAAATCATATTTATGAACTTTACGTAATTTATGGACCCTGCATAGTGTAAGGAGTGACATCTATAGGAACTTCTATAGGAAACAGTACCATTATCTCTTATGCCTTAACTGACATGTATAACGATAAATGATAAATAAAATCGTATATTCAATAAAAGGTTAATGTGTATTACCAAAGCTCTTAGCTCCTGCAGTTTAATAACATGTGTATAGGCCTGGCCTGTGTTACCTGTCTTCTTACCAAACAAACTGAGAAAAATAAAGTGGCCAGGGACTGGTCTAGGTTGCTTTCTGTATTTACTGATGAACAGAAAAGTAGTTTTCTCTTATAAGATATTTAGCTGCATAAATAGACTGTTCACCTTGCTTGTCTGTTACTAAATAGGCTCTTATAATTAGCTGTAGGCCTTGGAACCAGAGATACCTAGAGTTAACTACGGTTTAATGGAATCAGGGAATGATAGAGCTTGAAAAGACCTTAGATAGCATCTAATTAATTCTTTTGTGACTACCATAGTGTCCTAGTTAAACCCGCCTTCCACGATCCCACATATCCACTGAGGTGTAGATATATATGCTTATCTGCCTGTCCTGTCTTGTCTGTTTACCTGTTTAGTAATATGTGGGTGTCTAAAAGAAACAATTGGGACCAGTAACATTTTAGTAGAAATAATTGGTTAAAGAACATCAAAGTCTTTTAACATTTAACACAGTCCTATAGGTTAAAGTCTTCTAAACCAAGTTCAAGAAATTCTCACTTGATAAGGTCCTCAGCAAAAAGAAAAAAAAAAGTATAAAAATATCAAAGATAAGAGAATTGGGAAAGGTATAAAGTATTTCTAATTTTAAAGTGTTCTAAAACACTGAATACATATTATAACAGTAGAGGTACATACAAGAGAGTGATTTAGGGTTTATCAGTATTGAAATATGTATATTTTGTTCTAATGATGGTGTGAAGACTTGCTGAGTTTCAGCTAAATTATTTTTGTACAAGGCTTTTTCCTTTAAAGCACCAATAATTCTATCTGACCTCACTGGGTTTTTGTGATTATTAGATGAGTCTTCATGGCTTATTATATTATTCTTTAGAATCTCCTTTTAATTTTCAGCTGATGCAAGTGAAATAGATATAAATTAATTAATATTGACTCTGTTCAGTGTTTATGCTCTAGAAGATTTTGGGAGACAGATAAGTTTGTAAGCAAATGTGCCATTTGGGGCTGTGGCATTATATTATTCATACTTTATTTGTTATTTTTAATAGGCTATCTGTCATATTAGTGTGCATATAAGTACCTGTATGGCATGTAGTCTAGGGGCTTGTTGGTTTCAACTGCGTGTACCTCATCATCCAGCATTTGTCATCACCCAGCATGTGTGCAAGTTGCGACGATTAGCTGGTCCTCTGATGTGTCTTGTCTGTGACTCATGTGCTCTTTCGTGAAGATCCTTCTGTCCCAGCTGAATTTCTATTACTTTTTTTCCTTCCTAAAGCTCTGCTTAGAGCTTTTGCTTCATTTTCCCTCTCTGCCCTGCTGCATTTAGATGGCTCCCTGGCCACTAAGTCCTTTTCTACTGTTGAAGCTGCTTTTGCAGGATGGAGTAATTCTGCGGCCTGAGGTGTCCAGTTCTTTATGTATAAAACAAAGCCAGTAACTAAAATGTCTGTTCTTGGAATGTCATGACTGGAAATATTGATGACTTTTTTTTCGCTTGGCTTCAGAACTGTCATGTCAGTTTAGAGGCTGAAAGCTTCTTGGTTCTACTCCCAGTTTGCTAGTATTAAAATATTTACAATTAATTACCGTATCATCAGATGCCCTCTATGCTGTGAAGGAAACCATATGGATTTGCTCATTCTGTCGTCTTCTCTCTTGTTGTGGGTTGGTCTAGTGAGTTGAAGTTAAGGCAACAGCATTATGGATAATCTGTAGAGGGCTTATTCACTTAGGAACAAATTTGTGTAAGTAATTATATCATGGATGTCATTAAGTGAAGTGAAGTCATTAAGTTTATACATTAGTGCGTGTTATGAGTTGGGAGCAAAAAAAACAAATTGGGGGGAATAGCACACATGTTGTCTGAAGTAGAGGTTTCAGAGACTTGATCCGGTGGTTAAAAGGACTTATTCCATATACTGGGATATGTTCATTCTTTCCTAAATAAATTTCAAAATACTCCAGGCGTGCCGAAGAACTTTGATTGGGTCTGTAGTATAGATGAGCTTGAATCTACTAAAGAAGAATGTACACAGTCTTTCAGGAGCCACATTTTTAAAAAATTCAAAAGTCTCTGTAAAGGTTTTGAAGTGTGGGCTTCAGCAGTTGTGGCGCTCGGGCTTAGTTTGCCTGCGGCATATGGGAGCTTCCTGGACCAGGGATCGAGCCCGTGTCCCCTGCAATGGCGGGTGGATTCTCAACTAGTGGGCCACCAGGGAAGTCTTGAAGGATCCCATTTTAAAAGCCTTTCAGGTGTTTAGAAGAGAGAAGGAGAGAGGGGAGGATGGGAGCAACTTCATTGGGGTCCATCCTTAGGCTTTTACTCACTCTGCTTTTGTCCATTGTAGTCCACCATTCGTAAAATAAGAAGATTATTTTTAGGCCAGAGCTTTTTGACCTGTAGTTGTTCTGGTTGTTGTGGAAACCCCTCAGATTATATGAGAAGCGTTAGTTGTGTGTGTGTTAGTTTGAAGGAAAGGCCTGTGGTTTTCAGTAGATGACAGGCGTCTCAGAGCCCAGCCCTGCCCTCTTTCCACTCCCACAGGGGTTAAAAGCCAGTGTTAGAAGTTATTTCTTTCATTCCCAAACCTTATGGTTTAGATGAAAGCTGTCGTCTAAAGATCTACTACTCAGAAAACTTCTGTGGATTAGCAAGACCTATCTTTAGTAAATAATGATATTATGTTAGACATGTATTTACATGTATTTAAAGAAAAATAGAAAGTTTTTTTTTGTATTTAGGGAATATTCTTCTATTCTTCACAGTTGTTTCACTTGTACATACTGTTTTTCCTTTCTTTTTCTTCATCTCTTACTGTTACACTTTTAACTTACATGTCTTTTCTTTTCCACATGTATTTATGTCTTTTTATCAAGCTACTTATCACTCCTAATTAATCAGTATGAATTTAAGACTATGGTGTGGCTCTTTGGAATTCTGCAGCATCAAAATGGCATTTTATATACAGTGAATGTTGATAAATGTCATGAACCAACTGACTCATTGGAGAAGTGTAGAAAATTTTCTGTGGAGATTTGCTTACTTTTAATGTTTCTACCCTGTATTAACTGATGGGTTGGGTATAATTTGAGGAACATAATTTTTTTGTGTGATTCTTAGAGAGTTACTGTATAAGTATACTTTAATTAAATTGAAAAACGTTTATGATTCCTTTTAAGGGAGTGGTCCCTTGTTTTAGGCCCATACTGGGTTTGGATGTGGTTATGCAGTCTGTGAAGGCAGAGGAACCAGAGATCAAATTGCCAACATCTGCTGGATCATGGAAAAAGCAAGAGAGTTCCAGAAAAACATCTATTTCTGCTTTATTGACTATGCCAAAGCCTTTGACTGTGTGGATCACAATAAACTGGAAAATTCTGAAAGAGATGGGAATACCAGACCACCTGATTTGCCTCTTGAGAAATTTGTATGCAGGTCAGGAAACAACAGTTAGAACTGGACATGGAACAACAGACTGGTTCCAAATAGAAAAGGGAGTATGTCAAGGCTGTATATTGTCACCCTGCTTATTTAACTTATATGCAGAGTACATCATGAGAAACGCAGGACTGGAAGAAACACAAGCTAGAATCAAGATTGCTGGGAGAAATATCAATCACCTGAGATATGCAGATGACACCACCCTTATGGCAGAAAGTGAAGAGGAACTCAAAAGCCTCTTAATGAAGGTGAAAGTGGAGAGTGAAAAAGTTGGCTTAAAGCTCAACATTCAGAAAACGAAGATCATGGCATCCGGTCCCATCACTTCATGGGAAATAGATGGGGAAACAGTGGAAACAGTGTCAGACTTTATTTTTCTGGGCTCCAAAATCATTGCAGATGGTGACTGTAGCCATGAAATTAAAAGATGCTTACTCCTTGGAAGGAAAGTTATGACCAACCTAGAGAGCATATTCAAAAGCAGAGACATTACTTTGCCAACAAAGGTTCATCTAGTCAAGGCTATGGTTTTTCCAGTGGTCATGTATCGATGTGAGAGTTGGACTGTGAAGAAGGCTGAGCGCCGAAGAATTGATGCTTTTGAACTGTGGTGTTGGAGAAGACTCTTGAGAGTCCCTTGGACTGCACAGAGATCCAATCAGTCCATTCTGAAGGAGATCAGCCCTGGGATTTCTTTGGAAGGAATGATGCTAAAGCTGAAACTCCAGTACTTTGGCCACCTCATGCGAAGAGTTGACTCATTGGAAAAGACTCTGATGCTGGGAGGGATTGGGGGCAAGAAGAGAAGGGGACGACAGAGGATGAGATGGCTGGATGGCATCACTGACTCGATGGACATGAGTCTGAGTGTACTCCAGGAGTTGGTGCTGGACAGGGAGGCCTGACGTGCTGCGCTTCATGGGGTTGCAAAGAGTCGGACGTGACTGAGCGACTGATCTGATCTGATCTGATCTGATCTGATGCAGTCTGTGGCTCCTGATTGATTTTTCTTTTCTTTCTTTCTTTTTTTTTTAACAGTGAAGGAAATAAGCCTCCAGGACATCAAGGAAGATTTGGAGTTGGATCCAGAGGAGAACAGCACCCTTTTTATGGGCATCCTCATCAAGGGGCTGGCCAAACTGAAGAAGATCCCAGAGACAGTGAAGGCAATCACAGAACGCTTGGAGCAGGAACTTAAGCAAATCGTGAAGAGGTCTACAACTCAGGTGGCTGACAGTGACTATCAGAGGGGAGAGAACCTCACGGCTGAGAACCAGCCAAGGTAGGTTTTTGCTAACTGTACTCACTATACCTTTTGAAGGGTAGGGAGTGGTAAGTATTATATGTATCTTTGTTGTTTAGTCACTAAGTCATGTTCTACTCTTTACTGATGTTATTTCTTTTTTTTTTTTTTTAAACTTTATTTTGTATTGGAGAGTATACCTAATTAACAAATAATATTGTAATCATTTCAGGTAAACAACAAAGGGACTCAGCCATACTTGTATTAATACATGTATCCACTCTCCCACAAGCCCCCTTCCATCTAGGCTGCCACATAACATTGAGCAGAGTTCCCTGTGTGATACAGTGGGTCCTTGTTGGTTATCCATTTTAAATACAGCAGTGTGTGCATGTCTCCATCCCACATATCCTAACTGTCCCTTTCCCCATCCTTCCCCCTCTGACAACCGTAAGCTTGTTCTCAAAGTCTGTGAGTCTGTTTCTGTTTTATAAGTAAATTCGTTTGTATCATTTCTTTTTCGATTCCACATATAAGGGATGTCAAAAGATATTTCTCCATCTGACTGACTTCACTCAATATGACACTCTCTAGGTCTGTCCATGTTGCTGCAAATAGCATTATTTCATTCTTAAGGATGAGTAATACTCCGTTGTATATATATACCAAGTTGATGTTATTTCTTGAACTTTGGATGCTGTGGACCATACAAACTCAGATTGGTGAAAACAGCTTGAATGAGTGTAGCTCAGCTGGTTTTGGATGTAGTTGAGAAGTTGTCCATACTCAAAGCTAAGAAAATAGCAGTTATTGAATATTTCTTAAGCACTAAACTGTATTCAAGGCAATTTATGTATATTACCTTATTTAATTCTCATTACAACTTTCTGAGCTACTTACTTAGTATCCACATTTTACAGTTAAGGAAACTGGGGTTCAGAGATAAAGTAATTAGCTCAAGGTCACAGAACAAATGGCTAGTCTTGGAGTTGAGTGCAAGTCCTTGGTCTTTCCTCTGTCCCATGCTTTCTCCTTCAATGTGTGGTGATATTATACTTGCCAGTAGGCATCAGTCCCAGGAATTCCTTTATGGACTTAAAACAACTAATAAGGTTTGGATTTCATAATTCTTCTTTCATGAGGGAAAACCAAATCATCCTCTGATTCTGACTCTCTTGACTGTCATACACTGGGCTTAAAGCTTAATACTCTGATGTTATCTGATGATAGGAGAAGATATTTCAAATTGAGGCTTTTCTAGAAGATTCAAGATTCACTCTACATGGGTCTCTGTCCCTTCTTCCTGCTTCTCTATTCTATTCCTCAGCCTTCTATGTGCACCAGATATGGGCAAGGCAAGAATTTGCCATCAGAGGGGGAAAGGCCAATGGAAACCACGATTTTATCTGGGAACAGAGGGCAAAGTAGAACATTTCTTCTGTAGAGTAGAACATTGCTCAAATAATATGAGTTCCTGGGAGGTGCTGGACAGTGTGTTCTAGGCAGTATCATAATCAGGCCAGCCTGTTGTGAAGGAGTTCTACTCTTTATACTTAGGAATTTAAAAACTTATTTGGAAAGAAGATAAGCAAATTTAAAGAGAAATAATAGCTTACTTAGTATGGAGTCCCTCAGATGTACTTTACATTTTTGAAGAAATTGATGTCTTCTACTTACGTTTTTTATATTCTTTGGATTTTCTAAATAACACTGATTTTAATTACACATTCATTTCAGTTCAGTTGCTCAGTCATGTCCGATTCTTTGTGACCCCATGGACTGCAGCACGCTATGCTTTCTTGTCCTTCACCAACTCCCAGAGCTTGCTTAAACTCACGTTCATTGAGTCAGTGATGCCATCCAGCCACCTCATCCTCTGTCATCCCCTTCTCCTCCTGCCCTCAGTCTTTCCCAGCATCAGGGTCTTTTCAAATGAGTCAGTTCTTCGCATCAGGTGCCCATAATATTGGAGTTTCAGCTTCAGTGTCAGTCCTTCCAATAAATATTCAGGACTGAGTTCCTTTAGGATGGACTGGTTGGATCTCCTTGCAGTCCAAGGGACTCTTTGAGAATCTTCAACACCACGGTTCAAAAGCATCAATTCTTTGGTGCTCAGCTTTCTTTATAGTCCAATTCTCACATCCATACATGACTACTGGAAAGACCATAGCTTTGACTAGATGGATCTTTCTTGGCAAAGTAATGTCTCTGCTTTTTAATATGCTGTCTTGGTCATAACTTTTCTTTCAAGGAGCAAGTGTCTTTTAATTTCATGGCTGCAGTCACCATCTACAGTGATTTTGGAGCCCAAGAAAATGAAAGTCTGTCACCATATCCATTGTTTCTCCATCTATTTGCCATGAAGTGATGGGACCAGATGCCATGATTTTCGTTTTCTGAATGTTGAGTTTTAAGCTAACTTCTTCATTCTGCTCTTTCACTTTCATCAAGAGGCTCTTTAGTTCTTCACTTTCTGTGAAAAGTGTGGTGTCATCTGCATATCTGAGGTTATTGATATTTCTCCCAGCAATCTTGATTCCAGCTTGTGCTTCATCCAGCCCAGCATTTCTCATGAGGTACTCTGCATATAAGTTAAATAAGCAGGGTGATAATATACAGCCTTGACGTACTCCGTTCCCGATTTGGAATTTCAAAAATTAATTCTCTGGTAAGCTTCATTCTGTAGTGCAATTGGTAAAGAAAGCATTTTCTACCCCTCTTCTGCCATGGAGTATGTCAAAGCACATGTTTGGAAAAGCATGGATTTTGGAGTTGAGAAGACTTGACTTTGAATTTCTGTTCTGTAAATGCTGGGTCAGCCAAAAATTTCTTTCGTTTTTTCATAAGATGTTATGGGAAAATCCAAATGAACTTTTTGGCCAATCCAGTAATACCTGTCTTACAGGCTAGCTCTCGTTAGATGAGGTTATATGGTTAGAGTTTGTTAGAATAGTGCCAGTCAGCACCATTCCATGCGTACATTGTGTATGAATACATAAGTTTATTTGTTCTTGGTTCCTTTCTCAACTTTCATGTTCATTGATCTCTCATACTGTGGTCCAGAGAAGCTGGGAATAGTTCCAGATTGAACTGTGCTTGTCTTTTTTCTTTGCCTGGATCCTGGATTTTCCTGAAGGCCTTTTGCCTCTTTACTAATGAACACTCCAGAATTCTGATTTGCTATTTACCCAGTTGCTGCAAGTCCCTGGATGAAAACACTGAACTTTCATGGGGAAACAGCACAACTATAATATATACTGGAAACAAAAGGAAGAGGGCATGGATCAATAACTTTTCTGCAGTTCTCATTACAGTCCCCTTAAAAGCAATGCATCTTTCCTAGGATTTTGATCTCTTCTGCTTCCCTTCCCTCAACCCCTTCCAAAATTCACAAGTGGAAATTACAGCAATAGAAGTGGAAATTTAGCATACTGCCCCAGGAAATAATAAATGTTTCTCTGTGAAGAATGAGTCAGCAGGAGGGTTTTTTCCCTTTAAGTTTCATGTTTTGTCAGTATTTTAGAGGCTTTTGTAGGCAGGATATATTGGACACTGGCTTGTGAACAAGCTGTTTGTCTTGGTTTCATGCCTATAACATAATTTCCATTTTACAAAGTCTACAAACCTGAAATTTGGGGCCAAAACTCTTTATTGTACAGTAACACAGAGAAAGCAAATATTTTGATTCAACCATTCTTTTTGAAAGTCAAAGACTAAATTCTTGGGTTGGTGTTCCAAATAACTGATAATTTAGAGCAAGTCTGTAGTGGCTATGTGCCAACTAAGGCTATAAAACTCCAAGAATTAATTACCTGGGAAACTTCATTCCAAAGTGATGGCACTGTTGTTTCTAGAGGTCTAGAATTTTAGAAAGGATGTTGGCAGATGGTTCTTGAAGCTTGCATGGTACTTTGTGTTAAACTGTACTGGGAGGTGTCAGTGATACTATTTTAGACAGAAGCAAAGTCTCAACAGTTTGCATTATTACTATTCTCTTTTACCCGTCAAGGAATCTTATGCTAAAGGGACAAGAGTCTGTTTTCTGTAAAGGAAGATGGAGCAGAGACAAAAGAACCATGAATCCTTCTTCCACAAAATTCTTCTCTCCATTAGTTCCCACTCCCGCTGAGATAACTTGTTCCGGTCATTAGCATATAAATGCTACTCTGAGGCTAGGTGCCAGAATATAACTTTCCCTAGAAGTTTCATTGTTCAGCATCATCATCTTAAATATATTCTGGTTGTGATGCACTGCAGGCCTGTTTTCATTTGTCTTTATGTAAAGCGAATTAATGTTGTGTGCTATTTCTCTAGAAAAGTAGTGGGAACCAGACTAGTGAATTTTCTTTTGCTTTCACTTCCTGCAGAGCCATAATACTTTCACAGCTAATTTTCAAAAATCACCAGGTCCCTCACTTTTTATTTTATTTTATTCTTGACCCCCAATCTACCTATTGTCTATTTATGCTGCTAAGTCGCTTCAGTTGTGTCCGACTCTGTGTGACCCTATAGATGGCAGCCCACCAGGCTCCCCCATCCCTGGGATTCTCCAGGCAAGAATACTGGAGTCGGTTGCCATTTCCTTCTCCAATGCATGAAAGTGAAAAGTGAAAGTGAAGTCGCTCAGTCGTGTCAGACTGTTAGCGACCCCATGGACTGCAGCCCACCAGGCTCCTCCGTCCATGGGATTTTCCACGCAAGAGTACTGGAGTGGGGTGCCATTGCCTTCTCCGATTGTCTGTTTATAGGAGAAATATTTTGTCTTTTGATCCATTTTGTAGTGTCTTAAAACCTCTGTTTACTATGAAAGGAAAATATTCAACTACTGTTGTCACCAACTTGATAGACATTAGGAGAACATGCGCTTTAAAATCTCCCAGAACTACCTGCTACCCATAATTTCCTCAGAAAGCCAGGTGGTGTCTTCACTCTCAGATGGTTGGTGTGGCCTGCAGCCTGTGCAGCTCAGAATCAATTTCTTCAAGTCCCACTGCCTAGTTATTGGTTCTTTTCCAAAATCTAGCTCATGAACATTTCCTGTCATTTTTGTTTCAAAAAAGCTGGAGGAGGTTCTTTATTATTTAGCAAATAAGTCCCTGGTGGTGCAGTGGTAAAGAACCTGCCTGCCAATGCGGAAGACACAGGTTTTACCCCTGGGTCAGAAAGGTTCCCTGGAGAAAGTAATGACAGCCCACTCCAGTATACTTGCGTGGGAAATCCCATGGACAGAGGAGCCTGGTGGGCTACAGTCTGTGGGGTCACAAAGACTTGGACACAACTTAGCAGCTAAACAACAGCAAGAAAAGCATGAGGAATACAGGGAAGAAACAAAATCTTCTCACAGCTGTTGTAGCTTGTCAAGAATATGGAAGAGAGAAGAACTGGGAAAAGAGAAGGATTGGCCTGTGTGAAACAACCACTCAACTCATTTGAAAATGATCCTATTTAAAAATGAAAGCAGAATGGGGAGGTGCTGAAGGATCATTCCACCTTGGTAAAACTGCTGGTCTGGCAGGTGGATGCCATGACTGCCAGGGAGACCTTTTCCCCCTTTTGGAAGATCATTCTGCCCTGTACCTTCATCTCTGTTATGAATGAGGGAAGATTAAGTGTCCGATATAAAAAGAGAACACTGCATATTCTGTGCTCACTGTGGTATTGAGGAAAGATTCATGGAAAAATGGGAGCGAAATATGCTTTAATGCTAAAATATTTGTGTTTGGATAGTGAAGTTATGGGTCCCCCTCTCCCAGTTTTGCAGCTGTTAAGTTAATGTGAAAAATAAATTCATTATTTAAGAATTAATTTACAGTGTTACACAGGTTATTTAAATCAAAATAAAGCATTACAGTACTTCTGTGGGGGTCCAGTGGCTAAGACTCTGTGGTCCCAAAGCAGGAGGCCTGGGTTTGATCCCTGGCCAGGAACTAGATCCCACATGCCACAGCTAAGACCTAGCACAGCAAAATAAATAAATAAAAATAAAAAAGAAAGAAAGAGATCATTACAAATGGAAATTCTGATTGGAAGTATTAGTGTGGAAAAATACCTGTTTGCAGACCAACTGGATCATGTTCATTAAGTTGCTTTTTGTGATGTGTGTGTGTATGTGTGATTTTCTTGACTATTCCTGGAATGGAAGCTTCGAAAGCAGAATGCTTTTGCCTTGTTCACCACCATATCTCTAGAATGTAGGCATAGTGTCCACCAGACCCATAATAAATATTTTTTGAATGAAAGAATGAATTCTACTTATATTGAATATCTGTCATGGACCAGGAACTGTCTTAAAATATCAAACAAATATGAATGATCCCCATCCTTATGGAGTTTAAAAGTCTAAAGGGGAAGAAGAGCATTAGAGAATTCTTAGATAACTGTATTATTACAAATTGTGTTTAAGTACCATGGAGGAAGAGCAAATGTGCCCTAAGAGCATATAACCATGGGGATGCAATCTGGTCTGGGTAGGTGGGTGTTAGGGTGTATGGTATGAATGTTTTAAATAAGTAAGGCGGCTTTTACCTTTTTATGCCATCTCCATTCATTTGATAGCACCTGCTTCTAGTTACTACTAGTTATTCTAGCTGTGCAGTTACCTTGACATTGACGTATAAGATGTGAGAAGGAGAGCATCCAATTCTTGATGTACCGTTTTCAGTTTTTTCTGCTGGCTGATGAGAGTTTTATGGTTGATTAGATTTTGATCATTATTGCCAAGTGTACTTTTCGTGGCGATAATACCAAGTTTTCAGGTCATCAATAATGTTTGAGAGGTCCTGTATTCCCTAGTAAACAGATTGTACTATAAACATTTTTATCTTTGTCAATCTGATCAGCAAAAAATTGTATTTTCAAGATGGTTTCGATTTGTATTTTTTAGAGAAAATTTGAGATTAAACTTCCTATTTGTGTAATAAATTTTTTTTGTTATGATATTTGTGTTATATCTGGATATATTACTTCAAAATAATCTGGATTGAAGGTGGTTGTAGTGATAGCTAAAATAAGATTAGTGTTAAATGATAATTGTTGAATCAGGGTGATAGGTGCAGGATGGTTCATTATCCTTTCCTAAAAGTAGACTTATTTAAATGTTGAAATTTTCAGTAATACAGTGGTCAAATAGTGTTTTATTTCCTTTTCAGTGAACACCCATTTTTCCATTATGTTTGTCTTATTGATTTGAAGGAACTCTTTATATATCAAGAAAATTAGTTCTTTGAAATTTATATTGTAATTTCCCACCAGCTGCATTCTCTTTTGACTTTATGATGTCTGATCATGTATACATTGTTTTTATTTTTATGAGGTTATATTTATTAATATTTTATTTTTAAAGGGTCTGGATTTTGTGTCAGAACTTAGTTCTTCTTCACTCATAGATTATAAATAAAATTTTCCAAACTTTCTTCTAGTACAATCTTAGTATTTATGATTTTGAGAGATTTGGTACCTGAAGGAGTGGCCCATGCTACTTTTAAACGTCTTTAGCATGTATTACATTGTATTGTAATCAACTGTATACCCTTTTCATTTCTGCCCCCTAAGTATCTGTCATGTAATGGATTGTCCGTGTGAGATGATGCTGGCTAAATAATTGTAACATATACTTATCTGCTTTATAGTCATGTTTTTCTTCATAGTTGGTATTTGCCTCATTTCCTAAAACTTTTTTTCCCTCTTGATTTCTCAGTCTACACAGGATATAGATTTGTGGAGATACACTGAATTATTGTTCTAAAAGTTGGAAAAATGTACTTCCAAATATTTTAAAAATTCAGAGTCCAGAACTTGAAGGCATACTGTTTTAATAGGCCAGTCTTACAGAGTGGTTTTATCTCTGAGATATCTAAAGGCTCCAGTCCCAAGGTTAGTTTTATGGTACAAGTACAGTGCTCATGGAAAGAGAAACGAAATATTTCTCACGATTTCTTTATATCTGTGGCTAGAGTCAGGCATGTATTTTTCAAATAAGAGCATTTCCTTTCATCTCTTCTTTCTCTATTAGTTACTCTTCTAAATATCTGAAATATAGGATTTGGTGAAATTGGCCATCTTATTTTACAGGAAAATCGTTTAAGAGCAGCTTTGAAGCAAGGTCAAGCGTTTGTCCTGGTGGCTTCTTGTAGCCATTCCCAGGCGCTGTATGTAGCACTTGGACATGCTTGACATCAGGGCGGGCTTCGATGTAATTTGGATGAGTGGTTAATTCAAATGCAAGCAAGCGGGAAGCGAGTACATTTAACTTCATTGATTATGATTCCATTTGATTAAATCTCTACTTCTGATTACACTTATCAGTGAGAATATGCTCTAAATACACCCAAACTATTGAACACTGGAAGGTGTGACTAAGATGACCAGAGACATACAGAAAAATATCCCGCTATTCCTCAACTGGAATGTAATCACCTGCAGCCTAACTGAAATATTTTTAGGACAAATGAAAGGAACTGCTTCTTTACCTCTGGGACTTATTACACTGTTTGTTAACTGAAACATCCAGCTTATTACCATGAAAGGTAGTACTGGTCCCAAATCTGCATGCTTTCTTGTAAGACTTAAGTTCATTGATGAGATCTTCTTGACATATCAGGTGAATTAATAACATTACCCATGTTATGGGTATGTTTATAGCTCTTTGGTAAACGTGCAGTTGGACAGCTGTCTTTCTGATTTTATGTTGTCCTTTGGAGAAAGGGTGCTTGGCTGAATGGGCCAGAGGTCTTACTCAGTGTTGAACATTTCTCAAATCTTTGTTTTGCATTTGTCAGGGTAAAAGCAAAACATTTGCTTTTGATTTCTCTTGTTTTGCATACTATAGGAAGTTCAATTAG
Source organism: Bos indicus (assembly GCF_029378745.1). Classification (NCBI taxonomy): domain Eukaryota; kingdom Metazoa; phylum Chordata; class Mammalia; order Artiodactyla; family Bovidae; genus Bos; species Bos indicus. The sequence continues at coordinate 97,407,153 of NC_091763.1, forward strand.
AGATTGGGCCAGTTTAAGGAAACAATGAATAAAATGTACATTTCAGATTATTGCTAATACTACTTAGGTGTCAGCTTTCATGCTGCATCAAGGCCACTTCTCTATTTGGCGGATGGTAGGAGCTGCCTTAGATCTTGTCATTCTCTTCATGCTTGTTGGTGTCATAATATAGACATACTCCACACTTAAACTGGCGCTGACTCTTTCTTGTAGCAAAAACACACAAAAACAGACTTGGGTCAAATGAAATTCTTCCCTTGGTGATGTTTAGGAGTGAGGTCACATATGATTAAAGTACCTTTGTGTGTATCTTAGGCTTTATTTCGTGTTTTCTGGGCTCCTCCAGCTCCTGGTCCATGTTCTCATTATGTTCTCTAATCAGACTGAGGTGTAAGTTTGTAAGACGAGGGTTCACTTTGTGTTTGAAGCCTGACTTAGGGCTGGGCACATACCAAATGCCCAGGAAGTTTAATGAATGAATAGGTAAGAAAAATGCAAAAAAGATACTTTTAAAATAAGAGTAAGCAATTTTTCTATTAAAAAAAATTCTCAGCAGTACACACAGTGGGGTCTAAGGATCAGCAATACCGCTGTCACTTGAGATTTAGAAATGCAAATTCTCCCCGTGGTGGAGAAGTGATTAAATTGGAATCCCTCAGTGCAGGGCCCACAGGAGCCTCTACTTTAGACGATTGTACGTATGCTAAAATTTGAGAACACTCTTTATAACATCAGAGACATCGTGGAGTTCTGCAGTTTTGTAACATTTATGCTTTGCAGAGCAGCCTGCCATCTGGCGCCTCACCTGAGTGAGGCTCACTGTTGGCCTCATCACAGGCAGGGGCATTATTATTAATCTCAGATTTGCCCAAGCAAATGTGAGAGCTGCAATGACTTGACAGTTCACAAAGCTGGTTGGTGGTGGTGGATTTCAGAGGAGAAGTTGCCTTTTATCTGCCATGGAAGTTTGCTTTCTGGCTTCCATAAGGATGGTGGTCCTAGCTTGTTTCCTGGGCCTGATTTTGTCCTTCCTCAGAAGAATGGTATTCATGGCCACACATCCCTTCTCTGACCCATGCTCCCTGCAATGATCAGTGGCAGCCCTCTCAGCAACAGCCGGACTCCTTAAGAAGTGTGATCAGCGGCCACAGAGTAAATGAGTTTTAATTGACTTGAGATGCAGACTGATAACTTAGGTACCTAGACAGTTCCCCTAGAAACCTTGTACATTGTTGTACTAAAGACTAATATACAACTAAGTGATAAGAATAGACACTTAAAATCATAACTTCTCTTGTATTTAAGTGGATTTGTGGATAATTTTTCCAGTGTTCTGTTACGACAGTATATTATTTTTCAAATGGATGAAGGGCTTTTCTTCTCCTAGCTTTGTTGAGATGTAATTGACAGATAGCATTGTGTGGGTTTAAGGTGTACAACATACTGATTTAACTCACTTAAATATTTCACAATGGTCACCACCATTGGCTAACATGTGCATCACCTCACATAATTACCATTTCTTTTTTGGTGGTGATAACATTTAAGATCGACTCCCTTAGCAACTTTCAAGTATATAATACAGTATTAACTATAACACTATGCTTTACCTTAGCTCCTCAGATCTTATTCATCTTATAACTCAAAGTTTATACTCCTTGACCACTATCTCCCCTTTAACCTCCTTGGTCTATTCCTTTGACTTTGGCTTTTATAGTTTCCACATATGAGTGAACACATACAGTGTTTGTCTTTCTCTGTCTGACTTATTTTACTTAGCCTAACACTGGGGTCGCACAGAGTCGGACACGACTGAAGCGACTTAGCAGCAGCAGCAGCAATACCCTCAAGGTCCACTTCATATTGTCACAAATGACGGGATGTTCTTTCTCATGGCTGAATAATATTCCACTGTATTTCATCTGTTCACTGATTGATGGGCACTTAGGCTGTTTCCGCATCTGGTCTGTTGTGAATAATGCTGCATGAACATGGGAGTGCAGATATTTCTTTGATAGTCTGTTTTCATTTCTTTGGGATATATATGCAGAAGTTGGATTGCTGGGTTATATGGCAGTTCTACTTTTAATTTTTTGAGGAACCTCCATATTATTTTTCACAGTGGTGCATCAGTTTACCTTTCCACCCAACAGTGCACAAGGGTTTCCCTTTAATCCACATTTTCCCCCACACTTGTCATCTCTTTTTAAAATTATATTTTTAGAGCGTAATGGCTTTACAGTGTTAATTTCTACTGTACTGTATCCATATGTCCCCCTCCCCTTGAACCTCGTTCGTCCCACCATCCTGTCTCTTGTCTTGTTGATGATAGCCCTTCTGTCAGGTGTGAGGTGATCTTGTAGGTTCGATTTGCATTTCCCTGGTGGTTAGTGAGGTAGAGCACCATTTTGTGTACCTTTTGGCCATTTGTATGTCTTCTTTGGAAATACGTCTTCTTCAGTTTCTCTGCCCATTAATCGGATTGTGTTTTGTGTTATTGAATTGTGTGTTCTTTATATATTGGATATTAACCCTTTATCAGATATATGGTTTGCAAATATTTTCTCCCACTCATAAGTTGCTTTTCATTCTGTTCATGGCTCCCTTTGTTGGGCAAAACCTTTTACTTTTATGTTCTACTTGTTTATTTTGCTTTTGGTGTGAAATCCAAAGAGTCATTGCTGAGACTAATGTTGAGGCTATTATCCCTGTGTTTTCATGTAAGTTACATGGTTTCAGTTCTAGGTTCAAGTCTGTGGTTCATTTTGAGTTGATTTTTGTGTGTGTTGGTGTTGAGAGAGTGGTTCAGTTTCATTCTCTTGCACGTGACTGTTAGTTTTCTCATCCCCTTTTGTTGAGGAGACTGTCCTGGCAAAGGCTTAAAGTATGATACTAACACTTTAATTCAGAGAAAGAGGGCCTGGGTTTATTTTCTAGTTTCAGTCACTAATTTGCCACACATTAGAAGTTCATTCGAGGTCATCTAAGAATTCAGAGACTGATCATGAGAGGCTGACTTGACAAGTAGGGAAATGACACAGAAAGGAAATTACTAGAGCCAGGACCCAGGTCTTTTCATTTTCAGTGTGTTCCATTCTATATTGCTAATAGTTTTTTCCCTATTCTTTTCATAGCACAGATGGGAATTAGTCAGCACTCCTTAAATAGTAACTTCTTCTTATGTGAAGATTGTTGTCAAGTGGTGAAACTAATTTTCATCCCTTAGAAGTAGATATTAGATAACCTTGAAGATTAAATGGCATCTATGTCCTGTTTGAAATGAAAAATACTAGTTCAGCCAAGCTTATTATGAAAATGTGTATGTGATATCTCACAGGAATGTAAATCTAAGACCGCTTTGATATGACATAATTGATGATCAGTTTCTTTTAATTTTTCATAGAAAACCTAAGCTCAGAGGTTAGTATTTTCTTGTCTTTTAGAACATGGAGGTAGGGAAATAAGTATTCTGTGGTTTTTGCCTTTGTCTGTCCATGGGAAATGCAGAACCTGATATTAAGGTCTCAGCAGATAAGTAGCAGAACAAAACTGATTTTCTACCTTGTGTGTGTGTCTTTGCTTCGTGACCAAGTAAGGCAGCTTCTTGGCTCCTAAAATGGGTTTTCCAGCCAAATGACTAATTCAGGGTTCCTTGGATGTTAAATTTAGATTCAGATAGTCAAATCTCACCTTAAATATTGAACATTTTTCACAGTTTGAGGATATAGCTTTATACCATAGACATTTCTTGCCATGTGCAACTGTGACTATTTTTTGACATTTTCTTCTTAATCCTCTGCCTGTTTTCATAGTGGCATTCCAACATGAGATGCATAGGGACAGCTCTGGGTAGGAAGTTAGTAGGATACCTAAGAGAACAGGTTAACATTTTGCTTGCCTCTGTAAGCAGGGTATTTTCAAAACCTGCCAGGTAATTGGAAGGATGTTTAAAGAACGAATACTTGCTTCACCTGACTCTTCCCTGTTTTTTTTTTTTTTTTTAAACACAAGATATATTTTATTACATAATTTTTCAAGTTAGCTGTGGATGCATATATCTTTCATCTTGTAACTACATTTCTTTTGGTTCTCGCGTTCAGGTTGATAAGGCTGTCTTTTGAGAAGAGAATTTCATGTGAAATGTTTTTTGTTGTGGGGTGCTGAAGCCAGGAGATTATAATATCTAATACGTATTTCCTCATCACTTGTTATCTGCAATCGGGTCTCCATCTCTCTCATCTGCTAGAGCTCATTTTTTCATTCATTGATTCAACAAATATTTATTGCCTGTCATACGCTTACTCTTATGACAAATACTGGAATACAGTGATAAATCAGGCAGTTCTTAACCTCATTGAGTTTACAGTTTAGAGAAGAGGAGGTGAAGACTAAGGGAAAGACAGCTCCTCTAAGGGCTGTTTCAGCAATCCAGGGAAGAGAAAATAAAGCCTGTATGAGCAGAGCAACAGTGGCAATAGGCTGAAGCCCATTCTAGAGACAGTAAAGAGGTAGAAATAAAAGAAGTTGGTTATTATTTGGCTTTGAGGAAGAGAGGGAGGGAAGGATGATTTGCTGGGATCAAGTGACTCCCATTCACTGACTTAGGTAAGTGGAAAAGCAGGTTTGGGGAGGAGAATGATGAGTTTTATTTAAGAGATGTTGGGTTTGAGGTCGACAGCTCAGGAGAGCCATCTGGACAGAAGATACGTTTGGGAGATTAGGGAGTGGATGTTTGAGGACACAGTGGTGAATGAGCTCACCTAGAGTGAGTGTGAGGATTGAGCAGCATTGACAGCACTTAAGGAGCAGGCTGGGAAAGAGGTTCCTGATAAGGCATCACTAGAGAGGCAGAAGCAGAGTGGAAGAGTTGGAGGAATGGAGTCTATGATTTGCTGGGAGCAGGTGATAGCCTTGCTGGAACATTTGCTGGAAGTCAGGAGAGCATGGTCAATAGAAGCAAGTGCTGCACTGTCTTGAATAAGGACTGAAGAGGGTCTTTCCTTTTCTTTCCTTTCTCTCTCCCTTTTTCTCTATTAGTATAGTTGACTTACAGTGTTGTGTTAGTCTCAGGTGTGCAGCAAAGTACTTCAATTATACATATACATCTGTTCTTCAGATTCTTTTCCCTCACAGGTTATTACAAAGCATAGTATGCTGTTTACCCTGTGCTATAAAGTAGGTAATTGTTGGTTATCTGTTTTATGTGGAGTAATGTACGTATCTTACATTGAGCAAAATGCTGATTTGAGACTTCTGTGAGAATTAATAGCATGCCAGAGGTAAAAACTGGTTGGCAGTGAGAAGGTAGAGGAATTATGGGCAGTTTCATTGACTCTTGGCAGCCTTGGTTTCCCTAACATTGTACGGTACTCATAACTCTTCTGCCTCTTTTCTTGAATTTGTTCTTTTTTTTTTTTTTCTAACACCGTTTAAAAGAAACGCTGTCCCAGACTGAACACTTTGTTCTCTGTTTCTGAGCTTTAGTTTTTTGTTTATAACACGGGGACTACAAATGGAGCCTTCCTCATAGAGTTGGTGTGAGGATTGCGCGTGTGCTCTGTGCAGTGCCTGCCTGTTGTCATCGGAGTGGCTGTGTTGGTGTAGTGGTCCCTGTCGTGATCCTTACTGTTGCCATCATTGTCATCGTCTCACTCCTGCCTCACTGGAGATCTTGTCCATCGCGAGAGCGTTAGCTGCGGGCACCATGTAGAAGGAGTCAGCAGGGGGCTTCCCTGGTGGTTCAGATGGTGAAGAATCCCACATGCACACAGGGGCTGTGTTCTTACTCTCTGGCCCAGAAGGGCCATACACGTCACTGTTTTGTCAGTTCTCTCAGTCCATTGTGATCATCTGCTTTTGTTTGGAGGGATTATACAAAAAGGAATGAAGGAATTGGTTCTTATAATGTGAATTTGGGCTTCCCAGGTGTCGCTCGTGGTAAAGAATCTGCTTGCCAACACAGGAGGTGCAAGAGACTCAGGATTGATCTCTGGGTCGGGAAGATCCCCTGGAGAAGGAAACGGCAACCCACTCCAGTATTCTTGCCTGAAAAATCCCATGGACAGAGGAGCCTGGAGCCTGGCTCCATTCCTCCAACTCTTCCACTCTGCTTCTGCCTCTCTGGGGGTGCCTTATCAGGAACCTCTTCCCCAGCCTGCTCCATGGTGTTGCAGAAGAGTCAGACATGACTGAGAGATTGAGCAATGTGGATTAGGACTCTCTTAGTTATCAGTGACAGAACCTGCCTCCGACTAACGTAATTAAAGAAGGGTTCTGTTGGGATGGTACTAGTGTATCTTAGGCAATACAAGCAGGTCTTCACTAAGCTGGGGGAAGAACAGAGATGCCGCTGGCCCATGGGGACATCTGAAGTATCGATTGTCTCTCCCTGTTTTCCTACTCTGGGTGGTAACTGTTAAAGGTACAGAAAGAAGTTTACTGTTGCTCTGAGTTTGCTTTTCAGTATACTTCCACTTTGAGTTTTCTGTTTAATTCTCATAGTTTATAATGAGGAAATTCACCTGAGGAAATTTGTGTTTGAGGAGCCTGAGATTTTGGAACAGTCTGATGGTATGTTGATCATCCCATGGCTGTTCAGCAGAGAGCTGGTACCAAGTCTAGCTTTCTAATGCCAGTCCTGCATATAGGCATTTATACCACATTGCCATCTCAGGACTGAAGTTTTCTTTCACCAACTGTGATGTTATATTGAATATTATTGCATACTATTTTGTGACTCTGGAAATAACCTGTGTGTGTGAGAGAGAGAGAGATTTTCTTCTGACTGGTAGAAATTGTAGTTAATGGGAATTCTCATCTCCATGATTCTTAGGCTTATTCCTGTCTGAGGCCTTTTCTTAACTCAGTTCAGTGTAAGGACTGCTGTCTGGTAGTTTAATGACTCTGCCTGCTCTTTTGTCTTTTGGATCAGTGGTGAAAACCTTGAGCCTAACAGGATTTAAGCAGCTGAGCTAGCTGCAGTGTCTTGTTTTATTTCTTCTTTAGTTAATATTTTGTGGGGTGGGGAGAGTGGAGTGGAGAATGACATTCATAGGGCTTTGTGTGGGAGTTATCCTGAGTGTGTCTGCCGCTAACAACATATTTCCATTTATTTCTGGTAGCTTTAAATTGGACCAGACCAGTGCAGTGTATGTCCTGTTTATGTGAGTGATGCCTGGCCTCTCTTTGCTGCATTGAGGGAGAGTCATCTTGCTTTTTCATTTTCTTTTTTAGGCAGGCATGTGCTGGTGAGGAATGGTGGGCCTTGGCAAAGTGTGGGGCTGACTTGGATTCTTCTTTGTTATTGGCCATTCACTCCTCATCCTGATGCTGAGTTCAGCGTCCACTGCTCCCCTGGAGCCCTTTCTCCAAGGTCACCAGGACCTGTGAGTGTTATGTTTCTGTCTTGACCTCCACCGGCCACCATGTGGCCTTGCCTCTGTTGCTCTTCTCTTTTCCTTTGTCTCCTACAGTTTTCCTTCCTATCTTCTTTTCTTCCTCCTTCCTTGCTTCCTAACCATCTTTTCACAGCTACTGTTTCAGGAAGTATTGATGCTGGGTCTGGCTTGCTTTTCTTACTCTGCATATTATCCCTGAGTAATCTCATTCCCTCAAATATTTATCACTTTGTAAATTTCCAGTATCAGTCTGTCTCCTGAGCTCCTGACTTGCATATGCAAGTACCAGTGCATAACACCTTAAACTTAACATCTTCAGATCTAAACCCAGAAGGAGTCCTTCAGGAATTTCTGTCTTCACTTTAATTCATTCTCATTCTCTTTCCCTGCCCCACCCCCCACCCCTTTGCTCTCCCCACTCTCTCTCTGTCTTTTTATCAGAAAAGGTAACCATTGTCTTCAGAGTTGCTCAACTCCAACAAAGGGATCCTGAACCCCCCTCCCTCTTTAATTATGGTACCATTGCCTCCAATAATTTTGTCCACTTTCTAACGTGATCCATCCTTCAGTCGTGTGAAGCTCCTGGAACAGCTATTAATTAATACTTTGGTTTTTCAGATGGGAACACTTGGTGAAGTTGACAGATTTTCTCGTAATTACAGGGTTGGGAATTTTCAATGTTGGGAAAGAATGTGCATCTTTTTCTTCTTTTCAGGTTATTTATATGAGAAAGGGGAAAACAAAACAAAACAACTGAACCAGAAGAGGAAAGCTAATGTCCTCCTGGTAATGAGAGTCCACAGGAATCAGTATTAATGATACTTCAGTTTTTGAGACATCAGATTCCTTTTTTCACTGTTGTATGTATTTTTGCTTCACCACAGGGGAGGGATTGAGACCTCAGTGTCCTAACTCAGAGCCACAGCTGATGATTAAAAAAAAAAAGATCTGTTGAGATATAGTTCACATACTACACAAATCACACCTTGAAATGTGGTTTTTAGTATATTCACAGGGTGGGAAACCATCACCGCCATGTAGTTCCAGAACATTTTTGTCCCCTGCTGCAAAACAAAACCCATATGCTGTGGTGGGCAATTCCCGCCTACCTAAGTAACCACTGACATATTTTCCGTCTGTAGACTTTGCCTATTCTGAGTATTTCATATAAATAGAATCACACAATATGTAGTCTTCTGTGACTTTTTTTCACTTAGCATAACATTTTCAAGGTTCATGTTGTCGCATGTATTAGTACTTCATCTCCTTTGATAGCTAAATTATATTCTATTGTATGAATGTACCACTTCTTTTTGGTCCATTTGTCAGTTGATGGCTATTTGGATTATTTCCACTTTTAAGATTTTACTATTATTGTTTTACTAATATTTTAATATTATGAATAATGCTGCAGTCAGCATTTGTGTACATGTTTTTGTACATATGTGTTTTTTGTTTTTCTTGGGTACGTACCTAGGAGTGGAATTTCTGGGTCCATGTGGTAGTTCGGTGTTTAATCTTTTGAGGGACCACCGAACTGTTTTCCAAAGCAGTTGCAGCATTGTGCATTCTCACCAGCACTGTTTGAGAGTTCAGATTTCTCTACATCCTTTCCAATGCTTTTTTGCCTGTTTTTTTAATTAAAGCCATCCGGGTAGCTTGAAATGGTATCTCCTGGTTTTGGTTTGCATTTCTCTGATGGCTAAGATGTTGAGCATCTTCTGTTTGCTTATTGTCCAGTCATATATCTTCCTTGGAGAACTGTTTAATATATTCAAATCCTTTGTCCAGTTTAAAATTTGGTTGTCTTTTTGATACTAGTTATAAGAAATCTTGAGATGTTTTAGATACAAATCCTTTATCAGGTAAATTACTTGCAAATATTTTTCTCCCGTTTCTTGAGTTGCCATTTCACTTTCTGGATGATATCACTTGCAGCATAAAAGTTTTAAATTTTACTGTCTGAGCTGCAGATTTAATTGGTATATTCAAGATTGTTCTGTGGGGAGGCAGAGGAAGGTTTTCCTGTCTTGGAAATTGGTGGATGTTTCAAAGTAGGCAGAGTGGCAGGTAGAATCTCTCCACTTCTGGCCTGGCTCTTTTCCCTCTTTTCTTCCCCATGTAGCCTCTCTTATGACTTTTGATGGTCACACTGCAACAGATCTATCTTGGTCTTGATCCTCCAGGTGCAGTGGCCCTGTCTCAGCATTTTAAACAGAGATTGCTATTTCCGTAATGTTATGATGCCATGGATCTCATTTTACACCTCAATTCCTCCTTAGGTCTCTTTTCTAAACAGAGCACTGCCCCTCATTGCCGAGTTGCTCTTGTCCTGAGTAGTAGCCAAGGTGTGTGCAGTCATGGAGTCTGGTGGCCCTGGAGTTAACTAGCAACAGCCCCTCCCGTTGGAGGAGCCACCTCTCTTCCAGTGTGTTTTATCTCGGGTTTGTTAGGCCTGTACCTAGAACTTCATGCCATTGGGAAGTTGGGCACGAATTTGTCTCATGCTTTTGAATGTCATGAATCAATATTTCATTTCATTTCATTTCAATCAGTATCATTTCAACAGAAACAGACTCAGATTTGGAAAACAAACTTATGGTTACCAAAGGGGAAAGATGAGGGAGAGGGATAAATTAAGAGATTGGGATTAACGTATACCGAATACTATATATAAAATAGTCAACAAGGACCTACTGGATAGCACAGGGAACTCTACTCAGTATTCTGTAATAACCTATATGGGAAAAGAATCCAATAAAGAAGAGATAGTTGTTTATAACTAAATCACTGCTATACACCTGAAACTAACAAAATATTACAAGTCACCTATGCTGTGCTGTACCAAGTCGTCTCAGTCGTGTCCGGCTCTTTGTGACCCCATAAAAAATCATTTCGAGAATGTTGGGGTATAGCATAGTGTTACTAGATTTTAGTTTTGTCAAGTAAGGACATTTGGGAGTGTAGCTGCTGTCATGGAAATAAGATTTTTCGTATCAAGAGAATACCAAAAGGATAAAAGTAAATACATTTACTTTTGTAAAACATCAGCGTATGGTCTTACTTTTCTCTCTACCACTGAAAAATGCACTGTGGTCTGTGGACTGACATTTGGGAACCACACTTTACACACTCAACATAAATCTTTATTTGAAAAGTAGAACCTTAGCTTAATCAGGTATATTCTCTGTATGATGCCAGATACCATTCTTATCCAGATTATTTACCTACACTGAAGTTAACTATTTTGGTTGTTAAGTTAGATATATCTTCCTGTCCGTTGTACTGCTCTCTTCTGTTATGTGAGTAGATGTCATATAACAGAGGTGAATATCAAGAATTATTTTAGGTAAATGTGAGTATAATTGTGAATTGACCTTTACAAGATTTTAAAAAAATCCTCATTCAAAGGTAAAATGGGTCCTGTTTACAAATACAGTGTATAATTCTAAATTATATATGTATATTCCAGACTCGGAAGCCTACATAAATTTTTATTGATTCTGTCTTGTCTAAATTAAAATGTCAAAGAGATATTAGGGTTTTATCATAAGATGGTTACTGGCTGTCACGTTAGCACATTAATTATAGTAATTGGGCAGTAAAGAAGCCATAGGAATAGATAATATGCTATACGTTTTGATGAGATTGTAGTTATAGCCTCTTATTTATGGTAATAAAATCTTGTTAATTGACATTGCCAACAAGCTCTTTTGCTTTCCTTTTCTACTTTCCAGGTTGGTTCATAAGTCTCCATAGGAACTATGAACTGAGAGCCACAGATTATATAATAAAAGTCACATTCCAAGATTGTCTGTACTCGTTCATGGTATACACATGAAATTCATTTAGCAGATATTTGCTGATCATTCTTCTGAGTGCTCCAGTGTATACAATGATGTACAAAGCAGTGTCTGCTCTAAAAGACTAGTAATAGGGAAGGGAGGTGAAATGTCTGTATAGAAATAAGTGACCCACATTGATTGAGTCACATAGTCAGCCGCATGTGATACGTTCCTTAAAAGTGGGATATACTACCATTCAAGTCCAGAAAAGGAAAGAATGATTCCACGCATGGGTGATCAGTGATGCTGTAAGGCTCGAGATGGGGGAATTACTCTGCATCCATGATATAAACTCTGAGCCATCTCTGCATATACATCTATGTTGTAAAAGTACAGTGAGAGGTAGATGGCTGGATGCACTGACATGGACATCAGCTTTTGTTCTAGGCTCAGCTGCCTTGCACCTCATTTTGTGCCCTTGAGTGTATAAAATTGATGTAATAATATGTGTCCAGCATCTCTCACTATGAAAAATGAGATAATGCGGAGGCCTTAAGCTGCTCCCTGTGGTGAAAGTCAGATTGCTTGGCAGGTGTGTGTGTGTTTTTTTTTTTTTTTCCAGGCAAGTAAGGCCACACATTTGAATGGGAGCAAGCTCAGCTTTCCATGACTAAAAGGATTAGTGTCCTTACCAGAGTGCCCAATTTATTGCTAGAGAATAGCATATTCTGTGTAACATTTGAACCGTTGTCTGAAAGATTGCCTGAATTCCTTAGAAAAACTTCTTATATGAACATACAGTATAGAGATCACTGAATGATGTTAAAAAGGAAACAGTTGTGTATTAAGCTGCTACTGCTGGTTCATGGCCTTTACAATTCTCTTTAAAATTTTTACACCATGTCCATTTTAAAAAATTGAAGTATAATTGATTTACAACATTAGTTTCAGATGTACAGGAGAGTGATTCAATTCTCTCTATATTTATGTAGAGATTCTCTATATATTTATATATTATTCTCTATATATTTATATATTATTTTCCATTACAGATTTATCATAAGATATTAAATGTAGTTCCCTGCACTATACAATAAATTCTTAATATCTATTTTATTTATAGTATTTTGTATCCTTGATCCTGTACTACTAATTTATCCCTCCCCTGTCCCTTTCCCATTTGGTAACTATAAGTTTGTCTTCTATATCTGTGATTCTTTTTCTGTTTTGTTTATAGACTCATTTGTATTATTTTTTAGATCTCACGTGTTAACTGATATTGTATACTACTTGTATTTCTCAGTCAGATTTCACCATGTCCATTTTATAACAGAGGAATCTGGGCCTAGATAAAATTTCAGAGGTTACTTTGAAGTGCAGCCTGTTGAAATGCAATGTGCTGTTTAACATGGCCATGTGCTACTTTAGCTTGATGTTTTTCTTGCAGCCCAGTGTCAATCAGTTGTGTGTGTGTGTATATGTAAATGTTTGTTTTTTTCACTAGGCTACTTCTAGAACTGCTGGAGTTGCTGTTTGACAAGTTTAACGCTGTAGCCACGGCACACTCTGTGGTCCTGGGATACCTGCAGGACACTGTGGTGACTCCACTGAGTCAGCAGGAAGATGTCAAATTGTATGACATGGCCGACGTGTGGGTGAAGATCCAAGATGTTCTGCAGGTAAGGTCCTGTGACAAAGGGTGCCATCTTGATTCAGAATAACAGGTAGGAACATAAAAAAACCAGCCACCTAAAATATTTCCTTACTCACAGACAGAGAGAGAATGTCGTGTTTCTATTTAAAGGTGATGGTTGCTGATGTTATGGAGTTCTGTCATCTTCAAAATACCTTTAAAACAAAATTTTTTTGGCCAGACTTTAAAATTGGGACATTCTTAATATGTAGCAATCAGGAATCTATAGTATTTGACTTCCTGTTGTAACGTACGTTACTTTGGTGTAATTAGTCATATGTTTATGTAATCAGTATGAAAATGTTCTTAAACACTGTTTTATAAACATACATGTAGCTTAATTTTATGACCATTTTTCGTATAGTCAGCTCTTGAATATGTTGGGGTAAAAGACAGGTCAAGAGCTTATATTGAGAGATGAAGATAAACCTGTAAAGTATAAATGTTATCACTTTGGTTTGTTGATGATCGGAGCAATGATATTAGTGTTTGGTGTGATGCTGCAGAGGTGGTATTTAGAAATTTTATTATATTTTCTCTCCATGCGCCAGGAAAATGTATTTGATTTGGTCAGATGAAAATGAGAAATACAATTAAGAGTTAGCGGAAACAAATTTGACATAGCTCAATAGAAGTGACTTGGTTAGACATCATCTACTAATAGGAAAAAGAATAAGTATATACAGGGAATTGAAAAATGTAACTGTAGAAATGAAATTATTTGCATAGCAAATAGGAGTCTTTGCAGGAAAAAATAAATCATGAATGTAAATTGTATTCATTTTCGAGAGTATAGGCATGCTCTTGGTAGATTGATTGATTCCCGGTTATTCATTCATATAGACAGTTTTTTGGATGTAGTCTGTGCTTTATTGATGGTTCAGTAGAAAGAATATAGATTGCAACTATATTCCTTGAGTTTGTTTTGCTGCTATGTTGATTACCATGGAACCATAGTAGGTGCTTGTTGAATATTTGTGTATTGGATAAAATATCTTTATTTCTCAGAAACTGGTTATTTAATATTTTATGTCTTGGTTTGTTCATCTGTCATGGAAACATAAGCTTTTCAGGTTACATACTTATTTTAAGGATAAGACAGTAGATTTTCTAAAATTAATTTTTATTGATGTATAGTTGTCAAGATAATAGATTTTTAAAGCTGTTTCAAAAATAGAATTAAATTCACCTAGTTCTGTCCATGATGAGGTTACCTCCTACCCAAAGTGACTTGAAAACTGGATGGACTCAGGTAATCAGAATGTTAGTTGAGAGAAGAGAATACATAAGGTCAGTTTCACGTTCATCCCAGCTTCTTCTCTGGGGATGCTTTCCAAACTGTGACGTAGGAAATAGAACAGAGATTAGCAGACTCTAAGCAGATGAAGCAGAGGTCAGGTTTCAGGGATGTGGAAGCAGCTGTAGTTTGTGGATTAGGATACCAAAGGAAAGGGAATTGCTGAGTGAAGGAGCCCCAGAAATCTGAAAAGAGTGCTATTGAGCCTTTGGTCAGAGATGAAGTTTCACACACTCCAGGGCGTGGCAAATAGCTATCATGGGACTGAGCTGAATGGAAATTGCACAAGTTGCCAAATGCTGGGAAGCATTGGAATTCAGACCAGCCAGTGTAAGGAGAACTTGGTGAACATCCTGTGCTTTCAGATGTCCCCAGAAAGGTTATGTGTTAGGACTTGGGCTAATCTAACCATATAGTAAGGGATACTATACTTTCACATAATAAAGCTCCAAACCAGGTTTCTACAGTGTTAGCCTATCCACTCGTGAATTAACCGCCTGCCAGAACGAAACTGACTCTAAAGTAACCTAATCCAGATTCTCAATAATGATTCACCACGTTGTCCAGCATGCAATTATTATACTTGAAAAAAAGCCAAAAAATATGACTCATCACCAGAATTTTTAAAATGTGATAAAGATTAATATCTGAAATGAAAAATATACCAGATATATTTAGCCACAGATTGCATGCTGTAGAAGAAAGAATCAGAAAACTTCAAGAAAAATCTATCAAAACCAACCAAAACTAAAGTTCAGGGGGAAAATAGACTGAAGAGAAAAGTGAACAAAGCCATAATGGCCTATGGGACAATATCGTGGAATCCAGCATTTGTGTGGCTGCAGATACCGACAGTGGGGAGAGAGATTGGGGCAGTCAGTTATTGGAAGAGACAGTGACCCAAAATTTCTAAATTTGTTGAAAAACATAAACCCACAGATACAAGAAGCTCAACAAATCACAAGGAAGATAAACACAAAGAATACCATACCTAGACATATTATCATCAGGTATCTGAAAAGCAAAGAAAAAATCCGCAAGGTAGCCAGAGGGAAAAAGGACACATTGCCTGTAGGGAAGCAGTGATAAAAAATTTTTTTCACTAACTTCTCATCAGAAATAGTACAAGCCAGACAGAAATCAGTGTATATCATCTTGAAAGGTCAGGAAAATTTACCTCCAGTTTGATACCTAGTCCTATCCTTGACCTTCTGAATAAGAATCACTGTAGATAAGCACTGGATTTTGTGGGGTTGTTGTTTCAGCTCCTAAGGTGATTCATTTGTTTGAGATCCTGTAATTGGGAACTGTTGCTTTGGGCCAGTGGTTCTCAAAGTATGTTTCTTGGACCAGCAGTATCCGTGTTACCTGGGAGCATGTTAAAAATGCAGATTTTTATTCCTACTTCATAGTTACTGAATCAGAAAGTCTAGGGGTGCGGCCGTACATTCTGTATTTTAATAATCCTTTCAGGTGACCTATATGCACGTCCAAGTTTGAGGACCTTTGTTTTAGGTGATACTGGCCCGTGGTGGATTTTGACTGGCGTGTAGTGAGATGAAGTTGGATTAATAAGGTAGCATTGAAAGGGCTGGGTGTAGCGGCTGGAGACTAAAGCAAGGCTACTATTAGTATTTTGTATGCTAATAGAGAGTCAGTGGGTTATATTATTTGAGATGTTGTCTTATAGTGGAGTAAACAACAGGCTTTCATGGAGCATGTTAGAGGAGTACAGTGAAGAGAGAAAGATTTGTAAACCTTTAGGAGTCTTTTGGGAACTCTAAAACCATGTAGTTGGCTTTTGCTGCTTCTTCGTATGACAGGTATTTTAGTGATGTTTTAGTGCTTAAGCTATTGGGGCCAACTGTGTGCTCTCATCGTCCGTCGCCCCTTCTCCTGCTCTCGATCTTTCCCAGCATCAGGGTCTTTACCACTGAGTTGGCTCTTCTCATCAGGTGACCAAAGTATTGGAGCTTAGGGCCAATTTAGTTTTCTTACACTTGTTGGTGGAATGCTCTTTAGGTTAAGATCATTCCTGGAGAACAGACAAAGTTGAGAACCATGGATGCATGTAGTAAGCATGTACCCACACGAATGAAGGTGACGGGATCATATAAATGGAGTTTCAAGTGTTATAGAGTTCGAATTTCAGTGTTTCTTTGAACAGAAAGTGTTTCTTGCTGAAAAATTGAAATGCTCTTTTGTGTATTAAATCTTGGAAAAGAAAACAATTTTTGATCATGTGGAGACTTTGGCAGCCTTTCTGCACTGGAACCTGGGCTGTCCCTGGCAGGCAGAGTCCGTCGTGTAGTTGGAAGGCTCATTTGTCTCACCGTGTTTGTGTCTGGAGACAGCCGTGCGTGGAGACAAGGCTGTAGCCATCACAGTAACGGTGTCAGTGTCTTCTCCTGGTGTCGGCTCTGTGACCACACACCGTTGAACTCCCTTTTCAATTTTACACTCTTTTTGAAACTGTGATAATAGGAATACGTGTTTTTGTCCCTCTGAGCAGCAGCAGCACCTTCCCAAATGTCACCTGCTTGATGACATGCCTGTCATACCATTGACTGCACATTTTTAAGTGTGTAAGACTGCGGTATACTAGAAACACAAAATACTCCAATTCTTGTGGGATTTAACAGAGGAAAGAAGAGGATCACTTTGAACAAACATATCTTTCAGGTGTTTTGATTCCGGAAAAAAAATAACAACAACTCATTTTTTCCCTTATCTCTTTTCAAAACAAAACTGCTTGCTTTGTCATTGTTGGCTTACGTGTGTAAGCAAGCCCTGGATGTACCAGGCCGTGTTGTGCAGATGGAAGCAGGGGGTTGTAATCACACTGTCGAACCAGTGGCGGTGACACCACAAGACACTTCACTTCACAGCACCCCGATCTCTTTTTCTGGAAATGAACAGAGACAGGACGGGACATCATCTTACTTTCGTTAACTGCCACTGAAATGTTTAAATAGTGATAAAACTACCCTCCTGCAGAGAAAACTTGAAGTTTGCTGTCAGGTGTGAAGATCCACAAATCGTATTGGTACTGACCCATGACCTGGAGGGTTTTTCAAGGGGACAAATGCAATTTCTATTTTGAATCCAAGTCTGAAACTAGGTTATTCTTAGATTTTTATTTCATTTGATATTTTGGTTAGCTGAGGATTCTTCCTTCTATTCCTCTTAGAGGAAAACTAGGTTCCCCTCCCGCCCCCAAGTATTTTAGGCCGGATAACTTGTGAGATTATTCTTGCAGAAATAGTTTCTCTTCATTTCTCAGCCTTTAAAGCTCTTTGATAGCCACTCTTTTGAGTGGCATATTAAAGACATGCTGTCAGCCAGGCCATTGAGTCTTCAGAAAGGTGCTGGGATGTTTGTTCTGTCTTGTCAATGGATAGTGTGCTGCCCGATGAATGGAATGCAGTTAACACATGAAAGTTAAAGTAGAAGTCTTCCTCTAAATTTAAGTCAGTTTCCATTGCCTAGGACTCTCGGTAGGTTGTTTTATGTTCATTACTGAGAGCAGAAAGTGCTGGGCAGCCAAGGAGACCCTCTGGTTCCCAGTGCATTCGTGGCGGTTGCTCAAGTTCAAGGCTCCGTTACAGCACCGAAGAGTCGCGTGTAGAACTCAGCTGGCCCTGGCCTTCTTTTAAAATGTTTCAGTCAGTGATTTAAATGCCTACCTTGGCTTGGACTTTGACATGTTGACATTCAACTGGAAATCCTATGATATTTTTAGTTGACTCATTTAGTCGAAATGATTTTAGTTCTTGTATTTTGAAAGATTTTGGGTTGAGGGATATGTCTTATTAGGAATTTTACTAAGTGTATGTAAAGAAGTTTTATTTATACCTGTATATGTATACATGTTTTCAGATTGTGAAAATTAAGGATTTCAAGATTCAGTGGATATCAGTCGCTGAATAGAGATTTGGCTTTTCCAATCCTAAAATGCCAGGTATTTTGTTAAGTTCACTAAAATTGGTTTAAGCCCTTGCTTTACCCTACAGGGTCAAAAAAATGATCTCATTTATGTTTTTTGCCAGTGGCTTCAGTTTAGATAACCCGAATGTTCTGAATATCTTAGTAGTCACAGTATTAGTAGTCATTGAACCTTCCTCCCAAACAGAATGACCTGTGGATCCTACATCTACAAAGCCTCTTTTAATAGAATTCCAGCTGATTCTAGTGCACAATCTGGTTAAGAGCTACGATAAGCAAGTAGTTATAGATGTGGTCATATTAAAACCAAGACTGTTAAGAGACAAGTCTTAAGGGCTGGGAGAAGTTTGTAAGAAGTGAGTTTAGTTTTATTTGGAAAGATGTGCCACTGTGGCATGTTTAGGAGGGAGTGTGTCTTCTATGAAGTAAATAATGATAGCATGTTGAAGCTCCATAAAGACAGGAAAATGCTGTTTAATATCTACACACTTTAAAGGGGAAAGGAAAACTAAATGACTATGCTGTAATCTCCATTTGAGATTTTGGTCAACTTTACTTATTTAGTAGCCCAAAGACAGCAAACATAAGAAACAGATGTTTTGTTTCTTCTCTCCCCACCCCTATTTATTACTTATATAAGTTTTTCAGGTTTATATTAATGGAAGTTGGTTGTTGTTAACTAAAGGAAAAGACATTTCTCTTTTAAGATGTACAGGTAAAAGAAGTTTATGAAATCAATTTTGCAAAGAGGTGGGACAAAAACATAACTAACAATAATACAGAGCTGTTTATGGTCCCAGGGAAAAATTTCAGAGATCACAGAGGAAGAGGTCAGAATGGGTTAAAGTACATGAGCTCACGGGCAAGGAGAGATTTGGAACATCCAAACATGATTAGGGTTGAATACGTAATACACATCGTATTATAGAGGGTTAGGAAGAATGGAGGTTTTTTTGGATCAGTTTTGGAAAGTGTTACCAAAAATAAGTGAATAATTTTGACTGCCATAGAGATCTTTAAATAATAGAGACTGGGCAATTTGGACTTGCCTTTTTTGGCCATAGGCTGCCATTACAATTTTTTTTTTTTTTGGTTTTTATTATGGAAAACATCAAACCTATTCAGAAATACAAAGAAATGTATAATGAACCCCCATGCACCCATGGTCACATTTTCACAATTGCCAGTGCTACCAATATATAGTCCTGTTGTCTCATTTCTACCCCTGCCCATTTCCCTTTCCCTTATTTTAAAAAAGTCCTAGAGAGCATATTGTTTTGTCTGTAGTCCAGTGTGAATCTCAGAAAGATAAGGTCTCCTTTTAAAAACCATAATCATACCTAAAGGCATAATTTTCTTATTATCAGATATCTAGTCAGTGTTCACATTTTCCATTTCTCAAATGTCCTAATTGTATGTTTTTTACAGTTTGTCTGAATCAGGATTCAAATAAGGTTTAAACACAACAGTGTGCTTATTAAGTTTCTTGAAACTCTTTTAATGTATAATTTCCTGTCCATCTCATTTTTACCTCTTGAAATTTATTTATTGACAAAGCCAGATCATTTGTCCTGTAGAATTTCCTACATTCTGGCTTTTAGTGATTGCTTCCCCATGGTGTCTTTTGCTATTTATTGATGTTCCTAACTTAGGTCAAGAGGCTTCATCAGATTTAAATTGTTTTGAGCAGGGCATGATTACTTCATAGATGATGGTTGATGTTATACTTTTTCAGTAGAAGAGTGAAATGGTGAAAGTAGTATTTTTAGGATGAGTTTTCTGGCAGCAGCGTTCACAGTGAATCACTGGAGAAGGCAATGGATGGAGAGATAACCAATTAGAAGGCAAGTTCAATCAGTACAAGAAGGAGGGGCTAGACTAGGGCAGGGCCCTTGAAGAGAAAGAACACAGAGCTAAGAGAGATTTTGAAAGAGTGAATTTTCTGAGAGTTTTAACATTGACTCTGAGAAATGGAGAGTCTCAAATTAGGGTGAAGTTCTGAACCTGTGTGGTTGGGAATTAGGATCAAGAAGATAGTGCTTTGTGCTTGTTAAATGTGAGGCGTTAACAGAATATCCCCATAGAATTGTGTTTCAGGCAACTAGAGATGGGACACTGGAGGCTAGGGGAGAGCTTAGGGTGGGAGATAGAAATTTAGGGACCCTCTGTCTGCCTGTGGATAATAGCTGCTGCTGCTGCTAAGTCACTTCAGTTGTGTCTGACTCTGTGTGACCCCATAGATGGCAGCCCACTAGGTTCCTCTATCCCTGGGATTCTCCAGGCAAGAACACTGGAGTGGGTTGCTATTTCCTTCTCCAATGCATGAAAGTGAGAAGTGATACTCATGCAGGTAGCCTGCAGCCTACCAGGCTCCTCCGTCCATGGGCTTTTCCAGGCAAGAGTACTGGAGTGGGGTGCCATTGCCTTCTCCAGGATAATAGCTGAATCTATACTAATGGACCAGCTCAAATCGCAACCCACTCCAGTATTCTTGCCTGGAGAATCCCAGGGATGGGGGAGCCTGGTGGGCTGCTGTCTATGGGGTCACACAGAGTCGGACACGACTTAAGTGACTTAGCAGCAGAAGCTCATGAGTGTAAGAGTGAAGCAAGGACTGTTTTCCTTCTGTGCATGTGTGCGTGCTCAGTCATGTCTGACTCTTTTGTGACCCCATGGACCATTGCCTGTCAGACTCCTCTGTTCATGGAATTTTCTAGGCAAGAATACTGGAGTGGGTTGCCATTTCCTTCTCCAGGGGATCTTCCCAATTCAGAGATCAACCGTGTGTCTCCTGCATTGGCAGGCAGATTCTTTACCATTGTACCACCTGGGAAGCCCTACTTTCCTTTGGTAGTCCATCAGTTTAATCAGCTCTCCAATGTTGCTCCAACCAGCATATGTTATAGTTCCTAGAGATTGAGGCTTCTTAACAGTGATACCACATTTTGCCTTTCTTTGTGTCTGCATTTTTCCATTATGTGTGGTTGATATGGTGGCAATTTTTGAGCAGGACCCAAATGCTGTTCTTATTAGAGATGGTGGCTTTCAGGATCTGGCCTTTCCTTAGGGGATGTGGACAGACACCTTGGAGAGGGAATAAAAGCCTGTTTTAACAGATCTGCAAGTGACCTCCAGAGGAAGTGAACAAGCAAAGCAAGCAGGACAATAAGTCCATTGGGCCAGCCATTAGGAAGAGTTGGGGTGATTTGAGGTTCATTTCCCTCATAATCCCTGGACCAGCCTACACCGTGGCTATGTCATGACTTTGTGAGGCTGGCACCAAGAGTTTCCTGATATGTCCCCTGTTTCTTCTCTCAGATCCACCAGAACTCCAGGGAATGTGGTTAAATGGGAGCCACAAAAAGTAAATATAATCATTAAAAGTCCTGCCTGACTTAAAGGAGCTTAAGAAGCTGTTACTCAGAGATCTCTCAAACTGCTTTACAGTGTCTCATTCACCACCTATGTGTCATGTACACTTTTGCTTAGTTATAGAAGGATGGACAGAATATAGCTTGGCTGCCAAATCTATACCTGTAATACCATTTAGGTGCTGAAAAAAACCTGAGGCCTTCATAGAAGAACTGTCTTCAGAATTGTTTTAAGTTATTTTATTCTTAAGATTATAGCCAGTTGTATAGCATTCAAAGGTGCAATTTTTTTTTTTTTAAGTATTTCTGGTCTTCCCAGAAGTCTTTGTTGGCACAGTAGTGAGTGGCATGAGTCTTTTTTGATGAGCTCCCTAAAAGTTTTGAAGGATTTTTAAAAAATAAAAAGTGAACAATGACAGCAAAATGCAACACTTGGGATAGGATTCCATCTAAGGAGAACAAGGGCTGCCTCCAAGTGAACTGCAGCAGATGACGAAACCTCAGCATGGAATAGCCAGTTTCACGGGGGTGATAAATGACAGCACATTAGTTATGTGTTAGCAGCGTGATATGGCAGTGAAAAAGGCCAGCGCTATTTTGGGCTATGCTGCACGAAACAGTGTCTCCTCCTGGAGCTGAGACTGATCATCTCCATCTCCCCGGTTTGAGGGAGATAGCATCTGGGTTGCTGCCTTGAGTGTCAGGCACGTGTGCACCAGAATGACAGACAAACGGGTGGGAGTCCCAAGCCGAGGATCTGTAGTGATGGACTTGAGATGAGGCACGTTTCAGTGCTTTTTGGAGAACTGGCATGTTTAGGAACAAGCACGGAAGCCAACAGAGGTTAACCTTTTCAGAGATGGGATGACACTGAAGAAACAAGCGTCATTGTGAAGTTAGTCACTCAGGGAGTCATGACCTTCAATAGTTGGCATTGATTTGATACAGAGCACTTTTGAGGGGTTGCTCATGTGTTTTCACAGAGAGCAGATCATCAAAAAGGGCCCCAAAGTAAAATTAAGTACTTGTTTATAGTCAACCATGTTTTTAATCAAGGGATCAACAAGGATGGAAGTCTCTGCTTATAGTGAGAAAAGGAATACAAAATCGCGATGGATGATGTAGGTCTGATGCTTTTGATTGGAAATTCGAATGCAGGTGTTGAACTTGGGAACAATGGGGGTGAGACCTTTACAGTGATTTTTAAAAATTCAAATGTGAAGTGAACACAGTAGTATACATGAGCACAGCAGAAAGACACTCAGAATGTCAGCTGACGGGTCGGGGTATTTCTACACTGAGAACTGTTGGGCCGTAGGAGGGTCCCCTAGGAAAGTGGAGTTGAATTTCATTGGCCATTTGATCCTGACAGAACTGGATGTGTATCAGTTGGGAAATAGACTGAACATCCCTGCAGCTCTTTTATTTCTTTCTTCTCTGAATCTGGGTCCTGATTGATGATCTATTCACCTGCTGTGATCAGAAAGAAATGCCACCTCTTGTTTTCCTCCACCCAGGCACATTTTAGATGCTCTGCTGATTGACATAAGCTAAAGTGGAGATTCATTGCTCTGAGGTCGACCCAGCAACAGAATCGCCTGATCTTAGAGAATTACTCCCCTCTGTTTGAGATGCAGGTCAGTAGGGTCCCTCATTGGAGGCGGATACTTTTGATCGAGAGGGGTGTTGGGTACGGGGTCAGGATCTTCTTTAGAGACACCTAATAACCCTGTAGGATTGCCAGCTGGCTTCCCTGGGGTGCAGCAGAGTAGAAGAGCTTCAGGAGTGAATACCAGTCCCGTCCCACCTGCTCCTCCCAGGATTTTAATTTAAGGAAAAAGGATATTCAGGTCAGGTGATCATAGACTCTTCCTGTATCCTGTACAAATGTGATAATTCCAAGATTTTTGATGATTAAGGGCTCCAAAAGAAAAGCTTGACTCCTTATGGCATGGTGGTGGTGCACGTGCCAGTCTCTGTCGTAGCATCATTGTATAGTGAAAGAAGCAAATTGGAAATGCAAATTAAATTTAGGTTTATTACAAATGATCCGTTTCCTTGTATTAGTTAGGTTGTGCATAAGGTTTTTTCTTTTTTTCTTAGTCATTCAAGTGCTCCCACAATTTGGACAAAGCCTGTTTTTCCTTCTTTAGTTTACCCTTGTCCTGTGTGCTGTGCTGTGCTCAGTCATGTCTGACTCCTTTGCGACCCTATGGACTGTAGCCCTCCAGGCTCCTCTGTCCATGGAATTTTCCAGGCAAGAATACTGGAGTGGGTTGCCATTTCCTTCTCCAGGGGATCTTCCCTACCCAGGGATTGAACCCAGGTCTCTTAGTTTCCTGCCATGGCAGGTGGATTCTTTACCACTGAGCCATTTGGAAAGTCCTGTAGAGATGCTATATTCTAATTAAATTAGTCTCTCTCTGTCCTCCAAATATGACACTATCCCTTCTCACAGCAACACCTGTTGATCCTGTACATCCTTCCCACTGTCTTTGCCCTCATGCCTGAATACCTTCTCTAATATACTCCAGTCTTCTCTATGTTATCTGGAAGCATTCACTGAGCATTTCCTTTCAAGAACTCATTGCCCTTGTGTTACTACTTGTTCAACACGTCTTGTAGTTCTCTATTTTTTCTTTGCTTAATCTACATCTTTTCAGTCAGGTAGAAGTCCTCTGGAGGATCATTTCTTATACGTCATTCAGTTTCTCACCGTGCTTTCCCACATTCAGTTTTGTTTTTTTTTTTAATTTTATTTTATTTTTAAACTTTACATAATTGTATTAGTTTTGCCAGATCAGTTTTTAATTCCTTTTTCAAGTGGTCTTTAAGCCTTTTGAGAGAAGGAGTGGGACTATTGTTTATTAACTGTGAGTTCCCCACCTGCCCCCAAATTTGGTACCACTTCCTATGTTCAGTATGCACCTAATCAACATTTCTTGAATGAATGAATAGTAGATACCCAATACATATCAATTGATGAGTTGATTTTAGGATTGTATTTTATTTATGTTTTTTAATGTATTTTTTGGGCTGCACTGGGTCTTCGTTGCTGCATGTGGACCTTCTCCAGTTGCAGCAAGTGGAGACTGCTCGCTAGTTACGGTGCATGGACTTCTCACTGCAGTGACTTCTCTTTCTGCAGAGCACAGGCTCAGTAGTTGTGGTACAAGGGTTCAGTTGCCCTGTGGCATGTGGAATCTTCTTGGGCCAAGGATCAAACCTGTGCCCCCTGCACTGGCAGGCAGATTCCCAACCACTGGACCACCAGGAAAGTCCTAGGATTGAATTTTAAATGCTTTGTAATTGTGATGAACTTTGTAGAGTTAAAAGTCATGTATTAATAGCAGAGGACTCATAAAGCTTTGTGACGATGAAGACTTGAAAGACTGCTGTGTTCCCAGGAGAGCAGTTCATCCTCTCCTTCATTGGATGGCAGTGAAATCATCCCTGGGGTTTCTCTTGACCAGGCAGAATAGCTCCAGGTTTCACATAAGGGGCATGAAATAATGTTGGCAAGAGAAACTGTTAATAATTGAGACCATCACCAGCTTGTTAGTATTGGGTTGGTCAAAAGATCATTAGAGTTTTTTCTGTAGGATGTTGTGGAAAAACCTGAACAAACTTTTTGGTCGACCCCATAGATAACAATGCTTGCTTATCAGCATCATTTTCACTATGACAATACTTTTTAGGGGCTTCCCTGGTGGCTTAGATAGTAAAGAATCTGCCTGCAATGCAGGAGACCCAGGTTCGATTCCTGGGTGGGGAAGATCCCCTGGAGGAGAAAATGGCAACCCACTTTATTATTGCCTGGAGAATCCCACAGACAGAGGAGCCTGGCAGGCTACAGTACATGGGGTCTCAAAAAGAGTCAGACATGACTGAGCAACTGACACATGCACTGATGATACTTCTGGAAGAATGGTGACAGCTTGCTAGTTGGTTATGTCAAAACGATCCCCAAACTGCCCTTAGTTCTTTGGGGGAAAAAAAGATTTTACGGTTTGATTTTTCGTTTTGATTGTCTTATCCAAATTAAGAAAGTTCTTGTTCATATCTTGCTGTAAGTGAACCACGTTTGCTGTAAACTGAATCTACTTCTTTCCGTGATATGTTTTGTGTGTGATTGCCTTCTTTGAATGCTAAGTCTTTCTTTAGAATCATTAGAGCTGCTATTATGAAATTCTTCTGAGTAAATGCTAGTTAATACGAGTATGCATTTTGCTAGGGGCAGCTGCCAGTGAGCGGCATGGGGGTGTGTCCGCAGAGTGTGGTTTGTGAAGTCGTCTGTGGTCCTCCAGGGGATGAGGTGCTGTAGAAATGTAAGGCTTTTAACTCCTGGGCCACTATACAGAAAAAAGCCGTGCTGACATTATTGATGATTCTTTGGCATACCAAAGAATTAAACAAAAAAAGTCATCTTAATTTTCAGCTCCATTAGCGATGCAAGAGTCACAAAAGATGTTTGCCAAGTGGGAAGGGACTAAATTGGTAGGCAAAAAAAATTTTTAATTTCAAGCTTCGAGAGAATGTTAC
Source organism: Bos indicus (assembly GCF_029378745.1). NCBI lineage: Eukaryota > Metazoa > Chordata > Mammalia > Artiodactyla > Bovidae > Bos > Bos indicus. The sequence goes on from NC_091763.1 coordinate 97,433,183, forward strand.
AAACCTAGCATTAAAAAAGATCCAGCCAGAGGTGACAGTGCCCTTTTTAAAACCAGCAAAGTTACAAGAGGGGGAAAAATGGTCAAAAGGAACTACAAGAACATGAAATTAAAATTGCCATAATTGAGTCAGTTTATGGTAGTAAATTACTTCTGAGAGCTTCAATTTGGAGGTGCCCAGCTAGTTTATGGTAATTAGTATAATTTTGCCATGGTCACCAAGTCTTTATATGTTGTTGCTGGTCGAAGAGTGGTCCTTTTGTCTGTCTTTTTTTTTAAGCTGGTAGCAATTGGAGATGATGAACAGCCATTTACTTGGGGAAGGGTAAAGGTGAAATTCCTAAAATGAAATAGGGATGTTTAAATTGCTCACTTGGAAGGAAGTTTGCATTTTTAATAAAAAATACTCTTATAATTTTCTTCTACCTACATATAAACACCATTCCAGTATATATGAAGAGCTGCTGTTTGTCTTCTGGGATCATTAATCAGAGGAATAGAGAGATGAGAAAGTGTATGCCATGAAGAGCTGTGCTCTTTTCTTGAAAATAAAAACCTGGAGGCAGGCAGAAAAGCTTGGGAAAACCCTCATCTTTATATTTATTATGCTCTTGGTTTTATATCTACTGCAGCTCCTTTCATCCATGGCCAACTCAGAACTGATAGGGTAGGAGCAGTTAACAGCATTAGAGGAGCAAGTGAATAGGACCTCAGAATTGTGGTTGTGAATGCAGTTAGATTATTTTATTTAGACCCTATGTGACTCTGGAGCCAGTGAGTTTTACTGCGTAAGTAAAAAAAAATTATATGTTATACACACAGTATTTAGAGAGGAAAAAGCCATCTGTTCATTCTGCCTACATTTCTGTGGGGAGTCTATCTGACATGAATCACTTGGGATTTGTACAGAATAAAACTATGCTAACATTTTATGAAAAAGGCTGTTGGTTGGGGCAGGGGGAACCAAAACTTTCTCTTTAGGGATTATTTAGGTCCCAGCTCAGTGGATGTTTTTCCCCCTCCTTCTTTATTGCATATGTACTTGCAAACTATTATGGTTTTTAATGTAAGTCAATTCTGACTCCCTCGGGAGTCTTAAGAAAATTTCTTAGAGTAGACAGTAGCATCAGAAAAAGACTTTAGACAGACTAATAGTTCAGAGTGTGGTCCCCAGACCAGCCTCATGAGCGTCACGTGGGAGCTAGTCAGACGTGTGAGTTCTAGGACTATCCCAGCCTTACTGCTTGAGAAACTCTGGGGGAATGGGGCTCTGCAGTCAGTGTTTAACAAACCTTCCTGGTTATTCTGATGAGCAGGAGAACCATGGAATTAGACACCAGACTGTCATAGGAAATACTAGTGTTACTTGGGGAAATTTCAGTGCGACATATACTAATGATATGACCTGAGCCAAGCCTTAAATACATGATTTCCTTCAACCCTCACAACCCTTCAGAGAGCTTGATGTTCTTACTCCCCGGCTCAGATGATGACACTGTGCCTAAGCTGATCACCAGTAAGTGACAGAGTCAAGCTTTGCATCCTGGTCTGATTCCAACATTTGTCTAAACTACTGCTGAATAGGAAGACTCAAAACAGAATGATTTTAAGTGACTTTTTAGTAACTAAGTATATCATCATTAGGAAGGTACCCAGAAGCTCTTGTGGCAAGTTGGGTACACAGGCAAAGTAGAAGATAAACCTGAAACTCAGTTCTTGCCACATCTCTTCCTTCATTCTTCCTCAGTCATTTAATCTTACTCATTTACTTGATTCCTTAGATGGTTATCACTTCCTATGAAGAGTGTCACCTCTTTCACAGAACCAGGCTTCCGCTTTAAACTGGAAAAACTAGCAGAGTGGAGTGACTTTTTCAAGGTCTTCATTTCTGCTTTCAGTGGAAGAGCAATAGTTTGCTTCTATTCATAATGATGTTGAGACGGCAATTGCTACCATCCTTTTTCTAAGAGCAAAGAAGTACAAGCTAACCAAGATGCTGTAGTTCACTTTCACCTACATTTATTTAGGAGTTCCTTTGGCAAACCTGAAGTACGGTTCTATCCATATCAAGCCTGAATTCATAACAGCCTTTGAACCTGTCCGGATCTATCACAAAAAGAGTCGATCCGGCCATCTTACCTCTCTTTCTTTTTTAAACCCCCCTGTCTGTCACCTAAAGTTGCAGTCTCTTTAGCTGAATTATTAGCATGTGGGCGTCAAGGACAATTTCTTTGTTTTTTGTCTATAAACTGTTTCGTAGCAGGCACTCAGAAATTTCATACAGGATTAATATTTCGATCCTGCCTTATCTTGCTATCTTTTCCTAATATTTTCAAGCCTATCCTGTAGGTACTATGTCACACATCTTTCAATATTCATAATTCATCCTCTGTTACTTCTAAGCATTTGTATTAATACTTACCATTCCTCTAGAATAGATACACCATTCTTTCCCCTCTGAACTATTTTCTCCATTAATAATGAAAAATGTAAAAATTATAGCTGACATTTACTGAGCATTTGCCACGTTTAGTACTTTGTACACATTATCCCATTTAATCCTCACATTGATAATGCCGTATATTATGCTTTCTCTTGAGGTGACGAAAGTAAGATTTAAAGAGACTAAGTGACTTGCCCCAGCTATTAAGTGGTGATGCTGAGATGTAAACTCAGATTTGTCTATTCCCAGTTAGACACTTAGCCACCATGATATATTGTCTCCATTGTTTTCAAAATTTATATAAACATTTGAGATTTTGTCTTCTTCCCTTTATTATGGTATCTTACCGTGTGTTAGGCTTGTTGTAATCTGGGTTCTTTTTTAAAAAAAAAAGATACGTAGAGGTTATTAGGCAGACCTTCCAGGCCAGAACTCTCGCACATAAAGTCTTGGGAATCTTCTACAAGATGGACCTAAGTACCATAAGGACATAGGCTACAACCTTCTGGGTTAAGTTTTATTTCACATAGCTCCAACTGTCTCCTCACTTTAGTTCATACTTAAGCTTGAGTGCCATTGGACTCAGTTGAGTCCAAAATAGGTGTAAGGATAGGGGTGTGTTCATGATCCTGTTAGGAAATAGGGTTATATCAGCATTTCCCTAGGATGGTTACAGGCAAATTCCTCTCATTCCTGGATCTTAGTGACTTTGTACATGTGCATGTGAATCTTTTCCTTTATTTTACACTCACCTTCTGCGTTTGCTTTATTCACATATATGCTTCAGTCAATGTGTAGACTAAAACATAATGGGGCCAGATTGTCATTTTAATAACATTTCCTTTCCAGATATCCACCCCCCCCCCCATCCTTTCTTTCTTGAAGTCAGGATGACAAAGGGCACTAAAAGCAAAACAAGGAAGTTGAGTTTTGTTGCCCTCATAGTCCACCTTCTCCACTGAAGTCCCAAGGACCAAAGAGAACTGGATTCCCTGTAGTTCTTTCCGTGTGAGCCTGACTTAGTGACTTCACCTCCATTTTCTCTAAATGGAATTATTTGCATGTATTTCAGAGGATGACCTGTGGCTTAATTAGTATCTGTAAGCTGATTAGAGAACGTAAAGCACTATGGAAGTGCTTATTATTTTTAAATTACATTTATAAAGGTTAAAATATTGATACCTCAACCATCATTATCATCATCATTTAGAATTTGTATGCCATTTACATTTCCAAAGTGCTTTATTCATGTAATTAGCTGGTCCTCCTGGTATTTCTATAAATTATGTTGGTATTATCCTCTGAAATGTTGACATTTTTAGTTTATAGTTTTTATTTCAGCTGAACTACACCTTGTTAAAAGGGTAAAAGTGATTAATAGCTTTTAAATCACCGAAGGTAAACATTCTTAAATATCCTTGTAGATAACTACGTGCGTGGGGATGACTGAGATGGCTTCCACCTACCAGTATTTGAGAATGAATTTATTTCTGTTGTTCAGATTATTTATCTTAGGTTTTTCTTTTTTAATCCTCTTTCACCTTGTCTACCTGTTTATTTTGTATTTTTTATAAATAGAAGAAGGTATATATGTTATAAGTCTGTATTTTTCCACATATTTTTATGAACTAAGCATACCCCTGTTGTCAGCACTCAGGTCAAGAAATAACACACGTGAGGGACTCAGAAGCCCTCTCATCACTTGTTCATTTGCGGACAAGATCCTGTCTTATAGACTAGGGCATAAAGACCAGGATAGTTGAAATGTGGGGCACATTGAGTTTTGATGCTGAGATATTGCTTCAGTTATGAACTCATCGTTATACATACCAGACATTTTATGTCACCAGTTTAAATTAGCCCCTAGTGGTGTAGGCAGAATAAGCTCTTCGACGTCCCAGGAGTGAAGTTGACCCCTTTTAGAAAGGCTTCACATGGATGTGGGGTTAGAGCCAAGCTGCTTCTGGGGATAGAGAGCTTGGTTGAGTATTGAGTTATTTACTCTTGGGGGTACAGTAAGGTTGAGTGAAGAGATGGACAAAGGAGGAGGGTAGAGTGGCATGCATTCCAAGAAGGGAAAAGAGAAATAACCTTGCATGTGGCATTTCTGGTTATGGGGAGTCACCATCCCACTTTGTTTGTAGTAGGTGGTTCTTATAAGGGGATAGTCACCATTCAAGTTTGAGAGGGGAGTAGGGGAGTAGTTCAGATTGTTGAGGATCTTGAATTATCAGCTCACAATTCATAGTAAACGGAAACTTGCTGAATATCATTTGTATGTTAGGCACAATACTCAGTGCTTTTTAGTGTGCACTCAGGACAGTTGGTACTGTGGGGGCAGGGATTGGTGGCTCTAAAGACATATAAGCAGCTGGAATACAATGGGGAGACTGGAGGCAGAAGAAGCAGTTAGAAGAGTAGGGTTAATCAGACATGACATGACGGGACCTTGGGTAGGCTTAGTTCTGAAATTTTTAAGTTCAGCTACTTGAAGGTCTTGGACCTATAGAATAGAGACTTCAGATTTTCTTGATGATTTTACATATTATCTAATGTAAGAGTTTAAAATAGTGAGTATTTACTTGGTTAGATAATTCCCAATCACCTACTATAGATCCATTTCTACTAAATTTGATGGCTTGCTCACTCTCTCTGCTTACTTGGCATTAGTTAAATTGGGGCAGCCATTTAATAAATTGTTTCTAATATTTGTATATAACCTATTATTTAGGAGTCTCAGTACTGACTGAAGATTGTGGTTTTACAGTGTTCTCTTCATTTTTCTTAGGAATTTTTTTCTTTTTTACAGCAGCATGCCAGTGTCAAAGCATTGAGTCTAGTTTATAGTTTCTTATCTCATCATTTAGCATCCAAAGCCAGATGTCTTTAAGGAATTACATCTGACCACTTTTTCCTAATTTTAGTGCTTGCTGGCCATAACAACTATCAAAGGTTTGTCTCAAGCCCCTCTTCCCTTCCATCACCCCTCCAGGAGGTCTTGTTCCTGTCTCATGTTGACATGATGAGTTAATAAAATTAGGTAATGAGAGGATGAATATAGAGATAGGTGGATACGCTGCTTGGTAGATGAGTGGGAATTCTGGAAAATGTATTGAGTGCTAGGGAAATAAGGAAGGAAAGAAGAACAAGTGCAGAAAGTAAATATACATGAAAACACGAAAAGTATGACTTTGGAGTGGTGACTTGAGCTGTGTGTAGCCATAGTTCATTGTTGAAGTCAGGTTCTGAGACTCTTTACCAAGTTGTGCAGGAAGCAATACAGGTTATAAAAAGGACTTTCAAGATCTTTTAACCAACTGGAAGAGTTGCCATGACTTTTCATATCACTTATATGCAGAGTACATCATGAGAAATGCTGGGCTGGAGGAAGCACAAGCTGGAATCAGGATTGCTGGGAGAAATATCAATAACCTCAGATATGCAGATGACACCACCCTTATGGCAGAAAGTGAAGAGGAACTAAAGAGCCTCTTGATAAAAGTGAAAGAGGGGAGTGAAAAAGTTGGCTTAAAACTCAACATTCAGAAAACTAAGATCATGGCATCCGGTCCCATCACTTCATGGCAAATAGATGGAGAAACAGTGGAAACAGTGGCAAACTTTATTTTTTGGGCTCTAAAATCACTGTAGATGGTGACTGCAGCCATAAAATTAAAAGACACTTACTCCTTGGAAGAAAAGTTATGACCAACCTAGACAGCATGGTAAAAAGCAGAGACATTACTTTGTCAACAAATGTCGGTCTAGTCAAGGCTATGGTTTTTCTAGTGGTCATGTATGGATGTGAGAGTTGGACTATAAAGAAAGCTGAGCACTGAAGAATTGATGCTTTTGAACTGTGGTGTTGGAGAAGACTCTTGAGAGTCCCTTGGACTGCAAGGAGATCCAACCAGTCCATCCTAAAAGAAATCAGTCCTGAATGTTCATCGGAAGGATTGATGTTGAAACTGAAACTCCAATACTTTGGCCACCTGATGCGAAGAACTGACTCACTGAAAACGACCCTGATTCTGGGAAAGATTGAGGGCAGGAGGAGAAGGGGACAACAGAAGATGAGACAGTTGGATGGCATCACCGACTCGATGGACATGAGTTTGAGTAAACTCTGGGAATTGGTGATGGACAGGGAGGCCTGGCATGCTACAGTCCATGGGGTCACAAAGAGTCGGATATCACTGAGCAACTGAACTGAACTTCATATCACCGTGGAATGCGCCTAAGAATCTTAGTTACTACTGCTGTTTGTATACAATATCGTTCTTTGATGCAAGGGAGTTTGTTTATCGGGCAGTCTGAAGAGATGGAACTCTTTGTAGTAGCTTTTATATTAATATTGATCCAAACATGGAGAAGTATCTCTTTTCTTCTGTGTCCATCCAGTCAATTTTTGAAACTCTCAGTGATTTTAGCTGTCCTAAAATTTGGTCTGTTATAAATGGACAGGGCTTTGTGTTCTTTAACAACTAGAGGATAAATCTTTTGATACTGAGTTTGAACATAAATCCACAGACTGTATGATTTCAGTACCTTTAGACCATGAAATTTTTGCACCATGTCTTATTTCCTTGGATACGTTGCAGTGGTCTCCTGGTTTATAGTCTATGGGAACTAAAATAGAATTTATATCCTATTGTTGTGTGAAAATTATATAAATTTTAATTATGTTGAGTTGGTTCATGGTGCTTTTCAGGTCTACTGTATCCTTCTACTTTTCTATATATTCTTTCAATTAATTTTTGAGAGTTTGATATTGAAAGTCCAACCAAAAATCTTATCTACTTAAAAAATAATTACAATATAGAGTGCACCTCTATGGAACTTTCTTCTGTAATTTCCAAGTGTCCTGTAAATGTGGTATTATACTTTCATAATAAAAAAAATAGAGGATAAATCATCAGTTTGATTCTTTTTCATTGAAGATTTTTAAAAATAACTAGATATTAAATAGTGTACACAGCGATTTTTGCATGACTTTTTAGTCTAAATTTTTGATGTGAGTTTAGCTTCTTCAACCTTTTAATCTATTCCTGAATGTATTATTTTTTAATAGATGTGGTGTTTATTTTGGAGTGGGAATGTTAATTACCCCTTTTAAGACAAATCGCTGTCCAAAACACATTAACCATGCCTCCACTAAGAACCGTGGTAACACATTTTCACCTGACAAAAGGGGGTGGGCAGAAAATTAGCTAATGAAATAGTTGTTCCAGACTAGTATATAATTAAGGACTTTGCAAAACCCTTTGGGAAACTAGAAAACTGGAGATGAGTTATAAGTATGTAAATTATCTATTGTTCTGCTAAATATATGTGTAGTGGAAATGAATTTTTTCTCCGGAAAGTATTTAAAACAAGAACAAATCATAATTATATTAGTTCTGCCTAAATATTCTGGCCTACTGAATGCAGAAGATCCTAGAGTTACCTTTTGACTCCGTGCTGCTGCTAAGTCGCTTCAGTCGTGTCCGACCCTGTGCGACTCCATAGACAGCAGCCCACGAGGCTCCTCTGTCCCTGGGATTCTCCAGGCAAGAACACTGGAGTGGCTTGCCATTTCCTTCAATGCATGAAAGAGAAAAGTGAAAGTGAAGTCGCTCAGTCGTGTCCGACTCTTCAAGACCCCATGGACTGCAGCCTACCAGGCTCCTCCGTCCATGGGATTTTCCAGGCAAGAGTACTGGAGTGGGGTGCCATTGCCTTCTCCAATGACTGTGCTAATTGGCATTAAGTACTAGTGTGGGCTGCTTTGTAAGCTGCAGAATTTGAAGGCTGTTGTTGAGTTATTCTTTCAGGTATGAAGGGAGCAAGGCTGATGGTTCATTTTAGCCTTAGGGAAATGAATTATGGATCAATCCCCTAATTCAGTGCTTCTCAAGCTTTCATGCATATACATCACCTGTTGCTTTTCTTTAAATATGGACTTTTATGCAGGAGTTCCGGGGTGCATGTGTGCGTGCTCAGTGGTGTCCGACTTGTTGCGACCCAATGGACCATCATCCACCAGGCTCTTGGGTCCATAGGATTTTCGAGGCAGGAATACTGGAGTAGGTGGCCTTTTCCTTCTCCAGGGGATCTTCCTGACCCAGGGATTGAACCCTCATCTCCTGTGTCTTCTCCATTGCAGGCAAATTCTTTACCAGTGAGCCACTGGAGAAGCCCCAGTTCTGGGATGGGGCCAGATAATTTGTTTTTCTAACATGCTATCAAGTGATGGCAGTGCTGTGTGGACCACACTGTTTTTGAGTAGCAAGACACTAATATCTCTTAAAGTGAGGAATCTTTTTTTTTTAATTTATTTATTTGGCTGTGTTGGGTCTTAGTTTGCGGCGTGTGTGATCTTTTGTTGCAGTTCACAGTCTCTCTAGTTGTGAAGCATGGACTTGGTTGCTCCATGGCATGTGGGATCTTAGTTCCCGCACCAAGGATTGAACCTGTGCCCCCTGCTTTGCAAGGTGAATTTTTACCCACTGGACTACTAGGGAAGCCCCAGAGAGAATTCATTTTATTCATGGGAAACACATACATGCCCTCGTGTAACATTTCTCTTCTTGAGAGATTGGAAGCTGTTGGAGTCTGTAAAGAACTGTGGTCACTACCCCTGTCTCTTCAATGTCCTCTTCCCCTAATTCTGCGATCCCACCACATTTGTGGAAGGACTGCTGGCTGAGCATCACATGTGACCCAGAATTCAAGTTCTGAGCTTCTCTGTGGGTGGTCAGTGTTGGTAGAAATTAATATGGCCTGTGACAGTGGTTGGCCATTATGATGATGCCAACATTGAGTCCTGTATCTTTGCTTAACTCACTGCTGGGTGCCAAGCCAGCTATGTTCTCCACCTTAGTGACTTCTGAATATTATCATTCTAGATGCTGCACATCTTTTAAAAATATCCTACATTGATCACTACAGTTTAACAATTCCACACCTTCACATCTCTAAGTCCCTCTAATTTCTCTCCCACTGCAAGACTACAGTTTTATTTGGGCCACCATTTACTACCCCAGGTCACTGTACCATTCTGTTAACTCTTCTTCTAACCCTGTCCTGATTTACTCTTGACATTGTGTTCTTAATGTCCCCACTGTGAAGATTGAGTCCAGACTTCTTGGCATGGCATTCAGGGCCTTCCTTGAGTCGGACCATGGAAGCTTTTACATCTTACTTTTGTTCTTTGATGGGATCCCAGTCCTTTCTGCCTCCAGACCTTTGTCCTTAACTTACCCTCTGCCTAAAGATAGTTTTTCTCAACTTTCCTTCCCTGGCTAACTCTGATTTATCTTTCAGTTCTCAATTTTGATGTCAACATTTCTGGGTCTTCCAAGCAAGTATTAGGTATCTCTGTTGTTGCTTCCTGAAAGAGCTGTGTACTTCCCTATGCACAGCTGTACTTTTTTTTTTTTACCCCTGGTAAATACACTTAATGTAAAATATGTCCTAACCATTTTAAGTGTACAATTCAGTGGTATTGAATACATGTAAAATGTTGTGAAACAATTAGCACCACCTATCTTGATTACCCTTGTAAAACTGAAATTCTGTACGTATTAAACAATAACTCCATATTCCCCCCTCCCCGCAGCTCTTGAAAATCACCATTCTTCTGTCTCTGATGCTGAATGCTCTAAGTGTCTCATGTAAGTGAAATCAAACAGTACTTGTGATTGGTTTATTTCACTTCGCATCATGTGTTCAAGGTCCATCCATGTTGTAGCATATGTCAAAATTGCTTTCCTTTTTTAAAATTAAAAAGGAACTTAATTGGAGGATAGTTTCTTTATAATGTTGTGTTGGTTTCTGCTGTACAACATGAATCAGCCATAAATATACATATATCCACTCCTTCTTGAGCCACCTTCCCACTCCACCTCTTTAGGTCATCATAGAGCACCAGGCTGAAAACTCCCTGTGCTGAACAGCACCTTCCCACTGGCTATGTTTTATACATGGTGCTGTACATATTTCAGTGCTACTCTCTCAGTCTGTCCCACCCTTTTCTTCCCCCACTGTCTCCACAAGCCCTTTGTCCGCATCTGCGTTTCTATTCTTGCCCTACAAATAGGTTCATCAATGCTGTATTATTCCATTATTTGTAAATACCTCATCTTGCTTATCCATTCATCTCTCAGTGGACACTTGGATTGCTTCCGTGTTTTAGCTGTTGCGAATAATGCTGCTGTGAACATGAGTCTCTAGGTATCTCTTTAATACCTTGCTTTGAATTCTTTTGAGTATATACTCAGAAACTGAATTGCTGGCTCATGCAGTAATACTGTTTGTAATTTTTCGGTGTAGTGGCTATACCGTTTTATATTCCCCTCAACCGTGTGTAAGAGTTCCAATTCCTCTGCATCTTTGTCAACACTTATGTTCTCTGTGTGTGTTTTCATAGTAGCTATCCTAACAAGTGTGAGGTGGTATCTCGATGTAATTTTGATTTCCGTTTCCTGAATGACCAGTGACATTGGGCATCTTTTCATGTGTATATCTTTTTTGTAGAAATGTCCATTCAGGTCCTTTACCCATTTTTGAATTAGGTTGTTTGTTTTATCAAAGAGCTTTAGGAGTTCTTTATATATTCTGGATATTGATTCTTTATCAGTAGATGATTTGCAGATCATCTATAGATAGAGATCAATGATTTCTCCCATTCTTTGGGTTGCTTGTTTACGCCTTTGTCTTTTCACACACATACTTTTTCAGATTCTCATGAAGTCCAGTTTGCCCTTTGATTCTTCTGCTGCCTGTACTTTTGGTGTCATGTCCAAGGAATTTTTAAAACCAGAATTGTAAAACTTTTGCCCTGTGTTTTATGGTTTTAGGTTTTATACATTTAGGTCTTTAGTCTCTTTTAAAGTAAATTTTGTATATGGTGTTAGGTAAGGGTCTAACTTCATTCTTTTGCTTGTGGATATCCAGTCTTGCCAGCATCTTTTGTTCCAAAGACTCACAGCTGTATTCTTAGTGTTGGGCAAGTAGAAATATTTATTGAATAAGACTGAGTGAAAAAGTAAAAAGTTAGATATTGTATTTTTATTTTGTCTAAGGCAGAATTTACCATGCTTTTGAGTCTATGGAAATGTTCTGTTTATAAATATCATACAACGTTGATTTGGTAGTAAAGTTTTAATGATGTATGTAGAACAAATGTTGATAAAACAAAATTTATAATTTTATGTTAGTATATAGGCAGTGACCCAAAAGATATGCGATAATAATCATAAGACTGATAACAGATATGTGAGAAGGTATAGAGAGGTTGTGGAAAATGGAAAAAATAAATTCTTTTTTCCCTTTTTGTGGTTTCTTGATTCACATCATGGTCAAATAATGTAAGTATTGCTAACAAATGTTCATATTACAATCTCCTGTTTTCTGAATGTGGCTTTGGTTTGCCTTTTGGGCCAAATGTACCACCCTAAAATGGTTATAATATTATAATTTAGAGCTAGCAAAAGAGAAACTGCATCCATCAATCCATCCATTTACCCACCTATCCATCCACCTCCACTTTGTAAATATTTGTGTGCCTACTCTGGGCAAGGCATTGTGTTAGATGGTGGAGTTGTAAGCAAAATACCTATTATCTTAAAGATAAAATATGTCCAGTAATTAGAAGAACATCTCAAACGTGAGTCTGCTTTGGTGTTCTCAGTACAGTTAATACCTGCATAGTGATTTACTGCTTGAAAAACTCTTTCATGTGCTGTATCTCCTTCTATTCCTATATCACAGATGAAGAAATGGAAGCTGAGAGTGATTACACAAAGTCGCATGCCTTCCCAGGGGAGAAGATAAACTTGGGCCCAGGATAGATTCCCTTTCCCATGCTGATTTCTTGCATGAATGATCTGTACTGCCTCCATGGGCAGTACTATGTGAGGACCTCACAGAACCCTAACACATTTTTGAGATCATCATTTGAAAAATGCTTTTTTTTTTTTTTAATTTATGGCACATGTTCCAATGCTTAGTGATATTTGAGTGTTGTGTACCATGTAATTAAATTTATGTCCATTACATCACCTATTGGGTCTCTCTTTTAAGTATTAAAAACATGGTTTTACCCTTATTTTCTGGGATTTTATTTTTAATTTAGGGGTAAAAAGAGGATGTGTATTTTTTGAAATTTCTTTTTTTTTTAATTTTATTTTATTTTTAAACTTTACAATATTGTATTGGTTCTGCCATATATTGAAATGAATCTGCCACAGGCATACACGTGTTCCCCATCCTGAACCCTCCTCCCTCCTCCCTCCCCATACCATCCCTCCGGGTCGTCCCAGTGCACCAGCCCCAAGCATCCAGTATTGTGCATCGAACCTGGACTGGCGACTTGTTTCATATATGATATTATACATATTTCAATGCCATTCTCCCAAATCATCTCACCCTCTCCCTCTCCCACAGAGTCCAAAAGACTGTTCTATACATCAGTGTCTCTTTTGCTGTCTCGTATACAGGGTTGTTGTTACCATCTTTCTAAATACCATATATATGCATTAGTATACTGTATTGGTGTTTTTCTTTCTGACTTACTTCACTCTGTATAATAGGCTCCAGTTTCATCCACCTCATTAGAACTGATTCAAATGTATTCTTTTTAATGGCTGAGTAATACTCCATTGTGTATATGTACCATAGCTTTCTTATCCATTCATCTGCTGATGGGCATCTAGGTTGCTTCCATGTCCTGGCTATTATAAACAGTGCTGCGATGAACACTGGGGTACACGTGTCTCTTTCCCTTCTGGTTTCCTCAGTGTGTATGCCCAGCAGTGGGATTGCTGGATCATAAGGCAGTTCTATTTCCAGTTTTTTAAGGAATCTCCACACTGTTCTCCATAGTGGCTGTACTAGTTTGCATTCCCACCAACAGTGTAAGAGGGTTCCCTTTTCTTCACATCCTCTCCAGCATTTATTACTTTTAGACTTTTGGATTGCAGCCATTCTGACTGGCGTGAAATGGTACCTCATAGTGGTTTTGATTTGCATTTCTCTGATAATGAGTGATGTTGAGCATCTTTTCATGTGTTTGTTAGCCATCTGTATGTCTTCTTTGGAGAAATGTCTATTTAGTTCTTTGGCCCATTTTTTGATTGGGTCATTTATTTTTCTGGAATTGAGCTGTAGGAGTTGCTTGTATATTTTTGAGATTAGTTGTTTGTCCGTTGCTTCATTTGCTATTATTTTCTCCCATTCTGAAGGCTGCCTTTTCACCTTGCTTATAGTTTCCTTTGTTGTGCAGAAGCTTTTAAGTTTAATTAGGTCCCATTTGTTTATTTTTGCTTTTATTTCCAATATTCTGGGAGGTGGGTCATAGAGGATCCTGCTGTGATGTATGTCGGAGAGTGTTTTGCCTATGTTCTCCTCTAGGAGTTTTATAGTTTCTGTTCTTACGTTGAGATCTTTAATCCATTTTGAGTTTATTTTTGTGTATGGTGTTAGAAAGTGTTCTAGTTTCATTCTTTTGCAAGTGGTTGACCAGTTTTCCCAGCACCACTTGTGAAAGAGATTGTCTTTAATCCATTGTATATTCTTGCCTCCTTTGTCAAAGATAAGGTGTCCATATGTGCGTGGATTTATCTCTGGGCTTTCTATTTTGTTCCATTGATCTATATTTCTGTCTTTGTGCCAGTACCATACTGTCTTGATGACTGTGGCTTTGTAGTAGAGCCTGAAGTCAGGTAGGTTGATTCCTCCAGTTCCATTCTTCTTTCTCAAGATAGCTTTGGCTATTCAAGGTTTTTTGTATTTCCATACAAATTGTGAAATTATTTGTTCTAGCTCTGTGAAGAATACCGTTGGTAGCTTGATAGGGATTGCATTGAATCTATAAATTGCTTTGGGTACTATACTCATTTTCACTATATTGATTCTTCCAATCCATGAACATGGTATATTTCTCCATCTATTAGTGTCCTCTTTGATTTCTTTCACCAGTGTTTTATAGTTTTCTATATATAGGTCTTTAGTTTCTTTAGGTAGATATATTCCTAGTATTTTATTCTCTTCGTTGCAATGGTGAATGGAATTGTTTCCTTAATTTCTCTTCCTGTTTTCTCATTATTAGTGTATAGGAATGCAAGGGATTTCTGTGTGTTGATTTTATATCCTGCAACTTTACTATAGTCATTGATTAGTTCTAGTAATTTTCTGGTGGAGTCTTTAGGGTTTTCTATGTAGAGGATCATGTCATCTACAAATAGTGAGAGTTTTACTTCTTCTTTTCCAATTTGGATTCCTTTTATTTCTTTTTCTGCTCTGATTGCTGTGGCCAAAACTTCCAAAACTATGTTGAATAGTAATGGTGAAAGTGGGCACCCTTGTCTTGTTCCTGTCTTTAGAGGAAATGCTTTCAATTTTTCACCATTGAGGATAATGTTTGCTGTGGGTTTGTCATATATAGCTTTTATTATGTTGAGGTATGTTCCTTCTATTCCTGCTTTCTGGAGAGTTTTTATCATAAATGGATGTTGAATTTTGTCAAAGGCTTTCTCTGCATCTATTGAGATAATCATATGGTTTTTATTTTTCAATTTGTTAATGTGGTGTATTACATTGACTGATTTGCAGATATTGAAGAATCCTTGCATCCCTGGGATAAAGCCCACTTGGTCATGGTGTATGATCTCTTTAATGTGTTGTTGGATTCTGATTGCTAGAATTTTGTTAAGGATTTTTGCATCTATGTTCATCAGTGATATTGGCCTGTAGTTTTCTTTTTTTGTGGGATCTTTGTCAGGTTTTGGTATTAGGGTGATGGTGGCCTCATAGAATGAGTTTGGAAGTTTACCTTCCTCTGCAATTTTCTGGAAGAGTTTGAGCAAGATAGGTGTTAGCTCTTCTCTAAATTTTTGGTAGAATTCAGCTGTGACGCCGTCTGGACCTGGGCTTTTGTTTGCTGGAAGATTTCTGATTACAGTTTCAATTTCTGTGCTTGTGATGGGTCTGTTAAGATTTTCTATTTCTTCCTGGTCCAATTTCGGAAAGTTGTACTTCTCTAAGAATTTGTCCATTTCTTCCATGTTGTCCATTTTATTGGCATATAATTGCTGATAGTAGTCTCTTATGATCCTTTGTATTTCTGTGTTGTCTGTTGTGATCTCTCCATTTTCATTTCTAATTTTATTGATTTGATTTTTCTCCCTTTGTTTCTTGATGAGTCTGGCTAATGGTTTGTCAATTATATTTATCCTTTCAAAGAACCAGCTTTTGGCTTTGTTGATTTTTGCTATGGTCTCTTTTGTTTCTTTTGCATTTATTTCTGCCCTAATTTTTAAGGTTTCTTTCCTTCTACTAACCCTGGGGTTCTTCATTTCTTCCTTTTCTAGTTGCTTTAGGTGTAGAGTTAGGTTATTTATTTGACTTTTTTCTTGTTTCTTGAGGTATGCCTGTATTGCTATTAACTTTCCCCTTAGGACTGCTTTTACAGTGTCCCACAGGTTTTGGGTTGTTGTGTTTTCATTTTCATTCGTTTCTATGCAAATTTTGATTTCTTTTTTTGATTTCTTCTGTGATTTGTTGGTTATTCAGCAGCGTGTTGTTCAGCCTCCATATGTTGGAATTTTTAATAGTTTTTCTTCTGTAATTGAGATCTAATCTTACTGCATTGTGGTCAGAAAAGATGCTTGGAATGATTTCAATTTTTTTGAATTTACCAAGGCTAGATTTATGGCCCAGGATGTGATCTATCCTGGAGAAGGTTCCATGTGCGCTTGAGAAAAAGGTGAAATTCATTGTTTTGGGATGAAATGTCCTATAGATATCAATTAGGTCTAACTGGTCTATTGTATCGTTTAACGTTTGTGTTTCCTTGTTAATTTTCTGTTTAGTTGATCTATCCATAGGTGTGAGTGGGGTATTAAAGTCTCCCACTATTATTGTGTTATTGTTAATTTCTCCTTTCATACTTGTTAGCATTTGTTTTACATATTGCGGTGCTCCCGTTTTGGGTGCATATATATTTGTAATTGTTATATCTTCTTCTTGGATTGATCCTTTGATCATTATGTGGTGACCGTCTTTGTCTCTTTTCACAGCCTTTGTTTTAAAGTCTATTTTGTCTGATATGAGTATTGCTGCTCCTGCTTTCTTTTGGTCCCTATTTGCATGGAAAATCTTTTTCCAGCCCTTCACTTTCAGTCTGTATGTGTCCCCTGTTTTGAGGTGGGTCTCTTGTAGACAGCATATGTAGGGGTCTTGTTTTGGTATCCATTCAGCCAGTCTTTGTCTTTTGGTTGGGGCATTCAACCCATTTACGTTTAAGGTAATTACTGATAAGTATGATCCCATTGCCATTTACTTTATTGTTTTGGGTTCGAATTTATACACTGTTTTTGTGTTTCCTGTCTAGAGAATATCCTTTAGTATTTGTTGGAGAGCTGGTTTGGTGGTGCTGAATTCTCTCAGCTTTTGCTTGTCTGAGAAGCTTTTGATTTCTCCTTCATATTTGAATGAGATCCTTGCTGGGTACAATAATCTGGGCTGTAGGTTATTTTCTTTCATCACTTTAAGTATGTCTTGCCATTCCCTCCTGGCTTGGAGAGTTTCTATTGAAAGATCAGCTGTTATCCTTATGGGAATTCCCTTGTGTGTTATTTGTTTTTCCCTTGCTGTTTTTAATATTTGTTCTTTGTGTTTGATCTTTGTTAATTTGAATAATATGTGTCTTGGGGTGTTTCGCCTTGGGTTTATCTTGTTTGGGACTCTGGGTTTCTTGGACTTGGGTGATTATTTCCTTCCCCATTTTATGGAAGTTTTCAACTATTATCTCCTCAAGTATTTTCTCATGGTCTTTCTTTTTGTCTTCTTCTTCTGGGACCCCTATGATTCGAATGTTGTAGCATTTAATATTGTCCTGGAGGTCTCTGAGATTGTCCTCATTTCTTTTAATTCGTTTTTCTTTTTTCCTCTCTGATTCATTTATTTCTACCATTCTATCTTCCAATTCACTAATCCTGTCTTCTGCCTCTGTTACTCTACTATTTGTTGCCTCCAGAGTGTTTTTGATTTCACTTATTGCATTATTCATTATATATTGATTCTTTTTTATTTCTTCTAGGTCCTTGTTAAACCTTTCTTGCATCTTCTCAATCCTTGTCTCCAGGCTATTAATCTGTGATTGCATTTTGATTTCAAGATTTTGGATCAATTTCACTTTCATTATTCAGAATTCTTTATCAGGTAGATTCCCTATTTCTTCCTCTTTTGTTTGATTTGGTGGGCATTTATCCTTTTCCTTTACCTGCTGGGTATTCCTCTGTCTCTTCATCTTGTTTAAATTGCTGAGTTTGGGGTGTCCTTTCTGTATTCTGGCAGTTTGTGGAGTTCTCTTTATTGTGGCGTTTCCTCGCTGTGTGTGAGTTTGTACAGGTGGCTTGTCAAGGTGTCTTGGTTAGGGAAGCTTGTGTTGGTGTTCTGGTGGGTGGAGCTGTATTTCTTCTCTCTGGAGTGCAGTGAAGTGTCCAGTAATGAGTTATGAGATGTCTATGGGATGAGTTTGGGGTGACTTTGGGCTGCCTGTATCTTGGAGCTCAGGGCTGTGTTCCTGTGTTGCTGGAGAATTTGCTTGGTATGTCTTGCCCTGGAACTTGTCGGTCCCTGTGTGGTGCTTGGTTTCAGTGTAGGTATGGAGGCGTTTGATGAGCTTCTGTCAATTAATGTTCCCTGGAGTTAGCGTTTGGACTTAGCCTCCTGCTTCCAGTTATCGGTCTTATTTTTACAGTAGTTTCAAAACTTCACCTTCTATACAGCACCATTGATAAAACATCTGCGTTAAAGATGAAAAGTTTCTCCACCGTGGCGGCCACCCAGAGAGGTTCACAGCGTTACACGGAGAAGAGAAGAGGGAGGAGGGAGGGAGAGGTGACCCAAATGAGATGAGGTGGAATCAATAGAGGAGAGAGCAGGCTAACCAGTAATCACTTCCTTATGTGCACTCCACAATTGGACCACTCAGGATGTTCACGGAATTATACAGAGAAGAGAAAAAGGAGGAAGGAGACAGAGGTAGCCAGGCGGATAAAAGGGGGAATGAAAAGGAGGGAGACAGATCCAGCCAGTAATCAGTTCCCTATGTGTTCTCCACCATCTGGAACACACAGAAATTCGCAGAATTGCATAGAGTAGAGAGGGGTTAGGGAGGAGACACAGGCGACCTGGTGGAGAAAATGGAGAGTCCAACGAGGGAGAGAGCAGTCAAGCCAGTAATCTCACTCCCTAGTGAAAAATGGGTACTGAAGATTGGGTTCTTAAAGGTACAAAATTGGTAACAAATACATGAAAGCAAAAATTAAAAATCTAGAGTAGAGTTTGGAATTTCAAAAATACTATGTTAAAGAAAAGAAGAAGGAAAAGAAAGAGAAAAAAAAATAAGTCGCAAAAAATATAAAGAAAATATAGGTACAAAATTGATAACAAATACCAAAAAGCAAAAGTTAAAAAATCTAGATTAGAGTCTGGAATTTCAAAAATACAACGTTAAAAAAAAGAAGAAGAAAAAGAAAAAAAAAAAACACGCAAAAACAAACCAAGTCGCAAAAATTATAAAGAAAATATAGGTACAAAATTGATAACAAATACCAAAAAGCAAAAGTTAAAAATCTAGAGTCTGGAATTTTAAAAATACGATGTTAAAAAAAAAGAAGAAAAAGAGAGAATAAACAAAAAGAAACCAAGTTGCAAAAATTATGAAGAAAATACAGGTACAAAATTGATAACAAATACCAAAAAGCATAAATTAAAAATCTAGAGTTTGGAATTTCAGATATACAATGTTATATAAAAGAAGAGAAAGAGAGAGAGAGAGAGGGGAAAAAAAAGTCACAAAAATTGTAAAAAAAAAAAAATAGGTATAAAATTGATAAGAAATACCAAAAAGCTAAAATTAAAAATCTAGAGTAGAGTTTGGAATGTCAAAAATACAATGTTAAAGAAAAGAAGAAAAAAAAACAAGGTCACAAAAATTACAAAAAATGTATATATGAAGTTTGCTTTTTAAAAAAAATAGGGTCTTTTTTTTTTTGCAAAGTAATAGTAGGTTATAAAAGTGAAAATTAAAGGAATAATAGAGGACTTAAAATTTTTTCAAAAAAAAAAAAAAAAGAATGATCATAAAAATATATCTAGGGCTTTCTCTGGTTTTGTTTTGGGCATTGTGGGGTCAGTTCATTTTTGGCTAGTTCCTTGGTCCGACTTATATTTCTCAAGATCTATAGGCCCCTTCCTATGTATTCAGTTCTAACCACAGCGTTTTAATCTATTGCCTGTAGCTTCCAAAGCGGTCCCCTCTGTTATAGCTTCTTCTATTTGCTGGTCTCTTCAGTGTCTGGTTTCTGCCCTGACACAAAGGGGACGGTGGTGGCCACTTTTTTTCTTTTAGGCTCACTTGTTCAGTCGCGCTGTGGGGAGGGCGGGACGCTGCAAACAAATAACACTGGCGTGTGCTCGCAGTGCCTCAGCCACACCGGGTCTGCCCCCGCTCACGGCGCGTGTAGCCTCCCTGCCCACACTGCTCAGGCTCTAGGTTGCTCCGCCAGGAACCATCCGTGGCCGGCCCTGGGCTGCTTGCACCTCCCAGGTCCAAGCTGCTCAGGTTCAGGCACTCGGGAAGCCCTCAGAGGCGCAGACTCCGTTGGGCCAGCGTTTTGTGCCCTTCCCGGGTCCGAGCAGCTCAGGTGATGAGGTGTTTGGCGAGCGCGATTGCTGCGACTTATCGCCTCCCCATGGCTTGGTTATCTAGGTGTACAACTGGCGCACCTTCTCAGGCGGATGTTGACCGTCCAGACCCCCAAGAAGTTTTAGTTAGCAAAGAAGCCTGCTTACAGTTTTGTAGATAATGTCTCTCTGGAGCTGTGATTGCCCACTTCCGGCTCTGGCTGCCTGTCACCAGACAGGGACGGTCTGCAGCCGGCTATCTCTGTACAGTCCTTTGTTTCGTGCGCAGGCCTGGTGGTGTCTTAGGTTAGGGCTGGCTTCTCCCGTAGTAGATATCCCACAGTCTGGTTTGCTAGCCCAAATTATTTCGCTCAGATAGCGTTCGGGGTATTCAGGCCAGATCCTTATTCTAAGCGATGCAGCCCGCGCCGCGCCTCCCTGCTCAGCCCCTGATTGCTAATGGCGGATGCAGGTGTCTGCGCTGCTTCTCCGCTGGGGGAGTTACCGTAGGGCTCGTAATCTGTGGGTTTTAATTGTTTATTTATTTTCCCTCCCTGTTGTGTTGCCCTCTGTGCTTCCAAGGCTCGGCACAGATTCGGCAGTGAGGTTTCCTGGTGTTTGGAAACTTCTCTCTTTTTAAGACTCCCTTCCCGGGACGGAGCTCTGTCCCTCCCTCTTTTGTCTCTTTTTTTGTCTTTTATATTTTTCCCTACCTCCTTTCGAAGACATGGGTTGCTTTTCTGGGTGCCTGATGTCCTCTGCCGGCATTCAGAAGTTGTTTTGTGGAATTTACTGGGCGTTTAAATGTTCTTTTGAATTTGTGGGGGAGAAAGTGTTCTCCCCGTCCTACTCCTCCACCATCTTAGCTCCTCCCCCTGAAATTTCTTTTGTTTTCGCCTCCTATAATTTCTTTGTTATACTGATAAAATACAAAGGATGAAGTTCTTACAGCTAGAAAGAACTTTATTGAAGGGTATGTATTATTGGAATTCTAGCATATAAATTAAATATAGTTTTCATAGTTCACTTCAAATTAGTTTTGTATCTGTTTGTACAGAAAGTCTTCATTTAGGCAATGGTCATTTATCAGTTGAAGGTATCATTTGATAGAAATGAATGTATCTATGCCCTAAAGTTCAGATGGTAAAGCATCTGCCTGCAATGTGGGAAATTGCGCTTTGCAATCCTGGGTTCAATCTCTGTGTTGGGAAGATCCCTGGAGAAGGGAATGGCTATCCACTCCAGTATTCTTGCCTGGAGTATTCCATGGACAGAGGAGCCTGGCGGGCTACCATGCATGGGGTTGCAAAGAGTTGGACACACCTGAGCGACTAACACTTTCACCTTCACTTTCTTTCATGGTTTGTTATATGTCATATGCTATAGGAACATAAGGTGGTATTATCATCTTCAACTTGGACAGCGAGTGAGAGGGAGCAGTCTATTGTTACCAGTATGTGTGTCCCAGAGAGTGTGCAATGAGCCTCAAGTTCTTTATCAGGACAACTACTCTTGCCCTCATTCTGGGATTATTTACTCTTGGATTTGAAAGACTGTCAGATTTTAGTTAGGTTCCTCTAAGCCTGTTCTTGACTAGGCCTTGACCTTGGGCATCTGTGTTCCTCTTTACTGAGTCCAGTTTTAGCAATAATCCTAAGTGAGTTTAATAGGGTATGTGATCACTGTTAATAATTGATTTCTAAATGTATACTTGGTTTCATTTAATGTGTTTTTGTCTTCTCAGTAATTATGCAATTATGATGTAGGTGGTGGTGATGTAGATATTGGTGCCGATGCGGTGGTATTGGTGGGGATGATGTAGGTGGTGGTGGCATAGTGGGGGCATTCCTTACGTAAGGTTTCTTTTGTTCTAAGCTCTGTGATGATCTCATTTTCCCTATAATGTTCTGTCATGTTTTACTGCCTGGTGCCTAGTGGCGAGGATTGGGCTTGAACTTGAATCAGTCTGGCACCAAAGTCCACCAGAATGTGCTTCCCACACTCTTTTCATTCTCCCATGTGTGAATTCTATACGTTTTCACAGAACTGTGACACTAGCCATGGGTTCTCTGTCTGTGGGGTGAGAAGGAGGTGGTCAAACAGGTGTCAGTGATTCTTCTCACTTACCTTCACATATTTTAATATTCAGTACTTCATATAGAAGACCAAAAGCCCTTTCTGAAGCACCGTTCATAGCGAGTGTTGGGACCATCTTGTATAGGCAGTTTTCTTTGGCTGGAGCTATCTCGAGTGGCTGCATGAAGAGAGAAGTGTAATCGAAATCAGATAAACCTCCCAGTAGGTTAGTACATAGATAAATCATCGTCCTTCTTACTCTCAGGCTGTGCCTCTGCATTGCTCATAAGGGATTGTACAATCAACTAGAAAATGTATAAATGTTTATCTAAAATACCATAACCGGAATGCTCAAGCCTTATTGCCACTTTATTGAGGTTTGGTTTTCCTGCTACAGAGCTACCATTTTGATGGCCTATAAATGCCAGAATTTTAGCAGTCTTTGGTTTCCTTTCACCAAATTAATTTCCCATGTAGAACCTGCCTGCCGCACACGGGACGGGAAAGATGCGTGTCGTGTGTGTGCTCAGCGCCGTGCTCACCCCGTCTTCCCGAAGCCCTCCTACGGGATTGTCACCAGTTCTGAGAGGCAGGAGGTGCTGGAGGCTTCATTTCTTTGTTTGTGTTCAAAATGTTTCCAGAAATGGCCAGAGGAGTTTGACTGGCTTTGGCTTTTCTGAGCCATTACTACCTTTCAAGATCACTAGCTCAGCATGTTGGGTGCGGCTTCCTTCCACCCTCATCCTGACCCCTTGTTCCACTTCTCTTACTGTGGAACATATCTATTACCAACTAGCCTTGTTCAGCCTTATTCATTTGGCAGCTGTGGTCATTCAATTAATTCCTTCTTTCTGTTCTCTATGTTTTAATTACCCCAGGGATCTGGTATTCTGAAGAATGTTACTTTTGGCCAGCTTGATGAGTGCTGGAAATTCTTGGCTCTTCATAGCTCTGGGTTAGTTAGCTTTGCAGGGCTGGGGAAGGGAATTCAGGGTAAGAACTAGAAAATTATTGGACCTTACTTGCTGGGAAACCTGATGTCAGTTAACATTTTAAAAGAATTTTGCATTTTCCTTGTTCTTTATCGTTTTTAATTAGTCTATCTGAGTGATATTCTTAAGAGAACATTCAGAATTATTTCCTGTGTTTTACAACTACAGACATTAGAGGCTCAGCATATGAATTTGCAGGGAGTCTCTTTTTGGGGCTAAGAAATGAAATGCTGTTTTACCTGGCCTTGCCTGCTTATCACCTTCTCATTTCTTCCTTACCTCCAGACAGCTCATCCTGCTGAGCCAATATGCAGTAAGCGTGCTTTTGAAATGGTTTTATGTTCATGAGCAGTACATAGCCTGCTGGAATCTTCATAATGTGTTTGGCGTGGGTTTCAAGGTAGCCCAAAATCTTCGTATCAGGACTTATATCTTACAGGGTATCAGAGGAGGCAAGGAAGGCATTGTATTAGAGAAAAAAACCCTTATATTAGGGAAACTAGAGTTTGACATAGCTTTGTCTGAAACACATGAAGAGTGATGAGTATATGTCTGTACATGTGTGAATTTCTTCTTTGCATGTGGCTCTCTACATGTTTCACATTATGCATATGTGGGCATCTGTCACTGTCTTGCTTTATATTTTGTTTTTGAATAAGTACATCAAAAGTCCCCAAAAGATGGTAGTAAAATTTATTGTTTGAAACAGACATTAGCATCTATAGACCTAGACCATTTGAATCAAGCTAGGTCAACATCTCACATCTTATTTTACTAAAGTTTAGGACCAGTACTACATTGAAAGGGGCTGTGATGTTAAGAGGCTGAAGTTACAAATACTGGCTGTCTTTGGGTCAGTTAACTATGTTTTATTTTTTTGGATGTTGATTATAAATTACATATCCATGTAAATAAGTTGTGGTCAGCCATCTTAAGATATCTATCTTTTATATTAAAAGGAACTTGGCAAAAGAATGTGTGCATATTAGTGTAAAATCATATCCTATCCTCTTTCATTAAAAACAAAAAACAGTTAAACTTCATGCCTTACATCTGTAAAGTCATTTTTGGATACAGAGGAAGGAGCCTTAAATAGTTGATTCAGTATTAACCAAATACAAGGAATTTGAAGCATCTTTCTACCACCTATAGATGGTAGATCCTCATTGAATCACTTTACCTGTTAAAGCATTATCTCTAAGAGTTTATTATGTCATTAGAAATAAACTTGAGAATTATTATCATTAAATAGAAACTTTCTTAGTTATTTATGCATTTTAAAGACATTCCCTGCCCCCTTTCCCATGCTTGTCTTGACCGCTGCCAGTGCATTTAGCACATCCTTACACTTGCAGAATTATAAGTAGATCTTATCACAGATTGTGTATCTGTAGATTTAATGTCTTCAGGACTCAGCATCAGCAAAAGCGGAACAAGTTCTTGGTCTTTACATTTCATTTAAACATGAATTGACATTGTCAAAGTCATTTGAACAAAAATCCCAACATCAAATATCTTAGTGAAGGCACCTGAAGGGGCAAATTATGACCAGATTATGAGCAACTAATCTTCAAGTTCGCGAAGGCGTGCTGGCTTAGGAAAAGCTGTGTGCCGGTGTCAAGTGGGCCATGATAGTTTGTTTGGAATGCGTGCTGTGGCGTTTATGCTGAAATACTCGGATGTGCGTTCTCACCTGCTGTCGTCTTCAGCTCTCTGAAAGTCAGAGTAAATCATGATAACAGAACACTTTTTTGCCCTTCATGTTGAGTTGCAAGTTTTTTGTTCCCCTCTAATACTACAGTTTACTTCTATGTATGGCCTTTGAAAGGAAGAGGTAGGACCCCAAATCTTAAATTGAATCATTAGATAATAATTGCCTTTCACTGAGCTTGTTTGTAGGGCGTGTTGCTTTTGACGTTGTTACTTGGCTGTTGGCCAAAGTTAGTTCTGCTCTGCAGTGGGCAGTCTTAACTGTAGCCCTTGTGAGACCTTCTAGGCTATGCCGTATTTCTGACTTTGCACTTGCTGAGTACCTGAGTTTTCAGCTCTTTTGGGCCAACAGTTGGTGGGCTGGCATTATCTGATTAAAAAAAAGTGGCATGTTGTCATGGGGCATTTGGAGGATGAGACATGTTTTTGTTGAAATATATTTGAATAGTTTAATATTCCCATCTTTATTTGGGGATAAGTCTAATTCTTTTTCTTTACAGTATTGTTAGTTTCTACCATACAGCAAAATGAACCAGCCATCCACATACATATTTCCCTTCCCCTTTGGACTTCCTTCCCATTCAGGTCACCACATTGAATTAAGTAGAATATCCTGTGCTATACAGTAGGTCCTCATTAGTCATCTTTTTATACATAGAATCAATAGTGTATATGTGCTAATCCCAATTTCCCAATTCCTTGCACCCACCCTTCCATCTCCTTGGCATCTATATATATTTGTTCTCTGCGTCTGTGTGTCTATTTCTGCTTTGCAAATAAGATCTTACATATTCAGGTACAAGGTTTCTTAGCATCTACAGGTAGCCCAATTCTGCAACCTCATGGTTATGTGTTCACCCGAAACAACATGTAGAATCAAATAGCCTCTTAATTAAAGCACAGTTTGGTCAGAAGCCTAATTTATATGACAACAGCAATCATAAGAAAAAAAGCAATTATGAAGGACATTTTCCCCTAAATAAACTCCCAAGTTTTATTTAAATTTAAGGGCAGAGATCAATTTTGAGGGTTTCTTTTTTCCCCATGAACATAGAACTCGAAGTTTATAGTCATTCTGTTGTCTTTCTCAAAACACTTGTTTGATGGCAACGTACTAGGCAAGCACCCTGCCTCTTTCTTAGAGGTGCTGAAGGCATTGTTGGTGCTCAGTTCATGTTTAATAATAACATTAGTCAGGGTTGAAATGTGGCTGGCACACCAGGGTTAATGCCAGCATTCTTAGGAGAAGGGTGATTGGCATTTTAATCAGTGCAAATGTTCAGAACCTTTGTCTGAATGACTGTATTTCCAGCTCTTCAGGTTTCCCTGTTCTGTGGTTCAGCACCGATTCGGAGGGGACAGCTCCATCTACTGAAGGCCCATTTCAGAATGACTCCTTCCATTGAGTTCAGTGATTTTCCTTCTGCGCAGCTTGTTGAGTTTCCTTTGGATTTACAAGCTTCGGTGGAGGTTATGCTGAAACTAATAATTTGGTCATTTCAAAACCAGATTCCTTGTCATTTTGCTTAGCACTTACATCCAAAGGAGTTATCAGAGAGCATTCTTAATATACTCTATTTAATAGTCATGTTTTATTGGGACCTAGGTAGATGGTAAAACTGCCCTTAGGAAAATGTTGCTGTAGATAGTCTTTCTTTAGTCATCCCTAGCTTGGATCTCCTTCCATACCCTCACGTTGGCATTTTATTCTTGATGCCATGGATACTTGAGAAGTGACACTTTGGTGTCACATTGAAGCTTGACTTTGTTTAGCCGCTTTGGCTGCCTCTGGGATATTGTACAAGTGAAGTGATTTTTGTAAACCTCAGTTTCCTCATAGGGACTTGTGGGCCGTGCTTACTGAGTTTGGACTTTGTTGGAAGGACAGTGGAGCTTGTGAAGTTTTAAACATGGGACTGTTCATAATTGTAGTGCAGGTGAGACTAAGTATGTCAGTGCCCAGGACTCGAGCTATGGAGCCCCTTCAGAGGCTGCCAGTGCTGCCAAGGGCTGCATGACCCAAGATGCCTTTTCTAGAGTTGGCTTACATTGTCTGAGCAGTGAGAGAGCAGAAAGGCCAGGCCATCTCAGCCAGGCTCTGGGTGACTCTGGAGGGCCATCTTAGCCCCATGGCTCCACCTAGTGTCAGCTGGCGCATCGCTTGGCCTTTATTGGGGCCTAACATCTCTCTTTCTTAGCTCCATCTGGCTTTTATTACTTCTCTGAGAAAGGAAGCTGGGTGTTAATCTCAAGAGTCATCTTGGTAAACATTCTGTACGCCAAACTCTGTCTCAGAGTTGTGTTTTCTGGGCATCCCGGTTTGGGAGTTTGGAAGATACAGATTAAATTACAGATTTTGGATGGTTTCCTGTAGTTACAAGGGGTCACCAAGATGATTTGAGCCCAAAAGTAGTATGCTGAAAGCAGTGTATGAGGATGTTTGATCTGACTTCCATATGGATCACACAGGGGAGAGTCTGGAGTAATAATTTTGAGATTGAATAAAGCAAGAGTTAATACGTACTAATGAAACAGGGGAAGAGAAATGGAGTTTTGCCACTTACCAGCTGTGTGGCCTTGAGAAATTCCTTAGTCTCTTTAAGCCTTAGATTTATGCTCTGTAAAGTGAAGGAATTAATATAGATATCATAAAGCTATTGAGAGGATTAAATGAGTTAATGTCAGGCCCATATTTTGATGCTTAGTAAGTGGTACTTCCTGTGAATAGATTTGTTAATCACCATCACATCACTGCGTGTCATATACACAGACACACACCCCTTCCACACCCCTTCTCCTGAACACATAGTTGTCTTTTGGCTAGAAACCTTTCAGCTTTGCCTTTCGTGAATTCAAAGAATTGTGGGGTAGTCAAGAGCTTCTCCTTTGTTGCGGTGCTTCCCTCTCACTTTCTGCCCTTTATCTTCCCACAGTGCACGCAGCGGTCCAGAGCATATTATGTTCTTCATGCTTCTTTGCTCGTGTATGTGCTTTTTACTCTTGCTGATGTGCCCTGGTGATGCTCTGGTCCATCTGGATTTATCCTAGGGTAAATCTGGTAAACTTTCAGAGTTTCTGCCTGGATAACCTACTCCTTGAAAAATCGACTTCCTAGTCTGTGTACGGTATACATTTCTGTTTCTTAGCCTCAGGACTCTGTGTGGTAATTTTGTGTTTTCTTAACCATCTTCGTTATCACCTTCTTGGACCCAGTTCCATCACTTCATGGCAAATAAATGGGGAAACAATGGAAACAGTGACAGACTTTATTTTCTTGGTCTCCAAAATCACTGCAGATGGTGATTGCAGTCATGAAATTAAAAGACACTTGCTCCTTGGAAGAAAAGCTATGACCAACCTAGACAGCATATTAAAAAGCAGAGACATTACTTTGCCAACAAAGGTCCATCTAGTCAAAGCTGTGGTTTTTCCAGTAGTAATGTGTGGTTGTGAGAGTTGGACTGGCAAAGAAAACTGAATTGATGCTTTTGAACTCTGGTGTTGAAGAAGCCTCTCCAGAGTTCCTTGGACTGCAAGGAGATCCAACCAGTCCATCCTAAAGGAAATCAGTCCTGAATATTCGTTAGAAGGAGTAATGCTGAAGTTGAAACTCCAGTACTTTGGCCACCTGATGTGAAGAACTGACTCCTTGGAAAAGACCTTGATGCTGGGAAAGAGTGAAGGCAGGAGGACGACAGAGGATGAGATGGTTGCATGGCATCACCAACTCAATGGACATGAGTTTGGGTAGGCTCCAGGAGTTGGTGATGCACAGGGAGGCCTGGCATGCTGCAGTCCATGGAGTTGCAGAGAGTCGGACATGACAGCAACTGAACTGAACCCAGCGCTTATGTTTTGCCTATGTTTTGCCTCTCATCAATCCGAATAGTATTTATGACACATCACTCACTTGCTCATTTGTGTCCTGCTCTTTGTGACCCTATGAATTGTAGCCCACCACACTCCTCTGTCCGTGGGATTTTCCAGGCAGTAATACTGGAGTGGGTTGCCATTTCCTGTGGCATGTCAGAGGCACTCAGTAAATGTTCACTGAAAGTAGGTTGATGAAAGATTCTGGGTGGTACCAACTGTGGTCAGATTCTCATGAGGTTGAGTCAGCTTGGCTGTAGCCCTGACACGTTCCCAGAATCTGGGGTTCCGCACAGTGCCGGGGTGCGTGTGCTCTGTGTTACAGCAGCACTTGCTTTGGCAACTCACAGGTCTGCTTTGCAGGTCAGTGACTTGCAACTCAGAATCTTGGGTTAGTAGAAGCCCTGAAACCTTATCAGCTGTACCTTGTGACTTCAAGATGTCTTGTCAGCCGATGGCTTTCTTGTCCTGAGAGGTCTGAAATGAGAACAAGTCTGCTTTCATTCTCTGATGAGGAAATGTCTTTGGATTAGCTTTGTAAAAAAGTTCTCCTTTGATTTAGCTTGTTCTCTCAGATTTATAATCTTAGCCCCTCACAGACTTACACATTCTTTACTTTTTGGTCAGTTTGGGGGAGAGAATTTTTAAGCTATAATTGTAAGAAAATGAGTAAAATTGGCTTCAATAAGTCATTATTATAGTATTTACTAATTACCAACCAAATATCCTACAAGTTGACTACAGTATTTTGAGTCTAAATAATAAAGTAGATGCTAAAAGAAATTGGAAAGTGAGAAAGAGAGGCTAATATTTTTTTATCTTAGAATAATATGTTTATCCTAAGATAAGTATGTTTATTTTAATATTAAATAACAGTCAGCATCTAAGATAAAATGTCCAGAAAGTGAAAGTGAAGTCACTCAGTTGTGTCTGACTCTGTGCAACCCCATGAACTGTAGCCTACCAGCTCCTCCGTCCTTGGGATTGTCCAGGCAAGAGTACTGGAGTGGGGTGCCATTGCCTTCTCCAGGAGATCTTCCCTGACCCAGGGATTGAACCTGGGTCTCCTGCATTATAGGCAGACGCTTTACTGTCTGAGAAATGTCCAGAGGTAGTAGTAATTTAAGACATAGTTGAGAAAAGCAATATAACTTTCACCCCAGCTCTTTTTGGGGAGGGTTGCAGTTTCAAACATTGAAAAATCCTGAAAGAGTCATATAATAAAAACTAATATATCCTTCACCTAGATTTGCCACTTCTTAACATTTCCCAATATTTAATTTCTGTCCCTCTGTGAATGTATACATATTATGTTGTATGTATATACATATCTGTACAAAACGATAGAAATACTTATGTATTTATAACACACATGACGTAGCACATACTAGGACCCTTTGCTGCTGCTGCTGCTGCTGCTAAGTTGCTTCAGTCGTGTCCGACCCTGTGCAACCCCATAGATGGCAGCCCACCAGGCTCCCCCTCCCTGGGATTCTCCAGGCAAGAACACTGGAGTGGGTTGCCATTTCCTTCTCCAATGCATGAAAGTGAAAAGTATCCAACTCTTAGCAACCCTATGGACTGCAGCCTACCAGGCTCTTCCATCCATGGGATTTTCTAGGCAAGAGTACTGGAGTGGGGTGCCATTGCCTTCTCTGATTAGGACCCTTTACTCCTAAATATTTTAGCCTATATCTTCTTACAGTAAGAGCACTTTTTTACATAGCTTTAGTATCATTTTCACATGCAACTTAATACTGATGTTATTATGAATACAGTCATATTATTTAATATGCAGTCCATATTCAAATTTCACTGATTATCCTACGATATTTTTTACTTTTTGCTTTTAGGAATAATTTGGGATCCACACAAGGGTTGTTTATTGCAGTTTGGTTTGTCCTGCTTATTTAACTTCCTTTAGTCTAGAATAGTCCTTTCACCTTTCTTGTTTTTACAAGATATTTTTGAAGAAGTCCAGTCTACGTGTTTTGTAAGAATATTCCACATCTGGATTTGTCTAAATAATTCTTCCTGATTAGATTCAGTTTGGCAAATTTTGGCAAGAATACTGTAGAGGACATGTATATTTTCCATTATGTCATTGCAGGAAGTATATTTATTGTGTTATTGGTGATGCTGAGTTTGATCTCTTAAGTATTTCTTCCAGTTGTCTGTTTTGAGACGTATCTCCTTCATAATTAGTAAGCTATCTATAGAGTGGTACTTACAGACTATTTGCTTAACCTCTTACTAGTCTATTACCAAATTGTTGTTGATTTTTGCCTGAATCAGTTATTAGATTGATGATTATAAAATGAAAATAGAGATTTGAAAGTAATTTATCAGTTAATGATTAGCGGAGGTAAGAGTGGATTTGATAGATAATAAACCTAGAGCTGTTGGCTATTGATTTGGACAAAATTAAAATTAAATGTCCGCCTCCTACTGTATAGAAAAATGAGTTATGGGTCTAAATGTGAAAAGCCAAACTCTAAAACTTTGTTAGGGGTAAACCACAATGCATATTTTCATGACATTGTGATTGGGAAGAATAAGATACAGAAATCACAAGCCCTAAGAGAAAAGACTGACATTTTGGAATAAATTAACATAAAAATCTTCATTCTAATAAAAAGCATTAAAACAAGATGAAAAGGCAGATGATAGACTAGGAGTATTATGTTTGCAACTCTTCTTTGTGATCACAGTTAAGCATTCAGAGTTCAGAAAAAAGTCCTCAAATCAATAAGGAAAAGACAAACTACTCAGTAGAAAATGGGCAAAGGATATGACTAAGCATTTCATAGAGGAAGAAGGCTGAATGGTCAATTTATCTAAGATGCTCAACATTGCTAATAATCAGGGAAATGAAAAGTAAGACCCTGGTGAGATTCCATTTTACACCTATTGATTGGCAAAACCTAATAAGTTTGCTAACACCAAGTGCTGGCAAGGATGAGAAGAAAACAGGAGCTCTTGTACATGACTGATGGGAATAAATTGCTGTTTGATTTTTAGTGATCAATCTGAAAATACCTGGTACAGTTGAAAATGTGCATATTTCACAACTCAGTTCAGTTCAGTTGCTCAGTCGTGTCTGACTCTTTGCAACCCCATGGACTGCAGCACGCCAGGCTTCCTTGTCCATCACCAACTCCTGGAGCTTACTCAAACTCATGTTCATCAAATCGGTGATGCCATCCAACTATCTCATCCTCTGTTGTCCCCTTGTCTTCCTGCCTTCAATCTTTGCCAGCATCAGGGTCTTTCCCAATGAGTCAATTCTTCATATCAGGTGGCCAAAGTATTGGAGTTTCAGCTTCAGCATCAGTCCTTCCAATGATTTCCTTTAGGATGGACTGGTTGGATCTCCTTGCAGTCCAAGGGACTCTCAAGGGTCTTCTCCAACACCACAGTTCAAAAGCATCAATTCTTTGGCGCTCAACCTTCTTTATGGTCCAACTCCATACATGACTACTGGAAAAACCATAGCTTTGACTAGATGGACCTTTGTTGGCAAAGTAATGTCTCTGCTTTTTAATATGCTATCTAGGTTGGTCATAGCTTTTCTTCCAAGAAGCAAGCGCCTTTCTTTTTTGAGCAAGCATCTTTTAATGTCATGGCTGCAGTCACTGTCTGCAGTGATTTTGGAGCCCCCCAAAATAAAGTCTCTTACTATTTCCATTGTGGGAGACTGATCTGATAAAGTGCCTGAAGAACTATGGACAGAGGTTTGTGACATTGTACAGGAGGCAGTGAGCAAAACCACCCCCAAGAAAAAGAAATGCAAAAAGGCAAAATGGTTGTCTGAGGAGGCCTTACAAATAGCTGTGAAAGGAAATGAAGCGAAAGGCAAAGGAGAAAAGGAAAGATATCCCCATTTTGGGGGAAGGAAATGGCAACCCACTCCAGTATTCTTGCCTGGAGAATCCCATGAACAGAGGAGCCTGGTGGGCTACTACTGTTCATGGGGTCACAAAGAGTCAGACGCGACTGAGTGACTAAGTACGTACCCATTTGAATGTAGAGTTCCAAAGAATAGAAAGGAGAGGTAAGAAAGCCTTCCTCAGTTATCAAAGCAAAGAAATAGAGGGAAAAAATAGACTGGGAAAGACTAGAGATCTCTTCAAGAAAATTAGAGATACCAAGGGAACATTTCATGCAAAGATAGGCACAATAAAGGACAGAAATGGTATGGACCTAACAAGCAGAAGATATTGAGAAGAGGTGGCAAGAATACACAGAAGAACTGTACAAAAAGGATCTTCATGACCCAGATAATCACTATGGTGTGATCATTCACCTAGAGCCAGACATCCTGGAATGTGAAGTCAAGTGGGCCTTAGGAAGCATCACCATGAACGAAGCTAGTGGAGGTGATGAAATTCCAGTTGAGCTATTTCAGATTCTTAAAGATGATGCTGTAAAAGTGCTGCACTCAATATGCCAGCAAGTTTGGAAAACTCAGCAGTGACCACAGCACTGGAAAAGGTCAGTTTTCATTCCAGTCCCAAAGAAAGGCAATGCCAAAGAATGCTCAAACTCCTGCAAATTTCACAACTCAACCATTGTAAATTCTTTTAGGGTTCAGAAAGTTGTCACACGTGTAAAATCAGGAGACATATATAGAGATGTTCATTGTAGTATTACTTCAAATAGAAAAAAATAGAAGAGTTAGTGAATATAGTGTAATTTATCTCCCCATGCACTGGAACAGTTAAGGTAAACTAGTTATTCTAAATAAACATAGTACTAAGTGAATAATCTGTAAGAGATTATATGTGTAAATTAATTTATAAATGGATATATGTAATATAATTATAACCTAATACATGTATACCATGTTTATATGTATAAAGATAAACCAGCCTCATTAAGATCCAATCCAGATATCATACAGTTCACCTCTACTAAGTGTACAGTATTCAGTGGCTTTTAGTATATTCAGAGTTGTGCATCTATCATTGCAGTCAATTTTAAAACATTTTCTTCACTCCTAAACCCTTCACTGCCAGCCCCACCCCAAGTCTCCCATCTTCTCTAGTCCTGGGCAACTGTTAATAATCTGCTTTCTGTTCTTATAGATTTGTGTATTCTGGATATTTCAGGTAAATGAATTCACATGATATGTGTTTCTTTGTGACTTGCCTGTTTCAGATAGATCATGTTTTCAAGGTTCATTCCTAATGTAGTGTGTTATCAGTCCTTCATTTCTTTTTATTGCCAAATACTATCCCATTGTATGGATATGCCACCTTTTATTTATCCATTCATAAATTGATGGGTGTGTGGGTTATTTCCACTCTGTGACTATTTAGAATGTTGCTATTAACATTGTGTACAAATTTTTGTATGGACATGTGTTTTCATTTCTCTTGAGGTACATACCTAGGAGTGGAATTGCCAGACTACATAGTGACTGAACTCCGTTTGAACCTCCAAACTGTTTCCCAAAATGGCTACATCCTTTTACATTCTCCCCAGCAGCATATGCTGGCAACACTTTCTGCTTATACTTGTTGACACTTGTTACTCTCTGTCTTTATTATAAACATTCCAGTGAAGCAGCGTCTCATTGTGGTTTTGACATATTTTCTTGATAACTAATGATGTTGGTCATTTTTTACATGTGTTTATTGATTATATATACATCTATAAAGCATAGAGAATATTACTATGTATTGTTTCTCAATGCTTATATGTATAGTCAAAGTGTAAAAATGGGAAGAGATGGGAGAATGGAACTATAGCTATATTTGTATCATTTTACATCTTAAATAATGAAAGAAAGACATGACATAAGTAAATATTAGCATTTGTTAAATCATGGTGGTAGATACATAGTTATCTGTTAAATTTATATTTATTTTTGTGTATATGTATATAAAACCCTATATCTCTCTATATTTTATATGTAAAGGCAACCATAGAAAAATGATAGTTGATGTGAGAGTAGACAATTTTTCTGAGGAAGAATAAGAAAATGGAAATCCCAGGAATGCTTTGGTGTGTTTTGGTGAGATAGGAGAAACAGAGATAAAAACTGATCCAAAAGGTTTAAGTTGTCAAATGATGTATTAGTACAGAAACCATGTAGGGGTTGTCAGCAATGTCACATGTTGCCGAAAGGAAGAGAATGTGGTCTTGTTAAATAAAAACAGCGAGACCTTTTATTTGGTAATCAGTTCATTAATGTTTTCCAAGGATGGAGTTTTTTTATTTTAGAAGTGAAAGTTCAAATTTAAAGTGTAGTGGGGAAACAATATATGGTATGTGAGCTTGATTAAGACACAGTAAGAAGGTTGTCAGTGAATTGAAGGAGTGCAGCAAGGCAGGAGCTTAAAAGGAAAGATGGATCAAACAACTTGAGCCTGTGCATCAGGCTTGTACAGTACTTGACCATCATTTGTGGGAACAGCTTAGAATTTCTAAGTGCCACAGCAGCAGTGCTGTTCTGATTTAGAAATTCAGGACTGAATGCTACTTTATTCACATCTTCTCTCCTTCCTCCCTCGTTAAAAACATGATTTTATTTGCCTATGTGGCTCTTTCTAGCTCAGGATCCTTTGGGTGAGGGAATGATGGGTTATCCGTCTTTGTACCTCTGCCAACCACAGTATTTTGCATGTGTTAGATGCATGAATGATATACCTTAACTTAAAAAGAACAACTTTTTCGACATGGAGACACTTAATGGGAAAACCATCAAAGTGATGGAACGATTGATGAACGTGTATACAGAGTGCAAACAAAACACTTAACTTGTGGTCCGTAAATGTCAGTATTCCCTCATGGCGCCTTCCCCTCCTGGACATTGGAGAGGAAAAATTAAGGAAAACCAATCAAGAAGACTCAGAAAGGTTGGCAGAGATCAGTATGGGATGGAGGGAGGGAGCAGAAGGCAGTGTTGGAGGGAGAGGAGAAATGATGACAGGTTGCGTAGTCGGTGACCTCCATGGGGTGAAGTCAGGTCCTGCGCTGATGGAGGAAGCAATGTGGGTATTGAAGGGAGTGAAGAGCCTTTGGAATATCTTTGTGTGAGTGAAGAAATAAAAGGCCAATGGCTAAATGCATTGTATGGTAACATTGAGAGTTCACTTGAATTTAGATATTAATAGTCTGAATGAAAACATCTTTGTGAATATGCGATTTTAATGCCTTGGAAGCTGGAGTTGAGGAAAAGCATACACAATACGTAATATCAGGGGGATTCGCAGGGCTGCAAAGGAAAGATTTGGTGGAGATACAGGCATTTCATTTTAAATATTTGAACAGGCCCCATATCAATAAGTAATTCTTTTAATTCTATTTTATTAGAAGACTAAACTGAGGCTAAAGAGTTGGAGTAAGATTCCTGCTCAGTGAAAAAGCAAAAACTTACCAATAATGGGAGCTATCTGATATTGGAATATTCTATTTTGAGAGATGGGCGTTTCCCACCATGGGGAAGGATTCAGAGAGAGGGTGAGATTTGAAGATGGAAGATCTGATGGCATGTCAGCTGAAAACCTTTTTAACACTTAAAGTGTTAAAAAGGTTTTATGATCAAAAGGTTGGTGGGGTAAGAAGATCTAGTTTGTAGTTAAGAGCAGAAAAAAAATTTAGTGACCGTGAGGCCAGTCCAGTAGATTGGACATCCATTGTAGCCAGAAAAGAGCCAAAGATCTAAGACAGCCGGGGACCATCCATGCCGTAGTTGCAAGCTTTTTTCTGCCTCCTTACTCTTAACATTATCAATATAGTCTTACCAGTTATGGCTTCATTACTTGCAGTCTTGCTCAACCAGCCTATCTCATCAGGGCATTTAGGCTCCATGTGCTCTCACTCTCATTTAAAATTTCATTTTAGAGTGAATTAACTTCTTTGAAATATGAACCAAGGAGTTTTAAATTTGTTGCTGGATTTCACATGGGATACCCAAACATTTTAAATACATTTCCAGTTTTTGCCTGATTTTCTTTTCACTGACATCAGTCAATAGGTGAATTTTTGGTTTTGAGTGAAGATTACTATTACTAATGTAAATTTCCCATTTTTATTATGAATTCTGAAATAATAACTACTTCCTCACTTTACTACCGCATTTCATCTCCTCTTAGTAGTTTTGTCAGTTTTATTCATCTCAGGGAGAGAACGTCAGATGCTCTAGGAAGTCCAGGACAAGGGACAACTGATTCACACATAATTCACAGGTTGGTTTCTTTCTTGGCTCAGTGTTAAGTATATGTAAGCTGTAAGCTGTGATCTTGTAGGATCCCAAAGTCAACCAATTCTTTTTTTTTGGATGTGGTACATTATGTCTGGAAATTTAGTATTGATTATTGTGGTTTCTCTTGCTTGATCTCAGTGCAAAAGGACTGGGAAAGTAGCATGAATCAGGTTTGCCAGTTAGCTCTTTTTGCTTGCTTGCTTTGTGCGTTGGTTTCTAGAGAACACTGAATACTCTGTCTCTTTCATGCCATGCTGCAAAGATACTATTGACTTAAAAGTTCGAATATTGATGAAAAACACTGTGTTAGAAATTACTAAGAAGAATATCTACAATGTATTATACAGAGGTTGGTGAAGTATTGGAGTGAAAAAACTGCGTCACTACATTGATTCTTTTGGGGTAAGGATGGGGACTACAATCTTAAAGGAACCACAACAGAATCTTTGGTTGAAACTTTTCTAAATATGCATAGTCCATGTCCTGAACCTCTGCCATAGCCATCACTCCTGGGATTCTACTTTTTCTTTATCCTACTTTGAATCACTATATATACTCATTATCTGTAACTGCTGTTAGGATTATTATGATTATTGTTAGATACAAGGTGAATATACTCTGGGGCTAGGAGACCATTGTAATTGGTTGCCTAGCTATTTTATAGCAAACTCTTAGGTAGGATATAAGATTAGATAAAGCCCTCATACATAATAAGCTTTTAGAATTTTAATTAAAAATGAAACAAGAATGGACACTTATGGGGAAATACTGTAAGGATGTTATTTTCAGTGTTGAGAAAAGGTCATCTTTGACTGTGTTCAGAAGTGATATTCAATATGGAAAGAGGTTCACTGTGCTTTTCTTGGTACGAGTGAATTTAGGGAGTGCTGAGCAACAGAAGACACAAAAGAGACTCCTGAAAAGCTATTTCAAGTAGCAGGATGTTGAAGCAAAGTAAAAGAAGGTAGAGTAGTAATTTCAAGAAAATAACAGGGAGGTTTTAATTTGAGGGACATCGGAGGAATCATCTAGTGAAAATTTTGTTGATTATGGAATAACAGCACGGGGGCAGATGAACTGATGTATGGTCTGTAGGATTGGGAAAAGGTGCTGAAACAACAGAAAAGGGGGTTCATGGCATAGAACAGATTAAAGGCCTACTTACTTAGATACTCGTGTTTGAAATCCTCCAGTTCTTTAAGTTGGTATTTGTCATTGAAAGTATTAAGTTTTTTATACCTTACAGTCTTCCAGTTATAAATAGGTACAGTCTTCCAGTTATAAAATAAATAAATCTTGGGATATAATGTACAGCGTGGGGTATATAGTTAATAATACTCTATTATATATGTTAAAGTTGCTAAGAGAGTAGGTCTTAAAAGTTCTCTTCATGGACACAAAAATTAACTGTGTGTGGTGGATGTTAACTAGACTTACTGTGGTGATCATATATGTGTGTGTGTATGTATGTGTGTGTATGAATACATGGAAGGAGAGTCATCATATTAAATCTGAAACCAATATAATATGTATATTTTATAATAATATATCAGTTGTTCAGTCACTGAGTCGTGTCCTACTCTTTGTAACTCCATGGACTGCAGCACGCCAGGCTTCCCTGTCCTTCACCATCTCCTGGAGTTATATCAGTTATATCCCAATTAATTTTTTATAAAGTTTTAAGAACCAACAGTAAAGAACTTTACCACCTGTCTAAGGTGTTTTGATATGAAGCAGATTTAAAAAGAAAAAGTCTGAATGACTGATACCAGGAAGGTAATAGTGCATGATCAGATGTAGCCAGTTCTGAAGTGTTCACTGAGTACTGTCTTGGGAATCTTGGTGTTTATGGTTGCTGTTTAAAGAATTTTGTAGTCTGACTCAGACCAGAGCAACTTGAAAGGTCAACCCAAATGGAGGACAACATAGATTGGTGTCAGAGGAACCCTGCTGCTATCCAGAGTGGGTATCTCTGGTCTCAGGCCCCAGTCCGGAGCTACTATATTGGTTTTCTGTGGCTGCCTTACAGATGGCCACAATCTGAGAGAGGTGAAGCAGCACATACGTTAATTATCTATTGGTTTCTGTGGGTCAGTGGTCCTGGCAGCTTAGCTGGCTCCTCTATCAGAGTCTCTCACCAGGCTGCTGCCAAGGGGTTGGCCAGGGCTGGGTTCACCTTGGAGGATCCATAGGAAAGATGGTGTTTCCAGTCTTTGTTGGCTGAGTTCAGTCTCCTCGATGCTCTAGAATTCAAGGTGGTTTGCTTCTTCAGAGCCAGCTGACAATGGAGACTGACTGACTAGTAGAGAGTCAGTTTCCCATGAAGACAGAGTCTTAAAGAATGTGATTTAACATCTTGTCATCTTTATCACATTCTTCAGCTAAAAGCAAGTCACAGGACCAACTTACACCCAAGGGGAGGGAATTATACAAAAGTGTGGGCAACAGGACAGGGGAATCGTGGGGACCCCCTTGAAGTCTGTCTTTGACATGTACATGGACCTGAGTTTGGGTGAATTCCAGGAGTTGGTGATGGACAGGGAAGCCTGACGTGCTACAATTCATGGGGTCGCAAAGAGTCGGACACGACTGAGCGACTGAACTGAACTGAAATCAGTATCTACATTTGAACTGTACTCCCCCAAGTGATTACATTTTAAGAAGCAGAGTTCTAGATGGTAGCAATCAAAAGAGTTTGATTTAGTGGGGAGAAGAAGATTCTTTGGGCATGGCTTGGCTGGGTCGACTTTTATGACCAGCAAGATAGTTTGTTGTATAAAGTCTTAGTCACATCGGAGAACTTACTGTATCTCTTAACACTACCCCACCCCACCACCTCCAGGTAGCATAGTGTTTTCACTTTTGTGATATTGTTGGCCACTTCTCTCTTTGAGAGTCTGTGGGTTCGTAACTTTGACTTTTTGAAAAGAAGTTGTCCTTTTCCCTGATTCTGTTTTGATCGTGAGAGTTGATGGGTAGTTTTTGGATTGGAGATTTTTCTCTGCCCTGATAGCTGAGCAACCTATGGAAAGTCAGTGGATCATCCTTGGCCTCAGTTCTCTTGTATGTGAGTCTGTCACTTGTCTCTTAGATGATGATTGTGTGAATGTTGCTGAAACTCAGCCTCTGTTCACCCATGCCAAATAAAAACATGGAGACGGAGTTTTGCATAAAGTAGAAAAGGATGACTTTTTTTGCTTTGCCAGGTAAATGGGGCCACCACAAGCTAATGCCTTCAAAACTGTGTTTCCCACCCTGGATTTGGGTGGTGCGGAGTCTTATGGTGTTCAAGGAGCAGGGTGTGGTCAGCTCGTGGACGTTCTTCTGATTGGTTAGTGATGAGGTAATTGGGAGTCAGCATCATCTGCCTTTTGGTTCCAAGTGGTCTGGGGGCTCTGAGCTTGTGGGCAGCATACAATTAACTTCTTCCACTTGGTGAGAGTTTCGGTGTCTGCAGAACAGCTCAAGAGGACATGGCTCAGAATATTATCTGTAGTCCTTGAGGAAGAACTAAAGGTCCTTGACTTTGTTTAATGCCTAAGTATTATTTGGCCTTGCTTGACTATTTTCCTTCCTTTCTGCATTTTCTCACTTCCCTGATTACTTTTTCTTTGACTAAAGTTTTTCTACAAAGGATAGGGGGAAGACCTGGATGGGGGTCTGTCCTTGAAGGCCTCATAGAATTGAATGAATTAAAGAATGCTCAAGTTCTTGGTGAACTTAAAGCACTACTTAATGTTGTTGTGAACTCCTTTTGCTGTAAATGGCAATTCACAGAGCTCCCCTCTTTCCATAGAAGCAGGTACCTAAAAGCCATGATTGTACCTTGGTCATGTCTGACCACCATGTGTCAGAGCAGTGTAACTAAACAGGGCCATATGGAGTTTTCCATCTTGAAGTTTGAATTTGGGGCCAAAAGAAGACCAGTCTGGTCTTGCTGATCTAGTATAAGGAGATTAGAAACCTAGTGAGCTTTAGTGTAGCTGTCTTTCACTGTGTGGAATGAGCGACAGAGGGTAGAAGGAAATTGGAACTTCATAGAGAATCTGAAGACTCGCTTCTAGGGGTCCGGTCTGCGTCCCGTTTCCTGCTTGCTTTACCTGGTTCTGGCTACATTTTTGCTTCTGAGTTGTGCGTGTGCATGTGCTCAGTTGTGTCCAACTCTTTGCGATTCCATAGACTGTAACCCACCAGGCTTCTCTGTCCATGGAATCTTCCAGCAAGGAGAGTGAAACCATTGCTATTTACCCCTCCAGGGGATCTTCCCAACCCAGGGATTGAACCCTTGTCTCCTGCACTGGCAGGTAGGTTCTTTACCACTAGTACCACCTGGGAAGCCCTTTCAGTTGTGTGATACAC
This sequence comes from Bos indicus, assembly GCF_029378745.1. Lineage (NCBI taxonomy): Eukaryota > Metazoa > Chordata > Mammalia > Artiodactyla > Bovidae > Bos > Bos indicus. The sequence continues at coordinate 97,474,520 of NC_091763.1, forward strand.
CTCTAAAATTGTATGGTAAACGCCTCCTTTTATTTGTTTAGGCTGTTTTGAGTTGTTTTCTCTTGCTTGCAACTAGAGAACTGAAATGAGGGCCCAGTAAGTCAGGTAAACATTTTTTTAAAAAATCCCTTAACTACTCATTGCTTCCCCCCACCCCCCTCATGTCTCCATAGTTTGTTTTCAAAGGCTAATTATATTCCTTCCTTTATTGAACAGTCATTGAGTGTTTTTTTCAGGGTACATTAGAGATGTGAGATGAAGAACTAGGATCCTTGCCTTCAGGTAATTTTTAATTTACTGCTGGAGGTGGACATGTAAATGACCAGGTGATTTTTTTTTTTTTTTGCAAGTAACCAGCCTTTTTGTCTCTGATTGATTTTAAGGTCCTGACTCATGCTTCCGGACTTGTTTTTGCCTGTGCCTCTGAAATCCATAAACAGGCCAGGAAGTCAGGCCATGTATGCATTTCTTTATTAAACTAGGTAGCAGGAATTAAAATGATGTAGGCAGAACTGAAAGCAAGTCAAAAACAGAAGCTCAGATCTGAAATTAAAAATAAAAACAAAACTTCCTCAGTGAAGTTATTAGCTCTCCTAAGATCACTAAGTCAGCCTTACCTGGGGTGATTTGAGTATTTCCATATTTAGGGTTGATCTTAGAGGTTCTGTATTCCCTATAGCTTGCATTATGTATAAAATAGTGCTTATATGGTTCGTGAAAGAAAGTGAAGTCTCTCAGTTGTGTCCGACTCTTTGCGACCCCGTGGACTTCCGTCCATGGGATTCTCCAGACAAGAATACTGGAGTGGGTTGCCATTTCCTTCTCCAGGGGCTCTTCCTGACCCAGGGATCAAACCCAGGTCTCCTGCATTGCAGGCAGATGCTTTAACCTATGAGCCACCAGGGAAGCCCTGGTGGGTTCGTATTATGTACTAAAAAAGGTATTTAGTAGAAGAACTCTGTTCCCTGTAGCTAGCAATGTGTAAGGAAAATGTACTTACGTAGCTTGCATTGCATAATAAAAAGGTTAACAAATATCAGAGTTCTGTGTTCCCTTTAGCTTGCATTACATTATAAAATGGGTGTTTAAATTAGATGAAAGCCAGTGAAATTATAGTTAAACTGAATAGGGCTGATTTTAGAACCACATTTTCTTAACATGGAGGTTATATAGGTTATATGTTTTATTGGCTTATGCAGCTCTTCAAAATGACCCAGTTCAGAATGACATTCAGCTTATAGCTGATTGAAGTGGGCATTGGTGGAATATCCCTTGGGGACTTATGGAGCAATTAAAAAACTAGGAACCTCATTCTTTGTAATAACAGAAAAAAACTACTTATAAGGAATTTTGGAGAAACATGTGAAGCTTTATCTTACTAATGAAATGGTGGGAAATGCTTAGTTTTCTTTTTTTTAGAAAAAGAACTAATTAGTCTTATTTTGAAAATATCATTAGGGAAAATAATAGAATTAGTGGAATAACCCAAGGATGAGCTAAATAATTTTCTTTGAAGGAAGAATTATTATAGAGATTAATCCTAAAATTGTTCTGGAGACTTTGTAATACAGAGGAATGAAACCTCTGTAGGTAAAACTAATACTGATTTAGATATTGTATCCTGTCTTCTTTTCTTGTTTTAGATAAGCATCTGTAGTTTTTTTTTAATGTTACATCACTCTTTATCCTACCTTTACATCATTTTGCTCATTTTGTAATTGTGTATGTATGTGTACATGTGCCTGTATGCACTCATGTGTGTGTGTACATGTATACACATTTATTTACATTGTAAGTTTCTTCTCTGATAGATTAAGTTCATTGAAAATGAGAACTATGTGGTTACCTTATTTTCCCGATGTACCCAGTACTGAGCACTGCCCTTGGACATAGAAACACTTAGTAATTATTGAATGAATGGATATTTATTAGTTATTCACATAACTCTGCACAGTACGAGTATTACTCATACAGAGATATGCCAGAAATACTTATAAGTAAAATCATTTTTTGGCTCTTAGAATATTGTATATTTGATATAAGGTTTAGTACTATAAATGTAGTCGGTCAGTACTCCATAAAAAATGTGATCACTTTGACTGATTTCTTTCATCTGTCAGAGAGAAGCTAACCTTAATACAAGAAAAGAAGAGAAGAATGAGAGAGGGATCAATAGATGGGACATTTAGCATCCTGAACCCATGACTGGGCAAATGACTACTAAAAATCTTAGGAAATGAAGCTTCTAGTAACTAGGTTGGCCAACGCACAGACAGGCTTATGGGAGTTCTTACAGCTGCAAACTAAGTCAGTGGTGGCAGCAATTCCAGTGAAGGAAGGAATGCTGTTTTCTCAAGGCCAGAGCTCCAGAAATGGGCAAGACACTCTCATGCTGCCCTGTGCAGGAGGGGACTGTGCCTCAATGCATTCTAGTAATGGGTCTTTAGGGAGAAAGGCTTTGAAGGCCGTGAGCTGAGCAGCCATGAAACCTCCAGAGGACTGGACACTGGTAGGGAGTTCCCTATCATGGGAGAATGGGATTTACTAGTTGGATTTAGTGTTAATTGCACTCCCCCATCCCTTACCCTTATATGTTTTTTCTGTTTCCAATAATGCTTCTCACACAGAATATATCACTGGCCAGTGTGCCTGCCCAGATAGTAGAGGTTTTAACTGAATTCAGCCTTGATTAATTCCACGTTTACTTTAAAGTTGGTGACATGGGGCCCCAGTTGGGAGTTATGTCTTAACCGCCACAAAAGCAGTTCTGCACGTTTTGCCTGCAGATGGTTCTGAATCTGTCAGGGAAGGAGCAAGATAAATATTTTCTTATAAATATAAAAGGAAGAGTTAAACACTTATTGTTTAGAAACCAAGCTGATAAGCATATTACATTGTCTGAGGCACCAGAAGTAAGCAAATTAATTACATGCAAATAACTGTTGCTCATGAAATGTGGGATAATAATAGTATCTGTTTGGATGTTTATGGTAAGTTTATTTACATGGCTCAATTTTCTGCTAATTTTCCTATGGAAAATGAACAATACTTGGTTCCCTGTGCCTCTCTTTCAGAAATACTTTATAGAAATTGTGGAAACCATTACTTTGACTTTCTATCATTGCCTTGCCAAGGGCAGTTCTAAAGGCAGTATTTGTGTATACACGGTGAAGAAGAACTGTTGATTATGTGTGGGTTTTTTCTGCCTAAAACAAGTGGACGTCATTATTAGCTTCATTACGTAATACAGAAATTCTTATTATTGAATTATTGTATGCTTGTCATTCAGTCCATATTGACTTTCTGTTGATATTTTTCATGAACATCTTTTGATGTCAGCTTCTTGGTAAACTTCAGACGTTTCTTCTCTTAAGGCAACAGAGCGGGCTGAGCAGTTTTATATCGACAGTGTGCTCCATGATGTGGGTCTCTGCCTTTTCCGCTAATGAGTGGTTGGGTTCATTTTGAAAAGATGGCTCTAAACTCTGCCTAGTGTTCCACACACTTGAAAGAACCTCTTGCATCCCTCTGTGTGCCTCCATGCCTCTGTATATGTGTGTTCCTTGAGGTGCATCAGAGATGATGTAAGGAATTTTTTTCTTCTTTCGAGATAATCAGTTCTCCTGAGTCATTAGCTTGGAACTGTGTATCAGATGCGTCATAAGCTAGGGAACATTTTGGTCGGGATGAAGAGTACTTGTTTTTCTAGCCAACTTTCCAGGCTCGGTGCATCTGTGGACTGCCTCCCTCCGTAGGGTGATTCTCACCCCTGCTAGCTTACTATTTTGTTCGTTCTCTAAATGCTCACTCAGGCATTTTGTTCACCTCTATGCATTTTCTCAACAACACTGCCTTTTTGACAGAATTTGGAAACTATTATCTTACAGCATGCCAAACAGTGTGGTTCATCATCTGCTGTTCACAAAACAGAGAGTAGAACACAAATGGACTTTTGCTTGAATTTTTACTGGAGAAGGAATTTTTAACATCTAATAAAAAAAGAAAACAGCATTTTCTACCTGGGATTAGTGTGTGTCAGCAACTCTCCAACCTCATTTTTCCATCTAGTGGTTAGGTTCCATGTTGGTTGGGATGCAGGAGAATATGGGGATGGTGTAGGAAGGTTAAACCACTGAATTCTGGAAATCCACATTTGCCTTGGGGCCTTCCTTGGTGGTCCAGTGTAAGAATCCGCCTTGCAATGTAAGGGGAAGCTGGTTTGATTCCTGGTCCAGGAAGATCCCACAGGCTGCGGAGCAGCTAAGCCCGTGCGCCACAGCCACTGAGCCTGTGCCCTAGAGCTTGTTCTCAGCAACGAGAGAAGCCACTGCAATGAGAAGCCCACGCACTGCAACTAGAGAAAGCTTGTGTGCAGTAACGAAGACCCACCACAGCCCCTCCTGCCAAAAAAAATACATCTTTTAAAAAACAAATAAGATCTTGTCTCAGGGGACTCTCTTGGCCAGTCCTCTACGTTGATTGCCGTGGTGGAGATTAGCGTTTGAAAGGCTGGAGCCCAAATATTTTGTGACTGTGTTTCTGGAGGGTGAAGGATGAAGGCAGAACACATCTACCCAACTGCCGCTCCTTTCAGATTGAGATTCCCAGGTGGAGAACTTGCACTTCCTTTAATAATGCCGATTAAAAAAAGGGCAAAATCAATGGTTAGATTCTGTGGAGAAAATTGATTCCCTTAACAGAAAAAGGATGAGAGACATAACCACCTTGTGTTTGCAAATTATTTGCTTTCAGTCTGTGATCCTTTCCAGAATTTGAGAAATAGGGTATTTAGCTTCTCAACTTATGACTGATAGGATCACGGTGAAAGTGCTCCAGCCTAATGGAAGTTGAAAATGCGGCACTCAGAATTGCTGGATCATACTTGACAGTGATTTGTATGTCTACGGATTATTAAACCTCAGCATAGAGAATGTCCTGGTTTAAAAATTTCCAATTTTATTCCCTTGGTCTGATTTGAGGAGCAGCTATGCCTTCTATATTTTGTATAGTAGAATGCCAGTTTCTCAGCCATGGATAAGTTTCTGATCAGAGACACCCAAACTGAGCTTCAGGATGTTCTTCCCTCTGGGACTTGAATTACTAACATGTCTTTGACCTTTGACTTTGTTCTTCATTGCCATCAAATGCTATTTGTTATTCCAAGCAGCTTAACCTGTGCCACAAACTGAAGCACATGCCTTGGAATGATCAGGAAGAAGCCACTCAGAACAAATGTTCAGTTCAGTTCAGTCGCTCAGTCGGGTTTGACTCTTTGCGACCCCATGAACTGCAGCACGCCAGACTTCCCTTGTCCATCACCAACTCCGGAGTCTTCTCAAACCCATGTCCATTGAGTCATTGATGCCATCCAACCATCTCATCCTCTGTCGTCTCCTTCTCCTCCTGCCCTCAGTCTTTCCCAGCATCAGGGTCTTTTCAAATGAGTCAGCTCTTTGTACCAAGTGGCCAAAGTATTGGAGTTTCAGCTTCAACATCAGTCCTTCCAATGAACACCCAGGACTGATCTCCTTTAGAATGGACTGGTTGGATCTCCTTGCAGTCCAAGGGACTCAAGAGTCTTCTGTAACACCACAGTTCAAAAGCATCAATTCTTTGGCACTCTTTACTAATGTTTTATATTTGTTATGGAGGCCCTCATACAGTTATTCTAAAAATCCCTGAAGCTTCTACAGGTTTGGCTAAGAATGCACAAACTTAATATTCAGAAATTGGGTGCTGTAGAGTTTATAAATCAGGAAACTGATTTAGTACTTGTGGCTTTAAAACTTGTTTAATGTAACTTCCTTCAGCTGTATTCTGCGTCCATGTGTTTTCTTATAATTCCACAACCATTTTTTTGGGTGCTTGTTGTGTATATTTAGTTCTGAATTGGGTTATACCAGAACTTAAAGTTAATTTTGGTAAAATTGCTTACAATGAATATCTTAATTTTTGTTTTATTTCTTCCTCTTCACTAATCAAAGGTTACCTTATGAACATTACACAGATGTGTGTATCTGAGAACTCTGACTTGATATGAGTCTGTTGACTTAAAAAAAACAGTCACAGCCTGAAAGTTGAGAGTTATGGTTTATTTGGTGGAAATTTTTAGGACTTCAAGCCCAGGAGACAGCATCTCCAGTGACCCTGAGAAAACTGCTCTAAGAAGGCGAGGGAAGAAGTCAGGTTATATAGAAGTTTTGTAACAGAGGTCAGGTAGTCTGAACATCAAAAAATTGTTGTTAAGTAAACCAGATACCCCAAGTTAAGGAGTAGAGCACTTTTCTTGTACGGGGAGATGCAAGAGTCTTGGCCCACTGAAATCACTCCTTTTGTACTCATCTCAGCTATCTGGGGCCAGTCCTGTGTTTTTCACATCCTGAGCTGCCTTGGGGGCTCACTGTAGCAAGTGGCTGCAGCTGATGGCTGTGACATCCTTGTTTACTGATATGGCAGGAAATATTCCATTTTTCAAGTCAAGAGCTGATTAAGGGGGATGGTAGAACCAAGGGAAATATGAACTGAGAGATGACTTCAGAATAGAGATTGAGGTAATTAATAGTACGGATTAAGAAAAACAGTGAAGGAGAAAGACAGCATATTGATTTAGTTGGTGGAAGTGTACTGAAACGATAGAGTCTTAGAATAAGAATTATTAGAAACATGGCTTTTCATATCTTTTAATCTACACTGGCACTGTTTTCCTTTGGACCTAAAATAATGAACAAGTATAAAATTTACTTTGAAATCACAATCTGAATATTTAAAATGTTTCAGTAAGTATTCTCTAAAGCAAATCTTCTACATTCTGTTTCAATTTAGCCATTTTTAAGTTTTGCTAAGGTAAGTGATTTTATTAGATATTGAGCCCAATATTTTTTTCATAATTAAAATTTTTTCCCCAATTAAAAATTGAGATGTAATTCACACATCTCATAAAATTCACCATTTTGAAGTGTCAGTTCAGTAATGTTTTGTATATTCATAAGATACTGCATCTGTCATCGCCACCTGATTTCAGAACATGTTCATCCTCCCCAAAGGGAACTTGGTCCCTGGCAGTAACCTGCGATTCATTGTCCCTCCCATTCCTCCTCCTCAGCTTTTTGGCAATCACCAGTCTACTCTCTGTCTCTATGGATTCATGGATTTTGGACATTTCATATAATGGGCAGTGTGATCTTTTGTGACTGACTTCAAGGTCATCCATGCTGTATCATGTATGAACACATCATACATTTTGATTGCTTGATAGTATCCCATCATACGGTCATTTGATTTTTCTGTTCATCGGTTGACGGGCATCTGGGTTGTTTCCACTTTTTAGCCGTGATGAATAATCCTGCTCTGAACATTTACATACATGATTTTACATTAAGATATATGTACAGTTTCTTGAGAGTCCCTTGGACTACAAGGAGATCCAACTAGTCCGTTCTAAAGGAGATCAGCCCTGGGTGTTCTTTGGAAGGAATGATGCTAAAGTTGAAACTCCAGTACTTTGGCCACCTCATGCGAAGAGTTGACTCATTGGAAAAGACTCTGATGCTGGGAAGGATTGGGGGCAGGAGGAGAAGGGGACGACAGAGGATGAGATGGCTGGATGGCATCACCGACTCGATGGATGTGAGTCTGAGTGAACTCCGGGAGTTGGTGATGGACAAGGAGGCCTGGCGTGCTGCGATTCATGGGGTCGCAAAGAGTCGGACACGACTAAGCGACTGAACTGAACTGAAACTGAACAGTTTCAGTATACCTAGGAATGGAACTTTTGGTCACATGGCAACTCTGTGTTTAACTTTTTGAGGGCTGCCAAACTGTTTTCCAATTGACTGCACAATTTTATATTCTCACTATATTGGATATGTTATTTGAAATTTAAGAGACATACTGTTAAAAAAAAAAAAAAAAGGCTTAGCTATCCATTGTTTCCTGCCCTTTTGGACATCATATTTACTGGAATGAGTTATTACCTGAAATTTTGAAAGGTAATAGAATTTTAGAGCTGGAGAGATTCTAGTAGATTCGTCTTCTTACCGGAATGGAAGGTCCCTGAGGTTCAGGTATTTGCTCAATGCTTTTACTTCTCTGAGATCAGTGCTATAAAATCGTAGGTGCTCAGTATATTTTTCTAAATGAATGAATCTTTTCAATTACCTTTGTTTTAATGAGAAAAATGATGCTCAGAGAAGTCAGGTGACTTCCTAAAGGCCACAGACTTAACTGGCAGAGCAATGGCTGGAATACTAGTCTCATATTCCTCGCCAAGATCTTACCATAACAATCATCTTGAATTCACAATTCTTATTGAGCTTGGTGGTCCATGGCTGACCTGGTACAGCATTTTCTGACAGTTCTATAGCTTGGCTCTGGGGGGTTATTGACGTTTAACGAGTGTTTTTATTCTTGTGAAGTCATTTCCATGTTTACTGCTGAAGCCAGCATTCATAAAAGGAGAGAAACATTTAAATAACTGCATTTTACCTAGGGAAGATAAATTACAGTTGTCCATCAATAAATAGATAACTTTCGTAGCTGCCAGGATTATTAGATTGTGGAAGACAATAAATTTGTCCCCTCCCTTGTGAATCACATGCCTTAAAAATTCACAACTAATTATCTGAAAGGGAGACAAGTTAATGCAGACTTGCTCTCTATTTACTAGCATTCTTTTCTTTCCTAATCACCCTTGTGGATGGGAGAATCCATTTTATCAGTCTTTGCTCCAAACTGTGCTCTTCCAGAGTAATATATGTATAAATTAAATGTAGCTTAGTGTAAGTAAGCATAGATTAGCCTGTATCAGAGGCAGTGTTCTTGGAGCCACATTTGCATGTTAAGTGAATCGTGTGCCATGAAGGATAGGTTTATAGACTAGACCCATAATGAAGTCGAGAATCACTGTGTAAAGCCTGTAGGCTAGGGGTAGAAATCTAGGGCCTTTGAACACAGAGTATCCATTACACCTGGAAATGACAAAGCCATTATTTTATGAGGCCTTATGGGGAACAGTTTGGTTCCATTACTTTAGTTACAACTCATTCCAGGAAACAGAATATCAAGACGTTCTTTGAAAGTATTGAGATTAACCCCTTTTTGAAACTTTTTAGCTAATTGATACCTGGTATTAAAGTAACAGGTTTAATAGACTATTAGGAATTTTCGTCATATTTGTCTAAATCTGTGGGACATGTACTAGGGAGGATCATTAACGCCATTAGGGGCCTAATTGTATTTCTAATCTACTACATCCCTGTACTATTGAAAATATAAAAGAATTCTCTTTTTTGTTAAAGTAAGAACTAAAAGTTTTTTTTTTTTTTTTTTTTTTTAAAGGGATTAGCTTGGGGTGGTAGGGAAAAAACACAGGGTTATATTTAGAAGATTTATGCTCAAATGTTGGTTCTATGGCTAACTGGTTGTATAATCTTCAAATCACAGAACTTCACCAAGGCTCTCTTTACTCATTTGTTAAATGTGGATAATAATAATTCCTTACAAAGTAGATTTTGTGATTTGTTGAGATACTCTGTAGGACACGTGGTAGGCATTCAGTAGTTGTGGAATTTGAACCCTGGGGTTCCTTGGACTTCCTTAGTAAACTTTGTATGTATACAGAGCTTACTTGTATGAGTACATATATATAGGGTTCTATGTATACGTATGTATAGGGGTCTATGTGTACACATGTATAGGACTTCCCAGGTGATGCAGTGATGAAGAATCTGCCTGCCAGTGTAGGAGACGCAGGTTCCATCCCTGGGTCATGAAGATCCCCTGGAGAAGGAAGTGGCAGCCCACTCCATTATTCTTGCCTGGAGAATCCCATGGAGAGAGGAACCTGACAGGCTACAGTCCATGGGGTCACAGAGTCGAACACAACTGAGCAACTGCACATGCAAACACACACACATACGTGTACACACACACAGCCCATGCACACACGCTCACATCCCTCTTACGCCAGCTGTCTCCACCTCACATCTTGTTTCTAGTAGGATTTAGCTGGCTCAGTGGTTGACAAGATAACTGTTATGTGTATATGGATAATGGGAACCTTTACAGATGATCTTCAAGTGTTGTTTACTGTGAAGACTTGTTCGTGGTGGCTGTCGATCTGGCAGGGCTTCCCGTTCTCTTCCGGTTTCTGTCAGTGCCGCCACTATTGCTTACGTCATCCAAGTTGGAAGTCTTTTCTACTTTCTCTTTGATTCGTGATTTTGTTATCCAGTAGGCTCTTTCTGTGCAAAATTAACACGGCATAAAAGAGTGTTGATGCTGATGTAAGGTAGACAGTTTATTAGTCAACAGATCACTGAGGTGATAAGCTTCATGTCCATTTATACTCAGAAATACAATATAATCCCGGTTTTGAAATTTTTTTCCATGTGTAGTTCTTATTTTCTAATAATCTTCTAAATGCTAAGCTGATAAAATTGGGTCTCTTTTACCTAAATAGTATAAGTGACAAGAACTTTATATTCCATTAACAGCAAGATACCAGGTGTGGGTAAACAGAAAAACCTCTAGCAGGCTGAATCTGAGGGTGTGGTAGATTGGGTTACTCTTGGCAATCATTCATTCCCAGCCCACTCCACCACCACCCAGCCCTGCGTCCGTGAAAGCAGAGTTTCCTGCTGCCATTGACATTGGGGCTTCCCTGGTGCCTCAGCAATAAAGAATCCACCTGCCAACGCAGGAGATGTGGGTTCAGTCCCAGGGTGGGGAAGATCCCCTGGAGAAGGAAATGGCAGCCCACTCCAGTATTTTTGCCTGCAAAATCCCATGGGCAGAGGAGCCTGGAGGGCTGGGCTGCTGTCTGTGGGGTTAGAAGAGAGTCAGACACGACTCACTGACTAAACAGCAGCAGCCATTGGTATCTGGTAAGACATGTGGCTTACCATGGCCAGTGCAGTTGTGTACAGATACGCCACTTGTTTTAAAAGTGCTTGTCCTGTGGACTCGGTCTTTTGGTGAATCCCAACCAACCAGCATATATGTGGGCAAGCCTACTAAGTTCTGAGGTGGTCTGTCACTCAGGGTTGTTGTGGCAATGACTAACAGATACAAAGGAATGCTGATTTCTTTTCAAGGTTTTCTCTGGGCACTGATTTGGGAGCCTTAACCTTCCCCGGAGAATCAAAAAACCTCTCTCTTTGATTGTACCTATTTTAATGCCATTTCTGTGTTCATTCAGGATTGGAAGCTCATTTAAAAGGAATGGGAACAATTCAGAACTGGAAGAAGGGTGCTTGCTGGTTGACCCTGGCTATCTATGCAAACCTGTGTGTACTTGGAAGTTATTCTAGGAAAAGATAATGACCAGTGGCTCTTTTCTGGTTGATATTTCCTTGGTGGCTGGCGGAAAGGGCAGTGAATACACAAAGCTGGTCTCTTTAATGACGGAAAGAAACTATTAAAATTCCATTTTGTCTTTCGAAGTAAGCATATAAAGGAATCTGAAGGAGCCCAGACACCTCTTTAAAATAATGATCGTCTTGGGCTAATTCTTTCTCTGTGCCTGTGGCATCGTTAGATGTCAGTCCTACTGTGTAGGATCATTTGCAAACAAAACTGATTAGAGAGGGGAGGCTGTGTCCGAGACTTCCCCTAAAGTGGAGTTTCAGACACCTGCCCATTGTTTAAACCCCATTACCCTCAGCAGTGCTTTTATTTATTTTCCCTCTACCTAGGGGGAAAAAATAGGGGAAAAAAGATTGTTTATTTCAAAGGGTATTGGAACTCGTCCTTCAAAAGAGAACACTGAGAAAAAGAGAAAAAAGGATATTGTGTAAAAGCACCGAAGGTTTCCAGAATTTCCCTTTCTTGCCCATTATAAACATGGTCTTTCCCTTTGCTCTGAGCTCCCCCCTCTGGCATTCATGGTATATTTCTCTTTCTATTATTACAAACTTCAAAGCTCTCCCGCCATGTCATTTTGTAAACCCTCTCGACTGCAAGTGATGGTTTGCGCTGCTTTTATTTCCTATTTGGGGGGTTGTGGATTAAGGAACGCAGAGGAACTGCCTGGAACATTTATTAACTTTTAATTCAGTGCAGAGAAAAAAAAAGTCGGAAAGCCAGTGCACCATTGATGTTGCCTCAAAGATGCTTTGAGCTTGTTTAACCAATTTTTAAGGCTTGTGTGCCAGGACTGAAATGAGGTGGCTTTTCACAGACCTCAGGATTGTACTCTTGAAACAAATAGATCCATATGGCTCTTTGTTTTTGCGATTCAAGTGTTATCCTTATGCTTTTTCTATTGAAATGGCTATCTTTGTTCTGATGAAAGCTGATTATATTGTCAGTAAACTCTTAACTATTGAATATTTTTTTTTTAGCAAGAAGATTGGTAATGCCCAATTTATTTAGCACTGTTTAGGAATTGGATTGTCATTGTAGCTTAATTTTTCAGAAAACAAAATCTCACCCTTTTGAAGCACCAAAGGTTGTATTTTAACACTTCTAAATGAAAAATTTTGTACAGCACATTAATACATTTTTCTCAAATTGGGTCTGTGGAGGAGGACGAGGTTTTACTTTCCTTTAGGGTCCCTGGCTGGGTCTGAGCGTTAAACTGATGGGAAACATTAATAGAAGAAAAGCGGCCAAATTTGTTTGTTAGTTTTGTGTAATAAGGGAACCTTCATAAGGAAATGAAGACTCATAGACATGTAAAACCTACTTGCCAGCTTCCTTGGTGGTCCAGTGGTTAAGAACCTGCCTTGCAACGCAAGGGATAGTTCAAGGGATAGTTGGATCCCTGATCTGGGAAGATCCACTTGCTGTGGGGCAGCTAAGCCCATGTGAGACAACTACTGAAGCCCACCCACCCTGGGGTCCATGCTACACAACAAGAGAAGCTGCCACAGTAATAAGCCCCTGCCCACAACCAGAGAAAGTCCTCTCAGCAGTGAAGACCCGGTGCAGCCAAAAATAAATAAAAATTAAAAAAAAAAAAACAACTGGATGCACGGGGCTGGTGCACTGAGAGGACCCAGAGGGATGGTACGGGGAGGGAGGAGGGGGCGGGGTTCAAGATGGGGAACACGTGTATACCTGTGGCAGATTCATGTTGATGTATGGCAAAACCAATACAATATTGTAATTAACCTCCAATTAAAATCAATAAATTTATATTAAAAAAATAAAAATTAAAAAAAAATCTTACTTGCTTTCTTATATTAGGTTGAGCAAAGGGAGGCCGACATGGAAAAGTGACTCAACTCTGTGAGGAGGCCAGAGGAAGATAAGACATTTTTTTTTCCCCTGGGCAGCCTGTGCCATGTGGCTTGCAGATCTTAGTTTCCTGATCAGGCCCCAGCAGTGAAAGTACCAAGTCCTAACCCCTGGACCACCAGGGGATTCCTGAGAAGAAGGTCTATTTGTATAGAATCCTTTCTGTCTCAACTTCTTATCCTTCATGGTAAGAATGTTACTTTCCTTCTGGTATAGAAAGGACATCTTTTACATAGGAATTTCATCTTTTGCCTTTAAGAAACAGAAGAAAGATCCACGTGTTTTTCTTACATTTGGTGTTTTTCAAGTGCCTTTGATCCACAAGAATTAACATGCCAGGGTGACATATTTTGGGGTGATGTGCTCTAAACTCACCAGTCCCTTTTGTCACAAAACTCCTGAGCACATTGGGATTTACCTTGATCGAAGACTAAGATTTTGAACGGGATTAACTGATGCTCCCTTTGGACTTTGCAGCCCTGCCCCTTACTCTGTGTGTTGTGGTGTCAGAGGTCACGTTGTTGCCTGTGGAGGCAAGTGAAGCGTTACCCTCAGTCAGAACCAGCCCAGACTTCCATGTCTGTCTCCTTGTCTGCTTTTCATGCCACCTGCCTTTTCCCCCTCGCTGTGTGGTTGTAGGTTATCATATCTAGCTATTGACTGTGTCTGTCTCAGACAAGCTGCTCTTGCCTTGGGAATTGCCCAACTCTTTGGTATAAGTTTCCCTGGTGGCTCAGACGGTAAAGCGTCTGCCTGCAATGCGGGAGACCTGGGTTCGATTCCTGGGTTGGGAAGATCCCCTGGAGAAGGTAATGGCAATCTACTTCAGCACTCTTGCCTGGAAAATCCCATGGACGGAGGAGCCTGATAGGCTACAGTCCATGGGGTCGCAAAGAGTTGGACATGACTGAGCAACTTCACTTTCACTTGGTATAAGCGCAAAGACAGGAAGCAATAAAAGTGGTTAGAATTCTGTGAAGAATAAGGAAACAGAAGCATCCTCTGGTGTCAGGTGCCTGAGTTCTAAGCTATGAGTTTTGTAACAGGAAAATTTTGGCTGTGGGATATACCCTTTTTTCTTTCCTGTTAAGTTCTCAGTGGTTTCTCTAGGTTTTCAGATAAATTAGGTATTATTAGGCTAACAGAGGATGAGATGGCTGGATGGCATCACCAACTCAATGAACATGAGTTTGAGCAAACTCTGGGAGAGTGAAGGACAAGAAAGCCTGGTGTGCTTTTCAATCCATGGGGTTGCAGAGTCGGACACAACTTGACTACTGAACATCAACAAGGCTAACAGTGGCAATCAAGTGATACCTGAAACAGGTTATAGACACACAGATACACATACATACCACATTTTTCCTATCCATTTTTCTGCTGATGGCCGCTTAGGTTGTGGCATTATTCACAACAGTCAAGATATGGAAACACTTGATTTGTTCTTAAGGATAGCATAAGAGTTTTTGAATTATCTTAAGCAGTTTTTTTTTTTTTCATGTGTTGTTATGAGAAGATAGGATTTACCCTTGACAGTTGTTGTAAGAAGTTGGTGCTCTTATATCAATTTGATTTTTTTTTTTTCCTTTTCATCCAGACAAACTGGATATGAACTGGTCAAACCTAGAGTGGTCTGGTCCTTCCTTGTTCTCTTTTTACTGTCTCAGCTGTTAGGCTCATCTCTCCACCCTGAGTTTGGCCTTCTGAATGAGAAGATCTCCTGTTTGACTCTCAAGTCCACTTTAAACCAGAGCTATTGTTACTCATGTAAATGATGATATTATCTTTGAGTCTGCTTTCTACTTTGCTCTGCATTTGGCATTGAGACTCATAAGTACTGAAACCCACTTTCCCCTTAATCAGGACCAATCCCTTTTCTCTTCTTTGTCTTTTTCCCAAGAGCAGGCAGTGTGGCCAATTAAAAAAAAGTCATAACATTATTCCGACCTTATGCAATAGTCTGCTAACCTAACCCTTCTTTACTAAGGCCGTCCGTAGGGGTCAGTTTTAGGAACCTGCTCAGAGGACTAGACTGACCTGTGAAGTAAACAGCCTTTGTAAGTATCATATACCTTTCCTGTATGTGAGTTTAGTGGTTTTCAATTTGATGTAATCAGAGTGTGGTTATTAACATGTGCTACATGGAATGCACTATTGGTATACCAAAAGATACCCCCAAGGGAAGTCTCCCTCCCCCTTGTAATTTAGCTTGTAAAAAATGCAGCAGGTGGTCTTTTTGGCTTATGTTTATAATTGAGATCTTTTCTTATTAGCTTAGTGTCAGCCTCCTGAAAGAATACTCCTCTATGTATGTTTGCCTGTCTGCCCTGCCTATAAATTGAGGATAAATTAATTAAAAGATTTGAGTGTTTGTGGCTGGGGGTTGTGTTGAAATATATGTGTGAGGAACTTCTGTGAATCATTTAATGATATAATGATCACAGTAAAGGTAGTTTTTAAGATTTCTGTTTATTTTTGGTTTCTCTTTAAACTTAACATGTCTTTCAAATACATTAGAGGATTTCTTTTTAAAGAAAGTCCTGAGAAAATTTGCTCAGATTTATGGTATACACTGTCCTTGTTTTGGCTTTTATTTTGTATTTCTCAAATCTACCGTATTTACGTTGGCAGAGTTTTTAGGTTTTTGTTCTGATTATAGCTGATGATTTAATTACCCACCAGATGTTCAAGTATTTTACCTTTTGCTATTATGTTATTTCCTACATGAGAGAAAAATGAGCTGTAATCTTTCTCTGTGATATAATTTTCTGCTCAGAAGGAAAGGAAAAGTTTGGTAGCATTCACTTTCTAGCTCTTTGAATGTGTCCATGTTCAACTATCTGATGGTCACTAGCTGTTTGCTGCAAACTTGGTGCTTATGTTGGATGGTGAGGAAAGCGGTCACTGGCCTCCTGGAGTTCACGACCTGTATGGGAGAGAAAGTCACTGATTTTACCACTAACCTTTTTTTATTTGTTTGTTATTTATTTTCTTCTAGTTTTATTGAAGTGTAATTGACGTACAGCACTGTGTCAGCTTAAGGAATTCAGCTTAATGGTTTGACTTAATGGCCATCATGAAATTATCATAGTAACTTGAGGGAACATCCACTATCTCATACAGATGCAAAATTAAATAGAAAAAAATGTTTCCTTGTGTTGATAACTCTTAGGACTTACTCTCAACACTCTCACATAGAACATACAGCAGTGTTCATTATATTTATCATTACACTACATCCCTGGTAGTTATTTGTAACTGTGAGTATTGCCTTTTGACAACCTTCATGCAGTTCTCCTTCTGTGAATCCCCCTGTCTCTGGTAACCACAAATCTGATCTCTTTTTCTATGTGTTTGTTTTTGAAGTATGACTGACCTCCAACACTATGTTGGTTCCTGTTACACAACATACTGATTTGATATTCCTACACATTTCAAAATGATCACCGTGATAACCCTAGTTACAATATGTCACCATACAAAGATATTACAGTCTTACTGACTGTATTCCCCACACTTTACATTTCATTTACCACTAACACTTTCCATAATGTCTCATTGTAACCATTTTAAGATTGATAGGATATTTCATTATCTAATTTCCTCACCTTCAAATCTTGTGTTTCCCCATTTTCTGTGATGTTTCCGTAATGATTGGAAATGGCTCCTCGAGTGTGTGTGTAAATTCCCTTAAGAGGCTGAGCTTCCCATCATGTGGGCCTACCGATTGGTATGAGTTTTTTGTTTTTTGTCAAGTTCCCCATCTGCTTTTGTCAGTCGCTATTTTTGCAGAGTCTTCCTTCTCTCTAATTATACAAATATGTCTTCTTCATTTTTCTTGTCAAAGACAAATTAAAAAGGATCAGTTCAGCTTCTGAGTGAGTATAGTCTTCATTAATTCCATACCCCAACTCTATTTTTAGCAGCATTTTTCTTTTCTTCCTCCCCCCACCCCGTTGATACTTTTAAAAGTTCGTCTTCTCATGTCTGGCTTATTTGAGTAGCATGAATTAATTTGCTCCATTTGACTCTCTTCTGAAAGTTTTAACTGACTGTAGCAAGATACTTTTCCCATTTTCCTGTATTTAGTTCAGATCTGTCTTTGTCTGTGGATATTTGAAGAGTCATTTGTGAAACTACATTAGGTGTTTCTTGTTCATTATCGTTTTCCCCAAGAGGAATTTTAATCCTATGTGTGTTAATTATTTAATTATCCTAATGAAGTCTCATATGGTACTCCTTGGCCTCTTGCACACTGATGGAATTAATCCTTCATCCCAGGGCTCTTCAACGTTCCTGGTTCTTTAATGTTTGTACATTTGTATGTAAATGGTTCTTATTCCAGTATTCTTGCCTGGGAAATCCCATGGACAGAGGAGTCTGGCGGGCTACAGTCTGTGGGGTTGCATAGTCAGACACTGACATGACCAAGGGACTAACACTCATTCACATTAGTTTATAACTAACTTCCCCTTGTTCACCCTCACGCCATCTCCCAAGTTCTGTCTCTTTTTTTTCCCTCTGAAACCTGATGTTCTTTAGGTTTAAATTTTTATTTTCCATGATGTTGTCTCATTTCTTTCCATTGCCTCCAGTGCACATCATTATTTTTGCATACACTCTGGTTCCCAAACTTTAATGGCCATGAGAATCACTATGGATTGCATGTTAAAAGTTCAGATTCCTGGGGCCCAAGCCCAGAAATTCTATTTGGCCTATGAAGAGGCCAGATATCTTCATTTTCAACAGGCAAACAGGAGGTTTTTGATGAGCTTGTCCACCGACCACATGACTATACACTGCAGCCGCTGTCTGCTAATTATCTTAAGTGCAACATTCATCCATAAATTAATTTATAAAATGGCTACTATTTGCAAGGCACTGTGCTGGGCACTCAGAATATCATAGTAAGCAAAATGGACTTTGTGATCTTGCAATGCTTACACTATATTGAATCGTCTTCATGTCTTCCTTAGTTCAAAAACGTCCTTAATTTCCTATTGTTTACATGTAACAGTGAGTTCATCAATATTCTTGCTAGTGGGCTTTTAGAACATAAGAGCAGTGATTGAGAATCAGGAAATTTGGAGGCTGGGTTTTATTTTTCCCTCCGATTCTGTGTGGGTTGATAAAAGAATGTGGATTGGCTTAGTTCAGTAATATTCCTTATTCTTGTTACTGGGCTTTTAGAACATAAAAGCAGTTATTGAGAATCAGGAGATTTGGAGGCTGGGTTTATTTTTTCTGTTGACTCTGTGTGTGTGTGTGTGAATAAAAGAAGGTGGATTGTCTTAGGTCACTAATATTCCTTGCAGTCAGTGTTTGAATCTCCGTTGGTGCTCTCTGCCTTTAAGTTCTTGTAGTTGAGTTTAGACGAAATGTACCCTGTTTCATCAGTTCTAATATGTCATTATTTAAAAGACCTCTCTCAAGTTGAGTGATGTTAAAATGTGAAAGAATATGCATCATACAACCAGTGAAATACTGCCTATGTGTTTGCATGTATTTGTATTTATGAGGATGACGATACTACATGAAGCTGCCTTTAACTCCTGAAACATGATTACCTGGACCCTCCCCCCGCCACCCCCAAAAAGAAAAAAGAAAAATGTATTACTGGCCTGGCACTCCTGGAAGAATCAGGATTTATTAAAAAGACATAAAGTGTATAACACAAAAGAAACAAAGGCAGTGGGAGTCTTATCATCCCCTCAGTTCCGATGACTCCTCTTGTGTTTCCCTTGGATTTGCCTCACTGTTGAATTGTGGAGTGTTTGGAGATCTCTGACAGCAAAGTAATCATGGTGACCATAACTCAGTGGGCAGGTCTTCCATTTGTCACTCAGTTCAGACAGCTCAAAGAAACCAAACTCAGGGTAACACAATGCTTCTAGTGAGTTACAGCCTCTTTATTTTTTCCTTTTAATTAAGCGTGTCCATTTAAAAGCATTTTTTAAAAGCAAATGTGTAAATAGTAATCCAGTGGAATATTCACTCACTGGCATTCTTTCTCCCCTCCGTAAACTTTTAACTATGTTTCTGTGTTTTAGTCCCTAAGTCGTGTGCAACTCCTTTGCTACACCATGGACTGTTGCCCGCCAGGCTCCTCTGTCCATGGAATTTGCCAAGCAAGAATGATGGAGTGGGTTGCCATTTCTTTTCCAGGGGATCTTCCTGATCCAGGGATCGATCTCACATCTCCTGCATTGGCAGGTGGATTCTTTACCGCAGAGCCACCAGGGTTGGTCAAAAATTTCATCCAGATTCTTCCATAAGATGTTACAGAAAAAACCCAAATGAACTTTTTGGCCAACCCAGTATTTCCAGGCTAGGGTCTTGCATGGCTTATTACATCAACCACATTTTTAAACTTTTCAGTAAGTTATTGTAGTTGCTGGAAGCCCGCAAGGGCCATTTTACTTCTCTTCATGTTTTCACTGAGTCTTGCTGTTGCTGAGTGACATATTAATGCACACGGAGGAAAGTGCTAGAATCAACTCTGTACTTTTATGAAAGCTCTCACTCTTATTTTTCTCATCTTTACCCCTGGCCGCCCACTGAATTCCCTCTTCCTTTCAAGCACTTTTAGCCTTAGAATTAGCTCCTCATGCCACATTTGGTCATCAGTGTTCATCATTTGACTGTGGAGTTATTTTAGTACTACTGGGAGATTCTGGTTGAAATCTTCCATTTCAGAAGTTGTAACTTTAACAGCTTGTGGTAAATGCCAAATAAATGATGTGGCCTCCAGGTAGCAGAGGAGTTAAAGGGAAGGAGAGATCACTTGGTTATTGGAAAATGTTTCAAGATGGAAATGGTATTATGGATGAATAAGCAAGTAAGGTCTGGGAAACAGTACTAGAGAAAGGTAAAGGCAGAAAGTACAGGGAGTGTGTGTGTGGGGTGGGGAATGGGACTGCACGGAGGCTGTGCATATGACATGCATGGGAGAAAATCCTGTACAGGTGGGTTTGGACTGAGTCTTAGAGGGTCTAGAAATCCCAGTGAAAGATATTCCATTTTATATTTTATGGAGCAAGAATTTTTTTTTTAACATCTTAACAAGATATTTATCACTCCCTGTGAGGATCCAGTCATTCTTTAAGGGTTAGGGCTTGTGAATCACACAGTGGGGCTAATTCTAAGAATCTAAAGTCACTAAGCCTTTGTGTGTTCTGTATCTGTGTCTGTGTAGCTTTGTGCACAAGTACAGTACACATCCAGTAGATATTCTTGAGATGAGAGGCCCTGAAGGGAGTGAAGGAGAGTACGGCACTGCTGGCTGAGTCCTCCTCTTGTAAACAGTCCTGGAAAGCTGTGAAATGAAATTCTGACCTTTTGGTTTTTTAGATCTCTTAATTTCTAATAACCTACCTGCGACAAGGCCTGCCGTAAGCAGTGGGAAGCATTGGAGGGTTTTTGTTGTCTTGTGTTTTAAATGTTGGAATTGATAGGAAATGACTGTTTTAGAAAGCATGTGTGCTGGATGTAGTTGTCTAATGAGTTGGAGGGAATAACTCAAGGCCAATTAAAGGACCCTTTTGAAAGTGTAGTGTGAGATGAGGAGGGACAGAATAAGGATAGTTAGAAAGAAAGGAATATAGGAAGAATTTATTCACTTAGTAAACATTCATTGAAATGTATTATGCTTTAGAGATTTAAAGTTGAAAACCCTGGAATCACTGCTTCAAAGAGCCCTCCCTAGCGGGCAGTCAGAACCATGATGGACTTAATGACGGGGCAGTGCTGCAGCGCTATGGAAACAGAAGGGGGTCATTCCTCAGCCTAGTGGGGGACGGAAGAGTCTCAAGGGGAGTCTGAGAGGGGTGGTATTTGAGCTTATTTATAAGCTAAAGGAGAGAACCTAGTAGAGAAGGAGGGATTGGTTTATGTTCAAGGAGAGAGAAGAGAAAATTAGATGAAATATGGAGAAGGTGGGGAGTAAATGGATTTTGGCTTCAAGGAGAAGGCATTTGGGGGAACTTAAAGATTGGCTGGATACGGAGGAAAGGAATAAATCACCACTGACTGAGTAATCAGTTTTGTGTAACTAAAGGGATAGTGGTACTGTTTGTAATAAAGAGAAGATGGATTTGTTCTAAGCCCGTTTGAGTTTGAGATGCTGACAGTCCAATAGGAAGCTTGTAGTGAAGCTTGATAAGGTTGACCAGTGAAAGATAAGGTTGAGCTCCTTATCAAAGAGAAGGTGCATAATGATGATGTCATCTATTATACTGACTGTGTGTCTGCAGGGCTGGGGGAGCTTGTAAGAGGGGTAGTTGCTGTGAAAGGAAGCATGGAATGAGTTATAAAATAAAGCGTTTCCCTTTTGGGGTGGCACCATAGTTTCTGGGTCTTCAGATATTCTCCGAGAGGTGGCAGATTTGTCCAGGATCCCAGGTATGAAATTATTGTGGAGGCTAGACCTGGTGTGGGAAATGGAAGTAGTGCTAGAAGCAGAAGGATGACTTTCCAGGAAGTCCTAGCAGCAGAGGCCCAGTGCAAGGGGAAAGGTAGGCAGTAGACACACCAACCTCTTGGCAAACTCTGTCCTGTGCAGTGTACAGTGTGGGCTTGTCGCTGGTTTCTTCACCAGAGAGCTGGGTAGGCTTGGATGGAGTCAGAAATCAGGCCTGCAGGTAAGAACTTGGTCTGTAAAGTGCACAGCTGCCCTCAGAGTCTGTTACTTCATTCCGGTGATGGAAATTCGAGTACTGAAAGCTTCTCTAAGTTCCTTCCTATGGTCGGTCACCAGGGCACAGAATTCAGGTGATCTGGATGAGGGCTTCTTTCTACTGCTCTACAGATTCAGCTATCTGCCTAGGGGCTTGCCCTCCTTTGGGGGGTGTCCATGGGTGATAACAGTGGCCTTTAGCCAAAGTTTTCCTATCTTCTTGACTGTGATGAGGGCCTAGAATCGAGTGTAGGACCTAAGGGCCCTGAGGCTGCATCTCTGTCTCTGAGAGTTGTATTCCCAGGAAGGTCGGCTGGAAAATGCTCCCTCAGGGTAGAATGTGGTTAAGTGAGGTGTTGTTTTCTATGCATGGAAAGCCAACAAGAAACCCCTGCAACAAAGTTCGTGCCCAGACAACAAAAGCGGGGGATGGTGGGGATGATGGAATGTTGTCCTAATGTTGGCCATTGTGCCACAACTGGGGACAAATGACAGACCCCAGGAGCCTTGTGGTTCAGGGAATTATGTTCACTGTTCTCTTGTTCCCAGCAGACTTGGGTGTACTGCTGTCCTGGCCAAAAACGCATGCTGAGAACCAGGTCTGCATCAGAGTAGGGTGCAGTTCACTCACTGACTATGGTTGGCCAAGGTTTCAGTCTGAGCATTGCCTTTGGGAAGAGTCAAAGTACAGAGTCCAGCTGGCTGACCACAGGAGTTTACTCTGAGTGGGCAACGATGATTCTGGATGAGAGCCACTGTAACAGACCAGGGACCAGAAAAGGAAGGATCAGAGCAGAGAGCGGCAACTAGTCTGAATAAGTGTTTTGCACCAGAGTGAGAACCTTTATATAGGGGTACATGGGATCTCAGGTGTGAAAAAGGAGCTCTTTAAAGAGAGTTTGACCATTTATGAGTAGTTTATTCCTTTTCTGTTAATCTGCTTGAATCTTTCTCCTACTCTTTGCCTCTATTTAAATGCACACAGAGTTGGAGAGTAATATTTATTGAGGACTGACTTTGTATCAGGTAATGTCTTAGTGTTGGGACCACAGCAGTGAACACCGTAGTTGTGGGGACAGAGAAGAGTGCCTTCCTCCATGGAGCTTACATCCTGATGGGGAGATGGAGACGATAGGCCCACACATACATGTATACATATGAACAGTAAGTTCCTTCCTGATGAGTTCCTATGAAAAAGAAAAATGAAGGGACCAGTGCTGTAGGGTGTGATTTGTTCTGAGGTGTCTTCTTCAAGCTAGAATGGTCTCTCTTTGAAGGGCTGACATCTGAGTTCAGTCCTTGATGATGAGAAGCAGTCAGCCACATTTAGAGTGGGAAGAGTGGCTTTCTTTGGCCATGTTGTTTGAGTGTCTGTGAGTCATGAGATACAGAGCTAGCAGGTAGTCATATGCTTCTGGGTGCTCAAGGGAGAGACGTGGGCTGAGAGGTTGTATTTTAGAGTCACAGGACTGGGTGAGATCAATTTATGCTTTTGTGGGGCTTTGTAATTGTCTGTTTGCCTAGATAAAGTACATATAAAATTTTTTACTTTAAATAGAACATTAAAAACATTCAAAAGATTAGGCAGAAATTTGGGAGCATAAATATAATTTCGTATGCAGATTTTCCCTCATATTTCTGGATCATGTGTATAGTGATTGCTGGGTTCCCCCTACCATGTACTTGATTCTAAGAGCCAGCATTTCTCAAAGTTTTCAACTTCTGTCCTGACAAATTGAAATTTTTCTAAACTCATTATAGAATCTGCTCAAGTGTGGATATGTAGTCATAGGTTTCTGATCTTCAGATTTATAAAGAGCCCCAGAAATCTTTCCCTTAGTACATTTTGTGTTTGAAAAGGATTGCTGAAACCTATGTAAAGTGCTTTCCAGTTAACACACATCTGACATTCCAAAACTCCTTACACTTGTGCAGAACAAGGCTTTGGAATGTGAAGTGACTCTACAGGGCAACACAACTGAAAAACTTTGAGGCCAGCCGTAGAACCCACAACTTTAAGGTTTGTGCCAAGGCTCTTTCTACTACCTTGGAGGTTCTCAGCCTTCCCTATGCATTAGAATCATCTTAAAAGAGCTATGCTGGGCTCTGCACTGGAGCCTGGACTGGGAGTTTTGTTTTACGCTCCCCAGGGCATGCTCCTGTGCAGCTGGAGCTGTGAGCCGCCGGCCTGTACCAACTGCTTCCTAGGAGCTGTGTTGTCACCAGATGTATTGTCTCTGTATTGTCTCTTTTACTCCAAGAGATTACTGAGTCAGCCAGGACTCTTTGTAATGACACTGGTAAGGAAGGCCTCTCTTTTCTTTCCAGTGAAGTTCAGAGTCCTGACTCTTACTGGGCCCTTTGTCAGTCTCTCTGAATTTGAAGCATCACACATTCTACTTCTTGGGCCACCCACATTCTCTCTGTGAGCCCATGAGACCAGTGAAGCTGGATCAACTCTTTTCTTCTCTTAGCCCAGTATCATTACCGCACAAGACTGTCAATAAAGCTGTCTTCTCACTTAAAAGGGGACTTTGTCCACATTTGGGGATTGAGAGATAGGCATTTGTAATTTTTGCTCCATTTTTCATGCTGTAATGTTCTCTCTGGTGATTTCTTTGTGTTTTGAGTACAATGCTGTGTACTCCTAGCTTTGAAAGCAGGTTTGTCTGTGAAATGAAGATGGCGCTTCTCTCATTTGCTCACTATTAACTAGTGACTACATGCCAGCTTCTTGCTTGACTAGATTAGTGCTACTAACCTGGCCACACCAGCCAGTATGTTCCCTGGGACCTGTCCTCACTGTCCTAAGTCTGGAGATTGAGATTAAACACTTAGAAGCTCTTAGCGATTGGACAAAGTAATTTATGTCTGTTGAGCTGAATCATCAAAATAGAATTGGAGCTTAGGTTTTGTTCATGTTTGTCTTTCTAAAATGGTACCCTTTCTGTGTTTTGAGAAAATATCAAAACTGATCCATCTTCCCAGATGCTTTCAGAAGCCATGGACTATATCTCTGAACCCAGCAGGAACTGGGAGGACTAAGGACCACCTCTCTTTTTGCAGAAGAATGCTGATATGTTTGATTTGGGATTACTTTTGAGGATGTTGAGTGATAAACTGTCAAGTGGTAACTTCAGGTTTTAGCGATGGCAATCAGCCTACAACTCAGCCTCAGTTTACAAGATAAATTTCTAAACCTATTTCTGACAGTTTATTTGCCACCTGGCTTCTTTAGGCTGCAGTCCTATTTCCATATGTTTGTTTATCCCATTGAAGACACAGGGACGTTCTGGTAGGTTTAATGTTGGATTTTAACCATGAGTCAAGAACTGAAGGGGAAGAATCATTTTCAGTTTGCTTTGTCAGTTTATGTTTCCATTTTCAAGTGAGTCTGGCTAAGTCAATTAAGCATTTTATCATTTTTTATTTTCAGATGTATTTTGGCTCTGCAGTGTTATGCTCTAAAAGATATATATCATTGTCTAAAGCATACTGAGGTATGAAAACAATGTTGATCCTTTTTTCCACACATTGTTTAAGGCAAATAGGGACTTCCACTTGCTTTTTTCCCTACTGGGATATCTAGATTTTACAGATGAAAAAGAAAGATTGGTTCACGCTCTGTGATTTCTGCAGAGTCCACCAGGACTCTCCCTTTGTCTTTTGTATTATTATTTCCTACTGTAAGAATAAGACATGGCCATTACAGAAAATTTGGGAAATTCAGAAAAATAGAAGGAAAGTTAACTTTTCCACGTTTACTGCACCTATAAATAATTGTTGTTACATTTTAGTGTATTTTTCTTCTCCACATTTTTGTTTCATTAAAAAAAAACAAAAATTTGTCATTGTACGGGGAATGTAGAAATCTGTGCTTTTTTTTTTTTTTTTTCTTTTAGCAGAAAGAGGTTTATTGCAAGTCTGAGCAAGGGGAATAGGAGCAGTGGGGTGTGGGGGTTGGCTTGTCCTCCAAAAACCCCCAACTCCCTGAAGGGTTTTACAAAGCCTTTCTTTTTTTTTTTTTAATTGGAGGATAATTGCTTTATAATACTGTGTCATAAAGTGTGCAGCACTTGTTTATATAAACCATTTTATTTAGTTTATAAAGCAGAAAATTTAAAAATCATCCAGAATCCTACTTTTCAAGGATGAATTTTAACTTTCACATGTATTTATTTACTTTTGATTTTTTGAAAGCATCAGAGATCAGATCACATCAGTCGCTCAGTCATGTCTGACTCTTTGCGACCCCGTAAATCACAGCACGCCAGGCCTCCCTGTCCATCACCATCTCCTGGAGTTCACTCAAACTCACGTCCATCGATTTGGTGATGCCATGCAGCCATCTCATCCTCTGTCGTCCCCTTCTCCTCCTGCCCCCAATCCCTCCCAGCATCAGAGTCTTTTCCAATGAGTCAACTCTTCACATGAGGTGGCGAAAGTACTGGAGTTTCAGCTTTAGCATCATTCTTTCCAAAGAATACCCAGCACTGATCTCCTTCAGAATGGACTGGTTGGATCTCCTTGCAGTGCAAGGGACTCTCAAGAGTCTTCTCCAACACCACAGTTCAAAAGCATCAATTCTTCAGCGCTCAGCCTTCTTCACAGTCCAACTGTCACATCCATACATGACCACAGGAAAAACCATAGCCTTCACTAGACGGACCTTTGTTGGCAAAGTAATGTCTCTGCTTTTCAATGTGCTATCTAGATTGGTCATAACTTTTCTTCCAAGGAGTAAGCGCCTTTTAATTTCGTGGTTGCAGTCACCATCTGCAGTGATTTTGGAGCCCCCAAAAATAAAGTCTGACACTGTTTCCACTGTTTCCCCATCTATTTTCCATGAAGTGATGGGACCAGATGCCATGATCTTAGTTTTCTGAATGTTGAATTTTAAGCCAACTTTTTCACTCTCCTCTTTCACTCTCATCAAGAGGCTTTTTAGTTCCTCTTCACTTTCTGCCATAAGGGTAGTGTCATCTGCATATCTGAGGTTATTGATATTTCTCCCAGCAATCTTGATTCCAGCTTGTGCTTCCTCCAGCCCAGCGTTTCTCATGATGTACTCTGCATATAAGTTGAATAAGCAGGGTGACAATATACAGCCTTGACATACTCCTTTTCCTATTTGGAACCAGTCTGTTGTTCCATGTCCAGTTCTAACTGTTGCTTCCCGACCTGCATACAGGTTTCTCAAGAGGCAGGTCAGGTGGTCTGGTATTCCCTTCTCTTTCAGAATTTCCCACAGTTTATTGTGATCCACACAGTCAAAGGCTTTGGCATAGTCAATAAAGCAGAAATAGATGTTTTTCTGGAACTCTCTTGCTTTTTCCGTGATCCAGCAGATGTTGGCAATTTGATCTCTGGTTCCTCTGCCTTTTCTAAAACCAGCTTGAACATCAGGAAGTTCACGGTTCACGTATTGCTGAAGCCTGGCTTGGAGAATTTTGAGCATTACTTTACTAGTGTGTGAGATGAGTACAATCGTGCAGTAGTTTGAGCATTCTTTGGCATTGCCTTTCTTTGGGATTGGAATGAAAACTGACCTTTTCCAGTCCTGTGGCCACTGCTGAGTTTTCCAGATTTGCTGGCATATTGAGTGCATCATCTTTCAGGATTTGAAAGAGCTCAACTGGAATTCCATCACCTCCACTAACTTTGTTCGTAATGATGCTTTCTAAGGCCCATTTGACTTCACATTCCAGAATCTCTGGCTCTCGGTGAGTGATCATACCATTGTGATTATCTTAGTCGTGAAGATATTTTTTGTACAGTTCCTGCATATTTGAGTTCATATCATAATTATTATTATTGTTACCATCATTATTATTATTTTTGGCCATGCTGCATGACTAGCAAGATCTTATTTCCCTGACCAGGGATTGAACCCAGGTCATGACATGAAAGCAGTGAATCCTAACCACTGGATCACCAGGGAGTGTCTGCTATCCTAATTATTTTTAAGCATACCTGATATAGGCATAGTTACAAGACGTAAAGCAACGAAGAGTTAATGGGAAAAAAAAAAAAAAAAGCTAATGATTTAGGTTATTCAGTATGAGTTTCAAAGTTGTGAAAAATTATTTCTCATGCTTCTTAGTAAAAAACAAACAAACACCAAAAAAGGCTAATACGTTATGCCGGGGTCCAGCCCCGGTGGATCCAGGGAATTCGAAGCGGGGACGGCATCGGTGAGGATCAGGAAACAATTGCTTAATTAAATGTTAATTAAGGATATAAAGAGTGGTTAAATAAGGATAGCTCAGTGAGAAAATTTAGTGGAGTAAAGAGGCTGAATAATTCAGCCAGAAGGGGAGAGAAAGAATGACATGGGGAGACCAAGTTTCGGTGAACAAGGCCCGCACTTTGTTTTCCAAAGTGGTTTTTATACCTTAAGTTATGCATAGAGTATAATGGGGGAAGGGGTAGAGTCATGCAGTAAGCCAGGCTTTCTTCATATGCAAAAGTTTAGGTGATTTGCATCATCTTCTGGCCTGGAGGCCTGTTAACATTTTAAGACCCTTTCTTCAGAAAACTTATTTTTCTCTAAAGGTGATTAGGCAGGCGCCACCCTCCAAAAGCATTAGATAAAGTTGCATTCCTACAGGGTAAAGGTGTGGTGGGCTATAAGAAGAAAAAGAATTAACTCAAGGGTCCAAGGTTACAAACATTAAAGCTACTACTTACACCAATTATATTAATCAATACACTGCCAGGGACACAGCAGGTAAGGGATATGGAAACTTAGCAGCAAACATTGGCCCAACAAGTGAAAAACCCTTCACCAATACAATTTCTAATCAATCTTTTAACTGCTCAAAGAAATCTGTATTCAGACAGTTTAGAACATCTCATGCCTCTCATGGTTGTGAACTAAAACACTCTTGTCACGCCCAGGACAGCCCCCTGTATAGTCAGAGGTGTAGGTGAGAGCACAAAGCAGTAAAGTAGGCAGACTCTGGTTTTGGGGGTAGATGCTCGAGAATTTCCAGGGGGACTCCTGAGGCTTGATCCCGCCTTTGCGTATGCCGAGCCTCCTTCCTCATGAACTTTGCCACGGGTGGAGTTCCTCACGCTGGCTCCCGGCAATGTTACCCTATGTGATTATTCCCTTATATTGAGAAAATATAATTTTCATTTAGGTAGTTTTCCCAGGAATAGTGTCCTAAAAGTGTCTAAGATAGTTGGGCTACCATTAGTTGTAGAAAAAAATAACACTGTTCCTAACTTGTGTGTGCGCGCTCAGTCGTGTCCGACTCTTTGCAACCCCACAGACTGTAGCCTGCCAGGGTCCTCTGTCTGTGGGATTCTCCAGGCATGAATACTGGAGTGGGTTGCCATTTCCTTCTCCAGTTCCTGTCGTATATCTAACTAAAATATTTTGTTTGTGGGTCAGAGAAGTGGTTCACAGTGAAGGGCAGGAGAGGAAAGGCACAGGTCTGGGAAGCTTTGGATGAGTGCTCCGCCTGTACTTGGCCCTTGAGCTGCATGGTGAGCCCACTGTATGCAGTCCGGTTGGGTCACTGACATTGGGGTTGGGGAAAATCCACCAATCATTTTGTATCATGACTTCCTTATGCTTTCAGTCCTAAGTTCTACTTATCCCTGATGGCCTTAAGTATAGCTTAACTGTCCCAGCATAATGGATAGAATTGTACACCCTCCTCCAAAGGTGTGTTCAAATCCTAACCTCCAGTACTGGTAAATGTAACCTTATTTTGAAATAGAACTTTTGCAGCTGTAATCAGGTCAAGAGGCATGCGTACATGGATGCAGTGCTCAGTCATGTCTGACTTTTTTCGAGTCCATGGGCTATAGCCCGCTGCCAGGCTTCTCTGTTCATGGAATTTTCCAGGCAAGAATGCTGGAGTGGGTTGCCACAGATATGAGGTCATACTGTATCAGGGTGGGCCCAGACTAACCTAAAGACTGAAGTTTACTTTTCCTATAAGAAAGGGAAAAGACACGCAGGAGAATGCCATGTGATGGTGGAGGCAGAGATGGAGGTGGTGTATCTATGAGCAGCTACCAGCAACTGAGGAGAGGCAAGGAAGGATCCTCCCCTAGAACTTCTAGAAAAAGCATGGCCTCCCAACACCTTGATACTGTGAGAGAATAATCACTGTTATTTTAAGCCACCCTGTTTGGATCATTTGTTACTGCAGCCCTAAGAAACTAGTACAGTCCTGAAGACATTGGTGCCTTGTTTTCTGAGCTCTCTCAAATATGTATTCCGAACTTTCTTAAATGTGAGAATAATTTATTTTTGGCATGCAGGTTTTCCATAAAAATCTGTAGACATTGTTCCATGGTCTTCTCTGTCATGTAGTATTGCAGAAAGTATAAAGCTATTCTGATTTTTGTTCTTTTTGTAAGTTCTTAGTTCTGCCCCCTTTTTCCCCATTTGCCTCCTAGATCCATCTAGCTAGAAAAAGTTCATCCCTACCCACTGCCCCGTGCCCCCAAATATGGTAAACTCTGTTTTGGTCATGGTCTTTTTTCTCCCAAAGCAAGAAAATATACTTCAGGTTGTGGGTGTGCATGTATGTGTGTGTACACATATCTTTTGTAAAAAAATAAGAATTTTTAATTAAATCCATTTTCTTGGATTAAATCCTTGTCCTCAAATCTTCATTTGTTCTCAACCTTTTCAACCTTTGTTGTTGTTTTTCCCATCGGAATTTGGAGTTACTTCTCAAGTTTGTTTTTTATACCTCTGATTTGTGCTTCATGGGATGTCGATGATTAACTTTGTGCTTTTATTATATAGTTCTCTTTGGTTATGACATTTCCTTTTATTTCCTTTGTAATTTTTCTCATTTTTCCTTTGTGTGTTTTATCTTATCTTAGTCTTTTCAGCCTTTCATCTTTTTAAAGATTTTTTTCTACTATTGCAAGAGGTCACGTGGTTTTATATGCTACTCGAAGATGTGAGAATTTATTGAAGCTTTCTTATTTCTAGTTTATTGATTGTATCTTTTCCTCACTTTGTCCGTTTTCCTGTATACTCATTCTCAAATGAGAGAAAGTTCATGTAGACACAACTTTTGCCAACTTTTCCGAGAGGAAGGCTGCTTCTTAACCCATTACTTAAGCATTTGGGTACTAATGAAATCATTTTCTTAGTTTTACTGCTAGAAGTCAATTTCACGTGTCTTTGCCAGCTCAGTTTTCTTATAATGCAAATCTGTTTCCTTGAGATGACTCTTCATACTATATTATTACCTGACTCCCTGGTGCACAGAAATAGATGACATATTAAAACAAGCATAAACATATCTTCTATGATTGTTTTTTTTACGTAAGACGATTCTATTTGTCAGATCCCCATTGCCAGCCTTATTCTGCTTTGTGAAAGTGAAAGCGTTGGTCGCTCAGCTGTTGTTCTTACTCTTTGGACTTGGGCTCCTTGGACTGTAGCCCGCCAAGCTCCTCTGTCCATGGGATTCTCCAGGCAAGAATACTGGGATGGGTTGCCATTCCCTTCTTCAGGAGGTTTTCCCAACCCAGGGATTGATCCCGGGTCTCCTGCATTGTGGACAGATTTCTTTACTGTCTGGGGTGCATATTGTTGAATTGGAAGTGCTGTTTCCAATGGGTATTGGATAAGAAGTGTTAATGTCAGGTAGTAAGTGGAAAGGCTTACTGCTGCCTCTAAAGCCAGCATCTATGTAATTGTGAATGGTTGAACAGTTTGGTTTGGTTTTGAGAGTGCAGACTGTTGGAACACTGGGAAAGGCTTTGTGTACCTATTTCTGAGTAAGCAGACTCAATTTTATTTCCACTGGTGCATCAGTTACCAATAAATTTAAGCCAAAAAGATGTAGGTTTTAATCCCTATTCCATCAACCTTGTATTTTGTGGAAATTCTTTAAAGATTCTGGTGGTAGTTGTGTGTGGGTCCAGAGGTTTGGGATTATTAATTGTTTTCTGTCTTCTTTCACACGGATATTTTAATAAGTATGTGGGAGAAGCTGTGTGGGGTGCTGCTAGCCAAACACCATTTTTACACTTTAACTTGAAAGTCTGATGTTGATTTGTTATTTCCTACTGATAGATTTCCTGTTGTATTATGACATAGGGCAAGATCATCTTTTAATCTTATCTTCAGCTTTGAATGGGATTTTAAATGTGTATTTTTAATTTGGATATATGTAAATATTCAAGTAATTTAATATATGACAGCATTTTTTTCTTGTGTTCTTGACCAAATGAATTTTTCTTTGATTCATTTGGTAGACTGATGGTATTTAAAAATGTTCACTACCCGCACCCCCCCCCCGCCTTTTTTGTGTATTTTTTTTTCTTTATCTCCAAGCATGTATTATTTTAAAAAGCTTGAGTCAGAGAAAGAGTTAAAGGGGTTTATTTTTGGATTGTTTATTGTTTATTTATTAATGCATATGTGTGTGCTAGGTTGCTTCACTCCTGTCCTATTCTGTGTGATTCCATGGACTGGAGCCCGCCAGGCTTCTCTATCCATAGGATTCTCCAGGCAAGAATACTGGAGTGAGTTGCCATTTCTTCTTCCAAGGGATATTCTCAACCCGGGGATTGAAGCCACGTCTCCTGCACTGCAGGCTGATTCTTTACTGCTGAGCCATTGGGGAATTCAGCAGTGTTAAGTATATTCATGTTGTGTTGCATTTAAACTTTTTTTTGTTATACTACTGGGAAGGGGCAAAGCTCTAATATTTTGTCTGACACACTGTAATTTGTTGAACAACCCAGGTTTTCTCATGAAGTATATAAGAAACAATTGAAGACAAAATAAAATGTAAAATAAGAAAAGCAGGGAAGAAGGATAAAGCCTAGATTAGAAATAGTCCCTATAGCAGCAGTATTAATGAATATTTCATTTTTTCAATCTAAGTATAAGATTAGGGAAAAAAGAAAAGGTATCTTAAATGTGTACATTTGTTGTTAAAAAGAAAAAAAACTGTCGATAATTATTTATAAAGATATAATTGCAACCCCATGGACTGTATCCCACAAGACTCCCTTGTTCATGGAATTTTCCAGGGAAGAGTACTGGAGTGGGTGGTCATTCCCTTCTCCAGGGGATATTCCTGACCCAGGGATTGAACCCTGGTCTCCTGCATTGCAGGCAGATTCTTTACTGTCTGAAACAGCAAGGGAGCACCACCCGCCACCCTGTGCCCCACCCCCACCAAAAAAAAACCAAAACTGTTGATAATTATTTATAAAGATATAATTATTTTAGATGTGTTGCAATATGAGAAAATCTGCATCATAGAATCTAAGAAATACAGGGAAGTGTTAGGTATGGTGATGAGAAGCAGTGAATGTTGTGTCTGAGGAGGAAGCTAGTGACCACAGAGGCAGAGTAGTGTCAGAGCATGGGCGTAGAGAACGACTAAGAGCCATCCTGCCAACCTCACAGCCACTGCCTTCTTCATACTCCATCCAGCCTCCAGCTCTCTGCCCACCTCAAAGGTCCAGAATAGCTAATGCTCATTGATTCTAGATAATAGGGTTTTTTCCCCCCCTGTAAAATTTATTTTAAGATAGATTTCTCTGATTCTCCACCACTATGGGCTGTTGACAGCAGCTGACAGTCTAACAAATGGATACTGTGGAAACATGTTCTTAGTGATAATGACTGAATAGCCAACAGAATGTAACATGTGTGAGCTACTAACCTTTCTGTTTGCTTCGAGCAAATGAGCAATACATAGATGCTTTGAAATATGTCTGTTTAAAATTCTGTCACGTGAGCTTAGTTCAATTCTATAGTCCATTTTCTGCTTTATTTTTCCGTGAAAAGTGCCTTATAATGGCGTCACCAATTGTTCGTCAATTTCCTTTCCATTATGTAAACTCCTTGTGTGTCCACCCTCTGTCGGTCTGTAAGTTTATCATGACATATATACATGGAATGGATTATTACCTTTTCTGGAAGGAGAATAAACCATAAATATGAACGAGGCTTTAGAAGAGCCCAACATAAATCACTGTGAAAAATCTGTTAGTAGGCTGTGAGACTATAAAAATCACTGTGAATTATAAATACGACAGCAGGGTTATAGAAATCATTTTATATGAAAGTGGATATATATTTCTTCCTACAATAGCACTCAGTGATTTTAATAACATTGGTTGACCATATGCAATGTGGAATATAGTAGAAAGTTCCATAGGAAAAATTCTGGGTTATAATTGATAACATGAAACACTGATGCTACTTATACTATTGGAATTGCATTTGCTTTATGTTATTATCAAAGTATTGTCAAAAGAAATCTTGCCCATTTTTCTTTACATCTGTTCTTAGAAAATAACATGTAGATTTTCAGTCTTTTAAAATTAAAAATCACTATTGAAACATCTCATACTTTGTTTTATTTAAAGTTATTTATCTGAAATTAGTGATTATCTTTTGGGTTTCTTATTGATGAAGCATCCAGAGAAGCTCCTTAATTTTTTTCCTATCTTAACTAAATTTTATAAAGAAAATTAATCATAAATATATAAATAATTTTTAAAACATGTTTTAAAGAGAATATTCTTTGTATTAAGGGTATCATTTCTTGGTTAATTAGCTGTTTTAACAAACAGGGTATAGTTTGCTTTAAGAAGTTTTCTTTAAAATATGTAGCTCTTACACAGGTAAGAGTTACATGTTAAATGTACAACTTTTTAGTTTGAAAACAATGGTTCCATTTCTATATTAAAAGTGCTTTCTTTGTGTCACTGGAATTAAGCAACCTCTATAGATAATGTAGGAGATAAAGAGAAAAGTATAAGACAGTGCTTGTTCTTCGATGGCTTCCTAGTTGAGATCAAACTAATATTTTTAACGGCACTGACATTTCAAGACAATGTATGATTAAGTTCTAAATTGTGTGGTTCAGGCTGCTTTTAAATGTCAATGTTAAAGGAAACTAGAGACAGGCTACTATTACTTTTTTACCCCTATTCACACATAACTGGACTGAAAAGCATTCTAAATATTCCGCTTCCAATAGATTAGGAGATGTTTTCCTTAATTCATTTCTAAAAGGAAATTTCTTTCGTATTAAAACAGCCCCTTGTTTTTGTATTTTGTATTCAAAGTTCTCCAACACTACCTTTATTCCTTAAGAGGATTTGCTTTGGTTTGTTGTTAGGCTGAAGGTTAAGAAACACCAAACTCCTTCCCTACCAAGAACAGAACATCTCTCCAAGGTGGCAATTTGTTGTTACTGTTGTGTAGTCGCTGAGTCGTGTCTGACTCTTTGCAACCCCGTGGACTGTAGCACACCAGCCTTCCCTGTCCTACACTGTCTCCCAGAGTTTGCTCAATCTCATGTCCATTGAGTCAGTGATGCTATCCAACCATCTCATCCTCTGTCACCCCTTCTCTGGCCTTCAATCTTGCCCAGCATCAGGGTGTTTTCCAATGAATCAGTTCTTCGCATCAGGTGGCCAGAGTATTGGAGCTTCAGGATAAGTCCTTCCAAGGAACATTCAGGATTGATGTACTATAGGATTGACTGGTTTGATCTCCTTGCTGTCAAAGGGACTCTCAAGAGTCTTCAAAACCATCAGTTGTTTGAAAGCATCAGTTGTTCAGCAATATGTGATTATTATTAGTTTAAAATGTTTGATTTGTTTTTGGCTGTGCTGGGTCTTTGTGGCTGCACATGGGCTTTTCTCTAGTTGTGGTGAGTGGGGGCTACTCTGTAGTTGCAGTGCATGGACTTCTCATTGCAATGGCCTCTCTTGTTGTAGACACAGGTTCTAGGCACATGGACT
This sequence comes from Bos indicus, assembly GCF_029378745.1. Taxonomy (NCBI): domain Eukaryota; kingdom Metazoa; phylum Chordata; class Mammalia; order Artiodactyla; family Bovidae; genus Bos; species Bos indicus. The sequence continues at coordinate 97,510,194 of NC_091763.1, forward strand.
TCAGTAGTTGTGGCCTGTTGGCTCAGTAGTTGTGACTCCTGGGCTCTGGAGCACAGACTCAATAGTTTTGACGCATGGGCTTCCCTGTGGCATGTGGGATCTTCGCAGATCAGTGATCGAAACAGTGTCTCCTGCATTGGCAGCAGATGAATTCTTTCCCACTGAGTTGCGGGAACTCCTGTGATTTTTATTTAATAGAATTTTCATCTTGCCAACTTTCAGCTCATCTGTGACAAAGCTGAGGCATATCACCATCTAGATTCATATCATTTATTTTTAGTTCACATATTGTGGTTTATAGGCTTCCCTTGTGGCTCAGCTGGTAAAGAATCCAACTTCAGTGGGGGAGATCTGGGTTTGATCCCTGGGTTGGGAAGATCCCCTGGAGAAGGGAAAGGCTACCCACTCCAGTATTCTGGCCAGGAGAATTCCATGGACTGTATAGTCAATGTGGCTGCCAAGAATCAGACACGACTGAGCAACTTTCACTTTCATGATATGAGCTATAAATTGAGATTATATCAATATGATATATAGAGGATGAGATGGTTGGATGCATCACCGACTTGATGGACATGAGTTTGAGCAAGCTCTGGGAGTTGGTGATGGACTGGGAAGCCTGGCATGCTGCAGTCCATGCGGTCACAAAGAGTTGGACACAACTGAGTGACTGAGCTGAACTGATTATGGTTGACACATGAGGAAAAATAATATTTTTTATTTCCTAAAGTTGTTACCTGTAGAACCTTTCTTTAATGGAGAGTTTTATATTTCTTTGAAAACTCAGAGTTGATGAATCTGAAAATTCAAGTGGTAGATATATGTCTGAACCAATATCAATAGATAAGGTTGAGCTGGTGATTGCCTGCAAAGGAAAGTGCTGACTGCAACTTTGAAACTGCATATATAATACACCTAATTGACACTATAGATTTATGAGTTTTAACTTACTGCTATTTTGACTTAAAAATGATCCTAGTGACATTTTAAGCTGCAAAAGTAACACAATTCCATAAACATAGGCAGTTCAGCTCTTGCCCTATTTATCATGTCCCCAATCATAACCTATGTTATTTATTAATCTGAGAATTACTGATTATTTAAAAAAAAAAAAAACATGCTCTGAGAATATAAATTCTAAGAAGTTAGTTATATGAACAGTCTGTTTCCTTCCATGTTGGGCTGAACTAGAATGTCTTTGGTTGCTATGCTATATTCTGTACTCATTCTAAGTGTATTCTGCCTTTATTCATGGAAGCTGTTATTTAATGGGAAATAGGTATTTTTCAGTTGAAAGTAAATGCAAAGGAAATGAAAGCAACTGTATTTCGGCCTGTACCTGGTCATTAATGAGTTACTGTAACTGAATCCTACAATCACCATATTCATATGGGTCACCACATTCCGAAGTGGCTAGAAAATGTTTAGATAATGGCTTCATGGGTCCAGAAGAAAGAATAGCTGTACCAAAGCCTCATTACATCTCCCCCATGTGGAAGTACATTGCTCTCAGGAATGATAAGTTCCATTGCCTTTATGGAGCACACCAGCATCATTTACATTCATGTGGTCATGTAACTGAACACCCTTAGGAGCGGGGAGGAACTTCCAGTGCAGCTACTCTGGTAAACTGGAAATAATAGCAAACTAGATTCTGTTCTGTCTAATCAATGTCTCCTGTAAGAGAAAACTTAGATGATGCCATGAATTGAGCTCTACGACTTGCTCTGGATGGTGTGGGTAATCATCTTGTACTTGAAGGTTGATGTGCCTTCTCCAGGTCTCAGAGCTTACTATTGGGTTGCAGACAGAATTATTGCTACCCAGATAGAATAAGTTATCAGAGCCCGTGGTTGAAGGACATGATGGGTAATGTGGAGAAATGGGTCACTCCATGTAGTCAGTGAAGTGACAAATGAAGGTACTTACATTAGTGCTTTACACATAGAAAGTGAAAGTCGCTCAGTCTTGCCCAACTCTTTGCGACCCCATGAACTGCAGCCTGCCAGGCTTCTCTGTGGGATTTCCCAAGCAAGAATACTGAAGTGGGTTGTCATTTCCTTCTCCAGGGAAGCTTCCCAACCCAGGGATCGAACCCAGGTCTCCTGCACTGCAGGCAGATTCTTTACTGACTGAACTACCAGGGGAAGCCCCAAACACATAGCCCCCAACACGCAGAAGACGCTCATAAATATTACATAATAAAAGAAAGTACAGCAAGAAGCCAGAAAATATGGGGAACAAACATAAGAGTCAAGTCAGTGGCTAGAGTCTCTTCTGACTTGGTGGTACTTTTTTGAATATGTACTTTGGTGTCATGTTTGTAATATTTTAAAGGTTAATTTTATTTGCAGAATTCTTTGTGTAAGCTGACAGAGAAAGTGAATGCTATAGTTCAAAGGAATGGCAGACCCTGCACAAGGCTGCAAGCTCTTTCAGGGCATAGACCGTCTGTGTGTCAGTGTATGTACCGTGCCTTGCAATCGGAAGTGTTGGTTGAACGAATAGAAATGTCAGTGAAAATTTGATGTTTGTGCTGGGCCTTGAGAGGTGGTTGAATTTGATGTAGCAGAGGGAAATGAGACGGGTTTGTAAATTAGAACACTGAATAAAGGCACAGATGTTGGAATGAGCTTAACTGATTTTGTGAGACCCTGGAGAAGTCAGTCTGATTAGAGGCCTGTGGTGGATATTGTGGTAGTAATGATTGTATGGGGTTGTTTTAAAGACTGATTCCTCAGAATTTTGTGTTCTGGCTTTGTTGATGCTCTGTCCTGATTATCTTGTTGGGTAAAACTGCTTTAGGAGAACGGGGTGTTAGTGAGGGCAGGCTTATGGTTTTCGTCTTCAAAAAAACCATTCATTCAGTTGGTATTCATTGCACAAACACACAGAGTAAGACTCAGTGTATGCTTCTTTGGGGAAATGAGATGCTTCTACTGAAGTTGTCACAGACTAATGTCATAACTTCCAACCAAGTGCCTTCCTGTATGCTGTTGGTGGCACTAGCAGAAGCAAGTTTGATAACTCTGCACACCACCGTCCTGCAGCTGAGAGCTCCCCAGATTTGAGTAGGGTCATTTCTTCAGTCAGATTGCTTATTGAAAGTCGTACTGGGCTTCCCTGGTAGCTCAGTGGTGAAGAATCTTCCTGCCGATGCAGGAGACATGGGTTCGATCGCCGACCCAGGAGGATCCCAAAGCTGCAGAGCAATTAAGCCCATGCACCACAACTACTGAACCTGTACTCTACAGCCTAGGAGTCGTAACTGCCGAAGCCCATGCACCCTGGAGCCCGTGCTCCACAACAAGAGAAGCCCCTGCAGTGAGAAGCCGGTGCACTGCAACTGGAGAGTGGCCCCTGCCCGCCACAGCTAGGAGAGCCCGTGCAGAATGAAGACCCAGCACAGCCAAAGACAAACAAATACAATTTTATATGTATTTAAACATATGTCTCTCTCTATATATATCTTACTGATACTTGGTGGATTGAAGCAAATGTAAAACTCTGAAACTATCCTCATGAGGCGGGAGCCCCCTCTAGTTTAAAGTCATTGTATCCCACTGTGCCAGCTGTTGAGACGCATCTACAGATGTTGCTAAAAGGACCACATAATTTAACAGAAGCACTTTACAAAATAGCCATTAAAAAAAATTCTTCTCTGCTTCTTCCTTTTTCATCTTCAGTTGGCTAACTAGTATATTGTATTACATTTTCACTTACGGATTTTTTTTTTTTTTTAAACTCATGAGCTTTGGTTTGTTCTTCAGAGAAATGTAATCCTAATAACTACAATTATTAGAAATACTTCTGACAGCGCTGGTAGATGTAGCTCTGGTAGTAACACTAAGAACCCATGCTTTCCTTTCAAGTATGTTGTAGGTACTTTGTGTTGAGCACACATCTTACCTTTTTTCAGACGTTTAGAAGAAATAAAAGAAGGAAGAATTAGGAGTATAATCAGAGACGAAAGCAGAAAATGTAGGATTGCAAACGGGATCGTTTGCTTCCCTGTGTACCTAGATTAAAGAATCATTATTTGTACTGGCTAGATGGTACACCACAAATGATTTACAGTTTTGAGCTCCGCAGATAATCTGTCTAGAGCACTACACAGCTGTTTATCTTAGTCATTATCGTTCTCAGCCATGGTCATACCCAGCTCCTCTTAAGCTGGAGAATCTGAGGTTGAGTTTTAAAGCTGGAGTGGAGACCTGATCTGGGGTTTGGGATCTGCCGTTTACCCTGTGGCAGCACTGAAGCGCCCGCACATTCAGTGGAAGCGCACTCCAAAGACGTGGTTTTGCTTCCGACTGTGATGGCAGTATAATTGATCAAATATATTCTTTCAAAGAATCATAAATTCTTACTGGAGTTTGAGGGGATGTCATGTTCATTTGTCAACATGTCACTCCAGGGACACAGGTGCAGCAAATTTATGGAGGATGCACCTCGTGTTTCTCCTGAGCCACATAAATATGAAGCCGTCTTGATCGGAAACGTGTGGCTTTCGATTACTCCTCAGGTGGAGAGCAATTAAGATCTCTCCGTAGAAAGCATTTCACTGCTAATCTCAGGGTTTCGCACAGCACTGGCAGGGATCAGGTCTGAGGGGGACACCAGAGAAATTTTTGGAGGTCTGCAGATGTTGTCTCAGGAAAGAATACTAAGGCGATTCTTCTCTGGCAGAGTGAATATTGCACATTTTCGTCAAGTGCGTGATTAACTTTGACATTTGAAAATAGAACTTCACGTAAAAATAAGCATGGTACTTCTGCATGTTTAATTAAGATGCTTAGTTCCTGTCAAGAAGGATAGTTTTTTTTTTTTCCTTTTTCCCCTGTGAAGGGCAATATATTCTCAACTTCTGAAATTTCAGAAACCTGTACTTAACCTTTAATCGTCATTCCATTTACATGGAAATCTGATTAACAACTTTTAAAGTTCATGAGCTCCTGGTAAATGCAATTAAGACCTTTTTGGAGTTTGTTATTAAGAGCTGGCATTTACAGAAGTCTAGGACCTGGCTAGTGTTGCTGTCTTCTCCATCGCAGGCTGTCTCAGGCAATTAGAAGAGAACATGGGGTACATGAATTGTACTGTATTGCTTCTAAGTTAACATGGTTGATATTTAAATAGCGTGCAGTCTTTTTCTTTCCTCTAACTTGCTATATGGCAGGAGCTTGTTACTGAGTGGTAGAATAGGGCCAAGGATAAATGAGGTGGAGGTGTAGCAATTTGCATACCTAGGAGATTGAGGCTCCTCCTCCTCTCTGATGTTCTGAAGTCATGTTTACATTCTCAGGTTGTAAGGAGTCAGGTTCATCATCCTGCTATATTGCATATTTATTTTTTGTGGGGCTGTGCCACGTGGCATGCAGGATCTTAGTTCCCTGACCAGGGATTGAACCCATGGCCCCTGCAGCAGAAGAATGAAATCCTAACCACTGGACCTCCAGGGAAGCCCCTGCATTTGTTTTGAAGAATAGTTGACTTAAAGTATTATATTAGTTTCTGGTGTACAGCACAGTGATTCAATATTTTTGTAGAATAGACTCCATATAAAGTTATAAAATACTGGCTATTCTACCTTGTGCTGTACATTACATCCTTGTAAACCTAGCTGTTTTATACCTAGCAGTTTGTGCATTGTAGCCCCAATTGCCCATTTTGCTCCTTCCTCTCGGCCCTCCTCCTGGCAACCACCAGTCTGTTCTCTGATCTGCTTCTGCTTTGTTCTATTTATTCATTTGGTTTATTTTTAGATTCCACATATAAGTGAAAACACAGTGTATGCATTTTTAAAACTGCATTCTTCTAGAGGGTGCGGTAGTCTTTTTGAGAGTTAAAATGAAAAAATATACATTGTGGAGCGAGAAGTGATTCAGGCATGCAACTTCTTTCTAAACTTTTAGGCATTTCAGCTATTGAGACATTTTCTTTGGGTCGTGAGGACAGAAGAGAAATGTGTTAGAACACGTCAGTGTAGCATAGTTAAACACTCTGGAATGTGCTGTGATGTATGAAGAATGGGAAGTAAATAGTTAAAAGTGAGAAGGATCCTATTGGGCATATACTGCCAATCTGGCAGGCTTTTTTCCTTGCCAATAGAATTGGACTCTCTGATAGATGCACAATGCATTTCTTGGGTACTTTGTGCAGAGCACTACTTATTAGCATTTAGAGGAATGACAGGTGAAAATAATGGAAATATCGACAAAGGCAAATCATTAAAATATATTGTATATAACAATGTTACGAAAGAATACTTGAATGTTTCCATACCAGCTGAATTTTTTATGAGCATATATTGCTTTTAAATAAAAGATCAAAATAGAGAAATGTGTGGAGAAAAATAAATTTAAATAGGAAAACTGATCTGAAATAATTAAATTCCATGCCAGAAATATCAGTGAAGCAGTTTTCCATTTTTGGACCCTAGAGCTTCTGTGTTTACTGTGCACTTAAACCAGCAGTGCAGTTAACTGGTTAATCTTATAAATTGTAGGCTAGCCTCAAATGTAGCAAATAAATGAAAATAGTTACGTGTTTTGAATAACATGAAAGATTTCGGTAGAAATACCATTTAGTAATTGTAGACCTCTTACGGATTTGGAAAATTGTTTTCTGGCCACAAAGCTGATAAAACAGGGTTACTACAACCAAGCTGTCAACGTTTTGTGTTTTTTTTTTAATCAGTTTAATATCTTACTTAAGGGAAATATGTATGCACACATAAACATATATATAATTTCATCACTTTCAGATAGAAGAGTTTTGTTTATTTAATAGACAAAATCTTTCTTATAGATGTAAGAGTGAGTATAGAAATGAGTGATGTTAAGTTGCCCTTCAGTTTTAAAGGATTTCAGTTAATGTATTCCAGTTGGCATGAATCTTTGGAAATACAGGGATGTATTAGAGTGCCCTCTCATCAAGTCATGTTGGGAGTTTAAGAGATAAGTAGAGGTAAAGTTAAATATCCAGCAGTGTATGATTAATTCCCAAATCTAGGTAATCAACTCTGGGTCCTGTAGGAGTTTAGAGATAGATTGGTTAGAGAAGGTTTTGTGTATTTGGTAGGAGCTGGCCCTTTAAGGAAGGCTAGGCTTTAGGCGAGTGGGAAGCTCCTTCTAGCTAGGTATAATGTTACATGTATGCCACCAGTAGGGATTCACTGAATTTGCCATATGCACAGTTTGTACAGAGGGGTGTAAGATGTGTTCAGAGAGATAGAAGCCAGGTTCTGAAGAGCCTTAGAGGAATTCAGTTGAAATCTTTGTGGCCTCCTTAATGAAAGGAGCTGCTTTTTCCTTGTGCTTTGTACTTCTCAGTGCCTCCAAATCTTGTTATCTCCCAGTCTTAACAGTATTTCCCTCAAGCCCTAATGGAAATGTACTTAACACAGTTCCTGGCACTCAGTAGGTACAAAATAAAATGTTAATCGAGTCTGAATCTGCACTTGTTAGTCCTAAATAATCCATTTTGAATGAACTATAAGCAAGCATTGTTTTTCTTTTTTTGGTAGGTGTGTCAATGTTCACAGATTACAGATAACCAATATGAAGGAGGCTCTAGTAACTGAACTGCTAATTGAAAATTCTGGGTCATAGCCACTTAATTGAATAAACTGTCTCCAGAGAGCAATTTGGGTCTTTTCCAAGATGCATTAACTCTTTCAGGTCATTAGGGTAGCACTTATCTCATTGGAGCAGAAATTTAATAAATGGTATTCCTGTGATGTGAGTAAATTAATGTACCTCAGAAAGCCTGGTTTCACCGTGGGTGTTACAGTTCTACTCCAAGGAGCTCGCCTGTGAATGTAAAACATCAATGAGTAGCTGCCCTTTCAAGCATCTTACTTCCAATTTAGGTAACCTACTAGGGAGCATCTACTTTGTTCAAGGCACTGTGCTGGATGTTAACAGAGACACAAAGAAAAGACATGGCCTGAACTGAGAGGCAGAGAGAAGGCAAATAACCACAAGATAGAATCCTTGAGAGCTACAGACTGCAATGTGGGTTTCAATGAGAGCAAGATACCATAGTTAACAGTTAGGATAGATGGTAAAATTCCCAGAAGGTAGGGACCTTGGCTTCTTCACACAGTGTTCTCGTTCATGTTTATTTTCTCTGTTGGGAGTTTAAGAGAGAAGTCCAGGAACAGTTAGAGATATATAGATACACACATCTAACGGTAAAATATGAGTTAGATCAATCTCAAGCTTTTTTTTTTTAAACAACAGTTTGCACATATGTGCTTTTCTCCCCCCTGTGAGATATGAATTATTAATATCTGGTGTTAATCTAAAATGAAAGTGGTAAGGATGGGAAAACCAGAAAAATAAGATAGTATCCTTTGGAGATATGCTCACTGATTGGTCTAATTGTCTCAATTTGTCTGTCAGCCTACTGATGGGATATTGACCTTCAGGAAGTAAAAAGGATATGAAAAGTCTCTTCTACTCATCAGCATATGTTACACAATTTATATTTGCTGTGAAGGTAGAGGAAGCTATTGTAAGACTAAGGGTAAATGACAGGCCACTGGGGAAAAAAGAAAGTAGGGACAATACCTCCATAAGAAGCTAAAACTTCCGAGATATAAGACCAGCCTCTGCTTCTGCATGCGTGGGATTGGCATCTCCATCGGGCATGTGGGCTGTGATCAGTAGCATCTGGATGGTGCACGTGTATACTATGTTAAAAATCAGCCAAGTTAATACTTAAATTCACTTTCTTGATCTCATTCTTCTATGCTTGATTAATGATAGTGGTAGTTACAAGCAGGGGGAAAAAAGGATAAACTTAGACATGATGAAAACCCATGGGACTTACTTGTGGAATATGAAACTATCTAGGTTTATGAGTTAGATCAATCTCAAGCTTTCTTCAATTTAAGGCTGAATTTGGCAATAAGGAGTTCATGATCTGAGCCACAGTCAGCTCCCAGTCTGAGTGGGGAAGAAGACTTTCTTCAATTTAAGAAACAATTATGTAAATTATGTAAAAACAATAAATAGGAAATATGGTTGTAGAAGTCAGTTAGGGTTGTGGAAGGTGCTGAATGACAGAGAGGAGATATAGGTTATTTACTGGCAAGGAGCATGCCACTGAAGGGTTTGAGCAGAATAATGACGCTAAGCTCTGTTACGAGTGTAGTGGGTTGTGGGATAGATGGTCATAAGAGGTGTAAGGAGGATGGGAGAGTGTTGGGAGATTGTTGGACTAAGCTCTGTGAAGGATAATGAGGATGAGATTTAAAGGCATGAGGGTCGGAATGAAAATACTTAAAAGAGGAAAAGAACATGAGATCTGTGGTATAATATAAGACTTGGCAGTTGATTTGGAGAGTAAGACGGAGACGTGAAAGTGAAGTCGCTCAGTCGTGTCTGACTCTCTGCGACCCCATGGACTATAGCCTACCAGGCTCCTCCGTCCACAGGATTTTTCCAGGCAAGAGTACTGGAGTGGGTTGCCATTTTCTTCTCTAGGGGATCTTTCCAACCCTGGGATTGAACCCAGGTCTCCCACATTGCAGGCAGACACTTTACCATTGAAGCCACCAGGGAAGACAGAGAAGAGTGAGAGCTAATTACAGGTTATGGTCCTGGGAGGTCAGAAAAATAACAGTAGTGCTTACAAAGAGGGAAACTAAAGGGACCTTTCTTTCTTCCTTCTTTGCCCCTTTCTCTTTCTGAAGGGGGGTGATGATAAAGAGTTTGCTTGGTCAGGCTGTTTGTTGAACCTGTGCCCCAGTACTTTTCGTACTGTCTGCCATGCTGTTCTCACTTCCTTACTGTGACAAGACCCTCTTGCAGGCAATGACAGTCACCTCTGGAGCTTGGAAAAAAGTACAGTGTGATGGCAGAGGAAGATTTGAGAATCATCTGAAATGTAGGTATAACTAAAATGGAAGAGAGCAATAGTAAGAGTAAGGATACTGGACATTCAAATACTTAAGACAAATGATGTAGTCAGATTCACTGAAGTGAAAACATTCCAAAAGTTTAGTGATAAATATTAGCAGAATCCTACGTTTAGTGATTGAGAACACTGGCTTCTCATTGTGGTGGCTTCTCTTGTTGAGGTCTATGGTGCGTGGACTTCCATAGTTGAGGCACACGGGCTCCGTAGTTACAGCTCCTGGGCTCTAGAGTGCAGGCTTAGTAGTTGGGGTGCAGGGGCTTAGTTGCTTCGCAGCGTGTGGGATCTTCCTGGGCCAGGGATTATCAAACCAGTGTCTCCTGCATTGGCCTCCAGACTCTGAACCACTGGACCACTAGCGAATTTCTTCCTTAATTATTAATGAGGTTAAATATTTGTGTTTTTTGAGTAGCTGTGTTCCTCTTTAATCAAATGCTAATATCCTTTGCCCTTGTGATACCTATTGGAGTTGCTTTCTTTTTTATATCAAGTTATAGGATCTCTTTGTATAATAAATATAATTTATATGGCAAAAAATAAAGATGAGGAACCAAGGTTCTTGGATTCAGAAAGGTAGTATCTTAGTTACCTGGTTCTTGGGATTCATTTAAGAAAAAATAACAAATTTCTGAGTCTCCTCCTCAGATGTAGTAGCATTTGTGAGCCAAGCATTTTCAGTTCAGTTCAGTGGCTCATTCAGTTCAGTGGCTCAGTCGTGTCTGACTCTTTGTGACCCCATGGACTGCAGCATGCCAGGCTTCTCTGTCCATCACCAACTCCTGGAGCTTGCTCAAACTCATATCCATTGAGTCAGTGATCCAATCCAACCATCTCATCCTCTGTTGTCCCCTTCTCCTCCCGCCTTCAATCTTTCCAGCATCAGGGTCTTTTCCAATGAATCAGTTCTTCGCATCAGGTGGCCAACGTAATGGAGTTTCAGCTTTAGCATCAGTCCTTCCAATGAATATTCAGGACTGATTTCCTTTAGGATGGAACTGTTGGATCTCCTTGCAGTCCAAGGGACTCTCAAGAGTCTTCTCCAACACCACAGTTCAAAAGCATCAATTCTTTGGTGCTCAGCTTTCTTTATAGTCCAACCATCACATCCATACATGACTACTGGAAAAACCATAGCTTTGACTAGACAGACCTTTGCCGGCAAAGTGATGTCTTTGCTTTTTAATACGCTGTCTAGGTTGGTCATAGCTTTTCTTCCAAGGAGCAAGTGTCTTTTAATTTCATGACTGCAGTCACCATATGCAGTGATTTTGGAGTCCAAGAAAATAAAGTCTGACACTGTTTCCACTGTTTCCCTATCTATTTTCCATGAAGTGATGGGACTGGATACCATGATCTTAGTTTTCTGAATGTTGAGTTTTAAGCCAACCTTTTCACTCTCCTGTTTCACTTTCATCAAGAGGCTCTTAGTTCTTCTTCACTTTCTGCCATAAGGGTGGGTGTCATCTGCATATCCGAGGTTATTCATATTTCTCCCAGCAATCTTGACTCTATCTTGAGCTTAATCCAGCCCGGCATTTCTCATCATGTACTCTGCATATAAGTTAAATAAGCAGGGTAACAGTATACAGCCTTGACATACTCCTTTCCTGATTTGGAACTCACCAGAAACTGGAAAATTCTTAAAGAGATGGGAATACCAGACCACCTTACCTGCCTTGATGTATGCAGGTTAAGAAGCAACAGTTAGAACTGGACATTGAACAACAGACTGCTTCCAAATTGGGAAAGGAGTATGCCAAGCATTTCATGTGTGTTTATTTTATTTCTGTGAAGCAGATTGTTCTGTTACACTTATTTCACAGTTGAGTGAAATACAGTTTAGCAAGGTTAAGTAACTTGCCAGGGTCACATAGCTGGTTAAGTGGCAGATTTGGTTTTAAGCGCACACTTTCTGTATTTCTGAATTACCCTCTCAATTTATAGTTCTAAGGTGGGGCACATGAATCTTTAAAATAGTTCTTCAAGTGATTCCTATGTATAGATCAGTCTTTCTCTTAATAGAATTTTAGCTTAAACTAAGAAGGAAGAGTGATATGTATTTTGGGGGAGGAGATAAAACACTGTGGTCAGAGTTGAGAATTCAGAATTGGAGATGTTGGAGTATTTCCAAAGAAAGAATGTCAAAGAGTAATACATAGAGGTCATTGAAATTAAGGAGACTGAGAAAGACTGTGTAATGGTAAAAGGAGTTCTTAATATATCATGATGAAACATGTTGAGTGTTAGTGCAGAGTAAGACTTATTATCAGTAGCTAACATTTTGTAATGGTGTAAGAAAATCATGGAGCTTGTGTCAACTTTGATGAGAAAAGGGGAGAAAGTGATACAAATATATAGAATGACCCTTAAAATATGTTTTAGTGAAATGGGCAGAGAATATTATGAAGCTGTAGCTAGCAGTATGCCTTTGGGCACTGAGACCACATCTGTGCTTTCCCCATCATAGCCTCATTGCCTTCTGTTTTTTTTTTTTTTTTTTTAATGGGTGAGCAATAAATAAAGGGAGAAGGCAATGGCACCCCACTCCAGTACTGTTGCCTGGAAAATCCCATGGATGGAGGAGCCTGGTAGGCTGCAGTCCATGGGGTCGCTAAGAGTAGGACACAACTGAGCGACTTCACTTTCACTTTCCACTGTCATGCATTGGAGAAGGAAATGGCAACCCACTCCAGTGTTCTTGCCTGGAGAATCCCATGGACAGAGAAGCCTGGTAGGCTGCAGTCCATGGAGTCGCACAGAGTCGGACATGACTGAAGTGACTTAGGAGCTTAGCAATAAACAAAAAATCATGAAAATGCTATAGGATCTAAAATGCATAGAGGAAAAACTGACAATTGAAATCAGTGAAAAATTCAACAATTGTAAAGTTGAAGATTTCAATACTCTTTTAAAATAGTGAATCAACTGGACAGAAAACCAATAAAACTTGAACTGTACTATCAAGCACCATGACTTAACATGACATATGGTACCCCTAACTACCACCATCAGAATACAGATTCTTTTATGTACATTGACTATCATGGTAGATCATGGACTATGACGTTCATGTCTCAGTACATTTAAAAGGATTGAAATCACAAAAAGTATGTTCTCCATCCATAACAATTAAATAAACAACAGGAAGAAATTTTGACACGTCTCAAAATATTTTTAAGTAAAACAACAAAGTTCTAAATACACTGTGGGTATAAGAAGAAAGACCTAAGATCAACAATCAAAGTTTGTACGCTAAGATCTTGAAAAAGGAGGGGGAAAAATGAAACCCAAAGCAAGCAGAAGGACAAAAATGATAAAGATTAGAGTGAAAAATCAGCAGAAAATTAAAAAAAAAGTAATGATGTTAAAATTGGTTCTTTGAGAAGATCAAAAACTAATAAATCTTTAGACTGATAAATTAAAAAGGGGAGAACTCTCAAAAAATGATGAAATTAGGAGTGAAAGAGAAGGCATCATTGTAGACTGTATAAAAGTTAAAAAGATTGTGATGAATAACCCGAGTTAGACAACTTAGATGAGGTGGACAGATTCCTAGAAAGAAAGAAGATACTGAAACTAGTTCAGGAAGAAATAGAAAATCTAAACTGTCCTATAGTAAATATAGGCATTCCTCATTTTATAGCAGTTTGCTTAATTGAGCTTTGCAGACATTGCATTTTTTAAAAATTGGAGGTTTGTGCGGTCCTATGTTGAGGAAGTCTGTTGGGGCTATATGTTCAGTAGCATTATTTTAAAATTACAGTATGTACATTTTTTCAGACATAGTGCTATTGTACATGTATAGTGTAGACATACATTTTGCATGCTCTTTGAAACAAAATCATGTGACTTGCTTTATTGCTGTATTCACTATATTGGAATGGTCTGGAACTGAACTCACAGTATCTTCAAGTTATGCCTATAAATTAAATAATTAAAAAGATTTCCTGCACATACATAAGTATACAAGTATTTTGTGAAGCATTTGAAGAAGAAATAATACCAATTTCTGTTTTGGACAAGAGAGATGAAGAAACATTTTTCAGCATATGCTGTGAGTCCATTGTTACCTTGATAAAAATTGGAGATAGCAGAGGAAACTATAGGTCAGTGTCCTTTGTGAACGCAGATGCAACAACCTCAAATGAAGTACTAACAGATTGAGTCCTTTAACATATGAACTGTGTTGTGTACCACAGTTAACTGGGATTTATCAGAAAAAAAATCAATGAATGTAATATGCCATATTCATAGAATAATGGGAAAACCCATGCAATTATCTCAGTAGATACTGGAAAGCACTTGATACCCACTGATGACTGAAAAGACAAAACCAAAACCTTTTGGCAAACTAGGACTAGAAAGGAACTTTCTCAATCTAATAAAAGGCTCTGTAAAAAACCTGTAACATAACAAGGGAAATTTTTGGAATGTTAGAAGTATTTTAAAATGACTGTGGTGATGGTTGCACAACCTATACATTTACCTAAACACTGTTGAACTGTACATGACAATTATGGTGTGTAAATTGTGCCCCAACAATGCTGTTCTAAAAATAAAGGATAAAATCAGGTTACAAATATTCAAAAATATATGTCCTTCACAGTATCCTTCAGAGAACTCCTAGACAAACACTTAACAGTCCTAATGGAAGTTAATTAGTGTATAAATCAAGGAAATCTCATCAGCATTATTTCCCCTTTCACAATTATGTATTTGAGGGTGCATATGAATATTCATATGCTTCACAAGGGATTATATTCCAAACTAAATTTATTGTTCCTATCAAACTCATTGTTACTGCCTTCCTGATTGTTGTTCATGGAACAATATTTTTTTAGCCCCTTGAATATGCAGTCTTTTTTGCCATTTTAAAACTTGTCTTCTTTCCTTCTAGAGTAGCTGGTTAAGTTTTTTTCATATTTTTTCTAGACATCAACTCAGAAATGTATGCCTAATTGTAAAATCTCATTGCCACTACTTTAGCTTAAAATCCTTTTTATTCTTTAAAATTCATCTTGGTAGGTTTTTTTCCTTGTCCCCTCCTTTTATCTTATTTCCTTAATCATTCATTTTTCCCCTGCAAATCCCATTGCCTTCTAATCTATTATTGTATATGCTAGCAGATTAATTTACTTAGAGTATATCCATCAACATTTTATTTACCCGTTGAAAGCTTTTTCCTGCCTCCTCATTCTGTACTTGACTTCAATACTGGGGTTACAGACCCTGAGAAGTTTGTGAATTTACCACCTTTCCAGGCTCATCTCTCAGGCTTCATTTTTATGTTACCTGAACTATTTTGTAGTTAACTGAAGACACCTGAAATTTCCCCAACACGGTTTCTTTATTTTTTCTTTCCTTTCTGCCTTATTTTTTGCTTGTTATACATTATAAGATTATATTTTTGTCCTATAGTGCCGTGATCTTGAAACTCTTTATTGTCCTTTGCATGCTCAATCGCTTCAGTCATGTCCGACTCTTTGCAGCCCTTTAGGCTGTGGCCCACCAGGCTCCGCTTGTCCATGGGATTCTTCCAGACAAGAATACTGGAGTGGGATGCCTTGCCCTCCTCCTGGGAATCCTTCCGACCCAGAAATCAAACCCGTGTCTCCTGTGTCTGCATTGCAGGCGGATTCTTTACCCACTGAACCACCTGGATGGGAGCAATCTTATCCTTCTATAAATGCTCACAACAATTTCTTTGACCCAATGCTTTCTACTTTCTCTCTTGTGTTGTAGTCATTCTTGTGTCTGTATGACTAGATAAGCACATTGAGGGAAGGATCGATTGATTTGGCTTGATTTGACTTTTAATTCCCTTAAAGTTTTAATTTATATGTAGTAAAATTCACTTGTTTTGATATTAGGATTTTTTTTTTTTTTTAGTCTTGATTTCATATCCAGGACAATATGTTGCATATTTTACATATTAAGTAAATATGTTTAAAGTAAATGAAACCTTTCTTTTAAAATTGGGATTTCTTTGTTAAAAACTCTTCTTTTCAGGGGACTGAGGAGCTAAATGTCTCTTTGAGACTTACCAGGAATTTGACAGAGGACCACAAAGTACTTGTGTAACTCTTGGAATTTTTTGGTTTCTTTTACTTTGAACACTAAGGAACTGTTCACAAGACCATATACATAGTAGTCTTAATGATACAATTGCCACTGATAATGAGTATAGTTAAGCAGGCAGCCTTTTATTTGCAGAATGACTGGTTTTCTTATGGCAGAATATTTTAGTCTTTATATAATAGGGAAATAAGACTGCTATTTTCAAAAGATAACTTTTTCTGTTTTTCTTTGTTACAAATATTTTACTCATTAGCAACCTTATGGGGGAGACCTGATAGTTTTTAGTAATTGTAAATAGTGGTCCTCATTTTTTAAACTATCATTACATTGTTTCAGTCTTACTGTTTAGTGTGTCTGGAATCAAGGTGACAGTCTGAGGGGTGTACTACTCTGATTTTGCTCCTCCTCTTCCTCCGGATTTCTCAAATTCTGGACATCCTGGTCTCCCTTTACCTAGGCCTTGTGTCCACCATCCAGAGAGCCTGGAGTTTCTGCGTGGCTTCTACTCTTACTCCGTGGTCCCTGGAAGGGTTCTCTGGGGAAAAGCCGAGGGAGCTCACCTAGTGTGCTTCCTTTCTTCCAGGGGTCATAACCAAAGGTACTGCCTAATTTGGTTCCTCTCCAGGGTCTTCAACTTCTGTTTTTTTTTTTTTTTTTTTTTTTTAGCTTTTATAATTACTATCAGTATGAGGGTTAATCCATTGAAAGCCACTTTGCTGTTCCTAGAACAGAAGCTCCTGGGCATCTGTATTTTAAAAGAGCAGATTATTAAAAACTGCAGTATTTATTATAGGCATATACAAGGTACCACATAAGGAAGTTGAGCCTTAGTTCATAGTGGGAGCTCAAGGTGATTTTTTTTTTTCTTTCACCTTAGTACTGCTGCTGTCATGCAGTAATCTAATTCTCAGATTCATGGTCGGGAGGGGGCTGGTAGGGGACACAAATACAGTATGGCTTTGACATAAATCATTGAACATATGAAGGTTGTAATCCGGAGAATCGCTCTCCTAGTTGCAAAGGTTGAAATCTGTGCAAACCACTATACTACTACTGTTTTCATAAGATACAGTGTTTTACAAAAATTGTATTTGTGATATTAATGTCGCTAGATGCATATTAGTATATTATTAGTATATATTCATTTATACATAGAATATATACATAGAATATATTCTGTATACATAGAATATACACATAGATGCATATTAGTGTATATTCATTTATCCAGAGATAGCTTAGTGAAGAAACACAGACTCATTCAGATTATCATAAGGAAATAAGGAAAACATACTGAAGACTGTAAGGATATATTGCGGGACCCAAGGGTAGAAAGTCTAAGACCTTATCAGATCAGTTTGAGACCTTTGCACTGTGGAAAACTTAGTTTGCAAACTGTAAATCTCTCTCCTGTGAGTCTTCTCTTTCTCTCTGGCCCTCTGGTTCATTCTTTATTCTCTCTGTGCAGATGGGCTTTCTGTGATTTTTCATCCACATGGTGAAAGATGATTGCCCCAGGGTATTTACATCTCCTCACGTTCACCAGCACAGACTGTGTCCCACTAACACAGAGAAATCTGACTAACTGATTGAGGGTTGGCTGTTTGCCTGGCAAAGTAGGCTCTGACATAGAGACATCCCAGGGTACAGGCCTGGCTCCTCCCAAGTCCATTAATGGTTGGGAAACAGTCCTTATGTGAGGCGAGCATTTTGTAAGCTGAAAGACACTAAAAAGGATCAGTATCTAGAAGGATCTCGATGTTTCACAAAGTAGCTAGTTGGGTAAATGGAGAAGCTGATAATAGGAGATGTGTTAATTCTAAGTCTGTAAATCTCGCATTTATTTAAAAACAAAATTCTCCATGTATAACCACAAGCAGCCATAGTTAATATGTTAAATAAAGAGGACTGTATAGTAAATGAGGGATTCGTTCAGAATGATGTTTTCAAAGTTAGAGCATGTTATAATTCTCAACATCTTGGCCCTGCTTTATATATCATGGAATTTCTGACTAGCATCTTAGCAACTGCTAATCAGTATTCTAGCAGAAGAGATGCTTGACCATCCCAGTTTGTATGCTCTGCTAAAGCATTATATTTCTTTGCTTCTACCACAGAACCATCTAACATACCAGATACTCAGTAAATACATTTGAATCATGATATCACTGGTATATATAGATTTTTCAGGTACTTTTCAATTATACTTTCATATTTCTTGTCTTCAGTTATTATTAAGTTGAACAGAAAGGTGGGGTTTTTCCATAATACCATATAGGAAAACCCCAAACAAACATTTTGGCCAACTCAATACAAATGAACACCTTTTAAGTTAAACTTAAAGCACAGATATTAATTATGCCTTTTAATTTTTTGAACTCTTGATCAAGAAGAAATAGTACTTCCTGATACTTACAGAGAGAAAAGAGATGCATGTCTGAAATAAGAAGGAATGTAAAGCCAAGAAGAATTATCTTCTGCAGATTTTCTGTGGGCAGAATGTATTTGATACTATATGAATGCCCTTTGACCCCGGAATTCCAATCTTGGGTGATTTTCCCCAGGCAAAAGACAAGCTGTATAGCTTATTTCTTTTCATAAAAATGGAAATTTGAACTCATCCGTGAGCACTTAGGAAATTTATGTACAATTTCGAAGATGCAGTATGTTATCCACAATGATGTAAAATTACCAAGAAATGATATGGTTATATTTTAATACCAAGCATCTGGTGTTTGTGTCAAGACTCTATAGTAGAAGATTTAACCTAATTCAGACACATTTCAGGCATCTTAGAGTAGGGGCTATTTGTTCTTTGAGATATTAAAAAATATTACACCTTTGCCAATTTGAGTGTCAACATAAAACTTTACCTGTTTTAAAGCAGTATTTTTCAGCTGGTGGTGAATGTTATTAGGAAAAAGAGGGAAACACAACGAAGGAAGCAGACATCACAAAGCCTGTGGTTAAAATCGCACCTCTCCCTTTGTCACTTTATTCACAGTGTACGTTTTTATACTCTGGACTCATTTATAGGGCTCTTTCTGCTTTGGAGACTATCGCTAATTTGCATCTGACAACATATGTACATCAAGGCTGGAGAAGGCAGTGGCACCCCACTCCAGTACTCTTGCCTGGAAAATCCCATGGATGGAGGAGCCTGGTGGGCTGCAGTCCATGGGGTCGCTAAGAGTCAGACACGACTGAGCGACTTCACTTTCACTTTTCACTTTCACGCATAGGAGAAGGAAATGGCAACCCACTCCAGTGTTCTTGCCTGGAGAATCCCAGGGACGGGGGAGCCTGGTGGGCTGCCGTCTCTGGGGTCGCACAGAGTCGGACATGACTGAAGCGACTTAGCAGCAGCAGCAACTATGCTGCAGTCCATGGGGTCACTGAGACTCGGATATGACTGAGCGACTTCACTTTCACTTTTCTCTTTCATGCACTGGAGAAGGAAATGGCAACCCACTCCAGTATTCTTGCCTGGAGAATCCCAGGGATGGCGGAGCCTGGTGGGCTGCTGTCTCTGGGGTCGCACAGAGTTGTACACGACTGAAGCGACTTAGCATAGCATAGCATAGCGTACATCAAGGCTTCTCATCACTTGCTTTTCAAAAAATTCATTGGTTCCCTATATTTTTTGATTCACTGGTATGTTGCATGGCTCTGTGGTAGAAGTAAAGAAATATAATGCTTTAAGGAACATAAAAGTTCCTCCTATTTATTAATGGTGAGGCATCTTTTCATTAGACAATAGCTAATAGTATTGGGCAGTTTTGGATGAATACTTATTTACTGATATGTAAAGTGGGTACTTTACATACACATTTACGTAACATTCAGAAAACGAAGATCATGGCATCTGGTCCCATCACTTCATGGGAAATAGATGGGGAAACAGTGGAAACAATGTCAGACTTTATTTTTCTGGGCTCCAAAATCACTGCAGATGGTGACTGCAGCCATGAAATTAAAAGACGCTTACTCCTTGGAAGGAAAGTTATGACCAACCTAGATAGCATATTGAAGAGCAGAGACATTACTTTGCCAACAAAGATTCGTCTAGTCAAGGCTATGGTTTTTCCTGTGGTCATGTATGGATGTGAGAGTTGGACTGTGAAGAAAGCTGAACGCCGAAGAATTGATGCTTTTGAACTGTGGTGTTGGAAAAGACTCTTGAAAGTCCCTTGAACTGCAAGGAAATCCAACCAGTCCGTTCTGAAGGAGATCAGCCCTGGGATTTCTTTGGAAGGAATGATGCTAAAGCTGAAACTCCAGTACTTTGGCCACCTCATGCGAAGAGTTGACTCATTGGAAAAGACTCTGATGCTGGGAAGGATTGGGGGCAGGAGGAGAAGGGGATGACAGAGGATGAGATGGCTGGATGGCATCACTGACTCGATGGATGTGAGTCTGAGTGAACTCCGGGAGTTGGTGATGGACAGGGAGGCCTGGCGTGCTGCAATTCATGGGTTCGCAAAGAGCTGGACACGACTGAGCGACTGATCTGATCTGAAAGTGGGTACTTGAGGAACTCAGAAAAGGAGACAGCTCATTTCCAGTGGCCTGGGAAAGGAGTTGTTGAAGAGAAAATATTGGAACTGTTTTTTGGAAGGGTCTGTTAGGAGAGAGGGTAGTCTAGGATAGACATTCCAGAAATGAGAAGGCCCAGGCATATACAGGGGAAAGTTAAGTGTGTAATCTTGATTGGAGTGCTGGTTTCATCTTAAGGAGAATAAGATATGATTGGAATATTGAGGTCAGATTGTTGTAAATGATGAGATTAAGAGTCTTGTGATGGTAGCAGCAACTGTGTTTGTTTTTTATTTTTTTTCTTTATGATTTTTATTGGAGTCGAGTTGATATTGTATAAGTTTCAGGTATACAGCAAAGTGAATCAGTTATACATATATACATCAGCTCTTTTTTAGATTTTTTTTCCCAGCTAGGCCATTACAGAGTACCTAGCAGAGTTCCTGTGCTATACAGTAGGTTCTTCTTAGTTGCCTATTTTATGTGGGCTTCTCTGGTGTCTCAGATGGTAAAAGAATTCACCTGCAATGCAGGAGACCCGGGTTTGATCCCTGGGTCAGAACCATCCCCCGGAAAAAGGAATGGCAACCCACTCCAGTATTCTTGCCTGGCGAATCCCATGGACAGAGGAGCCTGGTGGGGTGCAGTCCAGGGGTCGCACAGAGTCAGACACAACTGAGTGACTAACACTTTCACTTTTTTCTTTTTTTCAGTGTGTATATGTCAGTCCTAATTGCCTTTTGCCCCCTGGTAACTGTGCGTGTTTGTTTTCTACATCTGTAACTCTATTTCTGTTTTGTAGATAAAGTCACTTTTACACTTTTTTGGAGCAACTTTTTTTTTTAAGGAAGATCACTCTATTGAAGGTGTAGGAGGATTGGAAGAATAAGAGATGGGAGACAGAAAACTCAATGAGGAAAACTGCATGAGTTGAACTAACGTGGTGACTGTCAGAATGGACCAGAAGGGGCAACCTCATTGAGTTGAGAAAGAGAGATTAATGAATTTGGGCACTAACTCCTTTGTGAATACAAAGGATAAGGGAATGTATTAAGGATTGTTCTGAAGTTTTAAACCTGGAGATCAGTGACAGTAAGAAAATACTAAGCAGAAAGTTGAAAGAAGAAATTACTAATTTTTATGGGAAGATGATTTAGGTTTCAGAATTTAGGATTGATTTTATGTGAAATAAGTGAATAGGTCAGGCATGAAGTCACAGATGTAGGATTGAAGCTTGGGAGAGAAATGAGGGATAAAGACCACATTATGGTAGGGGACATAATATATGTGGAGACTGCTTTTTAAAGTTTAGAACCAAAAGACAGAAAGGAAAAAAGATAATAGATTGTGAGAACCAAAGGAAGATATTTGTCAACAGAAAAATGTATTAGAAATAGTATATTTGTATAGATAGAAAGGGAGAAGCTGGTGAATAGAAAGACTAAGAATCCTGAGCTCTAATAATTAAGGGGATGTGGAGAAAAAGAACAATGATCATAAAATACCTGGATTTTAAGGATGCTGCTTAGTTATGTCCTGGTCAGTCAATATTTTATTATAAAAGGACAGTCATTGATTTCTAGGACAATAATTACTTCAGAAGAATTACTTTGGTATAGTGTGGCTTTGGTAGAAACATAATTCTGTCATATTGGTGTAATGACCAACATTTAAGTGAAACCAGGGTATTTGTAGACATCATTCTGTGTTGAAATTTGAAAGATGTCAACAAGTTGAAATTCTTCTCTGATTTACTGACCTTCTTTTGATCACAGATTCCTGCAAACTTTATTAACATCAGTGCTAAATCTGCAAAATAATTGAGTCCCTCACTGGAATTGTTACTAGAGACCCAATTCAATTCTCTCTCTGACTGTTGTGCAATTTGGGTGATATATTAATAGAGATAGTACTTGTCATTATATTACTGCCTCAGCATACTGAGTAATACTCCAGGGACCTCATAAAGAAAAAAAACAAAACATTGACCAATCTCTTAACATGTTTCATTCTTTCCCAGTGAACTCTTTATTGTACAGAAAATCAAATGAAGTACATTTATTGTACAGAGGATGAAATAAAAGAAGCCCACAGGGGCTTCCCTGATGGCTTCAGTGGTAAAGAATCTGCCTGCCAGTGCAGGAAATGCAGGTTTGATCCTTGTGTCGGGAAGATCCCCTGGAGAAAGAAATGGCAACCCACTTCAGTATTCTTGCTGGGAAATCCCATGAGCCTGGTGGGCTACAGTCCATGGGTCTCAAAAATGTCAGAGACAACTTGGTGACTGAACAGCAACAACAAAAATCCATTCACTGACAGCTGCGATCCGTCTCAGTGATAGATTTTGTGCAGTTAGTGAGAGTGGACTGTCATGGGGAAGAAAACAGACAGGTGTGAACTAAACCTGAGTTGAAATCCTGACCTGTTACACTGTAAATATAAGACCTCAGGCTAGTTTCTACTTCCCTCCTTTTTTCCCTCTCCTTTTCTTTTGAGTTTTTTAAAGAGCATTTTAAAGCTCATAGTAAATTGTTGGAGAACATACAGAAAGTGAAAGTGAAAGTCGCTCAATTATGTCCGACTCTTTGCAACCTCATGGGCAATACAGTCCATGGAATTCTCCAGGCCAGAATACTGGAGTGGGTAGCCTATCCCTTCTGCAGGGGATCTTCCCAACCCAGGGATCAAACCCAGGTCTCCCGCATTGCAGGCAGATTCTTTACCAGCTGAGCCACAAGGGAAGCCCAAGAATACTGGAGTGGGTAGCCTATCCCTTCTTCAGAGAATCTGCCCAACCCAGGAATTGCACTGGGGTCTCCTGCATTGCAGGCGGATTCTTTACCAACTGAGCTATCAGGGAAGCCGGAGCGTACAGAAATTTCCTGTTAACTCCTGCTCCCCTACACCCATATGGGCTAGTTTTTTTAACACCACTAATTCTCAGTTTCCTCATCTCTAAATTAAAATTAGTAACACGTCATAGATTTGAGGATTGAGTAAGATCATGTTTCCAAAATGCCTGATATGTGATAAGTACTCAATAATGTGTATGTGATCATAATAGAGAAATGATTGGCTTTAAAATTTACTTGGAGCAGTATAGTCACAGATGCTTCATAAATGTTTTTTGATGATAATGCTTAATATGGTTCTCACACTTTGAATGAATGAATACACACACACACACACACACACACACACACCCACACACACCCCCATATGCAGGGATACTAGTGATATGGGATTTCAGTTCCGTCATGGATAGAATTGTTTGCCAACATGTACTGTTATACCACTTGGTTATCGCGAGATTGTAAATGTGGCAAGTGATTATAGAAGTGAGTTGATAGACTTTAGTCCCAGGTTAGATATTCTTAGGAACCGTGGTGATTTCTTTTCCAGATCTGCTGTTTTCTTTCTGAACAGTGGGGACTTTTTCTATACTTGTCTTAAAGATAGTACAACTGATTCTACCCAGGCCCCCGAACCCTTGAGGCTCTGAAGTGGATTCATTTTTATAAGCAGGACCTGATGGCAGTAGTGATTAAAAAAAAAAAAAAAAAAAACCCTGTTGCTTTTGTTGCTTTGAAGCTCTGAAGATGAGTAGTGGCCCTCAAGATAATTTGCGGGTCAAGACCACTTAGTCCACTGTGGCCTCCGCTGGCCTGCTTGGCAGGTGTTTTAGGTTGCTGGTCCATTTCCTTGTCTGTGTTCTGAGAACTGACCTCCCTGATAAGATTTTGTTCTTTAAATGAAGTAACACATCTAAATGGATTAGCCCCTTGCCTGCAACGTAGTAAGCGCTCAGTAAACATTACGGCATTACTGCTGATGCTACTATAATTTGGAATAATGAGGCTTAAATTATGACCGCAGGAGTATATTGCTTGACTCACCCAACTTCATGCCTGACACATAGTAGACCCTCAATAAAAACTTCCCATTTACCCCCACGTGCAAATGCCCACTATACCCTGTTCTCAGTTTTAGGCACAGGTAGCAAATCCATGACTTTTGGAACATAATGAATCTTTCCTTAGGTCTACTACTAGAAATAATGAATAGCTAGGTTAATACCCTTCTTAGTCAAGGAGGTTTTAGAATTAGGTCTTCATGGTTTTAAAACTGCATATCATAAAGGTGCATGTTAATTTTAAGCTGTTTATTTGCTTGTACAGATGCTGTTGACTGAGTACTTGGATATGAAAAATACACGTACAGCCTCTGAACCATCAGCGCAGCTCAGTTATGCCAGCAGTGGACGCGACTGTGCAGCCTTTTTTGCCAAGAAGAAACCTCAAAGGCCAAAAAATTCTCTTTTCAAGTAAGTATCTCCCTGCTGGTAAGATAGATGTTCACATGTGTTAGATCCAAGTTGAATGGTTTTCTACTTTATTAACAGTCATTATTTCATGCAGTTAAAGTTGCTTTGAAAGAATTATGGTAGCAATATATATTCCTCTTATATACTAAATATATATATTCAATTTTGTGTACTTTCGTCTTCTGTAAGAGGAGTGGCTATTTTGGACTATGGTTGCTGGACTATCTAAAACTTTTAATAATTTCTAGAATTCATTTCTGGGTATTTTTATATAAAATGAGAAATTCCCCTCTTGTTTCTGGGGAATTTTATATGGAATGAAAGGAAATGAAGTATTTTAGCCTTTGCAAAGGCCCCAAGTGCCAAGAAACAACCTTTGTTAATAAAGTCATAAAGCTAGCTAAGTAGTATTGGGTTTTACTTGAATTAATAAAAGAATAATGTGGACATTCTTTTTTCCTTATTATGACCAACTACCCTCCTCAGCAGGTCATAAGTTAGTGTCACTTGTAACAGCTAATAGTTAATATAATTATTAGCATTAATAGTAATAACAGTAACAGCTACCATTGCTCAAGTGCTTACTATGTACCAGGCACTGTGATAAATGGGTTTCTCAGGAGAGTCTCAATTAATCATAATTTAATTCAGATTATATCAGATTTGGGCAGCAAGAGTAGTGGTTAATACTTCTGAGTCCTTACTAAGTGCTAGCCAAGGCATAAAGCTATTTTCAAGGATTATCTCATTTACTCATTCATATAAAAATCTTATGGGTGTGGGTACTATTTTTCATGCTCTTTTACACATGAAAAAAAAGTTGAGGCACTGACTCCTTCAGTTCAGTTCAGTCGCTCAGTTGTGTCCAACTCTTTGTGACCCCATAAATCGCAGCACACCAGGCCTCCCTGTCCATCACCAACTCCCAGAGTTCACCCAAACTCATGTGCATCGAGTTGGTGATGCCATCCAGCCATCTCATCCTCTGTCGTCCCCTTCTCCTCCTGCCCCCAGTTCCTCCCAGCATCAGGGTCTTTTCCAATGAGTCAGCTCTTCACATGAGGTGGCCTAAGTATTGGAGTTTCAGCCTCAGCATCAGTCCTTCCAATGAACACCCAGGACTGGTCTCCTTTAGGATGGACTGGTTGGATCTCCTTGCAGTCCAAGGGACTCTCAAGAGTCTTCTCCAACACCACAGTTCAAAAGTATCAATTTTTCGGCGCTCAGCTTTCTTCACAGTCCAACTCTCACATCCATACATGACCACTGGAAAAACCATAGCCTTGACTAGACGGACCTTTGTTGGCAAATGTCTCTGCTTTTCAGTATGCTATCTAGGTTGGTCATAACTTTGCTTCCAAGGAGTAAGCGTGTTTTAATTTCATGGCTTAGACACATACAATTTAGTAAAGAAGACCGACAAGTAAATACTTGGTGATAGTACCATGAGTGCATGGTATTGGTGGAGGCCATGAAGGGACTCCCAATCAAAATCAGCTCTTAAGCTTCTCAGGAGACAACTTACACCATCCTGGGAGCGAAGCCAGCCCTTCCCCTGAATTAACAGTGCTGTGGGAAACAAAGCCTACCAAACACTACTGGTATGGTGTGGTTCATTCTCATGGTCAATGACTTTCTCTGCTCAGCCCTAGTCAGAGGGGATTATTGAACAACATACATGGTAAAGAAAAAGCTCATTGGAAACTGAAGTCTATCAAAATTACACATGATCTAAATGCAGTGTGGTATCCTGGAACAGGAAAAGATTATTAGTGGAAAATTTTTGTGAGATTCAAATGAAGTGTGTAGTTCAATATCATACCCATGTTAATTTATTAGATGCAACAAAATGTTCTGCAATTATGTAAGACATTAACATTAGGGAGGGTTTGGGGTGAAAGGTATACAGCAGCTCTTTGTACCGTTTTGTATCTTTTCTATAAACTTGATTCCAAAATTCAGTTTTTTTTTAAAAAATTTAAAACTTGACACATAAGAGGTTAAGTTCTTTAAGTTAAGTTACATAAGGTCACATAACTAGCAAGTGGTAGAAACAGGATTTAAATCTTGGCTAACCTATGTTCTTGTGAGGATTAATAGATATTTAAAAGATCATATCTGAGCATGTAAAATGAGTACAGAAATACATCCCAATGTTGTGAATTCCTACTTTTTAAATATTTGGAAGTCCAGTATCCTCTATTGATTCACTTTTGAGATTTGTTTTCTATCAGGTATTCATAGAGTTCTTAATCATTAAGGAAGGTTTCAACAGTTCATTTATCTTGGAGTCTTGAGGAGAGCAGATTTCCTGTGCCCAGACTGTAGTAAAATCCACTCTGTTTATTGAATTTGTTCTTTAAAAACAAACAAAAAAAAAAACAGTTTTATTCACAGGTTGTTTGCAGTAGGAGTTAAAATGCTTTAGTCTGCAAGTAACATAGGACCCCAAGTGAATAGGTTAACTTGTAAGAAGGTTATTACCTCACACGTAAGTGTGACTGTAGAGGATTCCTCAATTCACCAATACAGTGTCATCAAGGACTCGGTCCTTTCCTTTTCTCTTTGCATTCAGTCCCACTCCAGTAAAAATGGTGGTGTCAAGGAAACTGTGTGATTCATCCCACAAATCTTTTTCTTTTTAAATTAATAGGCTTAATTTTTTATAGCCATTTTAGATTTGCAGAAAAATTGATTTCCCTTATGTACAGAGATTTTCCTTATGTTCCTCTGCTCCACAGTTTCTCCTCTGATTAACATCTTGCTTAGGCATGGCACATTAGTTACACTGAGGAACCAACATTGATACATCATTATTAAAGTTCTTTGTTTATATTAGCATTCACTCTCTGTGTTATATAGTTGCACTGGTTTGGAGAAATATATGATGTCATGTGTCTACCATTATCGTATCTAACAGAGTAACTTCACTGTCCTAAATATCCTGTTTTTCACTTACTCATTCCTCCTCCTTTTCCTTACTGCCGAACCCCTAGAAATGAATGATCTTTTTTTGTTTTTAAACTGTCTCTGTAGTTTGCTCTTTCTAGAAGGTCTTAAAGACAATACCCAGTCTTTTCAGAGTGGCTTCTTTCACATGTAACGTTCATCCGTGTCTTTTTGTGGCATATTTTGTGTTGCTAAATAATACTAGTTTTGTGACCGTACCACAGTTTTCCCTTTCAGTCATTGAGAGACATCTTGGTTGCTTCCAGCTTCTGGCAGTCATGGATAAAGTTGTGATACAGATTCATGTGCAGGGTTTAGTGTCAGTGTCCGTATTTGACTCATTTAGGTAAACGCCCTGGAGCGTGATTGCTGGATCACATGGTAGGACTGTGTTTTAACTTTTTAAGACGCCATGGAACTGCCTTCTGAAATGGCTTTAGCATTTCAAATCCTTTTTAATTCATGAGTAGTGGTTAGTCATCCATTTGTTCATGTTTTCTGCCAGGGGCAAAGCCCCTCTGCAAGCCCATTCCTGAACCAGTCACTGGCAAGGGGAAGGAAACCATGGTGACTGTCTTTAAAGCAGTCAGAGTTTATCTTTGGTAAGAGGTCTCCAGCTGGAGAGGGGGCCCCTTCCCCTGAGCTTCCTGCTGAGGGAAGAGGGATGGAGGACACAGATGCCCAGATAAAATTAAGGCTGTGCCAGCAAGCAAGATATCATGGGAGAAAGGTGGTTGATGGAGGCAGCTAAGACTGCCTCAGGTGCTGCCTAAGGCCTACTGTGGCTGCTGCTGCTGCTAAATCACTTCAGTTGTGTCCGACTCTGTGTGACCCCACAGACAGCAGCCCACCAGGCTCCCCCGTCCCTGGGATTCTCCAGGCAAGAACACTGGAGTGTGTTGCCATTTCCTTCTCCAATGCATGAAAGTGAAAAGTGAAAGTAAAGTCGCCCAGTCGTGTCCGACCCTTAGTGATCCCATGGACTGCAACCTACCAGGCTCCTCCGTCCATGGGATTTTCCAGGCGAGAGTACTGGAGTGGGCTGCCATTGCCTTCTCCTGTTAGGCCTTTTCTTTCCTCCCTCCCCTGCCTTCCTTCCTCCAACCCTCCTCATCCTCCTCTTCCCTCCTGAAGCTCAGCTGACCATTTTCACTCTATGCATATTGCCAAAAGCAAGTTTCAGGGTGTTTAGATTTCATACTGTCACCCCTCACCCCTAACTGTGAACATCAGACCACATAAGCATTTTTAGACACTTAACCAATCTTGAAATTGTGGTTTTGGAAAACATAAGTTATTGGAAGTGAGTAAATGAACTTAAATCATTACACGTTTGTTATTATTGCATAATAATAGAATGAAGGGAAGGAGCCAAAGCAAAAACAATACCCAGTTGTGGATGTGACTGGTGATAGAAGCAAGGTCCGATGCTGTAAAGGGTAATGTTGCATAGGAACCTGGAATGTCAGGTCCATGAATCAAGGCAAATTGGAAGTGGTCAAACAGGAAATGGCAAGAGTGAACGTCGACATTTTAGGAATCAGCAAACTAAAACGGACTGGGATGGGTGAATTTAACTTGGATGACCATGGTATCTATACTGTGGGCAGGAATCCCTTAGAAGAAATGGAATAGCCATCATGGTCAACAAAATAGTCTAAAATGCAGTACTTGGATGCAATCCCAAAAATTACAGATCTCTGTTCGTTTCCAAGGCAAACCATTCAATATCACAGTAATCCAAGTCTGTGCCCCAACCAGTAATGCTGAAGAAGCTGAAGTTGAACGGTTCTATGAAGACCTACAAGACCTTTTAGAACTAACACCCAAAAAAGATGTCCTTTTCATTCATTATAGGGGACTGGAATGCAATAGTAGGAAGTCAAGAAATACCTGGAGTAACAGGCAAATTTGGCCTTGGAATACGGAATGAAGCAGGGCAAAGACTAATAGAGTTTTGCCAAGAGGACGCACTTATCATAACAAACACCCTCTTCCAACAACACAAGAGAAGACTCTACACATGGACATCACCAGATGGTCAGCACCGAAATCAGATTGATTATATTCTTTGTAGCCAAAGATGGAGAAGCTCTATACAGTCAGCAAAAACAAGACTGGGAGCTGACTGTGGCTCAGACCATGAACTTTTTATTGCCAAATTCAGACTTAAATTGAAGAAAGTAGGGAAAACCACTAGACCATTCAGGTATGACCTAAATCAAATCCCTTATGATTATACAGTGGAAGTGAGAAATAGATTCAAGGGCCTAGATTTGATAGACAGAGTGCCTGATGAGCTATGGATGGAGGTACATGACATTGTACAGGAGACAGGGATCAAGACCATCCCCAAGGAAAAGAAATGCAAAAAAGCAAAATGGCTGTCTGAGGAGGCCTTACAAATAGCTGTGAAAAGAAGAGACGCAAAAAGCAAAGGAGAAAAGGAAAGATATAAGCATCTGAATGCAGAGTTCCAAAGAATAGCAAGGAGAGATAAGAAAGCCTTTCTCAGTGATCAATGCAAAGAAATAGAGGAAAACAACAGAATGGGAAAGACTACAGATCTCTTCAAGAAAATTAATGATACAAAGGAAACATTTCATGCAAAGATGGGCTCAATAAAAGACAGAAATGGTATGGACCTAACAGAAGCAAAAGATATTAAGAAGAGGTGGCAAGAATACACAGAAGATGTGCACCAAAAAGATCTTCACGACCCAGATAATCATGATGGTGTGATCACTGACCTAGAGCCAGGCATCCTGGAATGTGAAGTCAAGTGGGCCTTAGAAAGCATCACTATGAACAAAGCTAGTGGAGGTGATAGAATTCCAGTGAGCTATTTGAAATCCTGAAAGATGATGCTGTGAAAGTGCTGCACTCAATATGCCAGCAAATTTGGAAAACTCAGCAGTGGCCACAGGACTGGAAAAGGTCAGTTTTCATTCCAATCCCAAAGAAAGGCAATGCCAAGAATGCTCAAACTACCACACAATTGCACTCATCTCACACGCTAGTAAAGTAATCCTCAACATTCTCCAAGCCAGGCTTCAGCAATATGTGAACTGTGAACTTCCTGATGTTCAAGCTGGTTTTAGCAAAGGCAGAGGAACCAGAGATCAAATTGCCAACATCTGATACGGCTTCTGCTGCTAAGTCACTTCAGTCATGTCTAACTCTGTGTGACCCCGAAGACGGCAGCCAGCAGGCTCCCCCATCCCTGGGATTCTCCAGGCAAGAACACTGGAGTGGGTTGCCATTTCCTTCTCCAATGCATGAAAGTGAAAAGTGAAAGTGAAGTTGCTCAGTTGTGTCTGACCCTCAGTGACCCATGGACTGCAGCCCACCAGGCTCCTCCGTCCATGGGATTTTCCAGGCAGGAGTACTGGAGTGGGGTGCCATTGCCTCCTCTGGCCAACATCCGCTAGATCATGCAAAAAGGAAGAGAATTCCAAAAAAACATCTATTTCTGCTTTATTGACTATGCCAAAGCCTTTGACTGTGTGGATCACAATAAACTGTGGAAAATTCTGAAAGAGATGGGCATACCAGACCACCTGACCTGCCTCTTGAGAAACCTGTATGCAGGTCAGGAAGCAATAGTTAGAACTGGACATGGAACAGACTGGTTCCAAATAGGAAAAGGAGTATGTCAAGGCTATCTATTGCCACTCTGCTTATTTAACTTATATGCAGAATACATCATGAGAAATGCTGGGCTGGAAGAAACACAAGCTGGAATCAAAATTGCCGGGAGAAATATCAATCACGTCAGATATGCAGATGACACCACCCTTATGGCAGAAAGTGAAGAGGAACTAAAAAGCCTCTTGATGAAAGTGAAGGAGGAGACTGAAAAAGTTGGCTTAAAGCTCAACATTCAGAAAACTAAGATCATGGCATCTGGTCCCATCAGTTCATGGGAAATAGATGGGGAAACAGTGGGAACAGTGTCAGACTTTATTTTTCTGGGCTCCAAAATCACTGCAGATGGTGATTGCAGACATGAAATTAAAAGACACTTACTCTTTGGAAGGAAAGTTATGACCAACCTAGATAGCATATTAAAAAACAGAGATATTACTTTGCCAACAAAGGTCCGTCTAGTCAAGGCTGTGGTTTTTCCTGTGGTCATGTATGGATGTAAGAGTTGGACTGTGAAAAAAGCTGAGCACTGAAGTATTGATGCTTTTGAACTGTGGTGTTGGAGAAGACTCTTGAGAGTCCCTTAGACTGCAAGGAGGTCCAAGCAGTCCACTCTGAAGGAGGTCAGTCCTGGTTGTTCTTTGGAAGTACTGATGCTAAAGCTGAAACTCCAATACTTTGGCCACCTCATGCGAAGAGTTGACTCATTAGAAGAGACCCTGATGCTGGGAGGGATTGAGGGCAGGAGGAGAAGGGGACGACCAAGGATGAGATGGCTGGATGGCATCACCGACTCGATGGACGTGAGTCTGAGTGAACTCCGGGAGTTGGTGATGGACAGGGAGGCCTGGCATGCCGCAATTCATGGACTCACAAAGAGTGGGACACGCCTGAGCAACTGAACTGAACTGAAAACTCATCACTCACACAGAATTAGGCCATTCTTACAGATCTTCCTGTTTCTTGTTTTGGTTCCACCATTAATGAGTCGTGTGAGTCAGGGCTGTTCTCCTGTCTCAATGGCCCCTCATGCCTTTGGCTGTAAAATTAGGTGAGACTGGCTAATCCTTCTTGCCTCTTTTACTGTAAAATTGTATCAATCTGTGGCTTGTTGCAAACACAAAAAGGATTCCCAAGTAGTAAAAATACATCAGGTCATAAAGGATTCAGATTCTGGCAAGTCCTCTGTTCTTATCACATCCATGAGGAACTTTATTGCTGTCTTTAACTGCCCCTGCTGCTGCTGCTGCCAAGTTGCTTCAGTCGTGTCCGACTCTGTGCGACCCCATAGATGGCAGCCCACCAGGCTCCCCCGTCCCTGGGATTCTCCAGGCAAGAACACTGGAGTGGGTTGCCATTTCCTTCTCCAGTGCATGAAAGTAAAAAGTGAAAGTGAAGTCACTCAGTCATGTCTGACTCTTATCGACCCCATGGACTGCAGCCCACCAGGCTCCTCTGTCCATGGGATTTTCCAGGCAGGAGTACTGGAGTGGGGTGCCATTGCCTTCTCCGTTAATTGCCCCTAGCCAAGGTTAATTGGGTGTATTTAAGTCTTCTCTTATGGTATTCCGTGTGCCTTTGTAGTGTTTGCCCGAGTATTTTTTTCCCCTTTGCCGTTTCTGATCAGTAGCTGTCAGTGTGCTTTTTGGAGGTCAGTGGTTTCTTGTCAGCTCTTGACTGGCAGGTGGCACTTTTGAAGTACCGCGCCCTTTGTCTTCCCTCTGGCTATTCGTGCCCTCTCAGTTCTTGGCAGGGTGCAGAGAAAGGATCAAGTGACTCAAGTGTTTCCCTCACACTGACATTCATCTTGGTATTCATCTTCCTTGTCAAAGAATGGATAAAGAAGGCATAATTAAGAAAATATTGAGGCTCCTTTGTTGTGACCAGAAACCTGTCCCATCATCACTGATGCTTTTTCACTGTTTTTACCCCTGAGTGGCTATAATTCTTAGAAGGATTTCTCCTGTCAGCCTGTTATCCTGGCTTTGAATGCCTCAGGTTTGAAATGGGATTTCTTAGCACATCGAAGAATTTACTGTTTGATATAATCATAATTTTTCCTGTTTGTTGTTGTCCCGTATCTGCAAGTTATTCTTTGTTATTTTTTTAAGAATGAGTGAGTGAATGAACAATGCCTTTACCTTTTCTTTTTAGTTAAAGAAATTGGTGCCTTTTTATTTATTTATTGTTGTCTGTGCCCTGTGGCATTCGGGATCTTAGTTCCCTGACCAGGGATCGCGTCCAGACCTCCTGCATTGGGAGCCCAGAGTCTTAGCCACTGGACCACCAGGGAAGTCCCACTGCAAGTTACTTTGAAGACTATGATTTGTTTCTGTTTTTATTCACTTTCTTGTCATTTTAGCTTTTAAAGACATGTTCTAGATCACGAACCTATCCACCATGTTTCTAGTCTCTGAAACCATTCCTGGGGAGATATGAACAGACATTGTGTAGCTTGGTATTTTTCAAAGTATTTTATGTGGCAGGTGGCAGGTAAGAATTCTGACAACTGTTTAGAAGGTATATGGCTTTTGAGGGCTGTTACGGAGAGACTGCAGATGTCTTGTTTCTCTGGTGTAGCTATTTAACATCATTTCAAAGAGCCCACCGTGCTCATCCTGTCACTAGTTGGAAGGGCAAGAGTTCAGCTCCGAGGAGCCAGTATTTCTGTGGTGGCAGCTGGCAGCCACTGAAGGCTTTTGGGTTGCATAGGAGGAAAGTCAGAATGACTTTATGAGATGCTTGTGTGGATTGTGTGTAGGGATCTTGGTGAGGGATCTGAAGACAATAGAAAGTTGCAAGAGATTAAGTTGTATCAGTTGAAATCAAGAATGAGCAGAAGATCCAAATTCTGTCTTGGAAGAGCATTTCGCCAGGAATACCATTCACAAATCACGATCCATGGCAGCCTGCCCTGGATCAGGACATTTTGGTCATGGAGTACTAGTGAGCATCCCATGGATGGAGTAGGTTACTTTGGGGATATACGTAGCTGGACACCACCTATTTGGTTACTCCCTCACTGTGTGTTTTTTGCTGCGTTTCATTGCAGGTTCGAATCCTCCTCCCATGCCATCAGCATGAGTGCCTACTTGAGAGAACAGAGAAGGGAGCTGTACAGTCGGAGCGGAGAACTTCAAGGTGGGTAACTGACCCTCCCTGGAAAAAGTCATTTTCTGGAGGAAGATCTGAAGTGTTCATAGCATGTGAATTTGAGGTCTGCATTCATAGGATTCTTTCACAATAGCAAAGATTTAAAGACTTGGTAATCTGTTTCTTCTATCATTTCCCAGCTTCTGCCGCCAAGCAGCTAAAACTGTTACTATAGCTGCAGGATTTATAGACCTGCCACCATTCAAGTGGGAGCTCAAAGTGCAAAGAAAAGGAGGGCAGTTCCCTCTTGCTTAAAGATGACGGACATGATTCCAGTCACCGTCTAGAGGAACGCCCATCTTCTGTGGCTGCCATGGTTATTTTAATTATTGTTTTCGATACTTTCTGGAGTATCACAGGAATGCTTGAGATTTGGAAAAGGGAAGAAGGATGCCTTTATTTATTTATTTATTTTTCATATTTATATCTGTTCTAAATTTTATTTGTTTTCATAATTATATTCTAGACCTCACAAAGGGTATTAATACAAGGCAGAAAAATCAATTATTTGTTATTCTTAATAGTTACCTTGAGTTTTTTTTGTTTGTTTGTTTATTTATTTTTTAACTTCTTTTTTTTTCTTAATTTTATTTTATTTTTAAACTTTACATAATTGTATTAGTTTTGCCAAATATCAAAATGAATCCGCCACAGGTATACATGTGTTCCCCATCCTGAACCCTCCTCCCTCCTCCCTGCCCATACCATCCCTCTGGGTCGTCCCAGTGCACTAGCCCCAAGCATCCAGTATCGTGCATCGAACCTGGACGGGCAACTCATTTCTTACATGATATTTTACATGTTTCCATGTCATTCTCCCAAATCTTCCCACCCTCTCCCTTTAAATAGTGTGTGCTGACATAGCTTTGATACACAGGATATTTGATACTTAGGTGTGGTTACCAAATAGTTGAAATCTGAAGAAGAAAATACTTAAGAAAATAAATGAGTAAATTTAATTAAATAAAAAAAATCACGCCAATAACATTTTTTCCCCCTGTGATCAAAAGGATGCTAATCATGGGAAATGTGATCAGTCAAGGAAGGTTCGTGAGGCCTGCTAAATGCAACACACACAAGCACTGAAAGGGATGGAAGTTGTCTGGTACAAATAAGATAAGAGCCTGAAGATCCAGTTGTGAAAGTAAGGGAGGAATATCAATATCAGGGAATCTGCCTTGCAGTGCAGAAGACGCAGGTTTGATCCCTAGTTGGGGAGTTAAGATGCCCCATGGTGCGCCAACAGCAAACAAAGAAACCCCTCCAGAAACCAAGCAATATCAGACAGTCAGTGGTCAACAGCTAAGCAGATGTTAGGCATAAATTGCTAAGTTTGTTGAAGGAAGGGAATGATTCTTTAGATTTAATTTCTAGAATTAAAAACCTAGAAATATGTTTCAGGATATAAGGAAAAGGACATTAGCTTACCAGCATCTTACTTAGTTCTAAAGTATTGCTATATGTTCTAGAAAACATGAAGGGTGTGTCTTGGAGTCTTGAAGTGGAGGAGTATGGAGAATAGTTAGATTTGGAATAAGTGAAGGAGTAACCCGATGTGTGGTCAGACAAGGAGTGAAGGAGGAGGCGATCCAGACCTCTGCAGGCAGAGACCTCCTAGCAATGTAGGATGGACTGCAAAGCTTGGGAGGCAATGGTAGTTTTGGAACACACATTCTTGTAGGACTGATTATAATTGAACTGCCAGGTAGGGGATGTAGCAAGTCATCTAGGTTTAGAGAGATCTTCTGTATCTCCACCTTTCATCACAGAGTTCATTTGTGAATTCAGAGTTGGCCTAAGGAATAGGTTAAATTTACCCATATAATTCCTTTCCACCTGGCTTCTAGTATATGATCTCTGGGTTGGGAAGATCTCCTAGAGAGGAGAATGGCAACCTGCTTTGGTATTCTTGCCTGGAACATCCCATGGATAGAGGAGCCTGGGGGGCCACAGTGCTTGAGGTTGCAGAGTCAGACATGACTGAGTACACATAAGTATGCACTAGATTCTTCTTTTTGGTTAGATAGTAAGCACAGTGAGTAAGCAGTCTGCTCTAGCCATGTGGAAGGATTTTCTCTGCCCTCCTCCCCATTCGTGGTCCATGATCTCTTGAGAGACAGTAATAGCCGATCAATGAAGAGTAGAGGATTCTGGGCCCATATTGCCCACATTTCAAACCTAGCTCCTGATTTCCTAGCTTCAGAAGCTCTATGCCTCTGTTTATCTCCAAATGGGGATAAAAATAACCCCATGAGGTTGTTATGAAAGTTAGGTGAGTTAAGCTGTGAACAGTGTTAAGAAAAGTGCCTGGCATATAGTAACTCTAATGCCTTCCTCCTCAAATGTTGTTATTACTAGTTCTGTCACTGTAGAGTTTTCATATACATTCTGTTTGTCTCCTCATTGGGCTAAATGCTACTTACCTTTCCTACTTAAATTTGTCATTTACCCTGCTGGTCCCTCCTCTCCCTAACTTACTTCCTGCCCACCACCCAAAAAACCATACACACGCCCTCTTTCTACCTCTCTCTGAGCTCATTCCCCCTGCTGTGTGCTCACATATTTAATGTTCCCTTTCTGATCACTTTCTGCACTGTAGTGTGGCTTAATGCTCACTGTTTGAGTCTGTCACTGAAGTATAAGCTCTGGGAAGGAAATGCTTCTTTATTTCCTGTGCTTTGCACAGTGCCCGGTATAGTAAATGTTTGATAAAGACTGACTAGCTCACTGACAGGAGGAATATGGATGGCAGAGGTCTAAAGTAGGATGGACAGCTTACCACTAAGAAGTTAGGAGTCCCGAAGGAGATGGGACCACTGACAGCCATTATCAGCTTCCTCGGTTTCCATTAGCTTTTAGTTTAGGTGGAAGTAGAGACTATACATAGATACGTTTTTGTCCTTTGCAATTATACATGGCTTTATTAAGTACAAATATTGCCCTTGAGCTGTCTGACCTATGACAGCATTGCTGTGTATAATTGAAAAACACTAAAATCCAGTTAAATTACAGAGGACTTTTATTCTGTGAGGATGGTTAATTGGAGAATCATCATAATCTTGACTAGGAACTTCCCCTCTTTCAAAAAGTTAATTGAAATATGGAACTTTCAAGCAACAGTCTATTGTACTTACCTGTATTGAGCAAAACAGGAGCATTTATCTCTGGTTACAGGTAGAGACTAGCTAGCTAGACCATGTTCACAATAGTCATTAAAAAATAATTGAACTGAACTGATACATCACATGCTTGGTGAGAGACTATATCACATGACCAATTATTATACAAGTTTGATAGTGTTTCATTGAGCAGTCAGAGTTTCTCTGAAGAGTGCTTTTAATATTTCAGGGAAAAAAGTTGTGTGTGGGGGGGTCATACCTATTTTCCATTAAAAACAGTCATTCTTGCTCAGTTATTCTGTTAATCTGACTGGTCCAAGGACCACAGTGAGATCCACATTTCAGCTTACCCTGAAAAGGTGTAGCTGAATAGTTCAGTCACATCACGAGAGACTGGCAGGAGATTTTCGTCACTTCTCTTAGCACCACGTAGCTGCAGTGGTTTGGTTCATGAGGTCAGCTCTTCCTTCTGTTGTAGGAGCATGGTAAAAGACCATCAAAGTAACATTAAAAAGCTCAAATCTGACAAAAAGTTTAGTTCTTGCCAACACTTCCAATTCATCATGCAATTAAAAATGTTACCCAACCTAACAACCCACAAGGGGGAAGAAAAGAATAAAAAAATGAGATTTCTTTGGTACCATCAACCTATCTCAATTGGCTCTAACTGTCAGGGTACAGATGGTTCATTATATAGTCTGCTTTTGGCAATTGGGCTGAGGAGGTGGGGGTGCGATTTCCAAGTGTGCAGGGTAACAGGTGGAAATCAAACTTGTGTATGTGTCTCCGTTAATCACAGACGTCCTGTTGTTCTGAGCCTCTTCACTGGTTCATTGTTCCACTTAGGCAGCCATGTGGTAGCTTAGAAAGATACTCATTTTAATGAATGTTTAGCTTGAATATAGCATCTCAGGTTTAGTGCGTGATTCTTCAGGAGAATAAGATAACTGATGAACACATTATCTCATGAGGGTTAAAAAAAAGTCAAAATACTCACTGCAGCCCATGACCAAAATAAGCTCTGTGGTTAATCAGTCCCCTGTGCCTCGGTCCTCTCATTTGAAAAATAGAGCTGTTATCATTTCTGACTCTTTTAGGGGGATATTGTGACTGGTAAATTAGATATTAAAACTCTGGAAAAATTAGAATAGCTATAATTGATTGAAATTAAAATGGTGT
This sequence comes from Bos indicus, assembly GCF_029378745.1. Classification (NCBI taxonomy): domain Eukaryota; kingdom Metazoa; phylum Chordata; class Mammalia; order Artiodactyla; family Bovidae; genus Bos; species Bos indicus. Next base: position 97,549,107 of record NC_091763.1, read on the forward strand.
TTAAAACAATTGATTGTTGCAGACTGAAGGGAGCTGCGCCCCCACACCCCCATCCCTCATTTTCACCTCCCCTGCATTCCCGTTGTTTCTCTGGGTCGGCTCTCCTCAAGGTCACCAGTGACCTCCATCTTGGCAGATTTTGTGTTTGCTTTTCTGCGTTCCTCTCACTGCCTCTCTCAGCAGCTGTTTTCCGTTTCTCTCTCTCGTGTTCTCTCTGAGTCTTCTCAAGGGCTCCTCCGTGGAGTGTCTCCCGGTTTGGTCCGGGAATCTCTCCCGTGCTCCCTGTGTGGCCTTTCCCCAGATGAGCTCAGCCAAAACCAAGCTTTGCCTGCGGCCTCAATACAGCTGACTTCCAAGTCTGTGTGTCCTGCCCAAATCTCATCATTGTTTTCCGATCCCTACCAGCATCCTGTCTCCCCTTCTCGCATCCTATCATTCTTGATCTCAGCAGGTTTTTATTTTCCTCATGATAGATTAAAAAATATATATACATCTTCTTAACACATTATTGACTGGCGATTTTTTGCAGAAGCTACTAATGCCTGTGGTTGGCGATTTGTTCTGTGTGAATTTTGAAACACTCCGGTCAATAATATTTGGGTAACAAAAGATGTATTAGTACTCCTCTGGTCAGTCAGTGGTTAACTTGTTAATTTTCTACACTTCCCTCAGAATGCAAGCGTTGGTAGTGTGTTCCACGGCCCGGGACAGCGCTTGACTGGAATCAGGCACTTAGAAAATACATGATGGAGGAGGAGGCCTCTATCCTCAAATCTTAGATGTAGGTTCAAGCTTACTTATTTGAGAAACCCGCACAGAGTCGGACACAACTGAAGCGACTTAGCAGCAGCAGCAGCAGCAGCAGCAGTGGGGGGTTTTAATAAACAGACTTGTAGTTCTGTGATTTGTCTGTGTTCATTTTTAAAGATGTTAGAACTCACGAGTGGGTAGAGTACATTAACAGGTTGAAATGTATGCTCAGTTTGATTCCAGTTTCTTCTGTGTCCTGGGGCTACTTAGTGCTTCTATTTGTTCTCAGTTATATCACCTTTAAGAGTATTAGTTTTATTCCCATTAGTTTAATGAGTAGCATTTCTATGGCCCTGACATTGAAATAGTCTGTAAAGCTCCAACCACTTGAGAATTGACTTCTCTAAGAGGATTTGCTTTACATAGTAAATACAGAAGTACTGGCATCAGGGAAAAGTGGGCTCTTACACTGACCTGACCTGAATTTTCTGAGTTTTTCTCTCTAATGGGTTGTTGCTAACTGGGGTTGTGAATACTTAATAATGTTGTATGTAATTAATCTGCTTGGAGGCGCCTTGCCTTAAGGTAAGGCAATATTTGAAATAGATTAACCATGAGTTGATTATCCTTTTCACAGAGAATTTATAATAAGTCTCCTAAGTAGCAAGCTCTTCTATAATGGAACATTTAAAGCAAGATTTCACTTATGCATACATTTTCAGGGACATTTTGGCTGAAGTGAGGCACAGTGATTTTATACTCATACCACTCTTTTGTTCCACAGCCTTAAATACAAGAACTTGTAAAGCTTTATATTCTAAAATCTGATAAGAAAATTCTTTGTAGTCTTTAAAATTTTGCTTAATGACTTTGTTAATAACTCAGTAACAATATGCAGGTGACATGGGTTAAAAAAAAAAGTACTTTTTTTGGTTAAAATTGCATATAATTATTTCAAAATAACCTTAATCTGTTAGAGTTAGCTCTTCTGTTTTAAGTTCTAAAATAGTATATGAAAATTGATTCCCCCTCCTTTGGGGTATTTAATACTTTTTAAAAAGACAGATCATAACTTACTTATAGGTAAGATTTGTCTCATAATGAAATTATAATCAAATTTTTATAAGTGCTAATTTCTTCGTCTGTTCCTAAGAAGAAGTATTATAATAAATGTACTTTCCTCAGGTCATGAGCAGACAAATGCGTTATTTCAAATCTTGTAGAAAATAAAAGTGTTCTTATGCCACGACTGTTATTGAGTGTACCAACTCTTAGCCTTAATCTATGGAATGTAGGTATTTTATTTAAAATTATTTTGTTTTTGTGGATTTAGTATATAGGTATTTATTTTCTGAATAAGTCTAGTTCATACCCCATCCTTTCTACATAGTGGACAAGTCACTGGTAGCTGAACCATGGAGGAGATGAAACAGGGGAGTACAAAGAGGCCATTGCAAAGCCTCATTTAGTAAAGTCTAAGAAACTCACTCTTGACAAAGGGTCCTTGGTCATTATGCAGAACTAGTTGATGACATATAACTGTATTTTAAAAAAGCTTTTGTTCTACCCATTTATTTATTCATCCATACAAATAGGAATGAAGGGGAAATGCTGCTAAATGAGATATATATATATATTTGAGTTTTAAAAGTCATACATATGCATGTCTATTTATGTTATACTTTAGTTAAACTTTTTTTTTAAACCAAAGTATGAAAAAACTACACCAAAAACTTCTAACGTGATGCAACAGAATTTTGAAAGTTAGCTTCCGTCATACTTTTCATCATTTGGTTCACATTAATTTTTTAATAATGTGGAGATAGCAGCTTGCTGCTGTTCCTTATTTTCTTAGACTTTCTTTAGGACCATAAGAAATTGCATTTTGACAACTCTAGTAGTTTTTATGATGCAGCTCATTTGGACCTGAGCTCTTTTAGAAGATAGAGAAGACCACAAACATTTATGGTATGTAGTGAGGAAAGTAGTTATTAGGAACTAGTGGGAATGCTGTATAACAAGCGTATCATTGTCTCAATAAGACACGATTCATAAGGTAATATTATATTTTCAAAATGTAATACTAATGACATACTAATAGAGATTACCTTATCGAAAGTGATCTGATATAAAAATTCAGAAGTTGAAGTAAACATGCGCACAGTATGACATCTAGAAAATAAAGCAGTCGGTTTTTAATGCGAGAAAGCGCTGTGGAACTCACAACCAAGCGCTTTAAACTCACTTCTCAGTCAGAGCCAGTCGTCTGTTTGTGTCTTCTTTCCCAGTTTGGTACAGAAAAGAGATGAAGTGGCAGTGGTTTGGCTCATTGAGGCTGGGGGTCAGCCCCTCCCCGGCTTAGACCCTTTCTCCATCTGCTCCTTTCCCCTTCCTCTCTGGGGCACCCGAGGGAACCAGCAACTCTCGGAGGCAGAGGCCTAACCAAAGGAAAATTTGATATCAGGAGAGAGAGGGTATTATAGGTTTGTAGGGATAGGACAGACTTACCAGTAATGAGTGGTGAGACAATTGAGTACCTGTAAAGGAAAAAAAAGAAAACACATTGGATTTGAACCTCATATCATTTAGGAAAATATGTTTTTGGTGGGCAGAGAACTCAAATGTGAAAGGCAAAACTTATGGACAAGTATGTTTATAGCAGCATTGTTTGAATAACAGAAAACTGGAAACAAATGGCATAGACTGGAGAAAGGAAATATATTAATAAATCATGGTATAGCCATGGTTCCAAGTGGAGGGATAGTAAATAGCAATGAAAAAGAATGAACTCTGCTCTGCGTTAGTTTTGTTGGATCTCAGAAGCAGTCACATAGGACTTTGTATAGGCTTAATTCCATCTACATGAAGATCAGAAGCAGTCAGAAATGAATAGTATCTTCTTTAGGCACACGTCTCCTTATGTAATGAAAATGCAAAGAAGGTAAGATAGAGGCATAAATATAAAATTTAGGAAAGGGATCACCTCTGGAGAAGATGGAAGAGTATATGATCCAAGAGAGGAGCACATGAGCCTTGAAGGAGAACAGGAGTGTTGTGTTTCTTAAGCTCCATGATGGAAATGCTCATGCTAGTCTTATTATTTTTAAAACCATACAAATGCCAAGTGCACTCTCACATATATTATACATTTCATTAAGAGTAGAAATATAATAATTAATTTTTTAAAAGCCCTCTAGGTCTCTGGAGACACAATCATACATTGCAGTGTAATGCTACTGTTTGGAAGTCTAAACCAGATTGGAGTTTTCTGTGATAGCTGGAATCTTTTTTTTGGGCCTGCACCATTTCACTGAAACTCCGTGCCCCTGCTGAAGCTGTGAATGATTATTGAACTAGGTCTGTACCTTATGGAGTTCATGAGAGGACAACTTTGGAGTCAGGAAGGCTCCCTCCCCACTGACCTGCGTCTTCCTCTCTCTCATCCTACATCTGAGTGTCAGAACCTAACTTTAAGTCAGCTGCTGTTCTCCTTTTTCTTGCTGTGTTTTCTAGGATTTCCTGTTGATTTATTGAATCGGTACAGATTTATCATGTGTATTTGTACTGGACACGTCACTAGGCTTTTAGGATACCATGAGGAACAGAACTAGGTTTTGAGTTTTGCCTTTTAAAGTAAAAAAACATAAAGGGACTGTGAGTGTGTCCCAGAGACTGGCATTTGTCTCCCAGCATTAGTTCTATATTGATACAGCCCCTAATTTTTAGCTGTACATATGGCTACCTGCAAATATAAACATGTCTAAGCTTTCCTTGCAGCCAGCTAGGGAAGCATAGTTCTAGCCAACTGAGTGTGAGTGCAAGTGATGTGTGTAACTTCAGGTCTTATGTTTAAAGGGAAGGAGAAGACTCTTCTGTACCAGCCTGGTGCGTGTGTACTGTGTGAAGATGTTCACACATACACAGTATGAATGAAGTGTGGTGGGGAGTCATCTTAGACCACGTGGGTGAGGCCGCACTGTAGGGATGGTTAGGCAGCAAGTGAAAAAGAGCTTAGGTTTCTGGTCCCACGGAGTGTTACACTCTGATGACCAGAGCCACCATCCCACCCCGACTTCTCGATGAAAGAGGAAGCAGCAGTCTTGTTGTCACTAATTGTTGGATTCTCTATAACTTGCAGCTCTACTTATGTTCCAGTTAATTCAACGTACAAGCACGTGATCGTAGTGCTGTGACGCGTGCTGTGATGGAGCTGTATGTATATATGTATGTAGCTGAAATGTGTGTACAAGCTCTGGAAAAGGCAGGGTGACTTTTGTAAGTATTTAAGGTTTGAACTGCTTATGAGGAATGAAAAGTAGCTTTCCAGATAAAGAAGGAAGGGGTGGGCCTTTCAGGCAGTGGGCATGGAGGGATAAAGTCACGTAAATGTGAGAGTATAGGCTTTTCTTGTTTTGTAACATTAATTGGATATAACTTTTTCTTTAATTAAGGAAATCAGTTCATATATACAGACCTCTACTGATTATAATTTATAACTTTTGGGAACCAGAGATAACAGAAAGGATACCAAAGCTGTTGTGAATGGCTGTGTGCATCATAGCAATTAAGAGATGAAGAATTGATAGAAACCAGTGGTGTGCTGGTGGTGATAGGAATATAAAAGTTTATACTAGACCAAAAGCTAAATATAATCACATACTGGATTTTCTGAGTGGTGTTCAAGCAGTAGAGCCTTGCCACTTTATTAAAAATCCTAGAGGAAAAAAATAACTTTTAAATGTAATTGTGGTAACAGTATTGTATCAGACTGTACAGTAGTTTTGGCTGGAGATCCTGGCAGCACCTGGATCATGAAGGACCAGCCCAGCCAATTCCAAAGTCCCTTGTTCAGCTCAGGCTGCAGATGGCAGCTTGCTTCTGTATGGAGGTGGCAGAGTTGTGTGTACTCACATTGGATTTCCAGCTTGTCATTGTGGTGTGGATGAAAATATACATCAAGTCACTGTTGGCTTCACCACAATTTTAAACTCGAAAAGCCCATATTACAGTAATATATGATAGTCTCTCTGAATGCTACATGAATATTGTAATAGTCATAATATAGGATGTTCATTCCTAGAATTGTGATGACATGTACTGAACTGCAGCCAGTTCATTTGCATATTCATGCCCACTTAGCTCAAATAAGTCCCTGTTTGTTTGCACATTAATGTCTGATTTCAGCACCAGTTAGCTCATTTACATATCCCTGTTCAGTTGGTTAGTGAGGTTCATATGTGGAATATTGGTACGGCTGTTTGTGCTTTGAGTAGCTATGGGAGCATTCTTGTTTAGTGGAAGGAGTACTTAGTACTCACCTTGCTTTTACCAAGCAAGGTATTTTACGTTTCTGAGCCCCAGATTACTCATCCATGTAATGAAGCCAGCAGTACTCTGACCTTGCCTCTTAATTGATGTGTCGGAGGTGACAACATAGTCAACATTTCCAGGCCAACCATATTTTAGGCGCTGCTCCTAGAACGTCTGCATGTGGAAGAGTTCTTGGAGCTGTGGAAGACAAGACATGCAAACAGTTTTCATAAATAAGTACCTTGAGGAGCATGGAGGAGAAAACAGAACATTCCTGGGTTAGCCATAGAAGCTGTTACAAAGGAGGAATCTTTATGTTGAAATTGGATGGCCTTCCCTGGTGGTCCAGGGGTTAAGAATCCACCTTCCAGTGCAGGCGACTCAGGTTCCTTCCCTGGACAGGGGATTCAGATTGCACATGCCATAGGGCTGCCCCCACTGCCGCAACTAAGACCCTATGGAGCCAAAGTAAATAAATAAATATTAAAAAAAGAACAGTTGAAAAGATGAGTTCACTGGACTGACCAGGGGAAGGGCACTCACTGCAGGTAGGGAGAGGATGTAAAACAACACACAGCTGTGTGAGAGCTTCAGGGAGATGGAGGTGTTTTGTTGTGGTTGAAGCACAAAGGGAAGGTTGGACCCAGTCGAGGGGGACAGTTGGGCAGATCTCAAGGGACCTGGTATGACAGCAGGGAGGCTTGTGAGTGATGAGGAGTCCTCTAAGGATTTAAAGCAGGGGAGTCACCTAATCAAATCTGCATTTTAGTACAAGTATTCTAGTGGCTCATGGAAGAGCATCAGTGCAGTGAGATTGGAGACAAGAGGCACATTATGGCGCTGTTCCAGGTGAGAGCTTATAGGAGATTATGCCAGCTTTTTAGAAGGGTGGTAGCAGGGAGGATGGAGAGGTGGGAGTAGATCCAAAAGCTAATTTCGAGGTGGAGTCACTTGGACAGGATTCATTCTGTGTGGAGTTTGAGCAATAGATAGGCTTGGTTCCCAGTTTTCCAATCTGGTGACTTGGGTAGATCATGATGTTATTTGTTGTAAGATAGGAAGTACAAGAAGAGAAGTGGTTTTTATGGAGTGTTAGGGGCGAAGATTGCTTTTTATAATACATATTTTCATGCTTCTCTTTTAGTTTTGTTTGGATCTGTCTAACCTTAGCTAACCTAACTAATTGTATTAATCTGTTATCAACTCTCTGGTGATTAAGGCCTTTAGCATGTTTGATTACCATTACCATTCCCCTCTCTAAGTGTAATGGAGTTAAAGTTTTTCTCCCCTTCCCTCCTCTTCTTTCTATTTTTAAATTCCACATACTGCTTTCTCCTTTCTAGGATTTAACTGATCTATTAACTTTGGTGCCCTTTCTATGTCTCTGAAGAATAGGAAGTCTTTAATTTTTGTTTCCAGATATATCCTCTATTTTTGCTATTAAAATCAAGCTACTATCTATCTTTCTTAATAACTTGCTTTTTCAATTCTGTACAAGTTACTTTCTAGTTGTCTTAATTGTAAAAAGAAGTTAAATGACTTCTCCGACTCTCATTCTGCCCAAACCTCTGGATTCTTGAGTCTTAGCCTCTCAGTCACTCTCTGTTCTGAGTCTGAGAACTAGGAGTATGGTCTCTGTAGCAGGTTTCCTAACTAGGTGACTTTGGGCAAATTAGCTCCTTTGTATATCAGTTTTATTTTCTACAAACTGTAAATATATCTATCTCATAGGGCCATAGTGAGGATAAAAAGAGTTAATATGTGTGGCTAAACACTGTGCCTGGCACATACTAAATACTGAATAAATGTTAGTTATTGTTAATTTATCTATATCTGCACTCCCCCCTGCCCCCTGCCCCACACCCCAGCACTTAGCATCATTCTTCATATATGGGAGATACTCAAAAAATAAATTCTTCTAAAATTAATGATTGAATAAGCATGCTAATGGACAAAGAAATTCTAGTAAAATCTATAATGGTCCTCTTTTGCTTCTTTTCTATTTTTTTTTTTTTTTTTTGGATAAAAGCCCTTTTAGTTAAAGACTTGAGAAACCATGTTTAACTTGGTGATCATCCCAATCTTATAATGTTAAGTGGCATTCACATGTATCTAACCAAGAGGGCAGTGCTTAGTGACTCTATAGTGATCTGCTCTTCCTAGTTATTTCCCCCGAAATAAATATGGCCATCATGAAAGTAGCCATTTCTCTTCAAAGTTACTTTAATCTTCAGTGTCACTAAGTCTGAATTTTACTACAAAAATAATTTAGGTTGATTAGTATATAGCAAAATAAAGAGGCTAAAATGTAGTGGACATGCCTTCTATTCATGAAGTAATGACTTTAGATATGAGCATTCGGCAGCATTTTATGTACCTTGTTGTTTTGCCTTCCTCTTTCCTCCAGTTTGAAATCATTGCCTTGCTACTTGTGAAAATGAAAAAGTTATACTCTAAATCATGATTTACTAACAACTCAACTTAAAATATCCTAGAGCTAGCAGAGGGCTCAAACTAGTATCATTGAGGAAAATAAATTGAAACGATCTATTGAAAACAACGCAAATTCTTAAAAACAACAAACTGTATGCCTGAAACAAAGTCAAACAAACAAACAAAAACAAAAAAACAATTACAGCTAATCTGAAAGGGGAGTTTTTGACTTGTCCTGGAAGGTGAGCAATGAGCCACGTGTGGACAATATTTCCCACCACGTGGCTGCAGAAAGAGAATTGATCCAAGTAAGGCTGTGAATGGGACAAACCATTCACTCATTGAGTATCTACCCTTTTAGATTCTCTGACTCTTTCTGGAATCCATTGGAATCAATAATTCCAACTCCTCTCAAATGTGTCATTTAAATTTTTTTTCAAGAGAAGATCTCCTGCCACAAATATTCTTTTGTATCTAATTTGAGTGGTTGCTATCATTTCAAATCTGTTTACTCTGATTAATGTAATAGATGTAGTTTCCTCAGAATAGACACAGAATTTGGTCTTATTTCCTAAGCAATTGGATTCCTTTGTCATCCCTGAATCAGTCAGTATGGTTCTTTTATTTTTTTCCTTCACTTTCAATTCTAGGACATTTTGTGGTAAATACAAAATGCCCCAAGGGGAATAACTAGCTCAATTTTAGATGGTGTTTGCTTAGTTTTTAGCCATAATTGTTTTATTTCACACTTTGAAATTTGTCACTGCCTCAGATATTTTTACAGTAATCATGTAAATTATATAAACAGAAATTATCTATAACATGTGAGCCTAAGAACTGAATCCTTTCTGTTTCTTGCCTGGGAAATCCCATGGACAGAGGAGTCTGGTGGGCCATAGTCCATGGGGTTGCAAAGAGTCAGCCTCAACTTAGTGACTAAACAACAACTGTACCTACACTGAAGTGTGTGAAATATGCTTATCTTGAATATACATACAAAATTTGACATATATGAAGAGTCATGTAACCAGTACCCGGGAGATTCTCCCCTGCTTTTTCCCAATCAGCCTCACCTCCACAAGGCAACCACAATTGTGATTCTAATGCTGTCACTTAGTTTTGCCTGTTCTTTCACTCTTTATAAATAGAATCATAACAGTGTCTTACGTATCTTCTTTTGTTCAACATCATGTCTGGAGATTCATTCATGTTATTGAAGGTACAGTTTATTTTTATTGCTGTATATTCCGTTGTATGATTGTAGGACAAATTATTCATTTGCTCTGTTAACACACATTTGTCATTTCCACTTTGCAGCTGTGATACATTAATATACTGTGAAGAATTTTGTACCTATGCGCTCATTTCTCTTGAGAATTAGCCTAGGAGTGGAATTGCTGAGTCATGAGCTACTCATGTATCTCTCTTTAGAAGATAACTAACAGGCATTTTACAATTACAGAAATTAATGAGAAATTGTATGAAAATTACATTATTCTACATTCTCACTAATGTGATTGTATAAGGCTGTTAAGTTTTCTCCATTTTGGTGGATGTGTAGTCTACTTTATTTAAAACAAAACAACGCCCGCCCCCCCCCCTCCCCGCCCCACCCCCCGCCTGCCTCCCTGAACTCTAAGGTCTCCCTACTTCTGGATATGAGTATTCAGTTTACAGGCTATTTCCTAATTCACTGATTTTTTCAGTACTACAGGTTTTCATAGTACATGAGCCTGTGTTCTTCCTGGGAAGTCCTGCTTCTGTACATACAGTGTTACCCAGAATTCTTGGGTGTCTTTTTTTTTAGAAATCACCTATTAATCTCTTATCACTTTTATGGGATATAATGATATCTTTTGTCTTCTCTGTCATTTTTTTTTGGTTAGTGGCTTTCTACTTTGAATTACATCTTTATTACAGGTATTTTACTGATACTCTTCCTGATATTCTCACTGATATTACAGGTATCTGACTGATACTTAGAGTTCTTACAGAACTCAAAACTGACACCAGTGACACATGACATTTATAATTCCTCCTCTTGTGTTTGAGCCAGATTGTGACTATGATGGAATATCATCCCCTTCCAGATATGATTAAAATCCTAATGATTCGTCTTTGAGTTACTCAAAAGGGCGATTATCCTTGGTGGGCCCGACTTAATCAAGTGAGTCCTTTAAAGGGGCCAGAAGTAGTACAGATGTTACCCTTGAAAACCTAATTGTGAAAAGAGTGGGGTCTGTGGCAAGAACATGAGGTGGACTCTGGGAGCTGAGAGTGACCCCTGTCCAGTAGCTGGCAGGAATACAAAGACTTCAGTTCTATAACGACAAAGAACTGTATTCTGCCAACACCCTGAATGAGCTCAGAAGAGGACCACCAGCCTCAGGTAAAGTTGCAACCCTGACTAGCACCTTACGTTCAGCCTAGTGAGATCCTGGGCACAGGACCTAATTAATCCGTGCCTGGACTCTTGATCCACAGAAGCTGTGAGGTAATCAAGGGTGTTGTCTTAAGCTGCTAAATTGGCAGTAAGTTCTTACACATCAAAAGAAAACTAATATAGTACCCAGTCTTGATAACTCATGGTTCTTCCTTTGAGACTCAGAAACATTCCCTTAGATAAATGGATGGAAGTTGTTAAACTAGTTCCCTTATTGTAAGTAAGGAAAAGAATCAGCTTTTTTCTTCCTACTCCAAATTTACTTGAGCTGCCAATCTTGCAATTATTCCTTGTCCCTCTAGTTCTCTGACTTTAATTTAGAAGCTGAGAGGGACCTTGAGCTAGGATGCAGTTTCTAATACATTTATGTTTCTGTAGACTTTATAGTATGAGATAACAGTTTAAAATTTTTAGTAATAATTTATGTATACAATAAAAACATCATCATGATAACCATTTAAGGCAAGCCAGAGGGTTACCTCTCTGGGTTCTCATGGGCAGCAGACACTGAACATGTCCAAATCAAGCTCATGATCTCCTCTTCTCCCCATTACCCCCAAGCCTGCTCTTCCTTCAGTGTATTCGATTTCACTAAGTGGCATTCTTGGCTTATTAATTGCTAAACCCAGAAGTCATTTCTGTTTTCCTCCTTTGCACTATATAGTCTGTTACAAGATACTGCTGCTACCGTCTCTGCACCCATCTACTGTGACAGACACATCTACTATTTTTATAAAGGGCTCTTGCCTTACCCAGGTTCTAACTACCATCAGCTCTTCATTGTTTACTGCCTTGAATTCTTCCAAACCATTTGGTTATACTGGATCCAAAGTGATTTCGTATGTCTCTTGTGCTAAACTATATGTCCTTAATCTGCCTATTAAGATCTGCATGATTTGGCAGCCATTTATACACAGCCTCTTCTTGTCCCCGTTTTCTCGCCATGACCTTCTCATTGGACTTCTTATGACTGTCTGTTGCAGTTCTCAGAAGCTCAAGCTCATTTAGGCCTTGGGTCCTCCTTACTTGGAATTGGTGTCCCCTATCTTCTCCTTCTCTTTGGTTAATAGTTGTTATCTTAAAGGTGGTTTTTTGCTTTATAAAAAGAATTTTTAAATAAAGCTTATTAAATACCGTGTGTCAATCAGTATTTTTAAAAATCTTGCATGGAGTAGCTTCTTTTGTCTTCTTACTATTACTTTCTTCAGGAAGCTTTGTTTGTTTAATTTCTCCCAGACAAGGTTGGTTTCCTTATTTGTAGCACATAGCATGCTTATGGTTATTCAGCTAATTGCTTGTTTGTTTGAAATGTGTACTTAATTTAAGTTGCACACAGGCAGGAACCTTATCAGTTGTGTTTACCTGACATTCCAAGCTCCTAGTTCAGTGTCTTGCATATAGTAAGTGCCCAATAATTATTCATATGTCTTACAAATAAAGAAGTTCAGTGTTAAACACTAACCAAATGGTGAATTCGGCAGAAGTTTAGGTCTTTTCTCTCCACAAGTTTAGAGCTTTTTCCAGTGTGTTAGTAATACTTGAGGAGATATATAAATATATCAGAGGTTTTATGAGGAAGGAAGATAAGGGAAACTAATATTGAGAAAGGAGAGTGAAGTTATTGAGATGTCATTTTTTTGAGTAGGTACATAATTCTCGGTGCTTCCCTGGTGGCTCAGTGGTAGAGAACGGACTTGCCAAGGCAGGAGACTTCTATTTAATCCCTGGGTCAGGAAGATCCCCTGGAGAAGCAAATGGCAACCCACTCCAGTGTTCTTCCCTAGGAAATCCCACGGTTAGAGGACCTGATAAGCGACAGTCCATGGGGTTGCAAGAGTCAAGACATGACTGAGTGACTAAACAACAACATAATTATTACTTGATTCTCATAATAATTTTTTCAAGTAGGTCTTGTTTTCAAACTTTTTTATAGCTAAGAAACCACTGCTTATGAGCATTAACTAACCTAACCAAAGGCCACAAAGTGGATAAATGATAGAGATGAACAGTTAATATAATCGAGCTTCATTATATAAGGTTTGCAAATTAACTTGCATTTGAGATGACTTGTGACTTTCTCTATTTTATTGAGATAATATAGCTTATTGTATGTAAATTCATTTAAATGAACAATTTGATTAGTTTTGATGAATATGTATACCTGTCAGGAGACTGGACATTTTCGTCGCCCAGAAGTTTCTCTGTGGCCTTTTGAAGTGTGCTTCTCCCTCCATTCCCGGCCGTAGTTGTTGTTGTTCAGTCATTCAACTGAACAACATGTCCAACTCTGTGACCCCATGGACTGCAGCACGCCAGGCTTCCCTGTCTTTAACCATCTCCTGGAGCTTGCTCAAACTCATGTTCATTGAGTCAGTGATGCCATCCAACCATCTCATCCTCTGCTGTCCCCTTCTCCTCCTGCCTTCAATCTTTCCCAGCATCAGGGTCTTTTCCAATGAGTCAGTTGTTCACATCAGGTAGCCACAGTTTTGGAGCTTCAGCTTCAGTCCTTCCAATGAATATTCAGAGTTGATTTCCTTCAGGATTGACTGGTTGGATCTTCTTGCAGTCCAAGGGACTCTCAAGAGTCTTCTCTAACACCACAGTTCAAAAGCATCAATTCTTCGGCGCTCAGCCTTCTTAATGGTCCCAACTCTCACAGCCATACATGACTACTGGAAAAACCACAGCTTTGACTAGACCAACCTTTGTCAGCAAAGTAATGTCTCTGCTTTTCAGTATGCTGTCTAGGTTGGTCACAGCTTTTCTTCCAAGGAGCAAGCATCTTTTAATTTCATGGCTGCAGTCACCATCTGCAGTGATTTTTTAGCCCAAGAAAATAAAGTCTGTCACTGTTTCCATTGTTTCCCCTTCTATTTGCCATGAAGTGATGGGACCGGATGCCATGATCCTTGTTTTCTGAATGTTGAGCTTTAAGCCAACTTTTTCACTCTCCTCTTTCACTTTCATCAAGAGGCTCTTTAGTTCTTCTTCACTTTCTGCCATAAGGATGGTGTCATCTGCATATCTGAGGTTATTGATATTTCTCCCGGCAGTCTTGATTCCAGCCTGTGCTTCATCCAGCCCAGCATTTCACATGATGTACTCTGCATAGAAGTTAAACAGGGTGACAGTGTACAGCCTTGACATACTCCCTTTCCCATTTTGAGCCGGTCTGTTGTTCCATGTCTAGTTCTAACTTGCTTCTTGACTTGTATACAGGTTTTGCAGAAGGCAGGTAAGCTGGTTTGATATTCCCGTCTATTTAATAATTTACCACAGTTTGTTGTGATCCATACAGTCAAAGGCTTTAGCATAGTTAATGAAGCAGAAGTAGATGTTTTTCTGGAATTCTCTTGCTTTTTTTTATGATCCAGCCCCAGGCAGCTACTGAAATGATTCACGTCATGAGATTAGCTTGCAATTTCTACATTTTATATAAATGGAATCATGCAGATATATTTTATGTCTGGCTTCTTTCATTCAACGTAATGATTTTGACGTTCATCCATCTTATTGCATGGATCAGTAGTTTGTGCCTTTTTATTTTATAACTGTTTAGTAGAGCTCTATTGTATGGATATACCACAGCAGATATGGCATGTCACATTGTTTATCCTTCCAGCTCTTGGAATTGTTTAAATTGTTTACAGGTTTTGGTTGTTGTAAATGGTGCTGCACTAAAGCTTCATGTATAAATCTTTGTGTGGGATGTATATTTTCAATTCCCTTGGAAATACTTGAGCGTGGGATTGCTTTATCATATGGTAGGTGTGTGTTTAACTTTGTAAGGAAGTACTAGTTTTGTAAAGTGAGTGTGGTATTTTATATTGCCACTAGCAGTATATGCCAACCTTGGATTTTTCGGTCTTTAAATTCAGACTTTCAGTGAGTATGTAGTGGTGTTTTATTGTGGTGTCCTGTACATTTTTAGTGTAATATCTTATTGACGGAAAAAGCTATGCAACTGTGGATTTGAACATTCTAAATTCAAATTAGAATCCACCTCAAATCTTTTTTCTCTTGTTGTAATGACAAGTCTAGACCGATTGTTCCATGTAGTTTCTTTTGAAATAACTGTTAAAATATTTAGCTCTATGACATTTCTAAGTATAGAGAAAATAGAAATCCCTATTTTACAAGTCAACTGGAGATATGTGTACATATATATATAACTCAGCTGGTAAAGAATCTGCCTGGAATGAAGGAGACCTGGTTTCGATTCCTGGGTTGGGAAGTTTTGCTGGAGAAGGGATAAGCTACCCACTCCAGTGTTCTTGGGCTCCTCTGGTGGCTCAGACAGTAAAGAATCTGCCTGAAATGGGGGAAACCTGGGTTTGATCCTAGGGTTGGGAAGACCCCCTGGAGGAGGGCATGGCAACCCACTCCAGTATCCTTGCCTGGTGAATCCCCATGGACAGAGGAGCCTGGCGGGCTACAGTCTATGGGGTCACAGAGAGTCGGCACAGCTGAGGGACTAATCACATTACATATCCATGTCTGACTCTTCGTGGACCCCATGGACTGTAGCCTGCCAGCTCCACTGTCCATGGGATTTTTCAGGCAAGAATACTGGAGTGGGTTGCTATTTCTTATTCTAAGGGATCTTCCTGACCCACGGATTGAACTTGAGTCTCTTAAACCTCCTGCATTGGCAGGTGGCTTCTTTATCACTCTGCCCCCTGGGAGGCCCTGTGCCACCAGGGCGATGTTCATATGTTAACATTTATATGTTAAAAACAGTGGTTGCTAACAGTACTACTTATTGTATATCTGTATAGTTCCAGCATCTTCTGCAAGTGTTTAATATTTTCAAACAGCAGTGAGTGAGTTCTAAATAAGTCCTGCTCTGACGCTAAAAATTCCCAATTGTTGCCTTATTGGTAATCACAGGACTAATGCAAAGTGCTGCTAATTAAGACGTTCTATTTTTCTTTGCATGCCACCACGGCAGCAAATAGTATCTTAAACTGACAAGCTGTAAATTAAAACCTGCCGAATGCAAGACCTAGCCTAGGGAAAATGAAGTTATGTATAGGTGACTTGTTCCATTTGAATTAATCAGAGAGCTGCTGGTGTAGACCAGCTGTGTTCTCTGATGACAAAAACGAATCTTGACATTTGGGATAATGAAAATTCAGTTCAGCACCTCTTAGAGATGTATGATAATATATTGTCAGTCAGAAGCAGGGTGAAAGGAGGAAGCAAAACCCCCTGGCTTATTAAAATAGACAGTGTGACAAGTGGACATTGCTGGATCCCCACTTTCTGGGGGGAAAAAACTGTCAAGGGAAACCTCTTTTACAAAATGATAGGAATAGCTGTTTGTGGAAGGAAGGTGAAAAGATTGGACTTTTGATGTCTGACCTCTTTGGCAGTTGGCTTTGTTCATGATTCCTAGTTTCATGGTTTATCTGAACTTGGGTGCAGGGTGAGACATGAAAGGCCTGGAAAGGAGACTCACTTTGTTGGTTTGACAGTATTAATGCAATCATCTAGTTTCTACCTTGTAAGCCCACTTATTATTTCCTCTGCGTGTGTTTTTTCCAGTTTAGCGGATTAGCTGCACTGTCTCTTCAAAGGCTATCCAATCAAGGAGGGGTTATTAAAACCAGGGCGATTTATGTCTGAGAATTAATTAGAGAAGCATTTTCATGCAAAACATCCAATTTTTTGATTAGCAATGGAGCAGGGCTGCAATTAACACTCTAGGAAGCTTAAATTTCCAGCTTTTTGATTCTCAGGAAATGAGATTATCAAACCAGGGTCAGACACTTGACAGCAAAGCAGGGGTGGGAGAGTGTGAAATTATATTTAAGAAAAAAAATTGTCTTTTGATTTTAATTCTGAGATTGCTATCAAGGCAATGGAAAATTCAGAGACATGGCAGAGCAAAAAATTCTGAAAATGCAAGACCCTGAAATGCCTGATTTAGTGGTCTATTTGCTATGCAAAGTATCTGTTATAAATGTTTGCTTAGAATATGTTTTAGAAACACAGCAATATATTTTGATTCTGTATTATTACTTATTATTCAGTCTTTCTCCAATATATTCCTTTTAGACATTCAGTGGCTGAACAAATACTTAGAGTGTTTGTATGCTTTGGAGAAGAGCCAAAATTCTTCCTCATTAGAAAAGGAAGTTTCTTTTCTAAATGGTGGTTTGCTGTTTTTTGGAGTCTATTTATTTTCATTGGTGTTTTTAATTATTTTAAATCACTTGAGGCATAGTTGAGATATTGAGTTATCTCAAGACATAGATTACCATTTAATAATAAGTGACCTTTGTCAAGCTTAGGCATCTGTGATAAGCAAGGCAACCCCAGACCTCCTGTAAAACAAAGTGGATGCTGTCATCAGTGTAATTGGTGCTCCCCAAGGAAATACAACATAATGAAAATTCATTTGTTCTGGAAGATATTTTTCACCTTTTCTTCTCTTAATTTAGACATCTAATTTCAATTGAGAAATAGAGGAGCAATGTATCTTTTGTGTTAGCTCACTCCATTAGGGTAGCACTCTGTCTTTCCCTTCTTTATCCATTAGGTACTAAGACTCCTGGGTAAAGGGTCTGTTAATCTTTTAAAATCACCAGTCCTTCTCTGCAATGATATTTTGCACTTCGGCTGGTGCTTTGTGTATCTAAGGTGTTGATATGTACTGTTTATGGACTGCCTGCTTAATGACATCAAGGAAATCATTGGCATCCAGTGCCAAGATGAACACAGGTGAAGGGTCCCTTCTTTCACCCGGGACGGAGGTTGAGGGTTAAGATTTGTTGAAAGGCCCGTGTGATAGTGGTTTATCTCATGTTCTGCCAGACTTGATTTTTCTGTTTCCATAAAGGGTAGGAGCTTTTGTTAGACTCTTGAGCGTTATTTTTAAAAACAGCTTTATAAGCAGCTTCTGGGCTATGCTAACCATGAATGGGCTAGACCACGTGACATCATATAATCAGTGATTTCTGTGATGCCATTTTTCTCCTTAAAGCATTTTTGATTTGGGAACATGATTCATTGATCTAGTCTATCATTTTTACAATCCCACTGTGGATCCTCAGCTTTATTTGTCAGTTTTGCTTAATCCTTCTTCCATTGTTGGTAAAGAGTATCCATCACTGGCCGGATGACAGTTGGCTGCAGTTTAATCTTGGGGAGAGGAGAGGGAAAAACTGCCATTCAGAGGCTGAAGTGTTGGTCTTATCAGATGTGTAGCCATCAGTGTCAACGCTGATCTTCGTGTGTTTGAATGTCGATGATTATATGCTTTTTTGCTGAAATATTTGCTGAAGAAATTACAGTGTTAGGTTTATAGATCTTTCTTTGTTGTTGTTGGAACATATTTCTGCATTTCCAAATCTATAACATAGGGATTTAAGCAGCTGAATTAGGGATTGATAACCTATGTGTGCATGTGTTGGGGGGAAAGGTGTATGGATGGCCTACAGGGAATCTGTGACCCCATCATTGTATACAGGTATGTGGGGGAAGGGAAAGAAGTTGCCTTGTTTTCATTAGGTTTGTAAAATACTATTATTATGTGTATGTGTAAACACACATTCATAAATACATATACAAGTGCAGTTCTGAACTTTGAGAGTCTTATTGTTTGTGAAAGAAAACAATCAAAGACTTCCCTGGTATCCAGTGGTTAAGACTCTGCACTCCTGATGCAGGTTCGATCCCAAGTTGGGAACTAAGATTCCACAGGCTGGGTGACGAGGCCAAAAAATTAAAAACAAAAACAACAAAACCCAATCAAATAACTTTAATGATACCTTTTTGTAACAAGCATGAATTAAATATGTGTATATGTATATTCAAATGTTTAAGTATCAAGAGTCGGCAGAAATAAATGAATTTATAAAAACTAGGAAAATTAATCAGGAAAGGCATAGTAATTTAATATGAATCATTCTAAAGGAAGCAAGGATTCTGGTTCAGTGGAGTGGAAAAACCAAGAGGATTCTAGGGCCTTTCCTGTAATCGTAGGTTTTTAAAAAGTACGGTTTGATATAGCTCAATCAATTATTTAAGGAACTTGGTTTGCTTTAAGAGGCTTACAATTGGTAATAGCATTATTACATTCTGGATTTCCCAGGGGTGTCAGCTATTCTACTGGCAACAATTCTGCTTTGTTTGGTTTGCTGTGTGTTGTTTATACAGTGGTGAATGATGGACCTGGAAGATTATTTAAAAATTTTTGATGATGATTATAAAAGAAAGCTTTTACTTTAACTAGGATACAGTCAACCTTTAATAGTGACTGACTCATGTGTGTTTATATGATTATACACATACACATATAGATATTTAACTATTTAACCTGTAAATACTGATATGTGTATAGTAAATATTCATAGGTTTTATAGAAACCTATAAATACTTGAAATTTATACTGGGCAGCTTACATTGTTATTGAGTATCTGAAACTCTCTAACCCAATTTCCCATTGAAGTACTTGATTTGATAAGGATATCCTATTGACTTCCCTGGTGGCTTAGACAGTAAAGAATCCACTAACAGTTCAAGAGAACTGGTTTGATCCCTGGATTCGGAAGATCCCCTGGAGGAGGAAATGCCTACCCCCTCCACTATCTTGCCTGAAAAATTCCATGGACAGAGGAGCCTGGTGGGCTACAGTCGATGGGGTCACAAAGAGTTGGAGATGACTGAGCAACTAACACTTTCACTTTCTTTTGAAGCTTCCAAGGTGGCATTAGTGGTAAAGAACCTGTCTGCCAATGCAGGAGACATAAGAGACATGGGATCAATCCCTGGATCAGGAAGATCGCCTCAAGGAGGGCATGGCAACTCACGCCAGTATTCTTGCTTGAGAATTCCCATGGACAGAGGAACCTGGCTGGCTACAGTCCATAGAGTCACAAGAGTCGGACATGGCTAAAGCAATTTAGCAGGCATTCTAACAGAAATAGCTAATAGTTAAAAGAAATCCATTTTCTTAGGATTCTGATCAATCTAATTTATGAAATAAGATTTTTATAAGCAAGGGTTGGTGTTAGCCAGTTAAATGAAGAGTTGAAACCTCAGGGTTCAAAGCAATGGATTAGAAGAGATTTAGATCGGAGATTGAAATATATGAGCCATTTATGTGGTAGCTATAAACTGTGGAATTGCTAAGCTTTTTTTTAAAAAAAAAATTAGGGATAAATGCAAAGAAAAGCTCAGGATTGTTTGAAGAAGCACAGCTCGTAAGACATAAGGACATAACTTATCTTGAATAAGTTAGGGAGAAGGGTGGGCCCGGGGATAGCTAAGATTTGTAAGTGTAAAAATTCTTCCTCTATCATCTTCTTAAAAAACTCACCTGGATGAGGTCATAGTGATTCCCAGCTATATATATAATCAAATATTTTCTTTTGCTTCTGGTACCCCTTTATAAGTTTTGATAATTATAGCCTTGTCTGTGAGCCTAAAATATCCAAAGCTGTGGGTATATTTTAATGATGCAATAGTATACTCTTGAATGCAAGTTTCTGAGTTAAGATTGTAGGATTTTTGCAACCACACTAATAAGCAGTGAAATACAGTCTTTGAATAAATGATGGCATCACATCTTTAAATGTTTTGCTCTGATGACATGAAATGAATCAGAGTCATGAAAAATTTTCTGACAGATAATGCCAAGAATTTCTGTCTCTTTTATGAACCTGCTTTGAAGCCCAGGTAGTTGCATAACCTCCCAAGTTCCTGAGAGTATGCCAAACTCACTCTGATTCTTCTAAGAATTTATTAGTATGAGAAATGTTAGTGTTTTCTGATTTTTCTGTAGTCGCTTGATACCAAAATAGCAAAAGCTTGATAATAACAAAAGCTTGATGTTCTACAGCTGGATTCCCTTAAATAATATAAAAAATATTATAAATGACTGTAGCTCAGATGACTTCCCACAGCTTTCTCTGGGAGTCCTAAGTGCAGTGTTTTTGTGGTTGTGTTCAACTTAGTTGCTGTTAACCACCACTGGAGTCTCCTGCTTACTCGCCGTACAATTGTTGCCTATCAGTGGTATTTAATATAAGATGAATGAACAGTCCCTTCTTTGTGTGTTCAGTGAATATCTACATACTTCAAATGTTCTTCCTCAACTTGAGTTTCTTTGAAATTGGAGATATGCTGAAGAAATATTTTCAGAAATACTTATTCCACAGAAGTTGGCTTATTTGCTAGTTGCATTAGATTTGGCAATAGGATGACAAGTTGTATCCTAGAATAGCTAAATGAATTAGGAAGATATTTTTCTTGATATTTATGTATGATTTATTTAAGTTGAAGGTAAAACTCCATGGTAGTGATTGAGTAGTCTAAACACAGTCACGTGTAAATGAAATTTGGATGGTTTCAGTGATATTAAGCCCCTCAAAACATATTCTACTGTGGGGCTTGGAAGCATCTTTTGAGATGATATAGTGTAGTGGTTTTAAAACTGTTTTTATTCTAGAACGCTTAGAAGCTCGAAAAGGTTTAGGAAATTGGCCAGTCAATAGTCTGAGTCCTCCCTTCAACCAGGATGGCTTAATGTCTTTGCTTTTTTGGTTTTATTTAGGTTCAGTGTAAGATTTTTTTCTTCCAGTGTTCCTCTGTGAAATTCTGTTTGTTTTGAATTTTATTCATGACATTGTGGTCCATGTTGGTGGAATTTTATACATGAAATTGTGAACCTTTATTACAACCATTTAACCTCTTGTTCCTGTTCATCTACCCAGATGATCCACTGTAAGGAAGTTAGTATGCATCTTTCTACTTCGTGTTCTGTGTTTATAATATGTATCAAGTAATCTCACATATACGTATTTTCCAAACTGCTAAATCACAAAAGTTGCAGTGAGTACTTTCATGAACATTTTTGAATACTCTTTTAAAACAAATGTCTAGAAAAGGAATTCTAGTAAAAGGGACTCTTTGTTAAGAGGATGTCTCTTCAAAACTTGAGTATGAAAATGTGAATCTCTATAGATTACTCAACTACATTCCAGAAAAGTTACCGGTTCACATTGCCTCCAAATGCCTGTTTCTGTGCATCTTTGATGTCATTTGACTTCAGGTTTTGTAAAAATTTACTGGAGTGTGTACCTGTCAGGTTTAACATCTTTTTCTTCATTTATTTGACATTGTAGTTTTTCACTGAATTACTGCTGTAGAGTTGAAAACCCCTTTTCCCTAACCCTTTTGCTACTTTTTATTGGGTTGTTAGTCTGTTTTTACTTTAATGATTTTTATATACTTTTTATATGTTCTAAATTATAAATGCTTTTTTCTTCCAGAATCTGACACTTATGCAAGACTTAATTTGGGAAAAATATTATTTTTCTAAAAATAATTTTAAACCCACTAAACCAGTAATGTTTTTGATGGTATGATTTCTTTCAGATGAATGGATTCTTAAGTAAGTATCTGGTACAGTTTTCATTGGGTAATCAATTTTAATGTCTCAAGTCTTTATAAGCCCTTATTTCTCAACTTTCGAAAGCATTATAAGGAATTATGAACATCCTCAATTAATTTGAATATTTATTCGGCTTAATTAGCAGTCTAAAATATTTTTCTTATCAACATAAAATATCAAGGTTTTATTGTCTTCTAATTAATGTTACAATTTTTCATTACTTCATAGCAACTTGATTCCAGTTTTTCTTCCTAAAGTTAGTTTGCTTTGTAGACTGTGATCATCACAGTATCCCTTGTGGATAGATTGTGTATGCATATCTGCACTCTTGAAGGGAAGAACAGATGTCTAGTAACTTGCTGTGGGATTGTAACACAGCAGAACCAGAAATCAGAATCTTTGTTTAGATGTGCTCTCAGGTTAAGGTACATTTGGCTTGACAGTAGGGCATAACTATTTTGTCTAGCAGTAAGTGACCCAACCTACGGTCTTTCTTGTAAAGGGCATGAAAATCACTTGTGTTCTATTCCCCAGACCTCCATGAAGAATTACCACCATGGTGGCTGATCACCATAGCTGAGCATGGCTGGAAGAACTCTAGTATAACGAGGTGACTTTTTCCTCATCACCATCAGCTAAGATGTAAAGTACGTGTGTGCTCAGTTGCTCAGTCAACTCTTTGCAAACCCATGGACTGTAGCCTGCCAGGCTCCTCTGTCCATGGGATTTCCCAGGCAAGAATGCTAGAGTGTCGGTATTTCCTCATCCTGGGGATCTTCGTGACCCAGGGATCGAAGCTGCATCTCCTCAATTGGCAGATGGATTCTTTACCACTGGGCCACCTGGGGCATTATTACTCCTCTCACAATCCAAAATCAACAAATGCAACATTTATTTTTTTAACCATGCCACAGAGGTACCTTATTGAATGTGTAATGATATTTCTTATTTGTCCTTGAAAACTTACATCTTTTCAGTGAAAGAAGTGTGATGTGGGTTATATCCTGAGACAGAATTTTCCAACTTTAGGGCACACCAGAAAGCCTGGAGGATTTGTTAAAACAGGGATGGCTGTTCCCCATTTTCCTGAGTTTCTGATTCCATAGGCCTGGGTAGAGTCTGAAAATTTGCATTTCTAGCATGTTCTTATGTGATGCTGATGGCTCAAGGAATTAATTTTGAGACGCTCTCCTCCAAACCTGGTAATAAAAACAAGAAAAGATGGTGCTAATCAAGATAGTCCTGTCGTCTCTGACCAACTACTTTTGTTGCCTCTTTAATGCCACAGCACCTAGGAATTATCTTATTTTCCCTGGAGAAGATCGAACCTAATAGAATTATGCATGTGCATTAAGAGATCGTCAACCTTACACCTTTTCCCTTGGGCCTAGAGCAATTTGAAAAGAGACATTCCCATCAAATGACATGAAACCTGTAGCTATAGTAACAAATTAACAATTACCAGGCTTTATAATTGGGAGTTTGTGCAAGTCTCCTTCATTTGGGTTTATGCATGAATTACAGAGCTGGAGGTGGGAGAATGTTTAGGGACAGGATGAAGGACTATCTTTCAAACTCTGTTATTCCAATAGAAATTGCAGACTCTTAATTTTGTATTAAAAATGAGTAGTCAGTTTAAACATTTGTAACAGTAACACCACATTCTTGAGAAGAATAAAATAGTGTACAAAGATACTGTCTTGATGCTAGATGTCTAGTTGTATTATATTAGTGTTGAGTTTTTATTCTACACTTTTCTTTAAATGAGTTTTGGTCCTGAGCAATTTTAAAGGGAATCTAGCAGAACCTGCTGGTTGCTTAGTCAGATCCATTTACCTGCCTGCTTCTCTCCCTTTTCTGATTGTATTCTAGGTAATGATGTTCCTAGCTTAAACACATTTCCAATTGTTGTTTGCAAGTGGGAATGACCAGTGAAATAGAAGCAGAGGTAGTTGGATAGGACTTCGGGGACAGTTCCCTAAAAGGAGCTGACTCAGGAGATACCTGTTTATAAACGCTTCTTCTTTCTCTCTGCTTGAAGTCTTTATGTGATAGCCGAAGTTTCAACAGTCATCCTGATCTGAGGCCACCTCGATCTTGGGAATCAAGCACTGATGCCAGCTGAACAAAAAGGACCCTCAATCCCTCATGACCCTGGGTCAGCATCCCAGCTCTGGACTGTTTACCTTCAGATTGGAGAGAAAAATAACCCTCTGTTTTGTTTAAGCATTTACTTGTACTTTCTGCTATTTGCAAGTAAACCATGTAATTAATATTACAGGTGGCATTTCCTCTCTTTTTAAAAAAAAAGCTGGTCTTTAAAACCTATGGGGTATTTTCACTGTTGACCCTGTAAATTCATTATAAATTAAGCCATCTATGTGACTGGATCCCTGTCATGTTATACCTCTTTTTTTCTTCTTTCCTCTTGGTGAAATTACATATTTTCAGAGCTGGAAACACCTCTTTTGTTCTTAACAGTTTTATTGAGACATAATTAACATAAGATTCACCCTTTTTAAGTGTACAATTTAAGTGTACAATTTTTTAAGTGTACAATTTAAGTGTTTTTGATGAGTTTACTGAGTCATACAGACATTAGCACAATCCAGTTTTAGAATGCTATTCATCCCCCCAGTAAGATCCCTTGTGTCCATTCACAGTAAATCCTTACCCCAACCTCAATCACTAATCTGCTTTCTGTCTCTGTAGGTTTGTCTTTGGGGACATTTCATATAAATAGAATCCTACAGTTATGTGGTCTTTTGTATCTGGCCTCTTTTAGTTGGCCTACTTTTTTGAGGTTCATCTGTGTCCTATTACACATCAGTAGTTGATTGCTTTATATTGATGAATGGCATTTGGTTACCAGGTTATATTGCATTTTGTTCATTCATCAATAGTGGACATTTGGATTGTTTCTGCAATTTGGCTATTTTGAATACTGCTGCTTTGAATATTAACCTGCAAGGCTCTGGTGTCCCTGGCTTTGAATCTTAGCTCCTCCAGTTAATAACTTGGTGACCTCAGGTAAGTTGCCTAACTGCTCATCTCTAAGAGATGTGGTTTCCTCATCTCTCAGAGATCATGATGCAGTCTTCCTTGTGGAATTGCTGTGTGAATTAAATGAAGTACGGTAACAGATCATTTATTGAGAAATCTAAGCACTGGAGGCATACAAGCAGCAGCGCTGTTTTAAAAGCATACATTAAAATAAATCACACAACTGTAGTGATTTTCAGTGATGCCCTGTGGATGGTGATGATGTGACCTGCAAATGACTGGTTAATATTGTCATGATCGTTTGTTAAGTGTATTATGGGCAGGGTGGTACTGATCACAGCAGAAGTGGTAGTGACTGTATTACTATAGTCCTGGTGATGCATTATTTGTGATGTTTGGTTGTTCGGATGGATTGGCAGGTCAGAACCATCTTACAGTTCTAAATCTCAGTGTGCAAATACATATTTTAATGAGAGAGGCCATGAGAATTAAATAGGCAACTTTTAGTCCTGTGTTTGGTATTATTTTTATGTTTAAAATGTTTACCCTTTTCTAAAAAAAAAGCTGTCTATAATATTTCATGTCTTTCTGAGGAGAATATTCTAAATATAAGATAACTTTTTATTGATAAATGTGAATCATCATTGCATACTTTAAACAGAATAGTATACTTAGGTTTAAGTCTGTTTGTTCTTGATCCAAGATACCCAGCATCCTGACTCTGTGTGTTCTTGGTGATTTACATTGCTGTAGGTGATTTACATGTCTTAATGATATTGATAATGTTTTAATTTAATATAATTTAGTTTAATTTTCCTGCCCCCCCCCTTTCTTTTTGTCAGATATTTTCCTTTGCTCTTGGCTTTCTTCCTTCTAATCATTTTTATTCTCATTCTTTTTTCTTTAGATGTAGAAGTGGAATATAAGACTGTGTTGCTCTGTATAAAGTACAAATAAATAGACTCGAGGTGAGAAGTAAGGCTTATGAAATTTGTAACTTCTACCTTGTCCCTTTAGCAGCCTTTTGTGTTTACTTCTATTTCTTGATTATTATCTGGATTCCTGAAATTGCTGGGTGTACGTGAGCGCTGTCTGTTCTCCAAAATGCTGGGCAGCAATTGGGCAGGAGACGTAGCCAGTTGTTGGATTGAATGGTGTTGTTCTGGCACACACCATGGGTGGTAAGCCACCCACCAACGGCTTACCCACTGTTCCATATCATGTGTGTAGTGTCATGCATAACCTTTATGAAATGTCTGTTATATCCAGACATTGCTCAAGGTGATTTACATGGATTAATGATATTGATAATGTTTTCTTAAAATTCATGGAATTCAATTTGATTTGGTTCTAATATTCAACTCAGAAGAGCATCCTTGTATTTAAAACAAGTAACTATTTTTTCTTCTTTGTATAATTTCTAACATTCACTTTTATAATGACTGTTCTAGAAAATTTGACAGTGGGGTGCTTCTGTGCAGCACCAGGTAATTCCTTTAGTATTTAAATTATTGATAGGAGGGTTCCTAGTCTAGGGGATTCCCTGGTGGCTGAGCTGGTAAAGAATCCGCCTGCAATGCAGGAGACTTGGGTTTGATCCCTGGGTTGGGAAGATCCCCTGCAGAAGGGAAAGGTTACCCATTCCAGTATTCTGGCCTGGAGAATTCCTGTATTCCATGGGGTCACAAAGAGTTGGACAGGACTGAGCAACTTTCACTTCACTTGCTTCCCAGTCTAGATTTAGAGACTGTCCATAGAGGCAACAGGATGCACCGAAAGTTACATTTTGTGTGTGTGGTATTACTGTATTATTGTTGGTTTTAATTATTATACTGTGAGAGGAACAAAGAAGTGGACAAATATTTTTTTGCAATTGGTTTATTTCAATGCACAGCACAGTGTGTTGCAAGAACTTCAGAATATACTTTTTTTAGGCAGGCTGTAAGAGCTTTACGTCTTCTGACCGTGGAGGTTGCTCCATCAGCACAGTTCAGTTCAGTTGCTCAGTCATGTCCAACTCTTTGTGACCCCTTGGACTGCCACATGCTAGGACTCCCTGTCCATCACCAACTCCCGGAGTTTACTCAAACTCATGTCCATTGAGTCAGTGATGCCATCCAACCATCTCGTCCTCTGTCATCTGCTTCTCCTCTGGCCTTCAATCTTTCCCAGCATCAGGGTCTTTTCCAGTGAGTCCGTTCTTCACATCAGGTGGCCAAAGTATTGGAGTTTCAGCTTCAGCATCAGTCCTTCCAATGAATATTCAGGACTGATTCCTTTAGGATGGACTGGTTGGATCTCCTTGCAGTCCAGGGGACTCTCATGAGTCTTCTCCAACATCACAGTTCAAAAACATCAATTCTTCGGCACTCTGCTTTCTTTTTAGTCCAACTCTCACATCCATACATGATGACTGGAAAAACCACAGCCTTGACTAGACGGACCTTTGACAAAGTAATGTCTCTGCTTTTTAATATGCTGTCTAGGTTGGTCATAGGTTTTCTTCCAAGGAGCAAGCATCTTTTAATTTCATGACTGCCATCACCATCTGTAGTGATTTTGGAGCCCAAAAAGATAAAGTCTGTCACTGTTTCTACTGTTTCCCCATCTATTTGCCATGAAGTAATGGGACCAGATGCTGTGATCTTAGTTTTCTGAATGTTGAGTTTTAAGACAACTTTTCACTCTCCTCTTTCACTTTCATCAAGAGACTCTTTAGTTCTTTTTCACTTTCTGCCATAAGGATGGTGTCATCTGCATATCTGAGGTTATTGATATTTCTCCCAGCAATCTTGATTCCAGCTTGTGCTTCCTCCAGCCCAGCGTGTCTCATGATGTACTCTGCATAGAAGTTAAACAAGCAGGGTGACAATATACAGCCTTGACGTACTTCTTTCCTGATTTGGAACCAGTCTGTTGTTCCATGTCCAGTTCTAACTGTTGCTTCCTTACCTGCGTACAGAGTTCTCAAGAGGCAGGTCAAGTGATCTGGTATTCCCATCTTTTCAAGAAATCTCCACAGTTTGCTGTGGTCCGCACAGTCAAAGGCTTTGGCATAACCAATAAAACAGAAGTAGGTGTTTTTCTGGAACTCTATTGCTTTTTCAATGATCAGTAGCACGGGGCACTGAATTTTCGAATGACACTTGTTTTCATCAAGCCAAGTTTTTATAGTAGCAAAAATAAGTGCTCTAGTTCAACCAGTTTCTGAAGAATCTGTCAATAGCATGTCTTCTACAGTTTAAAATCCTGATCAAACTAATGAAAATATGCCATTGAAAACCCTTGTTGTCAGTAACTGTGGTTTCATCACTCTTAATAGAAAATTTATCTTTGTTCATTGACATCTCAGCAATACATCTTTGCATGGAATCATTGATCAATGGCAGTGCTTTTAAAATCCTGGAAGGATTTTGATGTATCACTGCTACAGTTACTGTCTCTAACATGGGTCGAATGACAGTCTCAGCAACTGGATGAACACGAGAAGGTTTTAGGGAGCTTTTTCTTGAGATACTTTGCATCTTTTTTTCTGTTACTTTAAAAAAATCTTTATTTTTGGCTGTGATTAGTCTTGGTTGCTGCACGTGGCATCTTCACTGTGGTGAGCAGGCTTCTCTCTGGTTGTGGCTTGCGGGATTAGTTGCCCTGTAGTGTGTGGGCTCTTGGTTCCTGGATCAGGGATTGAATTGAACCCACTAGCTTACATTCAAAAGTGGATTCTTAGCCACTGCACCTCCAGAGAAATCCGTTTCTGTTACTTTTTAATGCAGAACTTTATTGAGACATAATTCACATGACCATACAAAGCACCCATTTAAAATGTGGTATAATTCAGTGGTTTTTAGGGTATGCACAGTTGTGCAACCATCACCATTATAAATAAAATAAATTGAAATTGTCAGAAAGGCTAAAACTTTTTTGCTCAACAACTTAACACCATATTTATTTTTATATTTTAAGTCTATGTGAAAGATGTATTCCTTTGGAAACCAGCAGATTGGCAAAGCCAGTTCAGAATATTTGAGAAACTATTTATCTATTTTACTTGTTTTTGTTTATTGGTGTGAAGTTGACTTATAGTATTTTGTTGTAGATATATAACAATAAATCGATGTTTTAATCAAATGTAGGCTCAATGGTAAAGAATCTCCCTGCTAGTGCAGGAGATGTAAGTTCAATTCCTAGGTCAGAAAAATCCCCTGGAGAAGGAAATGGCAACCCACTCCAGTATTCTTGCCTGGAGAATCCCATTCACAAAGGAGCCTGGTGGGCTATAGTGAATGGAGTCACAAAGAGTTGCACAGGACTTGGTGACTGACCAACATTTCATACACAGTTACTCTAAAAAAGTCACTGTATATCCTGTGTTTTTCATTCCATCCTTGTAACTCATTTACGCCTAATAGTTTGTACTTAATCCCCTTCATCTATTTTGCTTCTCCCCCCATGTCATTTGTTCCCTATGTGAGTCTTTTTCTGTTTTATTAGATTCATTCATTTGCTTTATTTTTCAGATTCCACATACAGTTTAAAGCATGCAGTATTTGTCTTTCTCTCTGAATTATTTCACTAAGCATAATACCCTCCAGGTCCATTCATGGTGTCACAAACAGCACAATTTCATTATTAATCAGATGCGATCCTGTTTTGGGTGTACCAGAAGACCTATGCATTCATTTCTCTTAATATACCTACCACGTTCTTTTTTTTTATTACTGTGTTTGTATCTGTGTTACTCTGTGGGGGTACCTTATTCATTTTGATGTTTTCAGGGACAAGCACAGAATCTAGCCCATAGGAGGAATTCAGTAGCATCTGAATATGAAGGAATTAGATTTGGGGGCCCTTGTTTTACTGAAATGTGAAATGTTGACAAATTCATTTGTCAGTTGATGAACCTGATTTGAGAAAAGGGGAAAACGGTGCTCAGTTAAAGTACTGTACAGATTTTATTTGTACCAAATACAGTATTTGGTGCAGAATGTTTAAAAAGAAAACCATATTCTGATGAAATAGACCGAGTACTGAAGTTACATTATAAATGCAAGTAGTGCAGGTCACTATTTCCATCGTTTAGTTATGGAAGATCATCCTGTTGTCTTGCTAACTCTTCTGCCTTTCCTTCCACAAGTCCTGCCTTCGTTCCTCCTCTCCTTTTTCACCTCGCTCCTTTTTTTTTTTGCCCTTTATCTTTTCTCTCTGTTCCTGCTTCTTGTTTTCACCCCCTCCTCTCTCTTTCCTGCCACACAACAAACTCAGCAAGACAGTGAAGATTTTGAGTTTCATTTGTGCATTTCTCCACCTAGCCATAAAAATCAACCAAGTATGTACTGAAGATGGCCCGAGTATGATGGGAAATAAACTTCAGATGCAGGCTGATTACTGTCGGTGATGCTGTAGAAAATAAAGGATTTCATGTGGAATGTTGACCCTTCAGGGCTAGTATGCACGTATTACCTGATTTGGATGGTAAACTGAGCCAGCTTAATAATACTGGCTAGTGGAAATGACAGTGTTTATAAATCTGTACATTGACATTTATATGAAATCAGGCTTTCACTTTTATTGCATTGAATACACTTACTGTTGTTATCTTAATCATTCTTTTAGAGCTGTTTATGCTATGGGAAACACTAGTCTATAACTTGAAATCTGTAGAAATCAGGTGATTTTTTTATGTTACCTCATCTTTCATATTGGTCATAATTAAGATTTTATTTGTAAATCACCCTGCCGTAGCACATGAGAAAAAAGCTTTTTCTTTCATGATGTTCTCACTGAAAATAGTTTTTGTCATTTCTGTTTTTCAAACACTCCCTTAAACCATCAGCATTCCTTATTTATTTCTATAGTGTTTGAAATTTATATTGTCCCCAGTGTATTTCAACAATAATGGGAAAAATGAAGGATAACCTGGAATTACCCCCCGGAGCAAAATATCATGTATTTATTATTTGTTGTTTATTCCACTTCTGTTTCACTCAGTATTTGTTACTCTAAAATGCAGTCATAATAATGTGGATTCAGCTTTCCTTAAAAATGGATTTAACTAGTTTATATAATGATCCTATTTATTAAATCCAAACCAGCAAAGGCATTTCATCAAGACTAATATTCATCCTCTTCAGCCATTTCAGTAAATTTTAAGAAGGGAAAGTGAAGTTTAATATCAACTTTTAAATGTTAATACATTTAAGTGTTGATGCTTTTAAATGTGCTACAGCTTAATTTTTAAAATAGTCTAGCTGGGAAAAGCTTTCCCGAAACAAACAAGCAAACAATCCCCCAAACTACAGGTGTGGGCCATCATTACGTTTTCTGACTTTTGTGCCTTTAATGTGTTTCAAGTCTCTCTGAGGTGCATGATACGTGTGATTTGTTTGAGTTTCAGCCATTATGGACTTTACATATAATGAATTTCACGAAATACATAGCAACAAATTCTGCTTGTAGATAGGCAGTAATATGATGGAGTGATCAAATACAAATGCTCCTTTAATTTATTTTACCAAGACATTTATCTATGTTTTATTTATAAGGCAATTGAAGTCATTCATTTTGTATGGAACTCTTCCCCTCTGAATAACAAATAATATATTATCATATATACTGCACTGGAGGAGAGAGTGATGAAAACCATACTTGAAAATAAAAGTTTAATATTCTGGCCTCATTGGGCACAATTATGGTGGTACTACCTTTGTTTTCAACTGAATCATAATTGAATGTGCAGATTTTTTTTTTTCCTAAATTGAGATGGCACAGTGGTGTAGAAGATAGAAAATTTACTGTTCAGAGAGGGGAAAGGTGTTTCTTTTTAGCTGCAGAACATTTTAAATGCACAGAATCTGTCTTGGAAATATCCCTTTGTAAGGTCCTTGCGCACACATGCCTTATGTAGCATCATTTTAACAGTGACTAGCATAAAACAGGAGCCTTGCTGCCCAGGGATCCATGATTCGGCCGTATGAAAGCCATGGTCTGGTGTTCCATTTTGAAGTCTTTCCTGAAACAATCTTATTTGAAGGGCATCTACAGCATTTCATTTCTGAACCAAGTCAGGTTGCCTGCTGGTGCTTCACTCTCCACTTTGCGTTTGCTGTTGCCTGATACCAGGCAGAAATATTTCTAAAGCTGCATTGCAGTGATAATTGTTATTTACCCTCAGTTAAAATTCCAACTAGTAACTGTAATGTGCCACCACTTCTTATGCACTGATTGCTCGAGACTGCCCGCTTCGGGTTTAATGTAGAGGAAGAGTCATGAAAGAGAAGGTGAAAGTTTAGAATCTTGTAACCTAAATGGGAGATGGTAGTTAGCTCTTGCACACCTCTGTTAAACCAGAGGCTGGTATTGAATGCAGTGAGGACTTACATATGTTAATGGTCAGCAGATCCCTATAAATTGGTCCGGGCAGATGCATGCAATGTTGAGATAGGGTATTGTCACTTTTTTCCTAACCATGGCCCCAGACCACTCAAATCTTACTGTAAGATTCCTTTCAATGATAAGTTCTTTCTTAGTATCTTGAAAGTATCTGACTTAAACCATGGTTTCAGGAACATCTCTTACGCATGGTGATTGGACTATCAAAACATATTTGCTAATTATAAAGATGTTGATTTATGATCTCTAGAATTTCACTTAGTTATTCTGTTGTCAGGCATTTTGAAATCCTTTTCACACAAACAGCTTTGACCTGGTCCATCTTGTATGACATTTAGCCATTGGAATTGTCCTCCATGACCCTTCTACTTGTTACTGCTTCCATACCATGAGGGCGGTATTTGAGTCACTTCAGTGGTACCTTACGTGGGGGGTCCCCAACCCCCAGAGTCTGTTGCCTGATGATCTGAGGTCAAGCGGATATAACAATAATAGAAGTCAAGTGCGCAATAAGTGTAATGTGTTTGAATCGTCCCGAAACCATTCCCCGTCCCCGTCTATGGAAATAATGTCTTCCACGAATCTAGTCCCTGGTGCCAAAAAGATTGGGGCTGCTGCCTTAGGTAGTAGTTTGGACTGAGGAGAATGTGACTCCTGATGCCAGAATTATCTCTGGGCTTCCTTTGCCTTTCCCAGAACAGCCACTGTTGCTAGATTAATAAAGGTAATTGTTGTTCAGTCACCCAGTCGTGTCTGACTCTTTGTGACCCCGTGGACTGCAGCACGCCAGGCCTCTCTGTCTCTCACTATCTCCTGAAGTTCGCCCAAGTTCATGTCCATTGCCTTGGTGATGCCATCCAGCCATCTCATCCTCTGATGCCCTCTTCTGCTTCTGCTCTCAATCTTTCCCAGCAACGGGGTCTTTTCCAATGAGTCAGCTCTTGACATCAGATGACCAAAATACCGGAGTTTCAACTTCAGCATCAGTTCTTCCAACAAGTATTCAGGGTTGATTTCCCTTGAGGTTGACTGGTTTGATCTCCTTGCTGTCCACGGGACTCTCAGGAGTCTGTTCCAGCACCACAGTTCAAAGGCATCGATTCTTTGGTGCTCCGCCCTCTTTGTGGTCCCGCTCTCTCAACCGTACATGACCGCTGGGGAGACATTGCCTTGACTATACGGACCTTTGTCGGCAGAGTATTGTCTCTGCTTTTCAGCACGCTGTCTAGGTTTGTCAGAGCTTTCCTGCCAAGAAGCAAACGTCTTCTGATTTCATAGCTGCAGTCACCATCTGCAGTGATTTTAGAGCCCAAGAAGAGGAACTCTGTCACTACTTCTACCTTTTCTCCTTCTATTTTCCGTGAAGTAATGGGGCTGGGTGCCATGATCTTAGTTTTTTCAGTATTTAGTTTTAAGTTGGCTCTATCACTTTCCTCCTTTACCCTCAACAAGAAGCTCTTTAATTCCTCTTCACTTTCTGCCCTTAGGGTGGTATCCTCTGCATACCTGAGACTGTTGATGTTTCTCCCGCCTGTCTTGATCCCAGCTTGTAACTCATCCAGCCCAGCATTTCTCATGATGTGCTCAGTGTATAGATTAAACAAGCAGGGTGACAGTAGACAGCCTTAATAAAGGTCAACCAGTAGGTAAAAAATTATTTCTCTCGAGAAGCAAAATGCAAAGGAGAAAAGGAAGGATGTATCCATCTGAATGCAGAGTTCCAAAGAACAGCAAGGAAAGATAAGAAAGCCTTCCTAAGTGAACAATGCAAAGAAATAGGGGAGAACAATAGAATTGGAAAGACCAGAGAGCTCTTCAACAAAATTAGAGATACCAAGGGAACATTTCATGCAAAGATGGGCACAATAAAGGACAGAAACAGTATGGACCTAACAGAAGCAGAAGATACTAAGAAGAGGTGGCAAGAATACACAGAAGAACTGTACAAAAAAGATCTTAATGACCCAGATAAACATGATGGCATGATCACTCACCTAGAAGCCAGGCATCCTAGAGTGTGAAGTCAAGTGAGCCTTAGGAAGCGTCACTATGAACGAAGTTAGTGGAGGTGATGGAATTCCAGCTCAGAGGAAATAGAACATCTTTTGCTTCATCTATCTGCATGACCCAATAGAGCACCTCATCTTATTTAAAGTAGTAGTAGTAGTAGTAATTCCATAATTAAAAGAAGCTGTTTGATAAACATACAAGATGCTCTGAACCTTGATCTTGGGACCATTCATATTCTTTAGATTGGAGAAAGGTCCATTATAACATGTTTTCTTATGGTTTTAGCAGATATGGAGGTGAAGATGTGAATGTGATGTTAATGTTGTTAACTGTGAAAATTCTGATTGTTATAAGTTCACTTTAAATGTTATATTCAGACAACGATTTTGAGTTTGGCTGTAGTGATGCCCTGCTTAGGTTTGATTAAATCTGCAGTTATACATTAAAATTTTTTCTGACACATCATTATATTGTTTTCAGATTGTCAGCATCACTTGGTTTATGCAGATCTAAATAACATCTCAAATTCACTACTTTGGTCATTTTATTTATTGTTTCATTAAAATTCTGGGTGACCATTTAATGTTTTAAATGAGCCAAGACCCTTAAAAATGCGCAGATTGAGAGCATATGGGGGTACTCTTCATATTATTTAGTTTTCTTTAAGCCTAAAATTGCCCTAAAATATAAAGTAAGATGATTAATTTTTTAAAAAGTGCTCAAAAAAAGGGATTAGAAAATATACATAAGTTTGACAGTTATTGGAGAAGAAAGATCCCAGATGTGCAAGTTGATTTTTTTTAAAATCCCTCTTCATTTATACATCCAAGCATCAACAGATGTATGATTTAGCATTTGCCCTGCACCTCTGGCCCTAGGGACTGTGGAGTTTTTGTATATAGATTCCCTGCTGCAGTGAACTCTGTCATTGTTATGAACAGCTGGGAATGGAGTATAGCTCATTAAGACAGGAGATGTTATCCAAGCCTCCCCTGGCATCCTGAAGAGTAGTGAATATGTTTTGCTTCCCCACATCTAAAGTATCCATTTCGTTACCACCTAGTGTTCTCTTTGCTTTTATTGAAAAACTCTACTGGCCCCATTGCCTCTTTGAATGATGTGCACAGTTGCTACCAGCTGTTCCCTTGTTATCTCTTCTCCCTCTTCTTTGGCTTTTTATTATGTTTATGGTGAACGTTGTGGCTTTTATTTCAAAAAATAAGGCCCTCGTGTACTTTGTACATATCAATTGTTTATGCAGTTTGAAGAATCTTAAGAACAGATTTCCACAAATAAATCCCTAATGTTCAGATATCCTTGCTCCCTTGCGGATGAAAAGCAACTTTGCTGTGGAAGGGGTTGCTATTTAAATTCATCATGCTTATCAGGGAAGGGTGTTCCCATTTGAATGTTTATTTTGTGCCAGGTGCTTCCCTCATGTCACTTCATTTGATTGTGGTAAAAAATCTGTGAGCTTTAAATATGATGATCCCATTTTGTAGATGGGGCACTGCACATCACAAATATTTGATAACTCAGTTGTGGAGCAGGGATTCAAACCTGCATCTTTCTGATGCTGTAATCTCTCTTTCTCTATTATGTATGCAAATTTTTGGTGAGTTATATTAATATATGATCTCAAATGCCTATGTTCATTTTTCATGTAGGGCATTATTGTTTGCATATGAGGCATGATTATCCAGAACAAAAAGACAACTAGAGAAAGCATGTTAAAAATTCTGTTTTTATCTGGAGGTTCAGATTCATATTGAGGTCATCATTTTTCTATTTGGAAGATTATTCACTCTTTGCAGATGAAATTGGCAGGACTGATCAGAAATAGTAATCTTGAGCTTTGTTTGTAATAGGAAAGAAGTGTTTTAACCTCTCTACTAACATATTTTGGGATTTCCGATGTGCCAGCCACATATTGCAATAATAATAATCATAATAATAATAAGACAGTATATTATTTCACTTACTCCTCTAGGAAGTGTAGGAAGAGATGTGGAAAATGAGGGCCATAGCAGTTAAACATTATGGCCAACATAACCTGAGGGGATGCAGTCGGGAAGAGCTGCCTTCAGATTCCAGAACTCTCTGTCCTAATCTGTGGTACCTTGCCAAGAAGCAGAAGTTGAAAGAGGTGATATGATAGCCTAGAAAAGGAGAGGTAGTTTATTTGAATACCTACATTCCCCCCACCCCCGCCCCCGCCGCCTCCATCTGTGAGCTAGAAGCATTAAGCAATTGGAAGGGCATCTGCCCCTCCTTGAATACTAGTCTCATAAAGAGAAGTTGAAGTACATGTATATTTACCTTGTATACTTTTGATTAATCCAAGAAAGTTGGTTATATGATTTCCAAGTCCCTCTAGTTGGGTATAAAAAGAAAGAACTGGGGATTTAAGAGAATAGAGAAGTTAAAAGCAGTGATGAAGAGGCTAGAGGTTTTGCACTTGTACAGCTTTGTCAAAGGTAAAAGAAGATGAAGGATGTGAATCTGATTCACTTTCTTATCTCAAAGCATCGTGAGGAAGTCTGTGAGTGATGTCAAGTGCATTGGCCTGTTGACTGCATAACCTTGAGTGTAGTGGCAGAGCTTGCCATAATCTTTTTTTCCTAAAGCACAATAAAATATGTGACTTTTCTGACATCTAGGCAAGACCTGGGTAGGCAGGACCTAGTAGAAACGGTCATCATTGAACATTTGGATGGAGTAATAGACAGTTCTTAGTATCCATATACATGCAAATACGTCTCAATATACAACACATATACAATATACAATACATTTGCTTTGCTGCAGAAGGGTAGCAGAAGGGTGAAATTTCTAATGAGGAAAAGATTTTCATTAAAATAACAGTATGGTACCCATTGTTATTCATGCCTTTTAAATATATAGCTGACATTGTCTTTATATGAGAAGTTATTTTTCTTTTATTTTATTGACTATAAATGCAATTACATGGTCTTTACCAAGTTCATTCCTGAACCACAGATTCTTCTATGGGTGTTTTATGGAATCTTTTTTTTTTCTTTTTCTTTTGCTGTACAGTTGATTTACAAGGTTGTGTTATTTCTGCTGTACAATGAAGTAAGTCAGCCACACATACACATATATCCACTTGTTGTAGACTCCATTCCCATGTAGGGCATTTCAGAGCACTGAGTGGGGTTCTCTGTGCTATACAGTAGGTTCTTATTAGTTGCCTATTACATATATATGTATACATATATATTATTATTATTATATAGTGTTTGTATGTCAATCCCAGTCTTCTAAGTTATCCCTCTCTCCTGCCTTACCCACTGGTAGCCATATGTTTGTTTTCTATATCTGTGACTCAATTTCTGTTTTGCAAATAGGTTCATTTGTACTACGTTCTTTAGATTCCATGGACAAATGATATATGATTTATCTTTCTCTGACTTCACTCAGTCTGACAGTCTCTAGGTCCATCCACGTTGCTGCTGCACATGGTATTATTTCATTCCTTCTTATGGTTGAGTGGTATTCCATTGTATGTATGTACCATATTCTCTTTATCCATTTATCCATTGATGCTTCCACATCCTGGCTGTTGTAAATAGTGCTGCAGTGAACACTGGGGTGCGTGTATCCTTTCAAAGTATGGTTTTCTCCACATATATGCCTAGGAGTGGGATTGCTAGAAAATATAGTACCTCTAATATTAGTATTTTCAGGACTCATATGGTTCTCCATAGTGGCTCTACCAATTTACATTCCTATCAACAGTGTAGGAGGGTTGCTTTTATTCTACACTCTCTTCGGCATTTATTGTTTGTAGATTTTTTGATGATAGCGTTTCTGATCAGTGTGAGGTGATACTTCATTGGACTTTTGTTTACATTTCTTTAATAATTAGTGTGGTAGTTTGAGCATTCTTGGAGAAGAAACCCCACTCCAGTACTCTTGCCTGGAAAATCCCGTGGACAGAGGAGCGTGGTAGGCTGCAGTCCATGGGGTTGCAAAGAGTCAGACACGACTGAGTGATTTCACTTACTTACTTACTTGAGCATTCTTTGGCATTGTGTTTCTTTAGGATTGGAATGAAAAGTAGTCATGTTTGGATGTGAGAGTTGGACCATAAAGAAAGCTGAGCGCTGAAGAATTGATGTTTTTGAACTGTGGTGTTGGAGGAGACTCTTGAGAGTCCCTTGGACTGCAAGGAGATCCAACTAGTCCATCCTAAAGGAGATCAGTCCTGAATATTCATTGGAAGGACTGATGCTGAAGTTGAAACTCCAATACTTTGGCCACCTGATGCGAAGAACAGACTCATTTGAAAAGACCCTGATGCTGGGAAAGATTGAAGGTGGGAGGAGATGGGAACGACAGAGGATGAGATGGTTGGATGGCATCACTGACTCAATGGACATGAGTTTGAGTAAACTCTGGGAGTTGGTGATGGACAGGGAGGCCTGGCGTGCTACAGTCTAGGGGTCTCAAAGAGTTGGATACAACTGAGTGAACCGAACTGAATAATTAGTGATGTTAAATTTCTTTTCATGTGCCTCTTAGCCATTTATATGTGTTCTTTGAGAAAATGTCTATTTAGATCTTCTGCCCATTTTTGATTGGGTTTGTTTGGGGTTTTGATATTGAACTGCATGAGCTGTTTATTTTGGAGATGCATCCCTTTTCAGTTGCTTCATTTGCAAATATTTTCTCCCATTCTGTGGCCTTTCCTTTTGTTCTGTTTGATGGTTTCCTTTGCTGTGCAAAAGCTTTTAAGTTTAGAACATTATCTAACAGCACACACAAAAATGAATTCAAAACAAAAAAATTAAAAACCTAATTGTTATGACCAGATACTATAAAACTCTTGGAGGAAAACACAGGCAGAACACTGACATAAATCACAGCAAGATTTTTCTTGATCTGTCTCCTGAGAGTAATGAAAATAAAAACCAAAGTAAACAAATGGGACCCCATTTTATGGAATCTTAACCATCCATGTCAGAGGTATCCATGCTTCTTCAGTTAGGCTTTTAAAAACATTTTCTGTTTATCTTTAATCAATTTTAATGTGATAAACCATTTCATGTTTAGCATTTTTGATTTATAGTATAGTATACTTGAATTCTAACTACAGATTCATTAACTGAATTTGTATTTTTTTGTTAAATTTTAGAGTAGGTGAAAGTTGGAGGGGAGATGAACATTGTAATAAAATCAAGAAAAACTGTTGTCAAGGCCTATGTCACTGGCCTTGAGACCAGGATAGGCTTGCGAGCAGGTCTGTCTACCTCAATAACAAAAAAGACATGAAAAAAAATTTTTTTCATGTGAAAAAATGTTCTCCTCTTCAGGATATGATTCTGTCTTGGAGTTGCAATTGAGAATTCAGTTGTACTGCATCTTTTCAATGAAGCTGACTTTTAATAATAGATTTTTTTTATATGTAAAAAACAAAACCATTCCCACTGAATAGTTTTTAGAAATTAGTTTTGAACAATAGAGACCTACAAGTACCCAATGTTTATTATTTCTCATTTTGGGGAACCCAGTTCTTTCTAAGAGTTCTCTGAACTTTTTCTTTCTCTATTAGTCTAAAGTTGACTTCTTAACTGTGCTCATTAACATATGGTCCATCATAATTATTTTAGAAAAATAAAAGGAGAGATACATTCAAATTGACAAGATTTAGGATAAATTGCTTCAGTGAAAACCATCTTAGGAAGTGAGTATCAGTTGTTTTCTCCCACTGGAAACAAGAGCCTGGAAGCCAATCACACTAAGAAGTGGTGCTTAGTTTTGTGTGGTTGTTGTTTTCCTGAGTGCTTTTCATACTTGGTGCTATGGTGTAAGTTAATGCCAGGAAGCAAAGCCCTAAAGCTCGAAGACAGCATTTGACCTACAGGAAAACCTGTCTGTGTTTGATACCTTTTTCTTCTAGAAGTAAATGGGACTTCGGTGTTGCTAAGACATAAATTAGCATTGTCTGTTCTTAGGTGTGGAAACCATGTTTGAGTTTGAATCTTAGCAGAATGACAACAATGAATTATTTACTCCCATATAAATTTGTTTGGAGGCGTTTGTAATTGACTTATTTGAAGCAGTGAGGTAATTCAGATAATTTCAGAAAATTTGCTTTTGAGAAGGAATTCTAATAAAGGATAATTTAGACAATTATGTGTGAGAAAAGACTGTTTACTAAAAAGGGAGTAATGCTAACTATAGATAGAGGTTAAAATGAGAGATTCTGCCTGAAAATAGTCTCTTCTTGGAGGTTTCAGGGTGAAAATTACATGGATGAAGTATGACCCAGAAACAAGCCCTGTCAATGCCTGCCACTGGGAAGACAGTAATTGAAGATTTTCCTGTGTTGATTGACTTTCAGTATCTGATTACAGAAGCCCTGAGCAGTGTATCTTATTCTCTGATCTGCTTTGTTACCTCTTTGCAGAAATGCTTGTAAGACGTGTCCGGTTTATCTATTGATTTTTGGCGTCTTCGAAGGTCATTTAACCATTTAGTAGTTATCAGTAGACTATTTCAGGTGACAGCATTATTAACATTATAAAAAACCTGACGTTTACTAGAATTTACTAGAATTCTGAGACTGATGTTTTTCACATATAATACACTTTTCTCATTTATTCTTTGCAGAACCTCAGGTATCTGAATGTTTATGTTGAAATCCTTATTGATCTTCAGGGCTAGATTGAGGGCCTATGCAAGGGCATTGTAGCTTCTGGATACCAGCCTTTTTAGAATGACTCATTGGTGCAGGTGATGTTTTGAGTAAATCCGTCTTTAGGAATTTAATTCAATACTATCAAAATGAGAATCTGGTTACTTTATTTAGAGTTCAACACTGGCAGAATGTATTAATGAACTTAAGGAAAAAAAAAAAAGACATCCGTATCCTATTCTGCTCTATCTGTGGGGTAGCCTGTGCAGTATGGATTGCTTATAGTCAGCTGTTGAGCATTCACTAAGTCACGTCTGACTCTCTGTGACTCCATGGACTGCAGCACACCAGGCTTCCCTGTCCTTCACCACCTCCTGGAGTTTGCTCAAATGCATGTTCATTGAGTCAGTGATGCTGCCTAACCATGTCAGCCTCTGCCACCTCCTTTTCCTTTTGCCTTCAGTCTTTCCCAGCATCAGGGTCTTTTCCAATGAATCAGCTGACCAAGTGTTGTTCACTGGAGGAGGGAACGGCAAAGCACTCCAGCACTCTCTGTGCGAGAACCCCATGAACAGCGTGGTCAGTTCCTTGCCATAAGAGGTTGTAGTGGTGCTGCAGCTGACTTTCCACTTCTCTGTAGATTTTCTCGTTTTGCTTGTGTTTTTTTTTTTTTTCCTGAAGCAGTTCTATGCTACTAGAAACTTTGGTGGATAGATTAAGACTATACTGGAAAATGGACATACCTTATTAGTTTATTTTTGCCAGGAGTACATTTTGACTTTTAAAAATCCAGCAGTCTACTTCAGTTTTCCCAAATATACTGATTTGGCCTGGGTGGCGGGGTAGTAGATGATGAGAAAAAGGAAGGCAAGGAAGGAAGGTGATGTCATTGTCCTGAAGTCTGTGTATGTGATACCTAACTCCAAGTCTCTGAGAGTGACAAGTGCATGAATCCTAAGCATTCTCATTTAGCATAGATCCGAGAATTTTATTTCAGCTCCAATAAGCACATGGTTTGTGTTTCTAGTATACCCTGTATTTTCACAATCAAACCATACTCTCTACCTTTTGACGTTTTTGTTTTGCTCAGCACTTTTGTTCATTATATTCGTGTTTTTTTTTTTTTTTGTCATTTTTGATTTTTAAACAGTGTCACGCTGGCAGTGTGTATTTGTTCAAATTTATGTATAATCAGAAAACATATGTTTTTGGTGTTTCCTTTCTGTGTGACAGATGCATGTTTGGCTGTGGTCATTTTCAAAGCCCCTCTGTTTCGTCCTGGGTTGCAGAGCCTTAGCTAATTTTAATCATCCTGAGCTGTCATTTCTGCTCATCACTGTCACATTAGCATCATTCCTGTTCATCAGTGTCACATTAGCAGCAAATCTGAATTTGCTGATTAGTAAAGTGGATGGAAA
This sequence comes from Bos indicus, assembly GCF_029378745.1. Taxonomy (NCBI): domain Eukaryota; kingdom Metazoa; phylum Chordata; class Mammalia; order Artiodactyla; family Bovidae; genus Bos; species Bos indicus. Next base: position 97,591,928 of record NC_091763.1, read on the forward strand.
TCACAGCTCTGTGTGTGTCCAAATAGCTACTCATCAGCAAGGCTTGTGATGGGGTCTGATGGTTTAATGCTGGCCTTAATCAAGGGCTGAGAAATGTTTTCGCTGCAGCTTAACCTCGTAGTATTGAATTACATTAACATGTATATACACTGGCATACACACACAGAAGTCATGTTCCATTAGTGTTCAGAGTCAGTCAGTCTGAATCAAACGAAGGAAATGAATAGACTTCGAGGATGGCTTCTCTTGCGATTTCAAGTCAATAGAAACAACATATTTACCCTTGGTCTCATTGAGTCATTCGTATCCAGTTGAAGAACTCCTTGATTGAAAATGTACAATCTTTGGGGACAGAAAATGGAAAAATATGAGGTCGATGGGGTAGGTTTTCATGTTTAGAACTGATATTATCGCAAATGATAGTTGACGGGTTGCATTTAAGAAAAATTCCTCATATCTTGTGCTTACAATCCTATGTGCGTGACCTCAGACATTGTGAACCCTCGCTTCACCTAGGGTGAGTGTTAACGTTCGAAGCGTGGTAGAAAGCAAGGATGACACCAGGACTTACACCACCATTCTCTCAGGGGATTGTAGGGTTTGCATTCACACTCCTGACAGCGTGCGGATGAGGACTCTGGCACTGTTGATATTTTATGGAAGCCAGTGTAACACATAGTTGTAAAGTACTATTAGTTCTTTTATCTGATTAAAATCGTATTTTTACCTTTTGGTAGATTTTTATTTTCTTTTATAGAAACTAGTTGTGGAGTAGTAAATATGTATCTTCTAAGCACGCTGTTACTGTCTTCTAAGATTAGTTAGAAGTTCGTGCAGGTTTAAGTATTTCCAGCATGTTTTGTTGCTGTTATAAACTCTGAGTGAACATACTCATTTTCTTCCAAAATTTCTGTTACTATCACACTTTCTTTTCCAGTGGCTCAGATTAATAGAGTGCTATCACAGATATTTTTCCTGTCTTTTATACCAAATTGGGTGTTTTACTTTGCTTCTATTCTGAGTCCAGTTAGTTTTGTTCAGAAACTTAACTTTGAGGCAGCAACAGCATGGAATGGAAAGTTGTATGCCTTTGAGAGACCTCTGAATTGGGATTCTTTCTTCTCTACTTACTAGCTTTTTGAGTTACTTTTTTCCCAGCCATGCTGTGGGACTTCGCTGGTAGCTCAACTAGTAAAGAATCCACCTGCAATGCAGGAGACCCTGGTTTGATTCTTGGGTTGGGAAATCCCCTGGAGAAGGGATAGGCTACCCACTCCAGTATTCTTGGGTTTCCCTGGTGGCTCAGATGGTAAAGAATCCACCTGCAATGCAGGAGACCTGGGTTTGATCCCTGGGCTGAGAAGATCCCCTGGAGGAAGGCATGGCCACTCACTCCAGACTTCTTGCCTGAAAAATCCCCATGGACAGAGGAGCCTGGCAGGCTACAGTCCATGAGATTACAAAGAATAGGAGATGACTGAGCAGCTAAGCACAGCACAGCCACATTATCCTGATCTCTAATAAGAGGGATTCGTTGGTTTATTGTGAAGATTCTGTAGGGTAACTGAAGAGAGTGAGTGTCCCTTACTCAGAGTGAGTGTTAAATAAATTATGATTTTCTTTTAATATGCAGTACTTTTTACTAGGTATTTCTCTCCCTTTCTCCCCCTCTTCCTCAGTTACCCCCTCTCTCCCCATCTCCCTCTCTCTGTCTTTCTCTCTCTGTTTACAACTCCAGAGTCTTAGTGATTCTCAGGAGGTTGCACCTAACCCACTTGGAAGATTGCTCTGGTCATTAGCTTACATAGGGTCATCAGTATCGTTTCTAATCAGGTTGTTTATTAGTATTTGAGCAAAGTATGACTTCATCATGCTACTTTCCAGTCACCCATTGTCTCCCATATTTCTTAACTAGTTTATCTGAGCTTACCTCTTTTTTTCTGTCAATCCATGTTAAAACTTTCTTATCAAGTTGACAGATTTCCTGCCAAACATCTTTATCTTGGCCGTAGGAGTAGGTTTGGTTATAAACAATAGAGACTCAACCTAACAGTGGTGTACAAGATAGGATTTTATTTCTCATTCCTGTCAAAGTCTTTACCATCCAGCTCTCACAACCATATGTGACCACTGGGGAGACTATAGCCTTGACTATATGGGCCTTTCTCGGCAGGGTGACGCCTCTGCTTTTCAACACACTGTCTAGGTTTGTCAGGAGAAAACTCCTGAAAGCCCCTTGGACAGGAAGGACATCAAACCAGTTGATCTTAAGGGAGATCAGCCCTGAATATTCACTGGAAAGACTGATCCTGAAGCTGAAGCTCCAATATTTTGGTCATCTGATGTGAACAGATGACTCTTTGGAAAAGTTCCTCGTGCTGGGAAAGATTCAGGGCAGAAGGGAAGAGGGCATCAGAAGATGAGATGGCTGGATGGCATCACTGATGGAATGAACGTGAACTTGGGCAAACTCCGGCAGATGGTGAGGGACAGGGGAGCCCATGGTGTTGCAAAGGGTCTGACACAGCTGGGTGAATGAACAGCAACAACATGTCAGAGTCTAGCAATCAGGTCCTGGCGTGGTGTCCTCTAGGAACCAGGCTTTTTCTTCTCAAAGTTTCATCCTGTGTGTGCACCCTATTGCTAATTTCTCCTGTTTGTCCAATATGGGTACCTGCCACCACATCTACTTATTATTTGGCAGGAAGTAGGCAGAGGCAGGAGAAGGCAATGGCACCCCACTCTAGTACTCTTGCCTAGAAAATCCCATGGACGGAGGAGCCTGGTGGGCTGCAGTCCATGGGGTCGTGAAGAGTCGGACACGACTGAGCGACTTCAGTTTCACTTTTCACTTTCATGCACTGGAGAAGGAAATGGCAACCCACTCCAGTGTTCTTACCTGGAGAATCCTAGGGACGGGGCAGCCTGGTGGGCTGCCGTCTATGGGGTCGCACAGAGTTGGATACGACTGAAGTGACTTAGCAACAGCAGGCAGAGGCAAAGCAGGACATGTCCTTCTTCACATATTGTACTTTATCTTTTTGAGTCTACATTATCTGTGACCATGGGTTCTCTGGTGGCTCAGATGGTAAAGAATATGCCTGCAATGCGGGAGACTGTATTCGATCCCTGGGTTGGGAAGATCCCCTGGAGAATCGAATGGCAACCGACCCTAGTATTCCTGCCTGGAGAATCCCATGAACAGAGGAGCCTGACAGGCTGCAGTCCCTGGGGTCGCAAAGGGTAGGACATGACTGAACAAGTAACACTTATCTGTGGCAATAGAGAGAATACCACCTGTGTTCCTTGTTGATCATTTTCTTACTAAGAAAAAAGTGTCCCTACTAGTCAGATTCTTTGTTGCCTAATGAATCAGCGACCTTGATCTTTGGCTGCACGCTTAGCAGATCTGGTAGAATGCCATGTTGGGTTTTTTCCTCCCTGTTCCTATGAAGGTAATTCCACATGTGGATGTTAGTACTATTTCAGCCAGAATAATGTTGCTGTACAACTCTTCAGCTGTTTTTATCAAAATGCCTGTGGAAATACAGTCCGTATTTAAGACATGCCAGTCCTCAGGTATAGTTGTGAACTGTTTTGAAGATATGATTATAAAAAGTTTGACATGGTGGTCACAGAAGCCCATTCTTTTGGTTCAGTTTGTTTTCTTTTATCAATAAATGTTTCCTTTCTTTAGTAGCAGCAACAAGAACTTGCCCTGCCTTATCCACATACGTTATTGTGGTTGACTGGCCATATGAGTACTTTTAATAGATGAGGCAACTGGGTTCAGGGGTTGGGTAACTTGTCCAAGGTCATAAGTAGCAGACCTAAGATTCAGACCAAAATCAAATCCAGTTCCTTTTACACTGTGGTAAGTACAGGAGCTGGAAAACAAGCACAGTTTGGGAAGTCTTTCACTTACCACAGATTGTGAGTTCTCAGAATTCCCTGTTGCTGCTTTTTTATAGTGGATGGATCAGCCTTCATGGGAGAATCCTCATTTCTTTGAAAATGTTTAGCTGGAGCAGAACTGTTTTTCTTTCTTTGCTTTTAAAAGATTTTTCTCCTCATCTACAGCATAGAAAAGATCTCCTTCCCCTCCTTAAACTCTTTTGCTCTTAGTTTTTTTCCCCATGATTGAATTTACTTGTTAAAAATCTGTGTCTGTGCTCTCAAGGAATTTACATTTTCATTAGGGATACATGATGTATATGTCAGGAAACAGCCACATCGCCACATTGGTCTCAGTGAAATTGCTGCCTGTGTATGTTTTTCTCTCCCTTTAGTGTTCTTTATCCAGTACATTTTTAATATAAACTGATACTGCTCTGTCATCCTCTACTCCAGGAATATTTACTCCGGGAATGTCATGGGTACAGTTAAGGCTTTGTATTACTCCAACACTTCTGAAAAAAAACAGTCTTTATATTTATGCACATACACACTCCATCATCTTATAAGAAGTAGACCAGAAGGCAGTGGCAGTTTTCTACCTGGCATGAAAATGGGGATCACACCATTCTTTATCCTGACCTGCTTCAAGCACTGTGATGCTTTGATTAAGTAAGAGATTATCTCTTCTTTTATTGTTGTCAGCTGGTATCTGATGCAAATAGCCATCTCTCCTGTATCTCATTTTGTCCTTAACTTCACCTCCTGGGCTGTATTTTTCCATTTTGCATAACTGCCAATGTCTGAACTTTAAAATGAGTTTAAATCATCCTTACCAGAGTTCCAGATCTCAGTTGCATTCTATTTTCTGCTGACTTAACTGAAGACAGGCTATCATACGTGGTATCTGTTAATCAAGAATAGAAAAAAGCCATTTGTCTTAGACATGCACGCGTGCATGCTAAGTCGCTTCAGTCATATCCAAATCTTTGCAACCCCATGGACTGTAGCTGACCAGGTTCCTCTGTCCATGGGATTCGCCAGGCAAGAATACAGGATGGATTGCCGTGCCCTCCTCCAGGTGATGTTCCCGACCCAGGGATTGAACCTTTGACTCCTGCTTTGCAGGCATTTCTTTACCGTTGAGTCACCGGGGAAGCCCTGTCTTAGACATCAGATCAGATGACATAGGTCCTCTCCAAAAGCTAACCATAATATCTGTGTAGGTTGTGATAGTTTAGTAATAGGGAATTTTTCCCTTTATGTGACCTAAAAGTTTTCCACATAGGAAAGGAAATTATCATATAGTTTCATAAGCAAGGAAACTTTCCCTAGATCCCATCATGGATATAACTGAATTTTCAGTTGTTTATCTGGAAAAAGTTCATCACTCAGTAAAGTTTATGAGTCTTTGGATCTGAAAGTTTATGGACTCTTTGCCAGAAAATTCTCAGGAGGCATTTCGATGGGCACTCAGCTCTTTAGAGGTGGTGGATTTGCTGTAGATAATCTCTCAGAATCCCATCTTGCTTTATGATTCTTTGATAAATATCTCTATAATTGAGATTAAAAAAAAAAAAGAGTACCAGCAACCTCCAAAAACCTGGGAGGAGCAGAGAGCCATTTTCCATCGGTAGTTTTCAGTATTTTAGAAGGAAGGCATTGGATAAACATAAGGCATTTTTTGTTATTACTGTTACCATTACTTGTTGTCATTTATGGAGCACCTGTCTCACTAATGCAATTGCTTACAGGAGCTGCAATTTTATTCCTGATGGCCACTTTTTGTCATTATGTAATCAGTGGTAAATCACATACCATCTAAATGTTGTGGTTGGATTTCTTGTTTCTTTGAAACTCCAGCCTTAGAATACTGTTTCTGTCCCATTTGTCAATGAGCCACTAATGGAAATTTTTTAGGAACATATGGTGCTGGGTGTGCAGGAGAAGAAAACATATTAAAAACCAAGGAAACTCCAACTGATTACCCCATCACAGTTCTTATTACCTCAGAAAACTATTAAAAGAACATTAATAAGTTTTCCATGCCTGGCTTCATTTTTATAACCAATTGCTAAATTGCCTTTTTATTTACTTCCAAATTTGCAAACATAATTTCCAAACCTATGCTTTTATTTACTAATGCACAGCTCATTGTATATCAGTATATGTGTGTTTTTCGGGTAAATTACCATTTTTTCCTTATTCAAAAACTTTGAGTCTTATTCTGCAAGATTCCTGCTAACAGTTTTCAGTTTGCATGTCATGGGATGATATATTGACCTGATGGACTTGTGCAGTTTCACTTGCAAAACTAATAGCTTCTTCTGATAAAGTAGAGAAAGGCTTTGTTGCAGAAATCAGTTTATTTATTCTTTATTTACTTCTTGTCAAAAAACTTAAAAAAATATTGATTAGAAATTTGGAATCCCTTGAAGTGTGCAGTTTTACATAATGAATCAAAGCACTACTCTCTAGCTATTACCTTTTCTCTGACATTGAAGTGAAATGTTATTTGCTTAGTTGTGTCTCTGACTCCTTGCGACCGCAGGCTGTAGGCTGGGGTCGCAAAGAGTCCTCTGTCAGGCTCCTCTGTCCATGGGATTCTCTGGGCGAGAATAGTAGAGTGGATTCCCATTCTCTTCTCCAAGGGATCTTCCTGACTCGGGTATCCAATCCAGGTCTCCTGCATTGCAGGCAGACTCTTTACCATCTGACCTACAGAGTATGTGCTTTTTCTGACATTACTAACATTTATATTTTTAATTCCAATAATATAAAAATTTTCCCATTGTAAAGATAAAAATAAGGAAAATCATGGTTCATCTTTTAGATATTTATATCTACAAGAAATAATTAGCCCCGATTAAGCTGATTATAGTCTGTTTTTTTTTTTTTTTTTTCCTCTTTGGAAATTATTCTCCCTGTTTTTTCAAACAATTAAGAATTTGTGCACTACACAGAAAGCGTAAGTTAGATGTGCCGTTTCTAAGAATCTGTGCCCAAATGGCACTTGCATTAATTTTCCACGTCTGAAAGACCATCACTGTTACCTGCTTCATTTTGGGACACTACTGGTTAGCATCTCTGTAGTTACTTTGAAAGCTGTTGGCCATAAACACTTGAGAATAATGATGTATGTGTGCGTGCATGCTAAGTCACTTTCGTTGTGTCCGACTGTTTGTGACCCCATGGACTGTAGCCTGCCAGGCTTCTCTGTCCATGGGATTCTCCAGGCCAGAATACTGGAGTGGGTAGTCTTTCCCTTCTCCAGGGGATCATCCCGACCCAGGGATCGAACCCAGGTGTCCTGCATTGCAGGTGGATTCTTTACCAGCTGAGCCACGAGGGAAGCCCAAATAATGATGCATGCTGCTGCTGCTGCTGCTGAGTTGCTTCAGTCATGTCCGAATCTGTGCGACCCCATAGACGGCAGCCCACCAGGCAGTGATGCATAATGCCCCATAAATAGTTGTGTTGATATTTTTAAATTATTATTTTTTTAAAACTAAGGATCATCCACCCAAGTGTATTTGTGTGTGTGTGTGTGTGTGTGTGTTTTAAAATATTTATTTGTTTGAGGCTGAATCAGGTCTTGGTTGTAGCATGCGGAATGCTGCATTGTGGTGAACGGGCTCAGTAGTTGTGGTGCTTGCGCTTAGTTGCCCTGCAGCATCTAGTATCTTTTTTCTCAGACCAAGGATTGAACCTGTGTCCCTGCATTGGAAGGCGATTGTTAACCCCTGGACCACCAGGGAAGTCCCAGTATATTTGTATTTTAAAGAATCATTCTTTTATGTGTTCTTGGCCCTTTACTTGGTGGGTGCTTCAGCAGTCTGATACAGTAAAAAATTCTCAGCAGTGTGGAAAGTAATTTTGAGGAAAGAAATTTTGTCCAGGCCTTATATCTGCATCATGTGAGTGAAGGGTTACCAGTGAGGAAGACTGGGCTCAGGGTTCTCTTGTGGGTGGTCATGTACTTCTTAGTCCAAAGCATTAAACTCTCATATCAGTCTGTCTATGCCTTTAGTACACAGTCTAAGTGTCTTTTGTAAGTGTTTTGGGGGAGAGGAGCTCAAAACAACAAACATTTATTACTTCACTGTTGCTATGAGTTAGGAATTAAGGAGTCACTTATGTTGATGGTTCTGGCTCTTGATTCCTCATGACATTATAATTAAGATGCTGGTCAAGACAGTTGTCATTTAAGACTTAAACTGTGGCTGGAGAGTATGGCTGCCAGCTGGAGACCTCAGTTATAAACTTATTTTTAAAAGTACTTTGAGATAATATGTTGCTTGGAGACATGTATTTGTATTTTTCCTTTCTAGTATTGAGCCATAACTGACATATAATACTGTAAGTTTAAGGTGTATCGCCTGTTGGTTTGATATGTTAATGTCTTTCAGTATGATTACCAACATAGTGTTAGCTTACACCTCTATCATGACACATAATTATCATTTCTTTTTTGCAGTGGGGACAATTAAAAATCTGGTCTCTCAGTGATTTTCAAGTTTATAATGCACTGTTGTTGAGTATCACTATGCTGTGCATTAGATCTGGGTGCTTGGTGGTCTAGTCCCTAAGTCGTGCCCAACTCTTATGACCCCATGGACTGTAGCCCGCCAGGCTCCCCTGTCCATGAGAATTCTCCAGGCAAGAATACTGGAGTGGGTTGCCATTTCCTTCTCCAGGGATCTTCCCGACCCAGGAATCGAACCTAGATCTCCTGCATTGTAGGCACATTGTTTACTGACTGAGCTACGAGGGAAGCCCCATAGCTTCCCTGGGACTTATGGATAAATAAATCTGGGACTTATTATTTGCTAGATCCTTGCACTGCATCTCCCCACATTCTCCACCCCCAGCCTCTGGTAACCACCATTACTCCATGTTTTTACCAATTTGGCCTTGTAAGATTCTATGTTCTGAGTGACTTATCTCACTTAGCATGGATCTATTCACATTGTTGCAGATGGCAGGATTTCCTCCTTTCTCACGACTGCATAATATTCCACTGTGTATGTGTGTGTTTATGTATATGTGTACACACATATGTACACACACACACACCCCTCACGTCTTCTTTATCCATTAATCTTTTTTTATTTGTTAATCTGTTGAGGGATGCTTAGATTGTCGCCCTGTCTTGGGGTATGGTGAGCAATGCTGCAGTGAACATGGGAGCAGTTTATCTCCTTGCCATCCTGTTTTTTTTTGTTTTGTTTTTCATCCTGTTGTTATTTTCTACGCATGTATACCCAGAAGAGGAATCGTTGGATCATATGGTATTTCTATTTTTAATTTTTTGAGGAGTCTCCATTTGGCTTTCTAGATAGTGGCTGCAGAAATTTACATTCCTGCCAACAGTGCACAAGGGTTCCCTTTTCTTCCTATCCTCAGCAACACTTGCTGTTGTTATTTTTTTTATTTTAGGGTAGCCAGAGAATGCCCATGTAAAAGTGTCCACAAAATGATTTGAAATGGTTTGAAGCTTATTTAATGAATGCCATTAAATTTTGTCTGATTATCAGTACCAGCTTTTTTTTTTTTTGTCTGTATCCAGAAAATTTTGAATTTTTTGTTGTTGTTGTTGTTTTTGGATTCAGAATTAAAATTTAGAGATTAAAAATAATATTTGTGTTTAAAATAGAAATATGCCAATTGAGAGCAGTAAAGTGATCAAAGTTATAAAAAGAAGCTTTTCCTTCTTTTTAGTTAGACCACAGACATAACAGCTTGAGTGTTTTGGGAAACTTGAGCTTTTTAGATTTGTCCTTCAGCTCTTGGTTGGCTTTGCAGTCTATGTTTTTGATATTTAGTTGCCTTTGGTAATGACTTAAGAAGGCAATCAGATTTTTTGTAACTCTTCCAAAATCCACTTTGTATGTAAATTGTATATCTGACATAATCTCAGTGGCCTAAGACTTTTCCCTAAAGTGGATTTTTATGTTTCTATTTAGTTTATTATTTCCATTTAATTCAGTATTTTGTGGGGAATCTCAGTAGATTATGGTGAATATCCAGATAGAATTTAATTAATTCTGTTGACTCCATCCAAGCTGCTGTTTCGTTGCTGTTCCCTGATATCCCTTTTCAGAGGAGTATTTTTTATAACTTTCAGTATCTACTGCTTACACTTATGTGGGCACGTTCCTTTCTTCATTTTATGTGATTTCTTCATTCCCATTTTTGCTTGAGTTGCTCACTTGAGCAGCTTCACCTATCCTTTATACAATAAGCTTTCCTATATTTAATAACTATTATTAGATTATCCTTATGCTGTCTTTTCTTCAGCCACAATAATCTCACTTCCTTTAAGCTTTATTTCTATACTCCTTTTATCCAGGCTTTAATGATTTTAGTGGCTTCTTCTAGATCTTCTTTAGAAAAGAGTAGGATGAGATTATAAAATGAATCTCCTGCTAGAAGTGTGCTTATCATTTATCCTCTGTATCAGTCAAATTCTTGAGACCCTCAAACTGAAGCCTGTATGGGAACATTTATTATTTGTTCAAATATGGCCATAAAAATCGACTTTGCAATCATATTGAGTCATCTTGACAGTGCTGTGAATGACAGAAACTAATCTTATCTGCTGGCTAGCATTTTTAAAATGATAAATGGACCCTCAGTCTTTAGTTAGCCTATAAATGAAATTAGGTTTATCTTATTTCTCCAAGAAATAGCATTACTTAGAAAATTTTGAATTATACCTTTCTGAACAAAGTTAAATAGTAAAGGCTAGGGGCACAGTTTGATTATTATTATACACACAATTTTCTTGCTTGGATTTTAGCATCCAAATAACAGTGCTCTGGGAATATGAAAGTGTTAAGAACTCAGCACATATTTCCTGAAGAGAACAAAAGAGTCCTCATCATCTATGCCTGTAGCCATGCTTAAAAATTATACCCAGATAGACTGAAAAATACATGCTTAAAATAAATTTTTACCAGATATTTGTGCTTTGATTTTTTTTTTTTTTAGCTCTAAAATAAATTTTAAAATCTTGATAATCACACAGCATGTCTGGGACTACTAATGTTTTCATTGTTTTATCTGCCTTCTGTCTAGTCTCCTAATCATTTAGAGATCAAGTTAAATTGAAATCTAGTACAATTCCTGCTGGTAAAGTGATTTTTATAGTAACTTCTGCCATTCATTTGTTTTCCTGGTAGGACACTGATTTACTTTATTTTTTTTTTATGTGGTTCACATATCTGTTTTGAAACTGTCTTTTCTTTGTCCATTAGGATCAAGGACTTTAGAACCCATTTTATCAACCCCTTTAACAAATTAAATTAGATCACCTCACAGTGTCTAATTCCTTTTTCTTCTACATTTTAGCTGAATGTAGCTGAAAATTTTTTTTTCCCCCTTTTCTTCTGTTCTTGATTTCCAAGACCATGCTAAATAAGTTTGTTAGATGGTATTTTGTCAAATGTGAGGTTTAGCCAAATCAAGGGAATTAAAGAAGTCACCTTTTATGTTCTGTTTCTAAAGCAGCAGGATATTGATGTGCTGGGTTGATTGGCTGCGGGAAAGACCTTGTTATCTTCCATTTGTAGATTTCCTTCCTTCTTTCTCCTGGTCAGCATGTTTCAGGGTTTTGTATCTCATACATCAAATAAGATAAGATTTGAATGAGTAGGAGGATAACTCTTTACCTTTTGTCCTGATTATTATTATTATTTCTTTTTAAATTCTCCTTTAGTTTGCACTTTTAAAAGTCAGGGGATCTGTATATATGCTTGATGTTTGAAAAGTTGCCAGGGAGACAAAAGCCTAGTTAAAGAATTTGGTTTTTAACTATGTTACAGTTATTTCTCTGCCAGATACACAGAAATGAGAGATTTACCCCCTTTTACACTTTAGGTCAGGACTCCTGCTTTATGGAGAAAGCAGTATAGTAATGCCTCATTTGTTAACATCATTAAGAAATGAAATATCTCTCAAAAGTTAATTTTCCAGACAACTAAATTCTCCCTCTGGGAATCAGATTGGTGTTCAGTGGACATGTAGTTAAATTCAAGTAAGAATCTGAGCTCCTCCAGTGTCTAGATGTTCAGCTAGTGGTTGAACTTCTCTGAGCCTCAGTTTCCTCTCTTCTAAAGATGAAGTTGTAGTAATACCCCCTTCAGTGGGTTATTCTGAACATTAAATGTGTGTAAATTGGATAGCACTGGATACCAAGTAGCCATTTAATTCATATCAGGTTCTTTCATTTTTCCTTTTAAGTATGATAACTTGATGTACCTTCCCTTTCTCTTTTTTCTTCAGATTCTCATGGTTGTAGAATCATATAGATTTTACATTCAAGTAATTTTTTTTTAATCTTCCTTTCCATATTTGCTGTAGGTTCCCCAGATGAGATGTTTTTCATCACTGCCTTGAACTATTTTCAGTAACTATCGAAGGGTCTTGAAAGTCATCTAGTTTCACTGCTCTTCTAAGACTTGTTCTCTCTGCAGTATTTCTTCAAGTTTTCCAGTCTGTCTCTATTGCTTACACATGCTGGTCCTGCTTTGACCCAGTCTAGCCTCAGAGAGTGTCTGACCCCAGTCTCTCATTGCAGGCCTTGTGGTCCACGAGGGTGGCCCTCGTGTTCCTAGCTGTCCTCTTCTTTTTCAGGTGAAAGCCCTCAGTTTCCAGTCTATATTTGTGTTTCCAGTACCCTTGGCTTCTTTTTGATATTCTTGCCTATTTCTGTTGGTTCAGATCTCTCTTAAAAAAGGAACTTTTTTCCAGATAAGATTTTCCCTATCCAGAGGAGAATTGGATGATGTACTTTTCTTATTCTTGATACTGTATATCTGCTAATTTAATCAAATATTACTCTAGACATATTTTAGAGCTGGTTACTCTGTTGATTCATATTGACTTTTAAGTGTTCTTCATTGGTGCTATTTTAAAGCTAAATTTGTCTGCTTTGTTTTTTATTAGGATCATATTTGCCAAATAAGCTTTCCAAAGGCAGGCCCCTTGTCTCTCTGGTATCTGAAAACGGTGACCCCAGGATCACACAGGATTACAGACCCATGATAGGTGCTCCCTAAAAACGATGACATCAGATTCTCATAGGAGTGAGAACCTTGCAGTGAACTGTGTGCATGGGAGGGATGGAGGTTATGCAGTCCTTATGACAATCATCCTGGAAGCATCCTCCCTCCTCCATCCTCTGTGGAAAAATTGTCTTCCACGAGACTAGTCCCTGGTGCCAAAAAGTTTGGGGATTGCTGCTGTAAAGATCTTTTGTAGATAGGATTAAAGCCCATAATCAGGTGATTTGGTATGGGAAATTATCCTGGGTAACCTGGATGGCCTGATTCTGCTAGCAAAAGGACTGAAAGCAGAGCTGTAAGCTTCCCAGAAGAAGAAATTCTGTGACAGCTTCACCTCCTGTCTGAGGGTTAGTGCCTGCCCTGTGGATTTAAGACTTCCCTTGCTAATGCCCAGACCATCTTACCTGCCTGCTGAGAAACCTGTGTGCAGGTCAAGAAGCAGCAGTTAGAATGGGGCATGGAACAAGGGATTGGTCTACAAACTGGGAAAGGAGTACGTCAAGGCTGTCTGTTGTCTCTGCTTATTTAACTTACATGCAGAGTACATTGTGCAAAATGCGAGACTGGATGAAGCAAAGCTGGAATCAGGGTTGCCAGGAAAAATAGCAATAACCTCAGATAGGCAGATGATACCACCCTTATGGGAGAAAGCGAAGAGGAACTAAAGACCCCCTTGATGAAGGTGAAAGAGGAAAGTGAAAAAACAGGCTTAAAACTCAACGAATTCAAAAAGCTAAGATGATGGCACCCGGCCCCATCACTTCATGGCAAATAGATGGGGAAACAATGGAAACAGTGGCTGACTTTATTTTCTTGGGCTCCAAAATCACTGCAGATGGTGACTGTAGACATGAAATTAAAAGATGCTTGCTCCTTGGAAGGAAAGCTATGACCAACCTAGACAGCATATTAAAAAGCAGAGACATTACTGACAAAAGTCTGTCTAGTCAAAGCTATGGTTTTTCCAGTAGTCATGTATGGATGTGAGAGTTGGATCGTAAAAAGAGCTGAGACCCGAATAATTGATGCTTTTGAACTGTGGTGTTGGGGAAAACTCTTGAGACTCCCTTGGACATCAAGGAGATCAAGCCAGTTCATCCTAAAGGAAATCAGTCCTGAATATTCATTGGAAGGACTGATGCTGAAGCTCCAATACTTTGGCCACATGATGCAAAGAACTGACTCCTTGGAAAAGACCCTTATGCTGGGAAAGATTGAAGACGGGAGGAGAAGGGGATGACAGAGGATGAGATGGTTGGATGGCATCACCAACTCAATGAGCATGAGTTGAGCAAGCTCTGAGAGATGGTGAAGGATAGGAAAGCCTGGTATGCTGCAGTCCATGAGGTTGCAAAGAGTTGGACATGACTGAGCGGCTGAACAGCGACAACAGCAGTTGTTTCCCAATTCCTTGTTATCTCTTCATCTGTATCTCCTACTAGTTCTTTCTCTAGTTAAACCATGACCCATACATTACCCTGTTCACAGAGGTGGTTCCTGATTATTTTATAATGAATAGTGTGATGCAAAGCATGGATCCTAACTCATCAGTCTACTCCTAAGTTATAGGTTATAAAAGACTTTAGCTGTGTGAGAAATGCCTCTGTTTGGCAGACTTTTCATCTCGTAATTTTCTGGTCTAGAGCATATAGGGAGATAATGTTTCTATAATTTTAGTTGTTTTGAAATTGCTCTGTTTACTCTTTTGGAAGGAGAAAAGCAACTGCTGTGCTTTTTGATTTACCGTATTCAGTCGTTCAGTGTCGACTATGTGAGCACAAGGTTTAAATGTGAATGTTCTGGAGCACCAGTGCAGAGAGCTGATACGGGGGAGTGTCAGTTATTCTGAGACTGCATTCCAGGATTCTGTCACATGCTGATATAGTGCCAAAGCATATGGAATCTCCATATGGCGTTTCTTTGGGGCTTTTTACCACCTGTAATCTAGCTGATTTTCATTCACTTAAATTTGTCCAAGAGGTAAGCAAACTAAATATGGAAATGGAAATAATATGCCAGTGTTAAAATGCTGAAGTTTGGGATGAGTTACTGTTATTATACTAATTACCAAGGGGAGAAAAATCATTAAAGGAGTGCATTAGTACGACAGCAGCAGTGTTTCTATCACCTCATTAACAGCGGGAAGCAGCGTATCCATTTCTGACTTGTGGAGTGGAGAGGGAAATTAATTTTTTTATTTTATCGAGTCTTCATTTGAAGATAGAGTTAGATCATTTGGGGCATCTTTAAAAGTAATAATGAATTTAAATATGTCTTCATGGTTCAGGAATAATGGTATTGTGAATGGCATTGATTTGGCGTTTTGATTGTGTTATAAAAAGTAATAAAAACTGGTTGCATTCTGACTGCATGGTATTGCAGTTGTTTTGTATCATTAAGAATCTTTGATTTCAGAAATGAAAAAGAAAAAAAAAAAAAAAAACAAGGTTGCATTGGACCATGATTTTCAGACCTCATAAAGATGCTTCTCTGAGCTCCAGACAGAGTTATTGGTTTATGTGTCAGCTAGCATTGTTTTACCTTGCATCTTAAATGTTTTAGCTTCTCTTCAAAGCGGCTGCTTTAATAGACACGGCAAAAGTCATCAAAGATGTCTTGGTGCTACTGTTATTATGTAAAACCAAAAGGTCCTTCTTGTTTACAGGCTAGTGAACATTGACAACTTTTAACCAGAGGTATTTTATTTTACCCCCATGTTAGGGAAATTGAGGGATAATTATTGATATTTGAAATTATTTCAAAAGCCAGATACCGTAGGCATTGCCTCCTTTCCACCACAGCCAACTTCTAGGAACACGTAGCAGATCAGACAGTTACTGTAGGTTTCCTTTGCTAAAACTCGGTGGTGACTTGGAATGGGGGAGGCAAGAAGGAGATTTCTCCCAATTGGTGATCATACACATCTAATCAACATAGCCAGCCCCGTCAGCCTCCACCATATTCATAGCCCCTGGCAGTGTCTGGGGCAAAGTACTAAACATCATCTTTTCTTGAAAGTAAAAATTCAAGTTTTTCATATTTATATGCTTCTGAAAGCAGGGCACGTCTTAGCATTAATGTTATGTTTACCCATCTTTTCAAGCATTTTTATTAAATATTTGAACACAGTGTGTTTGAGCTATCAAAGGAAGGAGCACAGTTTACCCTTCTTTATCTCTGATCTCTTTGCATGTTGCATATTTGAAGGGTATCAGATTAACACACACAGAGCTCTAATATAAAAGCCTTGCCATTGACCAGCGGATCAGTACCATTGGGCAAGTTGCAGTTTATCTCAGGCACTGATTCTTTACTGATAAAATAGGGGCAGCATTTTATATCCTACTTAATCTACAGAATTATTGTGAGAATCAAATAAGTAATTCTATTTTACGCTTAAAATAAATACTCTGTGCATAAAGTATTTTATGCAGTGTGATATTCATGTAAAAGATTCTATTACAATGTGTCTGTAATTTATTTTTTTTTTCCTTTCCATTGCCTCAGATAACTCAAGTCTTTTCCTTCCTCATGTTTGGATTATGTTTCATTTGCTACTAAATAAATTTCCCATCTCTGGCTTTTTTAGGCTGTGTAGAGTAGTCCTGAAATGTGATTCCAAATGTGCTACTTTCCTTTTCAAGACTTCTTCATGGTGCCACTTGTCTACTCTGCCAGCTGTTATTTTTCTCCTTATCCCTCTTCCTCCCATTCCATTCCCTCAACTACTCGCGATGCTTTAAATTCTCTACTTGCCACCTGTATGCCTTCGAATGTGCTGTTACTTCTACCCAGAGTCCTTGATCTGTCTTTGTTCATCTCAAGTACGAATTTCTACCTTTATTTGTTTCCCGTACTTTACCAGACCTGATTTTTCTTTACTAGAGATGGCATAGACAATGGGAACCAGGAATAAGAGTTGAGAGGCATTATGACCCAATTTGACTTTCTGTTGTTCCCAACACAGTGAGACGTGATCTCAGGTTTTATTCTGCTGTTGGAAAATTAAGTTGTGATAGGTTTTTATCTGTCGTGTAGCATGTCACCCACCACTGTCTTCTGTCCCTACCCACATCTCTTCTGTGGTACTTATATTTTCCTTTACTTATTAAGTAGATTGATGATACGTAGATCTATAATTATTCCCTTTTTATATAATATAATATACATTTTATATACATCTTATAATGTAAATTCTTAGAAAGCATGCTGCTTAGAAGAATACAGCAGTGAGCTGTGTTGAAAGTAAAAATTCACTTGGTATATTGAAAAATTTCACAGTTCATCTGCTATTTAGATTTTTATACATCAGCCTTTTTAAAGAAATACTGATACTTTATCCCATGTTAAGTCGTAATGTCTATAGGAATGCAGCCCTGGCCAATTCCTGAAAGTTGTAAAATGCTCATAGGCCACACTACCTTAGGTTGCTCAAGTTTTAAGTTTTAGTTCTCAGTCATTTAATACTGTGCTCTAGAAGTCTTCTTTGCTGGTATGATTTGAGTAACAAGAATCGTGGAAAATAGGTTTACATTCTAACTTTCTAAGCTCTCTACATCAAAAATAGATTTGTTATCATCTTTGTCAATTTCAAAATAAAGCTCTGGATCTCTGGTAGAGAATTTCATTGCTTCTGTCCTCTCTCCTTTATTCAGTGCTAGGCCAGATTTACATGGGCCTGCGTAATCTGTGCTTCAAAACATGCCCCAAACCGACTTAGCCCCCGCCACCCCCAGCCAAACTACCGTGAAGCAGAATTCCAATCACAGGGTGCATTTCAGGTTTTAGGTTTTGTGGCCATTGTCATTTCCTTTTCATTGCTATACCTGGACATGCTCTTTCCCTGGGCCTGCCTGCCATGCTACAGGTGAGCATCCTGCATGTCACTTTTTACCAGGAGAGCCTCACCTGGTCTCTGAAGAGTTTAGTGTCTCCTCTTTCCTGTTCCATTAGCTCTTTATATATTAGCAGCCATCATATTGTATGCATGTGTTTATCTGTTTCTTTTATATATCAGCAATCATCACATTGTATTGCATGTGTTTATCTGTTTCTTTCCACAAGTCAACTGTGAGACCCTAATGGGCAGGGCCTAATTTACTAATTTTTAAAACCCTGTGCCTTGCAACCTACACGCAGTAATAAGATTCCTACTGTTTTAATTCCCCGTAGGCACAGCACTGTGTCATGAAACGTAGTGAAACCTCCAAGACTGATATGGATGAAAAAATGTTTGGGAAAGCAGTGGATTAGAAGTTATTGGAAAAACTGAATCTAGCCTCTAATGCCCCTTGGGTGTGGATTAATTCCTATAACATACAATGATCTGGGGCAAGTTATTTATCTAAATAACAGTGAACAAATATTTATTGAGTCCCTATCAGCCTAAGGGACTCTATTAGATGTGGTTATTCTGTGTATAGATTAAGGTGTATAAATAGATTGTCAAACTAGCAGTCATTAAAATGCCTTTTTTCTTTGCTGGTCACTGAGTTTGTGGCGGTTAAGAAGATGCTAGTACTGGGGTAGCCAGAAAATGCATTCATAAGAGCTTATAGAGAAATGTTAACAAATAAGTGGAAGTCGCTTGGTCCTGTCTGACTCTCTGCAGCTCCATGGACTGTATAGTCCATGGAATTCTCCAGGCCAGAATACTGGAGTGGGTAACCGTTCCCTTCTCCAGGGTATCTTCTCAACCCAGGGATCGAACCCAGGTCTTCCACATTGCAGGTGGATTCTTTACCAGCTGAGCCACAAGGGGAGCCCAACCCAATACATTAGCTCTGTGTTAATAACTATTTTCGCAGGTCAGACATTTCAAGTCTTATCTTCACAACCTGTAACTTTATTCTTTTAAAGCTGCGTTTATTTCTTTACAATAGTAATATTTTTGAGTAATACCTATGTTCCCCTGTTTTTAATTTTTTTCTTTTTAGTAAATTCAAAGACATTAAACTTGCCCCTCTGAGAACCTAGGTTTATATTGAGAAGCCTTAGGGTGTCTTGAGATATATACAAAGAGAAAGCACACAGGCTTTTGAATCAAAGGGCCTGGGTTTAAACTTTGGCTGTGCTACTTCAGCCGCATGATTTGAAATGAATTTACCTCAGCATCTCTGCCATTTTGTCATCTACAAAATACAGTTGGGTTATCTACGTCATAGGTAGATAGGGCTTCCCTCATAGCTCAGTTGATAAAGAATCCTCTGCAAGGCAGGAGACCCCAGTTTGATTCCTGGATTGGAAATAGCCCCTGGAGAAGGGGAGGCTACTCCAGTATTTTGGGGCTTGCCTTGTGACTTAGCTGGCATAGAATCTGCCTGCAATGCAGGAGTCCTGGGTTCGATCGCTGGGTTGGGAAGATCCCCTGGAGAAGGGAAAGGCTACCCACTCCAGTATTCTGGCCTGGAGAATTCCATGGACTGTATAGGCCATGGGGTTGCAGAAAGTCGGACACAACTGAGCGGCTTTCACTTTCACCTCATGGGTAAGTCTGAGGATTAAATGAGATAATGCAAATAAGACTCTTAACAATGATGGTTTACTGTTATCACATACACTCCATATGCAACCGTTATTGAGGTAAAATTTCCAGTTTGGCATATTCCTCCATAGCACGAAAAATGCGGTTTTGCCAACTTTCAGAATTTTGAATTTTCACATTTCGTATGGAAACAGATAAGGTAAGTACTAAGTGAAATTCGCTCAGTCATATCCAACTCTTTGCAACCCCATGGACTGTATGTAGCCTGCCAGGTTCCTCTGTCCATGGAATTCTGCAGGCAAGAATACTAGAGTGGGGAGCCATCCCCTTCTCCAGGAGATCTTCCCAACACAAGGATTGAACTCGGGTCTGCTGCATTGCAGGCATATTCTCCTCTGCATTGCATAGCTACCGTATGAAGTAGCTATGCTTTTTATTGTAGCATCGCCAGATTAGGTAGTTCCTCATGTAAGTGGGGTGTGTGCATCGCTGAGAAGGTGTTCATCCCTGGATGACCTTTTCACTGAGTTTATTTTTACTGTGAGGTGTTGCCCACAGTTAAGTTGTAGCTTGGTACCCGTGCTCTTCAGCTTGTCACCAGATGTGTTCTAATGCATTGTTGTAACTGTAATGAAATCCAGTCTTTGCTGAGTCACTGAACCTGTTTTCTCTTGGAAGCCCCTTTACAGGACCTGACAGATCACCTCTCCAGAGCCTTCAGACGTCCTGGCCCTCTAATTCTTCTCCGTAACGAGTTCTGTGCTGCATGATAAAATATTCATGTTCAAATAGGTTCTAAACTAATTATCCACAGCCAGCACTTGCCACTGCAGTCGTTTGCTCTTAGCTTGGCTCAAGTTAATGGCTTGTATTTCAGTACAAATAGTCCCTTCTGGCTGTTGCCTGTCGCTGATTCTTATCCTAAATGGAATTTCCCTACATATCTAGAGTTAATTCTTCTTATTTTGAAAGGAGGTTTTTTTTTTGCCCTATTGTTTCCATCCCCGTTTTTCCCCCATTTTAAGATGACTTGTCCTTTGTGATTTACCTCCCATCTTCAATCCAGTGTCACTGACAAATTCATGACTCTTATGCTGTCCAGATAGAAAAAGTTAAGTCCCAAGTTTGCATTTAGTAGGAGGTACCGTGTCAGCTTTTTAAAGAAACAAAGTCAAGTACCGTGGTAGGGATGAGTGTGTGTATAAGAGAAGCATTTCTGCTTAGATGCTGGAGACCTACAAAGGGAGTGTTATGATAGGAATTAACCACTTGGGTAAGAATTGGGGGCTGTATCTGAGGGAGATAGGGCACTGATGGCCTGGTTTTGTGTGTTTGTGTGTGTGTGGGGTGGTGTATTGGTGGAAACGATGAGTGAAATGCTAAAAGAGTGAGTGGATTCAGGAGCAGAGAGAGGACTTAGAACTTGGCCTTGGGGAAATCTGCAGTGATGAATGAGAAGGAAAGCAGCGAAGCCAGCAAGGCAACCTTCCTGATACCTAAGGACTGGATCAGCTTCCCTGCCCAGGACTTTCTTAGACACTTCTGCTTCCTTCTGTTTCAGCAGCAAGGGCGTGAATGAGTGTGAATGAAGTTAAGTCAGAGGAAGAGAGTATGTTGTGAGATTGATGGAGGGTGGACCTCCTTTGGAGTGTTGAAGTGTCTCTACCTCAGTGTTGATCATCTACCTCTTCAGAAGAGAGCAGCTAACCTAAAACAGATGACCAGGGTGTTAGACCATGGAGACAGATACTCAGCCCTTCAACATAAATAACACAGCTTTTATTCAACCCGATTTTCTTAGAATGCTGTGATCATTACACTCTTTTCAGTACTACCCAGCCTCTTTCCTCCTTCCCAAGTACTGGATTCTATAAAATGCCCCTGAAGGCCTCAAACAAACTTTTTGGCCCACCCAATAAAACAAGCACAAAAATCTCAGATTGCACCTTGGTTCTCTGCCCGTTAACTGATACATACATTTTCCAAATGGCCTAGAGATTTCATGAGCCCAGCGCTAATGATGTGATTTCAAAAATCAAAGTTTTCCTTTTTTAATGAACTTCTTAAAAAAATGAGAATTTTATTTTGAATAAACAGTTAGATTCATATGCTTAGAACCTGTCAGGACGTGAGATACAGGTGTTTGGTACATAAAACATGCATGATTTTTACTGAGTTCTGAACAATAAAGAAAATTCTCCTGACACTAACTGTCCAAATCCAACAGTTCGTTCTCCTTCGTACTTAAAAGAGCACGTGCTTGGAGAATGAGAATGCTAAGTGGTTTCCCCTCACGCGTTGCTTCTGACCTGTGTCATATGTTTGTTAATTCATCTGCTTTTTATTCCTTGATCAAAGCCAAAATATGTCTGTGAAAACACCCACAGTGAAATGCTTCCTGAAGGAACTGTTAGCTGGCATTTTGGTTCTTTTTTTTTTTTTTTTTCTTTTTTAGTAAAACCATTTTTGCCCTGAAATCTGTTATAAATGTAATTCCCAGGAAATGTGTAAAAGGAACATCGAATAACAGCATTAGAATTGTGGCTTCTTAGAGTTCAGATAAAGCTTGAAATTAATCAAGAATTACTACATATTTTAATCTGCATTCATTTTCTAGGTACAACTATGTAATAATCAGTTTCTCAGTTAAATGTATGAATAATGCTTTCTTTTAAGTTCATGAAATACTTGAGGCATTTTTAGGGGAGTGGGTAAAATATGGACTAACTTAATGTGAAAAATGTGTTTAAACTAAACCCTCTTCCCTTTAATGGTGGAACAATAATCTTGGCAATTACAAACAAATGTTGTACATAGTCTTTAAATTTCTATTCCTTTTTTTTCCTGTTTTCAATTTTAAAGGAGTTAACATATACATACATATATATTTTTTTTTTTTTTCTGGTAGTCCCCTTAGGCTATGGTTATGCTCACTGAAAAGATATGAGATACGAATTTTGTTTAGTGGTAGCCTGATTGTTTAAGATATTTGACAGTTAACCCTGTTGGTACTTCTTCAGATCATTTCGTAAACTTTCAGTTGCTCAGAAAAGGAATGCTGCTTTGGGAGGGAGGAGGGTTCAGGATGGGGAGCACATGTATACCTGTGATGGATTCATTTTGATATTTGGCAAAACTAATACAATTATGTAAAGTTTAAAAATAAAATAAAATTAAAAAACAAAAAAAAAAAGAAAAGGAATGTTGCTAATGACTTTTTAAGAGGAGAGTGAGGGGCCAGAAGCAAGGTCTGTGCTCAGCTGTGGTGCCTCCAAGGGGAACAAGCGGCCAGCTTCATTAGCCCTCTACTAAAGGGTATAAGATGAGAAATATATGATAATATACAGGAATTATGTAAAATGCTCATCACATCTATGATTTTAAGCAGTTAAACTAATTACACCAAACTTTGGCTTGTATTTGGTATATGTTTCTCTTTCTGTTTTTTTCTTTCTGAAGTGCCTGTTCTGATCTCTTGACCATTTTTCTGTACCTTTTTGTCAACTTTTTTGTGTGTATTATATATAGCCTTTCTCTTATAAGTGTGGCACAATCATTTTCTTCCAGTCTGTTGCTCACTTTTTAAACTTTGTTTATGGTATCTGTCATGCAGAAGTTTAAAATTTTGTGTTGGTTATTATCTTTCCTTTTTTCTTTATAGCTTGTTATTTCTTAATATTGTTGAAATGAACCTTCCCAACCTCAGTGGACTTCCCTGGGAATCAGATGGTAAAGAATCTGCCTGCAATGTGGAGACCTGGGTTCAATCCCTGGATCAAGAAGATCCTCTGTAGAAGGGAATGGCTACCCACTCCAGTCTTCTTGCCTGGAGAATTTCATGAACAGAGGAGCCTGGAGGACTACAGTCCATGGGGTTGCAAAGAGTCTGATACGACTGAGCAACTAACACTTTCGCTTCACCTCAGTATTAAAGAGAACACTTTTCCCCTCTAGTCCATAATTAGATTTTTCCTTATTATAGCTAAAACT
The DNA here is from genome assembly GCF_029378745.1 of Bos indicus. Taxonomy (NCBI): domain Eukaryota; kingdom Metazoa; phylum Chordata; class Mammalia; order Artiodactyla; family Bovidae; genus Bos; species Bos indicus. Next base: position 97,615,364 of record NC_091763.1, read on the forward strand.
TTCCATCATTCAGTTTTCCTTTCTCATATCTAGGTCTTTAATACATGTGGAATTTATTTTTGTGTAAATGTGCAATAGGACATAATTTTTTCAGATGTGAAATTGGTGATGCACTCACCTGTTATTGATTAATCCTGGCCTTTCTCCAGTGATTTGAAATGTATACTAGTCTCCACATGCATAATTAGATTTTCTTGATTTCAGATGAAAAGGAGGCAGCTTAGTGAGCTTAAGAGAAAAGGGGTAATTATTCAGGAGAGTGGGCTTTTTCTCTGAACTCCAGAGCAGGAAATGCCGAGCCTTGGGAACAACTCTGACCAGTGACTCAAACACCATCAGATTTTCATTCTCTTTCTCATTTCTCATCTCTCTTCTTGTCTCTACGTACTGGCTTTCTTGTTCTTTCTCACTGGAGACTGTCTTTTTATAACTGGTTCCTGAGCTTTTCATCTGCCCAGAAAGAGACGGACTCTTTTGGTCTCTAGTCCAAAAGTCTCAGTTTGGGTCAGCTGCCTTTCTTGTGTCCTGGAAATGAAGTCATGTAAAAGCACAGCTGGCCCAACCAGAGCCATCTGGGAAAAGGTGTGGTGACTAGTAACAGATTAATACTTCCTTACATGCCTACTGTTCCTTGGGTATGTGGGTTTGGTTCTGAGCTTTGTAGAAATGATAATTTAGCTGTTAACCCATGCCTGTTTTAATTCAATGCTGTGTGCTGTTGTGCTTAGAAAACTGTAGGTAAGTACCTTTTTTTTCTCTTTAAAAAATACTACCGGCTGATCTTACTCTTCCAGATGAAGTTTAGAATCAGCATGTCAAGTTCCATTACACACACCATCATTTTTTCCATGGAAGTATATTGAATTTATAGATTTATAAGCTGAGAATTGACTTCTTATTCTGATAGCCAAATCACGGTATGCCTTTTTAATTTTTTTATTCAGTCTTTCTTGAATGTTAAGCTATCTTACGTGGCCATATTAGTGTCAAATGAATGTTCATTCCTAATTTGTGCTTAACCAAATAGTGCTTCATGGAATAATAATAATTTAGACAACACATGTGAGTGAAGGACATAAATAAAGATTTCCTCCCTTCCTGCCACTCATGAATAACTGTTTACATTGAGGGACGTGGTGGGACTGTATCTTCCATGGGGTAAAAACTGCAAGATACAGCTGTTGGCACTTGTATCAGTTAGAAATGCATTCACTTCTGAGTATTGGGAAAACCCATTATACAGCAGGAGTTGTTACTTACATGAAAAGCGTGAAGATGGGCAGTTGGTTCCATGACTCAATGAAATCAGAGCTGATTCTGTAGAGTTCTTTTGGGTTTTTTTCTGCTGGTCACATGATAGCTGCTGCAATGACAGTCATTATATACATGGTTGAGGCCGGAGGATATGGGATGGGGTGTGTGATTTAGTCCTCTTGTCAGAGACATGAAAGGTTTTTCAGGTCACCTCAGGTCTTGTGACATGACCATTCCTCTATGCAGGGAAGGTTGACAAAGGCAAGCATATGGCACTGGAGTCTCTGTCTTGGAAAGTGGTGTTGGACTGGCCTTGTGTGGCCATTTAACACCATCTGTCTTTGCAAATAAGGTCAAAAGTCACTCTTGAAAGTATTTTAAGTTGTGTAACCCAGCTTTGTAACATAGGTGATTAAGTTCTTCTGCATCTTCTTTAACCAGGATTTCCCTGTATCCCTTAATTGAGTCTTCAATTCCCCCCCTCGGGGATTTCTAAGAAGCCTTTTTTCTTACTGGCCTACCACCTGGACAGTGCAAGACAGTGTCTTGGAAACCCTGAAAGTCATTTACCTTTCATTTCCATCAGTTTTAAATCTTTGACTCTTTGATACTGGATTGCCTTGGTCATTCCTCATGAGTTGGAGTGGTGACTCTTATTTGTGTTTGTCCATTTCCTTTTTACTATGAAGAAATTGTTGAACTTCTGTGAAGGTGCTTTCACTCTCTCCATCAACTTTGCTCCCTGTTTTGGACTGCCCAGGCCCAGGAGTAGGTTTCTGCTCCAGTGATAAGAAGGCCACATCTGACCTCTAGACTAGACGCTCATGATGCTTCTCTGATTCCAGAGTTCTGCATTATTAGGTTCCTTTGCCTCCCGGAATCGCTGCCTTGTGCTTCTGATTCACATGCTTCTCTAAATCCCATTCATCTGGCACTTGCAGACTTGTCATTTTTATTAGGTCTCATTGCTTCAGCAGTTATGGCAGACCCCTGACAAATAGAGTTCTTTCTTACTTCGGAAAAATGTTAGCTTTATTTTAGCCATAGCTGTTTTCACAAGTGTGTGAAGAACTGGAAAATTGCAATTAGTTTCAGATAAGCACAGCTGAAATATTCTTGTTTTGTACTAAGGCAGTAAATTGAAAGAAGGTTCGAGGGCATTGAGTCCTTGTAGTTTCTAATGATACAACGAATGTATTATGGGGTTCATGTGTCCTTCTGGGACCTTGTTAGTTATGAAATCTGAAATAAAAGGATCTTAATGTGTCCTTAGTAATCCTCATGCCTCTTAATAACAGCTTTTAATTTTTAGTCCCTGAGTTATCACATTTTTGTATTGCTAGCCCCACTGTGGCCAAACTGAATGCTTGACTAATTAATTTTTAATAATGAAAGACTCATTAGGAATTGGGGATTCCCCAGTGGCTTAGCAGTAAACAGTCCACCTGCAATTCAGGAGACGTAGGTTCGATCCCTGGGTTGGGAAGATCCTCTGGAGAAGGACATGGCAACCTGCTCCAGTATTCTTGCCTGGGAAATCCCATGGACAGAGGAGCCTGGTGGGCTACAGCCCATGGGGTAGCAAAATAATCAGACAGCTGAGGGACAAAACAATAACAATATTAAGAATGAGCTGGTCTGCTGGGATAGACTGGTGACTCATGAAGACATAGAAAGAGGATAAAGTCAATTTGGTGCTTTCAGCATCACTTAAAAACAATTTTTCTTAAATGGCTGTTGCAGGACAAGGAGTACTGTTTATAGTCAGCCTCGGGAGGTTGAGTGTTATATTTCATTTATTTGATTTGTCCTGGTGGGTTATCACACCCTGGCATTAATGGTCATTTTTAATGGCATATGAAATTGAAAAAACTGAAGTGTTGGAAGGAAATCTGCGGTTTTTAATTATTAACGGGAGCAGAATGAAATGAGTTTTTTTTTTTAATTTTTTTATAAGTCTAAAGATGTGTATGTTTTTAAAAAGTAAATCAAACTTGGGCAAATTCTGTCTTATGAACATCTGTAAGCATTGAGTTTAATTGCCCTGCAGCTGCTGTTGGTTGGGAGGTTTCTTGTTATGTTCCTCCATTGTTACATGCCACTCTCTGCTTTTCTGCTGTTGCGTGAGTCACATGGGTTTGCTTGTGTAGAAAAGTTTAAGAGGCTTTAGTTATTTTTAAGATTCTAAAGATAAGTGCGCTTCTGTGTTAAAGTCTTTTCCTCCAAACACCAGTTAACAGTTGAATCGAATCTCCACCAGCTGGAGCCTCGTTCCGTGTGGTTTGAGTGGGAGGCGTCCGATGCGTGGTCTGTCTTGTCTGTGTTTTCATGCAAGTGGATTTGGTAAAAGTAGGTGGCATAAGTTAGTGGGAACAAATGAGACATCTCCTAGATGAAGACCTTGCAAAATAAGGCCGTAAGACACAGTAGTTCAAATATACGGGCTTTTATACTTTCAGCATGAATGCAAAATTGGGTGATGGTATTCATAGAAATTTGTTTTCACAGAATTGCCACGTACTGAATTAACTGCACATTGAAACCACTGATTTTGACATCAGCTACTTTGTCCACCTGAATTTTCCTTCTGAGTTACTCTATGGGGCCTAGTTCTATAAAATGGAGTTATATTTCAGTGGTGGGTTGGCACACTCTGGCATTAGTGGTCATTTTTAATGGCAAGTGAAATTGAAGGAGACTGAAAAAAAATTAAGGTGCTATCAATGTTTTATTTTTATTAATTTGGGTATGAATCAAATTGAGCTTTATTGAAAGATCATTTGCTATATAGGAATTCTTTTATTTTGCCTACCCAGTTGCTGATCACAGTCTAGTGCCAACCTTTTTGCCCTCTTTCTCCACTTATATGAAATAAATTAAATTATTATTGTTTCAATCACTAAGTCATGTTTGACTCTTTTCGACCCCATAGACTGCAACACGTCAGGCTTCCCTGTCCTTCACTATCTCCTGGTGTTTGCGCAAACTCATGTCCATTGAGTTGGTGATGATGCCATCCAATCATCTCATCCTCTGTCACCCCCTTGTCCTCCTGCCCTCAGTCTTTCCCAGCATCAGGGTTTTTTCCAGTCACTCGGCTCTTTGCATCAGGTGGCCAAAGTATTGGAGCTTCAACATCAACCCTTCCAATGAATATTTCCTTTTGGACTGACTGTTTTGATATCTTTGCTATCCAAGGGACTCTCAAGAGCCTTCTCCAACACGTGCCATACTTTTAACTGTACCTTACTAAATCAACCTCCCATGACCCATTTTAAAGGTCAGGACCAGACTGCTGAGTTTTGGTGAGTGACTAGTATTAGACAGGCTGACTTTCACTTTTCATTTAATAATGTTTTAATGTAGTATGTTAGGCTTTTGACATGTAACATGAAGAGAAATAGGAAAGAGATATAGCAACTCACCGAGGGTAAAGTCATATCCTAACCTACTGCTAAGCTACAGGTTATTGTGGGGCTGCAAATTGAGGCCTGCAGGTGGAGCTTGCTAAGGTCAGCTCCAGCTGTCTGAATTGTAGTATTCAAGGAGTTCCATGATCTCAGGTTTCACCCCTCCAGCTACGGGTACCCAGGGTTCTCATCTGGTGAGTGGGGAATTGCGATAGAAATCTCTAATTTACAGTAGTAATGTTGAGTTTCCCAGCTGTACCATTTTTAGTTTGAATTACAATCCCAGTTAGTGACCCGGGGAAAGACTTTGCCCATTCAGAACCATAGTAAAATTGAGGTAATTAGGAGCCAAGGATTGGGCGTGCATGGTGGAGTCAGGGAAGATCATAAACTGGGTGGGCTCTCTCAAGCCTGCTGTATCCAGGGCTTAACATCTTTTATTCTTAGTTTTCTCATCTGGGAGACGGTAATAGTAGTTAATGGTAGTTACCTCATGGGTTTGTTTATGGGCCTTAAAAGAAAATCCATGGAGACTACTTAAATTAGTGCCAGGGTCATAGTGCTCAATGAGAATGTTGGCTGTTACAGTTGCTGCCAACTCAACGGAGTTAACTTAGATGCAGACTTGGTTAGAGATAGCTTAGGGAGGAGTTAAGTCTAAGGCAGTGGTTCTCACACTTTATGCATGCATCAGAATTGACCTTGAGGACGTTTCAAAACTTTTTGCTGGGATCTACCTTCAACGGTTTTGAATAGGTTTTAACTCTGGTGTAGAGTTGCCAGATAAAATATAATTGTTAGTTGCTCAGTTATGTCTGATTCTTTGTGACCCCATGGACTGGAGCCCGCCAGGCTCCTTTGTCCATGGGCAGAGATGTGATAACAGGTTCTCCGACTTGCTTTAGTGGTCTTTTCAACATGTGGTAACTCCTTTGTCATGGTGGTCCTTGATTTTCAGTGCACCCCTGGTGGTGCTTGGTAAAAAATACAGATTGCTGATCTCCACTCTCAGAGATTCTGTTTTGGCAGATCTGGTGTTTGGGACCAAGAATCTACCTTTTAAACATGTATTCACTCAGATGAAGATGGTGCTTGTACCACTCCGTGAGAAGGATGGTCTGTGTCCTGCATAAAGCTGGAGCACATGGACATTATACTGCCGAGGTCTCCAATCTAGGAAGTGGTGAAACCAGGACTTGTATTCGTTCCTCAGTGTCTTTTTTGATGTGTGGTTTTCATGTTGTGGGAAGTGAAGTGGCCAGTTCCACCCAAGGTTGGGAACAAGATTTAGAAAGCTGCTAAAATCAGTGATGATTCACGGCTTAGTGGGACATTGGCTTGTTAATTACCAGTGTAAAACGGCCCAGCATCAGCCAGCCACCTTTAAGTAGGGATTTAAAAGAAATAAGATTATGACAACTAATGTTTAAAAAATGATTTGATTTGAAACTATTTAGGGATGCTAATCTAAATACTGAGATCTTTGCACTTCCCAATTATTATGCTATTGAGTATCTCCAGTGGCTGTTCCGAAGCAGACAGTGGAATTTAGAATTGTTTCAAAATTTGCCTAAATAACTTATAGAAGATCTAAGTTAAATATATAAAAAATTAAGAAACAATATTAAAGGGATTATTAAGTGACTACTTGTGTGGCTCTATGTCATGTAATGTTTCCCAAGAGACAACTGCGAGTCCGAGGAGTGACCAGATAATCCCTTTGATGTTCCATACAACCCAATGGACCAGTGTCATCAGACAGAAGGGACCCAGTGAATGTAGGCATTACTCATAACAATTAATACCTTTTGAAGAAAGTTTATTGAAAAGGGTTTACTGTAAAAGTAGATGTGGAGATTTTCTTTGTTGATGAGCCACCGGTTGAAAATAAACTGAAGGATGGTAGAAAGAATCTAATGGAAAAGGCAATAGTGTTTATGAATGAAGAATTCGTCAGTAGGTTTAAAGCAACAAGGCAGTTATTTGTGATCATGTTTGTTTGTGCTTAGAGATATTTCAACACAACATTTCAGTCTATTTTCTTTTGTCTCCCCATCATTACAGCCTGCATTCTTGTCTAGATTGCTGTCTAAATTTTTGCTCCAAATTTGCAGCGATGCAAACGGTAAATCTGAATCATAGCAGTGAATAAATTGAATAGGCTCCAACGTGAACCTGCCTGGAAAAGATGACTGGAACTGAAAAATCAATAAGCTTAGGGGAAAAGCTTGTAGAAGCTTACTCAATATAAAAATAGCAATACATCAAGAATAATAAACAACCGAGTTGCTTAGATAATCGTTTTACTTTGAACCGCATAAACAAAAAGAATTGATAGTTTCTGCCTATGTACATGAAGGATTTCTAGCTTTTGAAAAGTTACAGCAGAATGAAGCAAGTACAAACACAAAATAAATAAAAGAAATTCCTTCTGGCATGCAAAAATCGCTTTGGGACAATAAAATAATAAACTTTAATGAAGGTGTGATACTGATTTGAATAACTCTTGGGTGTCTGGGGAAACTTTTGGGACACCTCTAAATGCCATCATGCTGAAACAGCATGCTTTTGATTGCTGATGAATAATCCACGAATAGTGATCAATAGCTCAATATGAATCATAGTGACTAAAATGGTGACTTCATCTCCTACTCATGACTACTAGAAAAATTCCCATTTAATAAACTGACTTCCTAGCTATGAATATGGGGAATATTTTGATAAAACAGTCTCTTATTTTTGAGTGTTTCAGTTAGATATCTTCCATTTACCATGGAGCCTTAGCCAGATTGTAAGGTAATATTTAAGGATATGCCCATATGATAAAGCACTTACTATATGTAGGGTAATATGAAATTGTACTAATTATGAAAACAGAGTGCGGTTGTGTATGGCTGTGATAATACATGAATGGTAGAGCTTAAATGCAGTTAATATGTTGATTTTAGGATTTCTGATGAGTGAAAGAAAGCAGTACTAGTCTTCGATGTATATTAACACTCAAAGTTTACATAGAAAATTAGAACTGGAAGGAACCTCATTTTAAAGAGTCTGTAAACTGAGATCTAGAGAGGGGAATTGACTAGTTATGGACAGAAGAATAAGAATTCTGCCTTTTGGGGGTGATTGGTGTCATCAGTCCATATAGGCCATGAAGCTACTTAGAAAAGTGGAGGAAGGACTAGCTTCAGTGAGAGAGTGGAGATAGGGTGGTACTTGCCTCATCCTCTGGCAGGCCTTCACCTCTGGTCCTCTGCTTGGGCCCATCAGGAATCATCAGAGGCAACTCTAATAAACAGGGAATTAGGGGCCCAGGAAAGTGTGGTAGTACACCCCAAAGTATATAGAGTCCTGTGGAACTTCACGGACTTAGAACTTGGCCTTTAACTACCAGCCTCGAGTTTTGATTTGCAGCTTTCAGAGTTGTATGCTCATGTGTTAATTGTGAATTAAAAATGCTGGGAACTTTACTTGTGCTGTGAGAAGATATGCATCAGCCTTGTAGACTGTTTAAAATACCTTTGGTTTTGTGTTATAATTGTTACATTTATCATTTAGTACATGAAACACATTTTGTGTTTTCAAAGTACTTCTTAGTATCATTGGCTATTAGGTAAAATTTCTAATAAGCTACTGCTCTTATTAGTGCTTTGGGTGATTATACATTATTATTTATAATCAGTGTCTGAGATGAATAAGTAGAAAGTATGTAGTATGTGAAGAGGTAGCTCTGGCTCTTGAATTTGCCACAGTGTGTGCGTGTGTGCGTGTGTGTGTGTGTGTGCACACTCATGCTCACATGTATGTCATGTATGTATATAATACATATATAATTATGTACGGTCGTATATATAATTGTATATACAATCTTTATATATAAAAACTATATACAAATACAATATTTAAATATTTATACATACATATACCAAAGCACACAGCAGTGCTTTTAAAGATATATTTAGGGAGAGAATTAGGCTTATTTTAGATTATAACCTGTTGAAATAGATTGTAAGCTCCTTGAGCACAGGCAGTTTAAAATAACCTTGTTGTTACTCTCACTTACAGATGCTGAATAAAACTGTGTTGATTGCTATAGTTTTAGTACTAAGTAAGGTGGTGATGTTTTCTGAAGTGTAACTACGGTGAGGGCGCTTTCTGTTGTAAAGTTTGTGTAATGCTGACCTGCCGCTGCTGCTCGATGCCTTTATCCTGAAGTGTCTGTGCTTCACTTGTGTGAAGTATGAAGCTTGTGATCAGCATAACCATGGCTTCTCTGAAGTGTACAAGTCCCTCTCTTGTTAAATTCGACTTTTGTCTCATGCTGGCTACTCTCCCTTGCTTCTTATTAGAACTCGCCTCCGCCCTTTGTACCCAAATGCACCTGCAAAGATGTCACTGGCAGAGATGCTTTTTGGTGACGATTTGGAGCCTCTTTGGAGAAGGCAATGACACCCCACTCCAGTACTCTTGCCTGGAAAATCCCATGGACGGAGGAGCCTGGTGGGCTGCAGTCCCTGGGGTTGCTAAGAGTCGGACACGACTGAGCGACTCCACTTTCACTTTTCATTTTGATGCATTGGAGAAGGAAATGGCAACCCACTCCAGTGTTCTTGCCTGGAGAATCCCAGGGACGGGGGAGCCTGGTGGGCTGCCGTCTGTGGGGTCACACAGAGTCGGACACGACTGAAGTGACTTAGCAGCAAGCTTAGAACACTATCTTTTATCTTCCGTGGTGCTAAAAAAAATCTGTTAGAAGCAACTTCATAGAAGGAATATTTTAAGAAAGTGATACCATTCATAAAATGGATTCATGGTTCAGTGGGACTTTATATTATCTAATCAGTGAATTGTTCACTAGTAATCATATAATTGTATTTATGATCATACACATTTGTTGAAAGAAATGTGCTTAATTCTCAGCCTCAAAAGTTTTAAAGTGGCTTTTTACCCCCAAAGGAAGTGAGAGTGTATTCATTATATGTACTTCTGGAGGTACTGCATTTCTTGATTATCTTGTAGATCTATCTAACCTGTCAAACAAATCTTGTCATTTTTCTCTTTCATTTATATTTACCTGCTGTGGCTTCATAATCTCATCATTCCCACCGTGCCTGAGTGTTCATCCCCTCTCACCTGCATTACTGTACACCTACACTTTCCTCTCCTCTTTCTGATCCATTCTGTATACTGTCTTCTTCAGGCCACACTGTACATCTTGCCTGGAAAGCATCACAAAGTGGATGGAGAGGTGTTGACTTGTAGTAGAGCATTGACTTTTAAAAGAGCTCCTCCTCACCTTAAAACATAATTATGGGGCCGCAGCACATACAGTACTGCTTTAGATGCTGAAAATATTTAATGAACGTTTAATAGATTGGCAGTATACTTGATTCAAACATTTTCCTGCCTTAGTGATAGGGTATGGGAATGCGGTGGCTGTAGAGACGGGTCCATCTCATAATGTTCAGTGTCAGAATCAGTTCTGGGAATGAGGAGACACTTTCTTGAATTTAAAGTTGTCACAATAAGCACAGTGGAGCCTCTCTTCCTTCCATACTGCTTTGGTGCCCAGTGGTGGACAATTCCAGTGTATTCTGGGGAGTGGTTGTAACAGTTTTCTAATTTTCCCCTTGCCTTTCTTCACCTCCAGGTTCATCTTAAATGAATGTCGCCCTGGTCCCAGAAGGCCAGTCCGTTTTTGCATTCCTCAGTTCTGATTTCTTTTGGCAGGAAGACTAGATGTGGTTGACAGATTATATCTGAACAGGGCTCTGGTAATTGCCTGTTCTGTTCGGTGACTGTGCTGCCGACAGATGGGCACAGTGAATATTGAACGTGTTCTGGACCTCCACACGCTCCTTCAGCTTGCAAGTGGGGAGCCCTGCCAGCATTTTTCTTATTATCTATTAGCAATTTTCAAAAGAATTGCTTAGATCTTTACCTCTTTTTTTTTTTTTTTAACCTAAAGTGAAATCACATTTATGGTGAGGTTCTCTCCCACCTCTTCTACTCCCCCCTCATTATATATATTTTTTTGGAATAGAGAAAATTCTCAAGATGTTAGTGCAGGCTGGCATGAATGGGTGCCAACAGTTCTTTCAGACTTGTGAAAAGATTTATTTTTTGCCTGAGAATTACACATATGGCCTAGAATGATAATATTAGGATCTGTGTTGGTTGAGATAATTGGCAGATCACACCTTAAGAAAAGTGATTGGTTGGCTTGTCTCTTTCATTTTAATCTGTTGTCTCCATCACAATCAAATCATCATTATGTAGTATATTCCTGTGCCTTTAAAAAAAAATTCTTTTAACCCATTTATAGGGGGCATCTGTTCACTGAGCTTGAATTATTGAAAACATTCTCTTACATTGTCCAATTTGGTAACAGCCAGCAAATTCTAGATGAGCAAAGGAGGGGATCCCAATAATCCCAGCTCTATAAAGATGATTTCTTAAGGGGAAGGGGCAGTCACCACCCTGATAACATTAGAGGTGATTTTTTTGCTCTTGTTATTCAATCGCCAGGTTATGTTCGACTCTTTGTGACCCCAGTACTCCAGGCTTTCCTGTGCCTCACCATCTCCTGGGGTTTATCCAAGTTCATATCCATTGAATCGGTGATGCCATCCAACCATCTCATCATCTGTCACCCCTTTATTCCTCCTGCCCTCAGTCTTTGCAGCATCAGGGTCTTTCCCAATGAGCTGACTGTTGACATCAGGCAGCCAAAGTATTGGAGCTTCAGCTTCAGCATTGCGTCCTTCCAATGAGTATTCAGGGTTGATTTCCTTTAAGATTGATTGGTTTGATCTCCTTGCTGCCCAAAGAGATGATTTTAGATAGTCTCAGTAGGAAAATAAATGTTCAGAAGTGAGAAATGAGACCCATGAAACCCTCTCAATGAAGACCAGTTATCACCATGGAGACAGAATACTGGACTGCAGTGTTCTGTTGGAGAGGGAACTGAGAGGCCTTAAAACCTATAGAACTCTTCCATCACAGGGCAAGTCTTTACTGAGGTCCTTGAGAGTTAGGGCAAATGAATCCGTTCATTTAATTTCAGTGATGACAAATGAAAGTGATGACCTTTAAAATATCCACAGTCATGGTAATTACTAATTCAGCCTTTGTGTAATTACTGGCGTTGTACCACAGTCTCATAAGAGCTGATTCTTGTGAGGGTAACGACAGACGTTTATTTAAAAAGATGCTAAAGGTAAATTTTTTTTTTTTTTTTTTTTTTGCTTTCTAGTTCTATTCACTATTTGTATCCACGTGAGTGTGTGAATGAGAGAGAAAAATATGTTCTGGGTTGGCTATATGTTTTCATTTACTAGTAAATGGAGTAAGATGTGCATATACTTGTAGGCACAGAAGCTTGGACTTGGCAGTCTCTTTCACAGTGTAATTCCAACTCGTTGAGAACCCATGGACTGTAGCCCACCAGGCTCCTCTGCCCTGGAATTCTCTAGGCAAGAATACTGGAGTGGGTTTCCATTCCCTTCTCCAGGGGATCTTTCCAACCCAGGGATTGATCCCAAGTCTCCTTCATTGCAGGTGGATTCTCTACAGTCTGAGCCACCAGGGAAGCCCAATTTAAAAATAGACATAATCAAAAAGAATTAATTATACAGATTATGGAGTTGGGATACATTTGTGGAAGTTTGGATAGTATTTTAGATTAGAAAAGTCAAATGTGTTACTGCCACTTACCCTTAAATATCTAGTTTGCTTAATGCATTCATCAGAGCTTAGGAAGCTAGGAAATACATGATTAAGTAAGAAACTTGTATTTGTCTTTTCTCCCCTTTATTTCAATAATATTTTTCTTTATGAAACTATAAAAATATCCCTTTGTAATTCTCTGGATCACTTTAATAACTGTTCCTAAGCCAACTGTTCTATAAATCATTCCAATGATTTTTATAAAGTTAGAGGTTCTCTTGGATAAAATCTAATTTGCATTATAGAGGCTACAACTGAGCCTTGCCCTTCCCCAAGTTAAGTGACTTCTTTAACATTGTACAACATCTTAAGTCATGGAGTCTTTAGAAGAACCCAGATCTCCTTGTTTCTGCTCATCACTCTTGATTATAGTCATGCTGCTGCCTATCACAAGTTGCTTGTAAAAGTTAAGAGAGTGCTGACTTCCCCCCTCAGAAAATGTGAAGTTAAAAAAAGAAACCAAGATGGATCCGTCTGGTTTGTTTGGAAGGATATTATCACATGGTGAAATACTAGCATAATTATATTATGAAAATGTGTGTTCCTAATCAGAGATAAATCAAACCTGTAGAGATTACAGATTTTCAGAATAGTACAGATGTTTTGTAATCCCCCAGGGCTTCCTGCAATGTGGGAGACCTGGGTTCAATTCCTGGGTTGGGAAGATCCCCTGGTGGAGGGCATGGCAACCCACTCCAGTATTCTTGCCTGGAGAATTCCGTGGACAGAGGAGCCTGCCGGGCTACAGTCCATGAGGTCGCAAAGAGTTAAACATGACTGAGCAACTCAGCATAGCACAGATGTTTCATAATTCCCCCAGTAGGTAGAGTACAGATTTTCTCAACTCAGTATGTATATTTGATGTTGTTATTCTTATATTGTCTTAGTTTATTGAAGTTGTAGTATTTATCATCTGTTTGTCACATGGGATTCAAAGAAAAGGAAGCCTATGGTTCCTTATAGTTCTGTTTGGCCATATTTCTCCCTTTAAACTTGGCTTCATCTCTTATCAAATACTTACTTGGATTTCATGTTTTACCTAGCCATTCTTAGACCATAGAAAGAACTCTTTTTACTTTACTTGATGCTTCAGAATCTTGAATCCTGTTCCTACATTGCTGATTTTTTTTTTTTTTTTTTTGAGAACCAACTTCTTACTCTCCATTCACATGGTTTCTTAACTTGAGATATACTTTTATATCTCAAAATCAGTGAGAACTTGAATTTTTCATAGCCATTATATTTCTTATCACCATGGCTCACTTGAAATAACAATATGACTTAAAATATATAGTAATATAATCCTGATATGGTGAGGTACTCTGGGTAGTCCTTGAATTAATAGATTATTTGTACCTTTGCATCAAAATGAGTTGCTTCACTTTGGGGGATTATCAATTATCAAAAGTATGCAATTATTTGCATACTTTTTAATAATTAAAAAGTAAAGTGATAAACTACTAGTTTTACACAACAACTGTCATTGCTGTCAAAGTTCTAAACATTCTTTGCAGTGTTAGAGTTGGAAATTCCCAGGTCATTGAAAGAAAGCAAAGGAACAGATCTTTATTAACATTGCATTCTTCTTATTCTCATGGGCTTGTAGTGAAGAACAGGTGTTGAAATTAGTTTGGAGTCATGAAAAAATAAAATAAAACTCTTTCAGATGGCTAGGGCAAAATGACTTTGGAAGCTCATATTAACCTGGAAAACTCTAGGATTATATAAATAATGAATGGTCCCAAAATGCATTGGTTTTTGTAATGCAGATGAAGGTAAGATAACTTGTCCGGGCTGAAATTTACATATTAGAATAATTGAGTTATCTTGTTCTTTAACAAAATAAATGGCTATGAATATTCATTGTTCAATTAAAATATTAATGGTATACTAATACTTCACTTTTAGGTCTCTAGCCATCCATAAAGAGTTTTATTTAAACTTGATTAACAGTGGAGGGATGGTTTAACACAGAGTATAATATATTGGGTTTTTGTTTTTGAAATGAAAATATAGAACTTGCTGCTACTGCTACTGCTAAGTCGTGTCCGACTCTGTGCGACCCCATAGACGGCAGCCCACCAGGCTCCCCCATCCCTGGGATTCTCCAGGCAAGAACTCTGGAGTGGGTTGCCATTTCCTTCTCCAATGCATGAAAGTGAAAAGTGCAAGTGAAGTCGCTCAGTCCTGTCCGACTCTTAGGGACCCCAGGGACTGCAGCCTACCAGGCTCCTCAGCCCATGGGATTTTCCAGGCAAGAGTACTGGAGTCGGGTGCCATTGCCTTCTCCAAATATAGTACTTGGCATGCGTAAATAATTTGTTTCCTCTTGTAATGCATCATTTCTTTGGATAAGGAAAGACCATTCTTGAGTATAGAGTAAAGCATAGACATAATATGAATATCTTTTGATGTTTAGGTACTCTTTTTTTCTTTAAGCACTAGTATTTATCATTATTAGGTAGTTGGAATTTCTTGAGTTGCTTCATTGACTTAATTTAAAAAATTTTAATTGTGGTTAAAATACACATAAAATTTACCGTCTTAACCATTGTACACAGTCCATGGAATTCTCCAGGCCAGAATACTGGAGTGGGTAGCCTTTCCCTTCTCCGGGGGATCTTCCCAACCCAGGGATTGAACCCAGGTCTCCCACATTGCAAACGGATCCTTTACCAGTTCAGCCACAGGGGAAGCCCAGTGCAGTGTTATTAAGTACATTCACCACTGTCCATCTCTAGAAATTTTTCATCTTACCCAATTAAAATTGTACCTATTAAACAGTAATGTGGTTCCCTCTGGTGGCTCAGAGGTTAAAGCGTCCGCCTGCAATGAGGGAGAGCTGGGTTCAATCCCTGGGTCGGGAAGATTCCCCTGGAGAAGGAAATGGCAACCCACTCCAGTGTTCTTGCCTGGAGAATCCCATGGACGGAGGAGCCTGGTGGGCTACAGTCCACGGGGTAGCAAAGAGTCAGACACGACTGAGCGACTTCACTTTCACTTTCACTTTTCATGGTATGTTACCCCCCTCTCTGCCCCTAGCAACCACCATTCTACTTTAGTCTCTGTGCATTTGACTAGTCTAACTACATCAAGCTGGACTGTGAAGAAAGCTGAGCGCCAAAGAATTGATGCTTTTGAACTGTGGTGTTGGAGAAGACTCTTGAGAGTCCCCTGGACCTCAAGGAGATCCAACCAGTCCATTCTAAAGGAGATCAGTCCTGGGTGTTCATTGGAAGGACTGATGCTGAAGCTGAAACTCCAGTACTTTGGCCACCTCATGCAAAGAGCTGACTCATTGGAAAAGACTCTGATACTGGGAAGGATTGGGGGCAGGAGGAGAAGGGGACGACAGAGAATGAGATGGCTGGATGACATCACTGTCTTGATGGACATGGGTTTGGGTAGACTCCAGGACTTGGTGATGGACAGGGAGGCCTGGCATGCTGCGATTCATGGGGTTGCAAAGAGTCGGACGCGACTGAGCGACTAAACTGAACTGAATTACGTCATATAAAAGTGAAAGTGAAAGTCACTCAGCCTGTCCGACTCTTATTGACCCCATGGACTGTAGCCTACCAGGCTCCTCTGTCCATGGGATTTTCCAGGCAAGGAGCAGATTGCCATTTCCTTCTCCAGAGGATCTTCCCGACCCAGGGATCAAGCCAGATCTGCAGCATTGCAGGCCAACGCTTTACCCTCTGAGCCACCAGGGAAGCCCTACATCATATAAGTGGAACAATATAATACTTCATGTGACTCATTTCCCTTAGCAGAATGTCCTCAAGTTTCATTCATGTAGCCTGTATCAGAACTCTCTTCCTTTCTGCATTATATTGTATGTATACACCATTGTATGTATACACCACATTTTGTTTACTCATTCATTCATCTGATGGATATTTGAGTTTCTGCTGGCTTTTAGCTATGTAAGTAAGTAGCAGTATATGGATATTGTGAATAATGCTGCTGTGAACTTTGGTGTACATATCTTTGAGACTCTGGTTTTAATTGTTTTGAATACATACCCAGAAGTAGATTACTGGATCATATGATAATTCTGCTTTTAATTTGTTGAGGAATCAGCATATTGTTTTTCATTTTACATTCTAATCAGTGGCACACACAGGTTCCAAATCCTCTACATTCTCATTAACACTTATTTTCTGTTTAATCTATGGATTTTAAGTTATGCAGGTTACATATATTTACCATAAAGATACTAATAATGCAGGAAAAGGTACAGTAATTTTGAAAATACTTCTTCACTCCCTCTGACTGACTGGGTGGAGGAAGGGGAAGGTTTGAAGGACAGGAAGAAGTGTGATTTGACCACTGGTGTGGGAAATTAGGTGATGGAAGGTTTAGTTTTGACAAAGGAAGGGCAGAATACAAAGATAAAGAGTTCAGATTGTTGAATTTGAAATGTATGAGATTTTCAGGGAAAATCTGGAGCTTGGGAGAGAGGTCAGGACTGTTTTGAGTGTGATTAGTATTTAGATGGTAGTTGATACCGTGATTGCCTATTTGATCATTCAGGGAGAGGAGAAGAAAAAGAATTGGGGAAGAGACTCTTGGGGGCCTCGACATGTACGAATGTACGGAGGCCACACTCACCTAAAGTCAGAGTTGTCACCTCTCCCCAAAACCCCCTTCTTCCTAAATTTCCTTGTTCTCTCAAGAAAACTGTATTCTCAGTGGAGTTGGAATGTGAAGTTGCAAGTCTTCTCTGGCAATGATCTTTGCCTAATCTGTCACCAAGCTCTTTTGCTTTTTTCTTTTATAATACTTTTCAAATCTGGCATTTGTTATTCTTTTTTTCCACTTGCATCATTGTTTTTCAGGCCTTTGTTGTTAGTCTTCTGCGATTTTCTCTTAGCCTACCTTTCTGTTTCTAGAATTTTCTCTCAGACTTCTATCTACTTAGTGTATCAGATTTCTATATAAGCTTTCACATGACAAAGGACAGTTATTTTCTTTGAGAAAAATAATTTTTGAAACTGATCCTTTGTAAGAAGACAGGTCCTGACATTTAAGGCCCTGTAGAGACTATCTCTAGTTTATCTTTTTGAATATAAATTTCAGCATAAATGCCAGGTTTTTGCCATTCTGCAATATTTGATGCTCTGGAATTTTGGCCTTTCCTTACACTGTTTCTATTACTACCTTCACTCCTCCTCACTTATACAAAGGCCCAATTCAGCAATTCAAGTGTCATTACCTCTTTGAAGAGGAGGCAGTGTGGTGCCGTATAAAGAACTGTGTAAACCTTTGTGCAGCTACCCATTATCTGAGTAACTTTGAAGAACTTTTCTGAATTTCATATTCTTTATTTGTAAAATAGGCCATTGTGTGGGATAAATTAATAAAGTGAAATGTGAAGCACAGTAGTTAATATTTCTGATCTTTGTCCCTCTGGATCATTTTATTCATTCATTTATTTATCCATTCAACATACAGTTGCTTTGGTACTTCCCTAAGCCATGAGGATGCAGCAGTTAACAAAGTGGACAAAAATCCCTTATGTCATGAAACAAATGTTCTAGAAGAGGAGTTGGATAATAAGTGAGATAAGCATATAATGTTTTAATAATGATAAATGTGAGGGAGGAAAATTAAAGAAGAAAAGGGAGACATGCAATAGCAACAGGAAAGGTGGAAATTTTAGATGGAGTGGCTGGGGAAGGCCTCCGAGAAGTTTTCTCTTTAGAAATCCTGAAATGCTTGATAAAATCATTCTATTACGACATGTTATTTGCCTAGAAGTGTGTGTTTAGACTTGGTCTTTGACCTCAGCTCCATGAGAACTCCTTGCACTGAGGGATACATTTTTATTAGCTCTCTTGTTTCCTCACTGCACTTTTATTGCAGTGAAAATACATCATCCTGACAAGGAATTGATACAATATCAAAATATAACTGGAAGTGGTATAAAAGGCAAGGCCTTCATATCCAAGAGGAGGTTGATGTGATTCGATGCAAGTTAAATATTTAATACTTGTTTCATCTAACTCTTATTAGGCTAGACACTCCAGAAGAATAAAGACTTCTTGTCTCCATCAGGTGTTATTTATGGCTCTTTGGAGACTGAATGAGGATGCTAGTGCCTTTGAGTTTCATAATGAAATCTGGAGCTCTTAGGGGAAATTTCCTGAGTGAAACTCCAGTACTCATGCTGAAAGTGACTCACTAGCCTTGGAAAGGTGGAGAGTCTGCAGCCAGTTTTATTCAGATCATTTGTGTTTTACAAGGTGTTTGCATGTCAGACTGAACAGAAATCATCAAGTAAAGTGCCCAAGTTTTAGCATCATTGCTTGAACCCATCAGAAAAATCAGCTGATGGCTTGAATCTGTAATTAGCAGTTAAATTTGTCCTCCAGATTTCTTTAGCTTCCAGTTTACCAGGCAGGAAATTGGAATCAGGAAGAGAAACCCAGAAACCTGTAACTCTTCATTTCTGGGGTTAGGTTCTTCTAAAGAAAAGTTATCCTGTGAAGAGTTAAATTTCCTGCCAATAGGGACATGAAAGCTGTGTTGTTGCTTTTGCTTTTGTTTTGGACTTTGAAACAAAGAAAATTCACCAAACACCACACTTTGATTACTTCGAGCAGTTGTTTTTCCTTAAGGGAGATTGCAGAGTATAATTTCATCACACAAAAAACTGGTGCCTGAGCTCCAACCAAAGTTTGCGCTTGTTTTTCCCCTTGGGGATTTGACATTTTCTGTTTCCTGACATTTTTACCATTGTTAGGCACACTTCTCTGTGTTCTTGCCCTGTATTCATCCCCTAAGGGAATTTGTGTATTTTATCTACTGGAAGGCAGGTATGCCTTCTGTTTCGGACAGGCCATTTAATTGTTGAAATAAATCCAACTGTAGTGTAATAGACCAATCATTAGGAACTGGGCCATGTGGCAGCATTTAAATCCATGACACCCAGACCCTCAGTTTAATCCAGAAAGGAAATTAAATACCACATACCCCAAATGAATGATTTTCTTTTCTCTCCTTATCCTTACCTGGTCCTTCCTACCCTATCCTTTTAAAATATTACATAGCATCTTAAAACACAAACAAATTGCCGTTTGTCTCAGTGTTTGTGGCTTGCTAATTTATGGTTTTCTGTGTGGCAGAATAATCATTTATTAGCCATTAAGTAAAACAGTAACAAAGACTGTCTTGTTGCCATTCTCTTCTATGTGTTTTAAATAAATTAAGACATCCAAATGAAGGAAGATCTAGCAGTCCCTTGCTCCCTTTTCAGCTACTTTAATGTAATTCCATTTTAATAATTAAAAAAATATAGTCATATTTCTTAGCAATACTGCCTCTTTTCCTTTGTTTTTAACACCGTATGTCTTTGTTTGAAAAATAACACCTTGTAGAATTTGCTGATACGAATTTGTTCAGGGGCCTATTTACTGTTCGCAGACATGGCTCTTAGGTCTGTACACTGCAGGGCAGAGTGGCAGCTGATTGGTTTATAAAAAGTACCTGGGGGGTTTGGGGGATTTAATGAATGTAGGTTTGATAATTGACTCAGTTGCTTTCCTTTGCCCTGTGCTATGGCATTAAGGTGGGCTCAAAGGCTTGTGGCAGTGCTGTGTGCTGTATTCTGAGTCTATTTGAGTCTCTTGGGTCTGTTGAGTGTGCTCACCAGTTTTTGTGTTTTTTTCCCCATTTATAACTGTGAAATTCACCTGCTGTGATTATTCTTTGGCCAAATCAAAGATTGCAAGATCTGGACTTGAGTTCTTTGCAGCCCAAGAAATCTTTAGAAAGCATTCCCCTTAAGCTACTCTGTTGCCTACAGGAATGTACATACTTGGAATTGCCTTACGAGGCCTTGAAAGTTCCATCCAGAAGCGATATAGATGTGAATCAAAGGGGTTACATCTTCAAAAAATTAGGAAAGCCTATCATTTTGGTCTTGGTAATTCTTCTTGGCCTTCGTGAAACAGAGGAGAGAAGAATCACTGTTGGAGTTCCCTGGCAGTCCAGTGCTTAAGATCTGCACTTTCACTGCTGAGGACCCGGGTTCTGTCTGTAAGATCCCACAAGCCACAAGGTGTGACCAAAAAAACAAAGCTACTAAAAAGTACTGCAAACAATCACCACTTCTCTGCCATAGCTAAGTATTGTAGTGTTTTGTGTTTACAAGTGAAACAGGAGAATGAATGACATCCAGGCAAGGTGAGATTTGATAAGGCAAGCTTGGAGATGCTGAGTTATTGTTCTGGTTGTAGACACTAGCATTTTTTCATTAGCCTGGGTGTTTCTAGTTCACTATCTGAAATTAACTCTGGTAATCCTTACCCAGCAGGCATAACCTTCAGGGCCTGAGATAATCCGGCTAGAAATCTACAGGCCATTTTGCTCCCTGAATTACTAATGTGTATGTAATTATAAAATGGGTATCAGCTCATCTTTGGGAGTGTGGTTTGGGAAGAATAGCTGATGAACTTCGGTTGTCAGATTTGTATAATCAGGGGAAATCTTTATGGATGGAGCCTCTTGCATTATAGACAGCCCTACTGATTTTAGGTTCTTCAGTTCTGTCTCCTGCACATAGAAGGATTGACCTTAAAAGACAATTCTTTTCTTGTTATATCCACTTGTCACAACTTCTGTACCTCACTTTTCTAAAATTCTTGTGGCAGGGTGTTTCTATAATAGATGAGCAAGCATATTAGAGCAAACATAGCAAAAGATACATCTTAAAAACAACACACAAAATAGATTATTATGCAAGCAAAAGTAAACCCATTTGTGTTTTATTCTGATTAAATAGTAAAACAAGAATAAATGCATTTTAATTTCCTATCAGAATCCACATTTTAAGTGGTTACATAAAGATGTAGTAGAATTTAATACTTTCTTAGAAATGGATTTATAAAAAAAATTCCTCCGATACTGTACATGAGATAAAAATAAGTAATATTTTTCCAACAAGTGGAATAGTGAGATAGTGATTAAGAGACTGTTTTCAAACCAAAGATAGTCGTATTGACCATTCTGGGTGTCATTGAGGCAGAACTATCACAGCCTGAACTGCGAGAGGAATTTTAGAATCTAAGATTCCAGAAACCTTAAAGAGACACCAGTTTGATGTTAAATGTTGAAATTATGTGGACTGTGTTTTTATCTGAAAGCCTACCTCTTATTTATTATTTGGTTTGGTGTCTGTGATGAGATATTTGGGAGAAAAGTGGTATGATCCTTAATCTACAAAGTACAAATTCATATCCAACTTGACATTATTTCCACTAATATCAGAGAACAAGTTATAGAGGACAGGTATTGGAAACTAGACAGATCACTGGACCTTTGAGATGTTTGAAAGATCCTCACATTGCCTTGCCTTTTCATTTGTTTTAAACTACTAATCACCTGTGGGTATCTTTGGCAAGATGCTGACCCTTTGGTATCTTAATTTTCCCATCCATTGCTTCAATAACATGATACTTCTAGGCTCAGATGAAAGTAGGATTGCAAAAGCAATTTGGCCATTTAGCAGCTATGGTATTGTAAGGTATTGTTATCTGTGTAGACCTATTTTCTTCTTCAGTGAAACGAGGGTGCTATGGTTTCCCACTTGCCCAGTCATCTAGGTGCAGAGTATCCTCTATTATCTGCAATAACAGAGAGAATAATGTCAATTTTCCAAAAAGGAAGATGATTAAAAAATCATTTAGAAAATATTTCAGTATTTGCATATTACAATGACATATTTCCAAGAGTTCATAATTCAGGAAACAAAAGTTAAAAAAAAAAAAAAAAGGTCCATGAAAATTCAGTCTGATTCAGAGGCAAATAAGAAGCTTTACAACTTTACCATCTTATCCCTTTGTTCCCCCACACCCCCTTGTGGGGTAGAAGTGCGTCCATACCTCTAATCAGTGAGGGTTTTAGCTTAAAGCATCGATGGCTTATTTTCTTAAAATTTCAAGCATTTGTATAGTCAGACAGGAGAAGACTCTGTGAAATTGTCTTTTTCCTAGCTTGTATAAAAGCATCAACTATATACAGAGTATGCCAAGACAGTATATAATTAAATATTGCCAATATATATTTGAAAGCAGGTTTGCTGTGAATCACGGATCCTGGGAATAATCCCCTGAAGATTGTCCTGGTGACAGTGAATAGAAATGTGACAGATGTGGAGTCCCTTGCCCTTCCTCCCCTTGTTTACATACTGCTTTTTCTTTAAGAAATAACTTATTTGGTATGGTTTTTTTTTATTCTTCACCACAGACCTCTTTGTAATTGGGATTTTTTTTTCAGAGGTAAAAAAAATCTCAGATTGGTGCTTTAGTTCATCAGAAAGCTTAATGTTGATGTTTACTGGTGTTGCTGGCCTAGAATACTCACTGATAGTTACATTATTTCTATTCAGAGGAATCTCCCCGCTTTTATGAATAGAAAGATCTGGTGGAAATATCTCATGTTAGAAGGTGGTCTGTGAAAATGTTTGGAGGTGTGTGTGTGTACATGTATTTGTGTGTATTATATACACATATATGGACATAAACGTTTTTTAAATTTTTTAATATTTATTTGTTTGCACCACTTGTGGCCCATGGGGCCCTTAGTCTTCATCGTGGCATGCAGGATCTTTAGTTGTGGCAGGAAAAGTCTTAGTTGAGGTATATGGGATCTAGTTGCCTGATCGAGGATCAAACCCCGGACCCCTGCATTGGGAGGGGAAGCCCTAGCATATATTTTTTAAGAATTAAGAGTGAACTCATTCCCTTCAATTCTAATAGATTGTAAACCCTCTGAATGGTTGTATCCCACCACTATATATGGACTTCCCCGGTGGCTCAGATGATAAAGAATTTGCCTGCAATGCAGGAGACCTGGATTTGATCTCTGGTTCTGGAAGATCCACTGGAGAAGGGAATGGCTACCCACTCCCGTATTCTTGTCTAGAAAATTCCACAGACAAAGGAGTCTGGCTGGCTAAAGTCCATGGGGTTGCAAAGAGTCAGAAATGACTGAGCGACTAACACACACGCGGACCATTTTATGTGTGTGTGTGTGTGTGAGATTCCCCTGGTGCAGCTCCTCTTTATAAAAACATTTTGGTACAGCCTCCTTCTCCTTTCCATGGCTCTCTAGTCCCTGCTGCTCTCCCCAGTTCTGCCACAGTTGGAGAGAAGTGAAAAGCCCTAGAAGTGGGACTATTGCAGACAAGTCAAGCTCACCGTCCTGCTTTTCTTTGTTATCCTTCTCCTGGATGACAGAGAACGGCTCTGTTATGCTCTCTCCAACTACAGGAGCAGTCGTGGCAGCTGCTATCTCTTAAGATATGATCATGGCCTTTGCCATTTCACCAGGGCACAGCCTAAAAATAGAACTGGTGGCAGAGTTGAGTCAAGCCTCGTGGCTTTGTGAACATGTGGGACTTGTGTCTCTCGCCAGCAAGGCTTGACACCAAAAACACTCTGTCCCAAATTTCTAGTTTGAAGAAAGCTTCCAGATCATCTCTGGGACCTGAGGGTAATCGCATCCAGATCCTGCACCTGCCCACCCAGCTGGTCACCAGTTGCGCACGTTCACATTTTGCAGTGCTTTTGTTGACTGTGTCACCTTAATTGTGTGACTGTGTCTCTAAATGGCAGTGTGGATGTGGCTGTGCATGTGTGTGTGTTTGTATAAATACACAGTCCCAAGTACAGAAGTGCACTATGGTATCGTAAACAAATGTTATCTCGAGAATGTCTATAGATGTAAACTTTTTAGACTTTTGCTAAATTGGATCCAGCATGATGCCAACACACTGACATCTATGAAATTGGTTTTTATTAAAGTCTGCAGGTTATTCTTGTACTGGCAGTGGCTTTGATTAAGCACTGTATTGGGGTCATATGCTAGAATAACAGCGTTTTGAAATCCCTGGCTGTTTTTGAAACAACTGTGATTAAAGTTCTGGCTCCTTTCCCATGATTACTAATGTGTGCTGAGGGTTGAGTTTCCCTGGCTGTTATTGGTGATTGAGTTGTGTGGCAGCCCCTTGTGCTGTCTTGCCAATATCAGTGGCATTCTCCAGGGGAAAGTGATTTTGCATTGAAATGCGAGAACTGAAAGCTATAACAAAATTAACACGGGGTCTAGGGTTTCTGGTGTGGCTGGAGAGCTAGAATGGGAATGTTTCCTAGAGCCTAATTCATCTGTGATTGAATTTCAGACAAAACAATGGGGCCATGATGAGAAGGGAGAGAAACCCATCTAAAAGAGATTATGGATGAACAAGCTGAGGAATACGATATGGCAGAGTTGAGATGTAGACCATCAGATACTTCAGGTTCAGCCAGGCCTTTCTTCTTGACAGGCGTGTTCTGTGCCTTGGCGTGGGTGCCCCGGGCAGTGGCATGCTTGGGAACCCCATGCCATTAGGAATGATGTCTTTGCCTGCCAACGGGAAATGGAAAATGAACTCCTTTCATATGTATGCAGAAAAAATATGGAAATAAATGTGCATGAATCAAGAAATGTGTGTTCCTAGGTTCTAAGACGTACTGTGGAGTTATCGCCATCTAAATAAAAACAATTATCGACTATTGCTACCCCAATTAATAAGTTCTTTGGGGAAAAAAATACTGGATTTAAAAAATTAGGAATATTAGACATGAGATTTTTTTATCAGTTGCTACCAAATTAAAATCCTATGTAATTTTATTCTTTTATTTGCTAGCCTTTTGTCTTTGGAAGTTTTAGGATTTGAGTATTTATTTTCTACCCATAGAGGTTATAAATTCCTTGATGATACCATATCTTTGACTCAAGTTGTTTTCTCTCACTGTACTGTACACAAAACAGTTTTGAAAAAGCTACCTGTGGATTGATTTAGAATTTATCCTTTGTGCTCTACAAAAAGTTATTTTTACGCTTTAATGCAGTATTATACACAAACCTAAGGTAATTCAAAGTTACCTTGAGAGAGTTCTAAATGTAAGGAATTGGCACACTTGGTACTTTTTATTTAGCTTTTTTTTTTTTTCACATTTCCATTAACTTTCAGGACTGATTTCAAGATGGAACAGTGGACTTTTCATCTTATTTCTGCTCACCTTTCACACATCGTTAGGTACTGATGTATGAAGCAGAGAGCAAAACTGTAGTAGGTGTATACACACACACACACACACACACACACACACACACACACACACATATATGTGCTTGAACTTCAGAGACTAATTTCATCAGTTATTCAGCAAATATATTCTGAATACCCACCATTGTCAGATGTCATAGGTACTTGAAATAGATACAAGAGCAAATAAAGTTCTTGTAATCTTTTATTAGTTTTATTTTATTTTAAATGTGTTTATTGAGATAAAGTTCACATGCCATAATACTCAGTTTTCCAGTGTGTAATTCA
The DNA here is from genome assembly GCF_029378745.1 of Bos indicus. Lineage (NCBI taxonomy): Eukaryota > Metazoa > Chordata > Mammalia > Artiodactyla > Bovidae > Bos > Bos indicus. The sequence goes on from NC_091763.1 coordinate 97,641,143, forward strand.
GTGATTTTTAGTGTGTTCAGAGTGTTGTGCAAACATCGCCACTCTCTAGTTCCAGAACGCCGTTATCACACGCAAAACGCATCGCTGTCTGTCAGCAGTCTCTGTCCCTGCCTCCTTCCCTCAGCTCCCGCTAACCACTAATCTGTCTTCTGCCTCTCTGGATTTGCCTGTGCCCGACCTTCAGTATCCACGAAACTGTACAATGTGTGGCCTTTTGTGTTTGGTTTCCATCATTTAGCATCATGTTTTTCAGCTTCCTCCATGTTTGTAGCATGAATCGGAACTTTATTCTTTTTTTTATTTATTTTTTTCAGAAATAAGGAAGGCCGTTGGAGGAGCAGGTAGGGAGTGGGAGGTTGGTTTAAGTCTGGTTTTGGATGTTAAATTAGTCATTCTATGAGCATTTCAGCAGAGGTGCCAAGGAGGCAATTGGACCTACCAGTCGGGAGTTCATGACAGAGGTCTGGACTGGAGATAGGAATTGAGGCATCATTGGCATATAGATGATATGTGAAGCTGCCAGGTTAAATGATATCTTCCATGGCATGTATGTAAAGCAGAGAAAGGGTTCAGAGGGTTGAGCTCTGGGGTCTTCAAGTGATATAAAGTCAGGAAAATAAGGGGGAATGAGCCAGAACAATGGAGAAGGACTGAGCAGTAAGAAGGGAAATGATGATGATATGGTCCTGGAAGCTAAATGAAGGAATTGTTTCCAGAAAAGAATGGTTAATTGAGCCAGTTTGTGCTGCTGGATCCAATAAGATAGATAAGGATTAAAAAAAAAAAAAGATAAGGATTGAGAATTTTACAAGGGTGGCTTCCATACCACCATCGAAACCTGAAGGTGGGAGCCTCACAACTGTGTGTGTTCCTGTTAATTTCCATGGTCCTCAATCCCCCGCAGCTCTTACCGCTCTTCTCGAGTCCAGCTTGTCATTCTCATCCTGCTCAGTGTCTCATTCATGTCTGTCACCACAGGGAGTCCAGGGTCCTCAGTTAGCTACCCTACTCGGGCCCCCTCTCTCTAATACTGCTCTGTGCGTCTCCGTTTCCCTTGTCTCTCCAATGAATTTACCTGACTCATCATTGAGAATCCTTTATATCCTAGATGGCCTAACGGAATGTTCTTTTAACCTTCTTCCTAGAGCAGTTGGAGCTAAAACCCATCTCACCTTTGAAAGCCTACTTCCCTGCTGCTGTTTTAAATGGTGGCTCTTTTCTGTCACATAGATGGCAATAAGTGTCTCTCTTGCCTCTTCCATTTTTTTTTTTGTCTTCTCCAGAAAAATTCCCACACCTTGAGATTATTCCATCTGTTATTATTTCTTGTTGTAGTTATTTACAGACCTGAGCATTGTTCCATTTCTTCCCCCCTAGCTGTGGATCATGCAATCTGTATTTGCTAATAATAATTTGTTTTCCCAATTTGGGCAAGCATCAGTATTTCAACCTGACTTCATTGTTTTTTTTTTTTATAATAGCAAGGACAGTTTCTTGAGACCGGTTTTTTGAAACATTAGTAAATATGGAAGATGACAAATGCATTAGTTAAGCTCCTGCTGTACTGGCCTGATCTTTTTAAAAAAAAAAAAAAGTGTGAATTTTAAGTGATTTATATAGTTGAAAAGAGAACTTAATGTATGTGTCAGATATGCTGATCAAATGATAAAGTAGAGGAAAATCGAGCCTCACCCTTTTATGCAGGCAGTGAGAGGAGAGGGACATTGCAGTTTTTAGAGGCAGATGGAATTTGAACAACTAATAAATCAGGTTTTGAAACATTGAGGAACAACTTATTTCAATGCATATGGTGTTGGATCTTAGACAAGATAGTACTGGGAGTAAAAATAGATTAAGCAGCATCAGAAGTCCATTGTACCTAAGTATCATCTGCATAACAATATTTAAATACATTTCATGGCACCAAACTCAGAAATTTAATAAATAAATAATTATAGTGCGCCAAGAGGCGCCTTCAAGATCTCCATGGAGTTATACATGAAAGAGATCAGAGTGAAATTGTATTACCACACGCATTCTCTGATCATTCTAATATTTCCGTCCCCATTGTGTTTTAAGAAGATCAGAAGGCTATAATCACTTTATAGATTTCTCATAAAAAGCATTAACAGAAGAAATGCAAATGATCATAATGGACAAATTTGCATCAGTGCGTGTGAGCCTGCTTCATGCTTGGAATGTAGCTGCACAGCTTCTCTTTGTTCACAGAATGATAGAAAATGAACCACGTCAGAAAACTACATGCAGCTTCAGTATAAAAATAGATTTTAGAAAAGCAAACTAGTGTGGCTCTGAAGTTTTAATTTATTAATTTGCCAAATAATGTAGAGGGACAAGCAAAAATTTATGATTTTAAGAAATTAAGTCATCTTTTATTGACTTTTTATGTTATAAATGAAGTAAGGAAGTTTTCTTTTGGTTTATTTTTATAAGGCATTTTTAGTAGAAGATGCTTAAAGTTTCTATAGCAGAATGTTCCTTGGAGTTTGTTTTAAACTAGATTCTGGGTCTTGAATATCGAACACTTTAATCTGAGACTGTTTTTTGGTTGGGTAAATTGAGGAAAAAGACAGAAATTCTCATATTCCTCACAGTTCTCTAGGTTAACAATATGCTTGATTGTGTCATTTGAGTTTGACTTTCTCAAAATGGTGTCATATTATTGTGTTCATCAGTTATTGAACACTTAGCTAGGAGATAAAAAGACCCTGCCTTTTTTTTAAATTTAAATTTATTTACTTTAATTGGAGGCTAATTACTTTACAATATTGTATTGGTTTTGCCATACATCAACATGAATCCGCCAAAGGTGTACAGGTGTTCCCCTGCCTTTAAGATGGTCACAGTTCCTGGGAAGAGAGTGTGCAACACATTTAACTGAAAAATGCAATGAAATTAAAGATGACATAAAATAGTAAAATATGAGATCCATAAGATTAGCTTGGCAGAACAATTATTTGTTCTGGGCCCTGAATTATAAAACTTTTCTCTAAATATGATAAACTTGCAACAAACTTGTATCCAATTATGATATTTTTACTTTCAGCCTGCCTTACGGTTTGGAGGGATACTATAAGCGTATGTTAAGTCAGCTTACTTTTGAGTCCATTGAATGCCACCACTGAAGCAACTCTTGTTAAATGTAATGCTTCTGATGTTGTCCATTGACTGTCATGCTGTCAAGCCTTCTACTTTGCCTAAACCGTGGCTTCCTGAGTGTGTTCTATTTGCCAGGCCACTACTCAGTAAAAGAGACCTAAAATGACTAAAGGCAGGTGTTTGCCTTGAGGGAGTCCCCTGTAATAAAAGAGCAATCAGTAGTGTAGATGCAGTGAAGGAGCAAGGTCAAACAAGAACTGTGGCAAGGTCTCGTGGCTTTGTGTAAGTACTTTGGAGTTGGAGAATACTATCCACGGTTTTGACTTGAGTAGTTAAACTTTGTTACTATTCTTCGTTTGCAATGATGAATATATATGTAATGTTCAGCCATGATGAAACTGGATTCATAGAGGGTGTTTACTAACTCTGCTGGATCGAGGGAAAATGAATACATGTTTTTTGTCTTAAATCATCCTTGAGTTATGATAGAGTTATGTCCCTGTAAGTCCGTCGTAAGTTGAAAATACTCGAAGTCAAAAATGAACTTAATACACCTCACTTACAGAATGTCATGACTTTACGCTGCCTACCTTAAGTGTGCTCAGAACACTTACCTGAGCTGGCAGTGGGCAAAATCATCTAACGCAAAGCCTACGTAACGAGTGTTGAATATCTCATGCAGCTTATCAAATAGTGTACTGACGTGAGATACAGAATGGTTGCCTGGGTACAGAATGGTTGTTCACCTTGTGGTCCTGTGGTGAGTGGGGGCTTACATTCACTGCTGCTGTCGGGCATCCTAAGGGAGCATTGTATTGCATATCACCAGCTCAGGAGAAGAAACTAGGGCTTCTCTCCCTGTCCCACCACCAAAGAGCTGATTATTCAGCATTTTCTAACGTATCAGTGGTTATAGTCAGTAAAGACTATATACTATTTTGCTGTCTTCTATTTTATACTGTATAACATTTTATATATTAATACTATTTACTAATTTATAGTGTGTAGTATTTTGTGTGTGTGTGGGCTTAGTCGCTCAGTCGTGTCTGACTCTTTGTGACCCCATGGACAGTATGTAGCCTGCCAGGCTCCTCTGTCCATGGGATTCTCCACGCAGGAATGCTGGAGTGCGTTGCCATGCCTTCCTCCAGGGCATCTTCCCCACCCATGGCTCGAACCCAGGTCTCTTGTATTGCAGTCAAATTCTTTACCGTCTGAGCCACCAGGGAAGCCCTTAGTATTTTATAGTACCTGTAAAATGAGAGGTTCAAATGCTGCTTCATTGCTCTGTCCCTTTAGAATTCAAAAAAAAAAAAAAAAAAGCACACTTTGTTTTTATATTGCTTTATGATCATTTGCTCTTTAATATGAGCAATATTCCTTTTTATTCTTGATATGACTCACCATAACTAGATATAATTAGACATATATTTAGCTTCATGTTTATAATCTATATGACTGTGGCATATAGTGGTAAATTTTCGGGAAGTTGACTGCTACACAATTCTTGGTGATGGTCTTTGACTTGATAATATTTATAGGTTTAATCTCAGTGCATTTTTATGAAATCCCAGAATTTCACCGTTTAAATTGATTCTGACTTCCCAATCATTGCTTTAAATCTCTTTTATGCTACCTCGACAAATGTATATCTGGCTTGTCTCAGGAAAAACAAAAATAAAGATCTTACATTACAAGGGGAAAATCTCTCTCCTAAAACAGGCATTACTTTTTTATGCTCTACTTATCCTTGGTAAAATTTTCCTTTTATAAAGCCCAATCTGCCTTTTTGAAGCTTCTAACCTATTTGTCCTAATACTGTCTCTAAGACCACAGAATGTAATTTTTTTTCCTCTTTTTCATCGTGTAGCACTTAACAGATCTGAAGAGAACATTCATACTCCTCCCCACTCTCCCATTCCTCTAACCTAGACATCTCCCATTTCTTCTACCCACCTCCCCATTTTAAAAAAATTACTAAGAATAAAACTATGACTTAAACCCGCTTACCTCTGAGGATCTGACTCTTAAAGCTTCTTCATAGTGAGGATTAGCAAAACACAACCAATTCCATGTTACAATAGCTATTACTTACACGGTGCTGTATAAAATTTTAGAAAGAGGTTCACATACTTAATTTTTCTTGTTTTTTATCATAAATCCTTGAGGGAAAAAGGTGTATTTTTATACTGTTTATAGATAAAATACTGTTTATAGATACAATAAATGGAGATTGGAAAAGTTGAAATGCCTTGACCAAGGATAGACACATAGAGAGGAAGTAGTGAAGTTGGGATTTGAATCCAAATCTGACTCCAGAAACTTCTTTTCTGTTTACACCTGAGGCCTCTGGTCTAAGGGTGCCTGTGCAGCCCTGGCATTGCTTGTTAAGGTTTTGTCTTCATGTATACGTGCATTTTTTTCTGAGAAAAAGATCCATAGAAGGTCAGATTCTGAAAAGCTTTTCTAACTTCAACAAGGTGAAATATTTTCGTGTTGCCTGCCTCTCTGAAAGTGTGTGCATGCATGCTAAGTCGCTTTAGTCATGTCCAACTCTGTGTAATCTTATGGACTGTGTAGCCTGCCAGGCTTGTCTGTCTTTCAGATTCTCCGGGCAAGAATACTGGGCTGGTTGCCTTGCCTTCCTTCAGGGGATCTTCCTGACCCAGGTATTGAACCTGTGTCTCTCTATGTCTCCAGCACTGGCAGACGGGTTCTTTCCTACCAACACCACCTGGGAAGCCCTCTCTGAAAGTTTACTCATCCAGAAATGATTTACAGATAGAATCTTCAGTAAATAAAAGATGTGGCTTTATTACTTCCCTTCTTTTAGAGATACAGCTTTCATTGAGATTCATGTCATCGAGTAAAGATCCTTCCCTTTGGCTGAATCACTGGGCTGTATTATGTGAATATGTATGTAATAAACATCATACATGGGCTTCCCTGGTGGCTCATTGGTGAAAAATCCTGCCTGCAATGCAGGAGATGCAGGTTCAGTCCCTGCATTGGGACGATCCCCTGGAGGAGAAAGTAGCAACCCACTCCAGCATTCTTGCTGGGATAATTCCATGGACAGAGGAGCCTGGTAAGCTATGGTCCATAGGGTTGCAAAGCGTAGGACACAACTGAGCGCACACGCCTGCGCGCGCGCGCATGCACACGCACACACGCGCGCACACACACACACACACGCACACCCCTCTTACCCTTTTTCACTTTTTAGATCTAACCAGATCTCTCTCCCCCTCAACCTTTCTCTCTTTCTCTCTTCCTCTCACACACATGCACATTTTGTATTCTCTTATTACACTTTCCATGTGTTCCAAATTTTAAAATTTAGAAATAATTTATTGTTAGTTTTGTAAACAATAAGAAAATAAATTTTGAAAAAATGTGGTTTATGGAACTTGTCTTATTACTTTATTGCCACACCTCATTAAATAATATTGAACTTCTGTCAGAGTTTAATGTGTGCTATCAATTCACTTTGGTTATTTTGAGTGGGGCTGTGTTTTCATTTATGTAATAAACTAAAAAGTATTCTAGGATTCTGAGGTATTAACAGTAGGTTGGGAGAACTGTGAAATGCTTAGAAGGGGTTAGATTGGGTATAGATGTAGGAACATTTGTTTTTTGGGGAAAAAAAAGATGAAGGATGTCCAGGATGTTTATTTTCTTGGTAAGATGAAAAAGCAAGGTCATCCAGTAAGAGTGAGGGAGAAAGTGGTATAGTTGGGATGCTTGAGAGTGGGGAAGGGTTGATACGATTGTTGTGAAGAAGAGATGAATTATCCAGAAAAATGTGGTTTACTTGCTATGCAGTGTTGAAGGACCCATTTTTGTTAGCCAGTATACTTTGTGCGGTGTCTGTTTCTGGCACTGGCTGATAAAACACAGAGATGGCAGGTAATCGGGCTCCTCCATGGCTGTCTTTCATCAGGTCTGATGTATGAAGAGACAGAAGGTTCAGTGATGGTGTTAGCAGAAGTGGGCCTTGCACTATGCAGCTTGAAATCTTGGATGAATAAGGAGAACAATAAAAAGATCACTTTATTATTTTTTAAAATAAAAAAAATGGTAATGAAATGGGAGAAAGATAAAGGAAGTATTGATGGGAAGTTGTGATGGAGGTAAAAAAGATTGGGTGAGAAGAGTAGAGTTCATAGTTAGATGGTAAGACTGAGCAGGGACTGAGGGGGTGGGCAACTGTTGCAGGTGGGGTTATCCAGAAGCAGATATGGAAAGAGTCAAAGGTGCAAGATACCTGATGGGAGTCATCACCTATGAAAGAGTCCAGGGAGGAATTAGGATTTAGTAGAGAGAAAAGTGAAATTGGAGACAGCTTCTTGAGAGCCTCTGCCAGCACAGCAGGGATCAACTGGGTGGATCTTGCCCATCAGAATTGTCTTGCATTGATGTGAAATATCCAGGACTTTATTTATACTTATTCACTGGCTGTGGGCCTCCAGAGGAGGGGCTCTGAAATGGCAGACCCCGAGGTGGCTGGCACCTGGAGCCTGTCTGCTGGAGGGTTCATATCTGTGTCCTATGTGGGGCCTGAGGTTGAACAGAGGAAGTCATTGGAGGTGACAGTGTCACAGCTCTCAGTAGCCTTTGTGTTTGATGGGCCAAGCGCGTAAATCTTGACATCATCCTAGATACTGGGGGACCCTCAGGTAAGAAGGAGATTATGGAGCAGAAATCAAACTCTTAAGTGGTAGGGAAACAAGATAGGTAGGGTGACCCAGCACAGTGACATGGGACCTAGAGCCTCAGAATTTTTAAGAAGTTATTTTTCAGATGCTGAAGGTGCAGTGGTCTGGAAGCTGCTTTGGGACACCATGCAGGCTACCCCATCTATCCTCCTGCCTCTGAAGGAGGAAATAACCAGTGCTTCAGAGGCCTGTGCAGAGATGGTGTTCACAGGAGAAAACCAGGGATAACAGAAGTTTTGGAGATTGGAGGAAAGGAGGATCTGAATCTGGAACAGAGAAATTTGGAGTATTAGAAGGAAGGGAGTAGCGTGGTAACAGATGGTCGCGTCCAAGAGATTGATGACACAGGAATGAGAGATGCAGTAGGCTTTGGGCTAGTGGCCTGTGGTTTTGTCGCCTTTCTCTTGGTTGATGTTGGTCCCAGGAGCTGCAGATCCTGGGTACTGCTTGGCAGAGGGATTTAAAGGAGGCTTCAGTTTGCTTTGAAGAAGATAGGAGTGGCATTTTGAAGCAAGACTTAACATCTAGATAAAAATTAGGAAGTGGGTTGTGTTACAGGTTACTCTGAATTTTAAAACACAGGATCTATTTGCATTAAATCACATCACTCTCCTTCTCCAGATATTTCAACAGCTTCCCATTATGCTTAGGATTTAAAGCATCCTCTAACTTGACATGACCTGCTGCTATGTGATCTGGCTCTGCCTACCTCCGCCTCCGTTTCATGCTGCTTCTTCACTAGCCTGCTGACACTGGACTCAATGTTCTCTGTGCCCTGAATGTGCCGAGCTCTTGCCTCAGGGCCATCATACATGTTCTTCCCTTTTAGTTGAACACCCTTCCTGTATTCTTTATGGACCAACTTCCACTCAGCTTTCAGGCTTTGTATAAGTATCACTCTGTCTGACCTGGAAGTGAATTAGCTTCCAATAGATACTAGAGAGATTATTGTTAAGTGTTAGAGAGGTATCATGGTCTCTCCTGTTAATTCTATTCCAGTCTCACAACATAGAAAACAATTTGTAATTACATATGTATTTGTGTGATAGCTTAATGTCTATCTCATAATCCTGTGCTCAACTCCATAAAAGCATAGCTGTATCTTTTTTGATCACTTTTTCCGCCCCATACCTAGCACAACAGCTGGCATGTAGCAGGTTTTCTAATAATTGTTGAATAGTGAATGTTCGGTGCATCCCTACAGTATTATGCTATCTTTAAAATCATGTTCTTAAAAAATAATTAATGACTTGGGCAAATACTCAGGATAGACAGTTAGGAGGAGAAAGCTGGCTGGGACAAATATGTACATGGTTTCAGTACTTTATGCGTGTGCTTCAGTTGTGTGCTGGAGTGAGACATTTTAGTGGATTCTCTGTGTAGTGTCTTCCTCAGACTGATACCAACATGGCCAGGTTTCAGGAACTTCATTTTTCATAGGCTTGTAGTTGCTGGTATGTAGAATATGTCCTTTCTACTGACTAAATGTATTATTTAAATGAACTCATATTTGATTTGATTTTCATTTTGTATGCCCAGAATGGGCTTACTGGGAAGAAAATAGTTGAGTAAAGCCTTGAAAGGAGGTAAGGAAGTGAGTCATTTAATTCTAGCGTGTTACCAGGCGAAAGGAACAGGATGGATGGACAGAGGCCCTGAGGAAGACACACGCGTGGTGTATTCACGAAAGAGCAGGGCAGGACGTGTAACTGGAAGGGGTGGTAGGACTTGAGCCCAGAAAAGGGGCAGATAGTAGAGAATCTTCTAGTCATTGAAAGGAGTTGGGCTTTGACTTCAGGTGAGAGGAACGTTCACCCTAGAGAGGAAACATTCCGGACAAAGGAACGTACATTCTAGAGAGCAGAAGATTCTGAAGAGAGGGGTAACTGGGTTGGCCTTGTATTTTAACAGGATCACTCTGGCTTGAATGTTGAGAATCTCCTGAAAGGAGGCAAGGATGGAGGCACGGAGACCAATTATGAGACGAGTAATCAGGAGACAGATGGTGGTGGCTTAGTCTAAAGGAGTAGCAGTGATGAGGGTGGTGAGAAGTGCTGGGATTCTTTGTTTAGAAGGCTGAATGGCCGGGACTGGCTTGATGGATTGGATGAGAAGCATGACCGAGATAGAAGAGGCAGGATAACTCCAAGGTTAACATGAACAACCACAGGATGATGTTACTCTCACTGTTGCCGAGACCGTGTTTGGTACCTGTAATGTGGTTATGTGTGCTTAGTCATTGAGTCGTGTCTGACTCTTTGCGACCCTTTGGACTGCAGCCCACCATGCTCCTCTGTCCATGGGATTTTCCAGGCAAGAATATTGGCATGGTTACCTTGTCCTCTTCTAGGGGATCTTCCCGACCCAGCGATCGAAACTGCATCTTGTATATCTCCTGTGTTGGCAGGCAAGTTCTTTCCCATAGTGCCACCTGGGAAGCCCCGTGGTGGGTACTTTAATAAGTACTTGTTGAATGTGTTTGCATTTAACCCACCTCCCGTCTTTTTGTACTAATCTCTCTTTAGTTCTGTATTGCGAGAGTGGTGCTGGATCATCTTTAAAAAAAGTTCACACTGAAGCTATATTCATGGACCATCCATTTCCAGGGCTAAGTCATGCTATCTAGTATCTTCAGAGACTTTTTATTAGTTACCTCTGCCTCTTGGCTCCCTCCTGAGCTAAATTGACAAATCATTTTTTTGTGCGTTTTAATAAAAGACTTGTCAGTATCGTGCTGCTAAGTCATTTCAGTTGTGCCCAACTCTGTGCGACCCCATAGACGGCAGCCCACCAGGCTACCCCGTCCCTGGGATTCTCCAGGCAAGAACACTGGAGTGGGTTGCCATTTCCTTCTCCAATGCATAAAGTGAAAAGTGAAAGTGAAGTCGCTCAGTTTTATCCAACTATTAGCGATCCCATGGACTGCAGCCTACCAGGCTCCTCCATCCATTGGATTTTCCAGGCAAGAGTACTGGAGTGGAGCACCATTGCCGGTATCTTAGACTTTCGAAAAACAACATGTAAAAAGCAGATTCACCGATCTTTGAAGAACTACAAAAGTAAAATATATTTCCAAGAAGAGGTTGAAGCAATCATTTTATATGATGCATTTAGAAAATGTTGATAAGTAGCTCCTTTGTTCTGTGACTGAGTCACTATTTTTGATCCGTCAGATCAAAATTTATTGAGTACCAATATTCAGTTCAGTTCAGTCACTCAGTCGTGTCTGACTCTTTGCAACCCCATGAATTGCAGCACGCCAGGCCTCCCTGTCCATCACCAACTCCCGGAGTTCACCCAGACTCACGTCCATCGAGTCAGTGATGCCATCCAGCCATTTCATCCTCTGTCGTCCCCTTCTCCTCCTGCCCCCAATCCCTCCCAGCATCAGAGTCTTTTCCAATGAGTCAACTCTTCGCCTGAGGTGGCCAAAGTACTAGAGTTTCAGCTTTAGCATCATTCCTTCCAAAGAAATCCCAGGGCTGATCTCCTTCAGAATGGACTGCAGTCCAAGGGACTCTCAAGAGTCTTCTCCAACACCACAGTTCAAAAGCATCAATTCTTTGGCTCTCAGCCTTCTTCACAGTCCAACTGTCACATCCATACATGACCACAGGAAAAACCATAGCCTTGACTAGACGAACCTTTGTTGGCAAAATAATGTCTCTGCTTTTGAATATGCTACCTAGTTTGGTCATAACTTTCCTTCCAAAGAGTAAGCGTCTTTTAATTAGGAGTCCTGTATTATGTGTTATCTTTGCTAATCTATTTTCCAAATTATTAATATCAAGGCTACTTTGTAGAGGAACAATGTCATATTTTTTCTGTCAAACAGTTGAAATTTCATGTATCTTCCCTGCCTTCTGTAAGTTGGTTTCCAAGATCAACAGTGATAGGTGTATCATTTTGGAATGCTATTTTTCATTGTTTTCGTACAGTTTATAATACCTTTGTCTCTAACTTTTGGTGTGTTGTTTTTTATACCTCAATCGATACGAACTTCTTGGTGTCATGAACTGTGTCTTTTAGTTAGATTTATGTCTCTATGAGATCACTCCTAGGCACAAAACTGCTGAATTCCTGACTGTAGATTGAACTCAAATAGTATTTTCCTATTAAATGAGTTTCCATCAGAATTACTTTTTTGAAACCATTGATTATACTGGTTTGTTTAAAATTCTCATACCTGCTTTGGGGTAAATAATTGAGAAAGGCTTTAGGTTAAAATTGCACAGACATGCCATGAGTTTTGCCCATTTTATTTATCCACATTGGGGAATTCTTGTGATAATCAAGACAGAATCTAAGATGCTTCAGATAAAAAAGAAAGAGCATAAGATAATCATAATTAGATAGTATAAAAATGTCAGCCCCAAATGATACTAATTATTTTTTCCTGAAGCATAACTAATATCCCAAAGCAAAAGTACAGTTGATTTTCATTTAAAATCCCATTAGAATTATTACATATGGTGATTATAATAATTGGCATAAATATCTACTTGATGAAGGTATATATATGTTATACAGTGTCAAAAATGTAAATAAAACCATTGAGTAGGATATGTTATAAAGGAAATTTTAGATGGAGGATTTTCTCAAGAATACATTATGTGGTTCATTCTCCTTATTTTATTGATAAGACTCAGAGAGGTTAAGCAACTTACTGCCATATAATTACTTGATCTCAAACTTGGAAAGAGAACTTCATTCTCCTCATCTCATTTTATAATTTACTATATCAAATTCTGTCTTATTATATATTGTATCTTACTATATCAAGTTAATGATTACCTTTACAATGAGCTGTATTTATTGCTTATATTTTTTAATTTTTCTTAGAGTATTTGTAATCTTTATCTTCCGATAACTATGAAGATTAAAGACCAACAGCCAGTGGTAGGGATATCTGAACAGGCTCCAAAGGTGCTTGCACTGGAATAACTGAATTCAGAGGGGAAGTTATTTGTAGACAGTTCTGTGAAGAGTAAGTTCTCTGGAGACTTATCTTTATAGCAGTATGACTCGTACTTTCCCTTTACTTCCCAGGAAAAAAAAAATTTAATGTTGGATAAAACACTTAAAAGGTGTTAAGTTGCTTTGATGAGTTGGCAAGTGAGTTAGGATAATTGAAGCAAAAAACATAAAAGGAATGCAGAAAAATATTAAAGAAAGTACTACCAAGGTAATTTTCATCCTGAGGGTATTTGCCAAACCTGAGTGAACTTGCAAGACACAGAATAGAAGCAAAACCCAGAACCTGCCCAACCTGGGGGATCTAGTGGAACATACCCCCAGCCTCTACATAGAGTATATGGATCATCTAGACATACAGTCTATTTTCCATAATCTCTCCACCTCCCGTAAGGGACTCATAGGCCAAAGGGAGGGAAAATTGCTAAAAAAAAAAAACAGCTTTATTGTTAAAATATACATCCTCTGGGAGATGTGAGAAAATTTCAGAGTGAGAAGTTAGTTTACAATGGGTTCCAGGTTGGTAGTACCCTTAAATAAACTAGTAGACACTATCACATGTTTTCTGGTAGAACATACCTTCTCACCAGGCCTCAAAGAATTGCTCAGGATAAATTTCTAAGGGAATGATCTTACGAAATATACATACAGAATACACATAGGATGAAAAGTTCCAGGAAGAAGATTCAGCTGGCGGGGAGTGTGGTGCAGGCCTGCCCTGGTGATGCAGTGGTTAAGAATCCTTTGCAATGCAAGGGAGGCAGGTTCGATCCCTAGTGGGAGAACTGAGATGCCACGTGCCGTGGGGCAACTAAGCATAAGCCTGAGCGCTGCAACTACGACTAGGCTCAGCCAAAAGTAAATAAGTAAATCTTGAAAAATAACAGATTTAAAAAGAAAATAAGATTCAGCTGAGGTGAGAGACAAAAGAATCAAATCAGCAAAGACTTCAGTATTGTAATTATGAGGCACTTCAGTTCAGTCGCTCAGTCATGTCTGACTCTTTGTGACTCCATGAATCTCAGCACGCCAGGCCTCCCTGTCCATCACCAACTCCCAAGTTCACCCAAACTCATGTCCATTGAGTCGGTAATGCCATCCAGCCATCTCATCCTCTGTCGTCCCCTTCTCCTCCTGCCCCCAATCCCTCCCAGCATCAGAGTCTTTTCCAATGAGTCAACTCTTCGCATGAGGTGGCCAAAGTACTGGAGTTTCAGCTTTAGCATCATTCCTTCCAAAGAAATCCCAGGGCTGATCTCCTTCAGAATGGACTGGTTGGATCTCCTTACAGTCCAAGGGACTCTCAAGAGTCTTCTCCAACGCCACAGTTCAAAAGCATCAATTCTTCGGCGCTCAGCTTTCTTCACAGTCCAACTCTCACATCCATAAATGACCACAGGAAAAACCATAGCCTTGACTAGACAGACCTTTGTTGGCAAAGTAATGTCTCTGCTTTTGACTATGCTATCTAGGTTGGTCATAACTTTCCTTCCAAGGAGCAAGCGTCTTTTAATTTCATGGCTGCAATCACCATCTGCAGTGATTTTGGAGCCCCCCAAAATAAAGTCTGACACTGTTTCCACTGTTTCCCCATCTATTTCCCATGAAGTGATGGGACCAGATGCCAGGAGGCACTTAATACAGGCTTATATCACAATGTTGTTTTAATTTATAACCTTTTGCCATAATGGGCTTCTACCTTTCAGATCTTTTCCTTGCCTCATTCCAGTATCTGTACATTTTTAATAGCTGCATCATATTCTAGTAGTAGATATAGTTAATATCTATAAATCTATCTATATCTATAAATGTTTATATCAGTTACATGCATATTTGTGTGTATGTTTGTCATTGGTTCTCTATTCTGCATTTTAAGTCATTTTTTTTGAAGTTTAATATAGTGTTTTGTGATAAACATCTTTGTTAGTCAAATCTGAAATTAATCATGATTTTTTTTTTATGGAACCTAGGTGGAAATTCCTAGAAATTTTGGGGGTTTAGTAGTATAAACTGTTAACATTTAGGGTTATGTGTTTTTCAACAATCATGACCGATCAAATGAAAAATTTAAATTTGAGAATAAGTACAAGATATAATTTTGCCAGAAAAATGGAGCAAACATGAGTATAAAAATTCACTACAAATTTATTCTTTTTTGGTAGGTCGCTGACATTGAACTTGCTGCATTTAATGCAGGACAGAGGTTAAGATTTCAAACATAATAGGCTCATTAAAAAAAAAAATGATTGTCATTATTTCAATTGTAGATGAATGAGAATAATGTATTTTTTAAAAATAATATTGTATTCCAGTAGAGTATAAAACATGTATTGGTCATTGAGAGCTGCAAGGAATGGAGAGTCTAAATAGGTTGTAAAACACTGATTATTTTTATCAATTATTGGTTGAGCATCGGGTATGCATGATCCTATATTGTACTCTACATAACAATAGACAAACAAAATGCCTCTGCCAGGTCTAGTTCTGAGTGTTGATCATGTCATGGTTCATGTTTAGCTGACTTGAAAGACCAGTTTTGTTCCATTGAGAATATTGCAAGAATTGTTGCTTAGGGGGCCTGGAAAGTTGACTACTGCTGATTAAACCTAAACAGTGACTGGTAAAGGTATTTCAAGCCACCTGTGCTTCAGTCATCCAGATGCTTCCAGCGATCCATGAAATAATGTTGTTTCTGTTTAGATTCCAGCCCTGATTGTCTTTGTCAGGAGCTAAACGCTACCATGTTGTGCCACTTGTGTTTCGACTCTTAATTTGTATTTGAGGAGACCTTTATCTCTCTTACTTCTGATAGTCATTTTAGGGTTTTATACTTTATACCTGTCACATCAGGCCCTGCAAAATAATTCTCCTTTCAAACTTTGGGAGTGCTTAGACTTAATCATGTCTCTGAGTGTGAAGACAGTGACAGCATTTAACAATACCACTTCTTCCAAATGAACTGGTATATTTATGCGCTAATCATTTCCAGTGGCCTGGGCTCTATCGTAGACCATTTCACAGGCAAAATAAGATTGATGGGCCCAATCTGTTTTCAGCTTGGTGCTTATTCACACCATAAATATACCACCCAGCTGGCAAGACATCATCAGAAGACTCGTGACTAGTCAAACATACGTGTTAGGTCAGCACTGCGATGGGCTCGTCTGATTAGAGATCTTCACTGCATTCTGTCATCTTTCATATCACTCCTGCTTTAGGTTAACAAGAACTACTGAGCAAATAGTAAAATCTTCTGCAATCTGAAACTTGAGTGAGGAGAGAAACCTTATTGTCTGTTTTAATCATGGCTGATGAACCAACACAGGAACAGTACAGGAAGCACAGATAGTTACCAAATTGTAACAATGCCTGAATGTTTGTGCCCTGCTTGTCACCTGTGACACATGGTAATGCTTTGTTAATGATGGAAACAGATAAGGCTGCCCCTACAGGGGGGCTTCCCAGGTGGCTTAGTGGTAAGGAGTCCACCTCCCAAACAGGAGACTAAGGACACACAAGTTCGATCCTTGCATCTGGAAGATCCCCTGGAGGAGGAAATGGCAACCCCCTCCAGTATTCTTGCCTGAAAAATCCCATGGACAGAGGAGCCTGGTGGGCTATAGTTCATGGAGGCAAAAAGAATCTGACATGACCTAGTGACTTAAGTCGGAGAAGGCAATGGCACCCTACTCCAGTACTCTTGCCTGGAAAATCCCATGGACAGAGGAGCCTGGTAGGCTGCAGTCCATGGGGTTGCTAAGAGTTGGACACGACTGAGTGACGTCACGTTCTCTTTTCACTTTCCTGCATTGGAGAAGGAAATGGCAACCCACTCCAGTGTTCTTGCCTGGAGAATCCCGTGGACGGAGAAGCCTGGTGGGCTGCAGTCCATGGGGTCGCACAGAGTCGGACACGACTGCAACGACTTAACAGCAGCATCAGCAGTGACTTAACAGCCGCAGCCACTTCAGGAATTAGCAGATGGGGTCTAAGGCTAGTGGGAGAGGGTTTTTCTGGAGAGCAAAATACATTTCCTCTGAGTGCTGACCATTGCAGCACACAACTGAAACACACACACACACACACAAACACATACACATTCAGATTTTAAAATAATTATTTAGTTGCTTCCGGTGTAGAGTTAGGTTATTTATTTGACTTTTTTCTTGTTTCTTGAGGTGTGCCTATATTGCTATGAACTTTCCCCTTAGGACTGCTTTTACCGTGTCCCACAGGTTTTGGGTTGTTGTGTTTTCATTTGCATTCGTTTCTATGCAAATTTTGATTTCTTCTGTGATTTGTTGGTTATTCAGCAGTGTGTTGTTCGGCCTCCATATGTTGGAATTTTTAATAGTTTTTCTCCTGTAGTTGAAATCTAATCTTATTGTATTGTGGTCAGAAAAGATGCTTGAAATGATTTCTATTTTTTTGAATTTACCAAGGCTAGCTTTATGACCCAGGATGTGATCTATCCTGGAGAAGGTTCCATGTGCGCTTGAGAAAAAGGTGAAATTCATTGTTTTGGGATGAAATGTCCTATAGATATCAATTAGGTCTAACTGGTCTATTGTATCATTTAACGTTTGTGTTTCCTTGTTAATTTTCTGTTTAGTTGATCTATCTATAGGTGTGAGTGGGGTATTAAAGTCTCCCACTATTATTGTGTTATTGTTAATTTCTCCTTTCATACTTGTTAGCATTTGTCTTACATACTGTGGTGCTCCCGTGTTGGGTGCATATGTATTTATAATTGTTACATCTTCTTCTTGGATTGATCCTTTGATCATTATGTAGTGACCGTCTTTGTCTCTTTTCACAGCCTTTGTTTTAAAGTCTATTTTATCTGCTATGAGTATTGCTACTCCTGCTTTCTTTTGGTCCCTATTTGCATGGAAAGTCTTTTTCCAGCCCTTCACTTTCAGTCTGTATGTGTCCCCTGTTTTGAGGTGGGTCTCTTGTAGACAACATATGTAGGGGTCTTGTTTTTGTATCCATTCAGCCAGTCTTTGTCTTTTGGTTGGGGCATTCAACCCATTTACATTTAAGGTAATTACTGATAAGTATGATCCCGTTGCCATTTACTTTATTGTTTTGGGTTCAAATTTGTACACCGTTTATGTGTTTCCTGTCTAGAGAATATCCTTTAGTATTTGTTGAAGAGCTGGTTTGGTGGTGCAGAATTCTCTCAGCTTTTGCTTGTCTGAAAAGCTTTTGATTTCTCCTTCATACTTGAATGAGATCCTTGCTGGGTACAATAATCTGGGCTGTAGGTTATTTTGTTTCATCATTTTAAGTATGTCTTGCCATTCCCTCCTGGCTTGAAGAGTTTCTATTGAAAGATCAGCTGTTATCCTTATGGGAATTCCCTTTGTGTTATTTGTTGTTTTTCCCTTGCTGCTTTTAATATTTGTTCTTTGTGTTTGATCTTTGTTAATTTGATTAATACGTGTCTTGGGGTGTTTCGCCTTGGGTTTATCCTGTTTGGGACTCTCTGGGTTTCTTGGACTTGGGTGATTATTTCCTTCCCCATTTTAGGGAAGTTTTCAACTATTATCTCTTCAAGTATTTTCTGATGGTCTTTCTTTTTGTCTTCTTCTTCTGGGACCCCTATGATTCAAATGTTGTAGCATTTAATATTGTCCTGGAGGTCTCTGAGATTGTCCTCATTTCTTTTAATTCGTTTTTCTTTTTTCCTCTCTGATTCATGTATTTCTACCATTCTATCTTCTAATTCACTAATCCTATCTTCTGCCTCTGTTATTCTACTATTTGTTGCCTCCAGAGTGTTTTTAATTTCATTTATTGCATTATTCATTATATATTGACTCTCTTTTATTTCTTCTAGGTCCTTGTTAAACCTTTCTTGCATCTTCTCAATCCTTGTCTTCAGGCTATTTATATGTGATTCCATTTTAATTTCAAGACTTTGGATCAATTTCACTATCATTATTTGGAATTCTTTATCAGGTAGATTCCCTATCTCTTCCTCTTTTGTTTGGTTTGGTGGGCATTTATCCTGTTCCTTTATCTGCTGGGTATTCCTCTGTCTCTTCATCTTGTTTAAATTGCTGAGTTTAGGGTGTCCTTTCTGTATTCTGGCAGTTTGTGGAGTTCTCTTTATTGTGGCGTTTCCTCGCTGTGTGGGTTTGTACAGGTGGCTTGTAAAGGAAGAAATGAAGAACCCCAGGGTTAGTAGAAGGAAAGAAATCTTAAAAATTAGAGCAGAAATAAATGCAAAAGAAACAAAAGAGACCATAGCAAAAATCAACAAAACCAAAAGCTGGTTCTTTGAAAGGATAAATAAAATTGACAAACCATTAGCCAGACTCATCAAGAAACAAAGGGAGAAAAATCAAATCAATAAAATTAGAAACGAAAATGGAGAGATCACAGCAGACAATACAGAAATACAAAGGATCATAGGAGACTACTATCAACAATTATATGCCAATAAAATGGACAACGTGGAAGAAATGGACAAATTCTTAGAAAAGTACAACTTTCCAAAACTGGACCAGGAAGAAATAGAAAATCTTAACAGACCCATCACAAGCACGGAAATTGAAACTGTAATCAGAACTCTTCCAGCAAACAAAAGCCCAGGTCCAGACGGCTTCACAGCTGAATTCTACCAAAAATTTAGAGAAGAGCTAACACCTATCCTGCTCAAACTCTTCCAGAAAATTGCAGAGGAAGGTAAACTTCCAAACTCATTCTATGAGGCCACTATCACCCTAATACCAAAACCTGACAAAGATCCCACAAAAAAAGAAAACTACAGGCCAATATCACTGATGAACATAGATGCAAAAATCCTTAACAAAATTCTAGCAATCAGAATCCAACAACACATTAAAAAGATCATACACCATGACCAAGTGGGCATTATCCCAGGGATGCAAGGATTCTTCAATATCCGCAAATCAGTCAATGTAATACACCACATTAACAAATTGAAAAATAACCATATGATTATCTCAATAGATGCAGAGAAAGCCTTTGACAAAATTCAACACCCATTTGTGATAAAAACTCTCCAGAAAGCAGGAATAGAAGGAACATACCTCAACATAATAAAAGCTATATATGACAAACCCACAGCAAACATTATCCTCAATGGTGAAAAATTGAAAGCATTTCCTCTAAAGTCAGGAACAAGACAAGGGTGCCCACTTTCACCATTACTATTCAACAAAGTTTTGGGAGTTTTGGCCACAGCAATCAGAGCAGAAAAAGAAGTAAAAGGAATCCAAATTGGAAAAGAAGAAGTAAAACTCTCACTATTTGTAGATGACATGATCCTTTACATAGAAAACCCTAAAGACTCCACCAGAAAATTACTAGAACTAATCAATGATTATAGTAAAGTTGCAGGATATAAAATCAACACACAGAAATCCCTTGCATTCCTATACACTAATAATGAGAAAACAGAGAAATTAAGGAAACAATTCCATTCACCATTGCAACGGAAAGAATAAAATACTTAGGAATATATCTACCTAAAGAAACTAAAGACCTATATATAGAAAACTATAAAACACTGGTGAAAGAAATCAAAGAGGACACTAATAGATGGAGAAATATACCATGTTCATGGATTGGAAGAATCAATATAGTGAAAATGAGTATACTACCCAAAGCAATTTATAGATTCAATGCAATCCCTATCAAGCTACCAACAGTATTCTTCACAGAGTTAGAACAAATAATTTCACAATTTGTATGGAAATACAAAAAACCTCGAATAGCCAAAGCGATCTTGAGAAAGAAGAATGGAACTGGAGGAATCAACCTACCTGACTTCAGGCTCTACTACAAAGCCACAGTTATCAAGACAGTATGGTACTGGCACAAAGACAGAAATATAGATCAATGGAACAAAATAGAAAGCCCAGAGATAAATCCATGCACATATGGACACCTTATCTTTGGCAAAGGAGGCAAGAATATACAATGGATTAAAGACAGTCTCTTTAACAAGTGGTGCTGGGAAATCTGGTCAACCACTTGTAAAAGAATGAAACTAGACCACTTACTAACACCATACACAAAAATAAACTCAAAATGGATTAAAGATCTCAACGTAAGACCAGAAACTATAAAACTCCTAGAGGAGAACATAGGCAAAACACTCTCTGACATACATCACAGCAGGATCCTCTATGACCCACCTCCCAGAATATTGGAAATAAAAGCAAAAATAAACAAATGGGACCTAATTAACCTTAAAAGCTTCTGCACATCAAAGGAAACTATTAGCAAGGTGAAAAGACAGCCTTCAGAATGGGAGAAAATAATAGCAAATGAAGCAACTGACAAACAACTAATCTCAAAAATATACAAGCAACTCCTACAGCTCAACTCCAGAAAAATAAATGACCCAATGAAAAAATGGGCCAAAGAACTAAATAGACATTTCTCCAAAGAAGACATACAGAGGGCTAACAAACACATAGAAAGATGCTCAACATCACTCATTATCAGAGAAATGCAAATCAAAACCACTGTTAGATACCATTTCACACCAGTCAGAATGGCTGCGATCCAATAGTCTATGAACAATAAATGCTGGAGAGGGTGTGGAGAAAAGGGAACCCTCTTACACTGTTGGTGGGAATGCAAAATAGTACAGCCACTATGGAGAACAGTGTGGAGATTCCTTAAAAAACTGGAAATAAAACTGCCTTATGATCCAGCAATCCCACTGCTGGGCATAGACACTGAGGAAACCAGAAGGGAAAGAGACACGTGTACCCCAATGTTCATCGCAGCACTGTTTATAATAGCCAGGACATGGAAGCAACCTAGATGTCCATCAGCAGATGAATGGATAAGAAAGCTGAGGTACATATACACAATGGAGTATTACTCAGCCATTAAAAAGAAAACATTTGAATCAGTTCTAATGACATGGATGAAACTGGAGCCTATTATACAGAGTGAAGTAAGCCAGAAGGAAAAACACCAATACAGTATAATAACGCATATATATGGAATTTAGAAAGATGGTAACAATAACCCTGTGTACGAGACAGCAAAAGAGACACTGATGTATAGAATAATCTTATGGACTCTATGGGAGAGGAAGAGGGTGGAAAGATTTGGGATAATGGCATTGAAACATGTAAATTATCATGTATGAAATGAGATGCCAGTCCAGGTTCGATGTACGATACTGGATGCTTGGGGCTAGTGCACTGGGACGACCCAGAGGGATGGTATTGGGAGGGAGGAGGGAGGAGGGTTCAGGATGGGGAACACATGTATACCAGTGGTGGATTCATTTTGATATTTGGCAAAACTAATACAATTATGTAAAGTTTAAAAATAAAATTTAAAAATAATATTTAAAAATATTACATGAACATTAGGGCATAGACTTTTTGGAAAACAGTCTGCTAGTTTCTCAAAATGTTAAACATAGATTTACCATATGATCCAGTGGTTCAAATTCTAGGTATATACTGAAGAGGAAATGTATGTCCACAGAAGACTTATCCATGGGTGTTCATAGTGACATTGTTCATAATGGCCAGAAAAGTGGAACTACCCACATGTTTATCTTGGTAAATATATATGTGTGGTATATACCTACAATGGAATAAATAGTCAGCCATAAAATGAAATGAAGTGCTATACTCATAAATGGGCTTCCCCATTGGCTCAGCGGTAAAGAATCTGCCTGCAATGCAGGAGCCGCAGGAGATGCAGGTTCGACCCCTGGGTCAGGAAGATCCCCTGGATGAGGGCGTGGCAACCCACTCTAGTGTTTCTTGTCTGGAGAATCCCATGGACAGAGGAGCCTGGCGGGCTGTGGTCCATAGAGTTGTAGATTCAGACACGCTGAAGCGACTTAGCACACATGACTGTTAAATTGTGCAGCGTGGACGAACTTTGAACACATTTTTCTAGGAAACCAGGGCCCCCAAAGGTAAGGTTGGAACTCCAGCTTACATACGCGAGAATCTCTGAGCTGGGTATACCTGACTAGCCACAAAAATATATATACTAGATGGAAGATAATTCAAACTAGAAGAACTGTTAAAGAGTGGAAAGAGAAAAAAAGAATCAATGCAGTCTCCTACTGTAGCCTTAAAATAAAGGGAGTTGGAAGATGATGTCACTAAGATAGGAATGCTCCTCACTGATGGTCAGTTAAAGTTCCCTTGTGCCTTATCGATCAACCATTAAAAAATCTGCATGCAGTGACTGTGGGTCCTTTGGTAATTGGCTCATACCTCACATTATGCTCTTCTTAGAGCACGCATCTCACACTCCATTCCAGAAGCAGTCAGGTCTGTTACTTTCTTTGACTTATGCTCATGAAGCGCTCCAGGTGAACACACTTTATAGATGGCTCAGGATGAGTTTAATAACCTTAAAAACTGTTGTTTCATTTCTCTGTGTTCCTTGTCATCCCAGCCTCCAAAACCTCTTCTCATTTATTGTTAGGAAGATAATTAAGGAACTGGTGTTTTTTTTTTTTTTTTCCCTCCTGTTTTAAACTAAGAGACCACCCGCCCAAATAATAGATTATTATAAATTTCACTTGTTACTTAGGAGCAAGAGTGTATTCAGTTCTTGAACTACAAAATGTGATTTTTTACTTTCTAGTAAGAATCATTTCATGATCTTTAACTGAAAATCTAGGCGAGATTGTCTTAACTTGAAGCAACACTCAGATGACTTCCTTGCTTCCCAGCAGCCTGCTCCTGGTGAAGTTTCCAGAAAATAAGTTAATGCAGTGCACAGTACTGTATTGTTCTTTGTGCTTCAAAACACATACTGTTTATCCTCACAATAACCCATCATTGGGCAGTCCCTTATTTACATGGTTCTTTCCCTACATGATACCTTATATACCTAGTGAGTGACTCTAGGTAGAACCCAAAAGGACTTCGCTTTTCCCTCTCTCAGGGATCTGGTCCTTGGAATTTCCTTTCTTTCTTTCATTTCTCATTCTTACCCCCAGTCAGTGACAGCCCATGCTTCTGACAGGGAAGAATGGCATCCTGAGAGATGCCATATCATCCCTTTTTCATTATAAGCTTTGAGGACCACAGAAATCTACCAGCATCACTTGCTTTTCTCACAGGGTTTGCCATGTTCATATTAAATTATAGGTGGTTGGAAGTCAGAGAAGGGAGGATGTTTTTCATGAGTATTAGCCCAGAGTTTATCCTCAGCATTTTCAAGGATTACAGAGGGCAAGAGAAATGGAGACAAGGGTATGGTATGATTGAAATGTACTAACAGTGAAAGTTAAATATTACCAAAAAAAAAAAAAATGTGAAATTAGAGATGTGTTAATTATCTGCTGCTGCTACTGCTGCTAAGTCGCTTCAGTCGTGTCCGACTCTGTGTGACCCCATAGATGGCAGCCCATCAGGCTCCCCCCACCCTGGGATTCTCCAGGCAAGAATACTGGAGTGGGTTGCCATTTCCTTCTAGATGGGGCAAATCCTTTCATGATGGACTATTATCGTATATGTTTTAAATATCTTATGGTGTTAAATGTATCTTAATAAAGATGAAAATAAAAAAGTATAGACACGGTTTTAAGTTAAAAAATAAAAACCTTCATTTGCATATTAGGACTGCTGATTTATTGTGAGACCTTTGAGACCCTTTCATCTTCCCCTTTTCATTTGTTGCTAAACTTAAAAATACACAAGACAATATATGGGCCTTAAATGAATAGACATGTAGAACTGACCTGTAGTAACAGTTAAAAATAATAATAATAAAAAGCACCAACAGCAGCAAGGAAGGCTTATGGGAATTGTTTGCTTAAAAGGAGAAACATTTTAAAAAAAATGAGCTTCTATCTGTGTTTAGGCATTAATACAAGCAGACTGTACAAGTTCCGTCCTCAAAGGTGTCAACCCTTTCTTGTCTTTCTCCCTTCATGTCCCTGGACCTCCAAGGAGCCATCAGGAGTAGTTTGAGTTTGGAGGGGTTATGATATCCTCTACTGGCTAGTCCAGAGAGAGGGGGGAAAAGTAGAATTCCAATTCTTGTTGTATCAGAAAGTGTTATTTCTGGCCTCAGTTGAACCATTAAATGCCTTTCCCCTGAAACATTTTCTGCATGATGGTTTTATCCATAGAATGTTGTTTTTCTTAAGCTTCACTTGCATTTTTGATCAAGAGGTTTCTTTGTGCAGTGACTTGGATAACCAACTGTGATATTTATGGTGTTGATTACATGGAAAATGCATTTTGTGTGTCAAGCTACTGTAAGACCAGGGTTGTTTGTTGTTTAATCAGTCGTTAAGTTGTGTCCAACTCTTTTGCAACCCCATGGACTGTGCACAAGGGCTTCCCAAGTGACTTAGTAAAACAGCCACCTACCAGTGCAGGAGACAGAAGAGACAGGGATTTGATCCCTGCATCAGGAAGATCCCCTGGAGGAGAAATGGCAACCCACTCCAGTGTCCTTGCCTGGAAAATTCCATGGACCGAGGAGCTTGGTGGGCTACAGTCCACGATATCATTGTTGTTCAGTTGCCAGTTCATGTCCACCTCTTTTGCAGGACCGTGGACTGCAGCCCACCAGGCTCCTTTGTCCAAGAGATTTCCCAGGCAAGAATACTGGAGTGGTTTGCCATTTCCTTCTCCAGGGCATTTTCTCAACCCAGGGATTGAACCCAAGTCAAAACCTGCATTGCAGGCAGAGTCTTTACCACTGAGTCACCAAGGAAGTCCCTAAAGAAAAAAAGTCAGGATTTGCTGTCCTGTGTCTCTCATCATCTACATCATTTGATTCAACCTGTGAGTTTCTTGGAACTATAAAATGTTAAGTACAGGGGACTTCCCTGGTGGTCCAGTGGTTACCAATCCACCTTGCAATGCAGGAAACGCAGGTTCGATCCCTGGTCGGGGAACTAAGATCCCATATGCCTGTGAGCAGCTGATCCCACGCACCACAACAAAAGATCCTGCATGACCCGAAGAAGGCCCCAACTTGCTGCAACTAAGACCTGACGCAGCCAACAAAGACCCTTTTAAAAAATATTTAAAACATCGTAGCATATATAGTTGGGAAAAAATTGAATTCTGGACTTAGCATGTGTGTGACCTTGAGCAAGACACATCTCCCAAGCCCCTTGCTGCTGCTGGTTTGACACTTCAGTCGTGTCTGACTTTCTGCGACCCTCTGGACTGTACACCGCCAGGCTCCTCTGTCCACGGGATTCTCCAGGCAAGAATACTGGAGTGAGTTATCTTACAGGGATACTATTATTACCCCTCCCTTGACCTTATTCCTACACCCTGTGTAATACTTTGTACCTGTCTTAATTGTGAACCATGTAACATTACAACTAGCTAGGAATAAAATATAATTGAGCAATGAAATATAGGCAAGTCATTGACATAACTTATGGTCGAAATAACTAATTTATTTCTATTTTGTAGATTATCTTCTACAAAAAGTATTTTAAATGAATATAGTTTTTTAGCACTTTGTTGAAACATGGATTCCTCACTGAGCATACTTCATGCAAAACACAACTGCTTGTTCCTGTGTGGTTTGTACATAGAATTCAGTCGGTCTGAAAGAAATATTCTTTATCATTTTCCATTTGCTTATTCATGTACTTTTTAATTGAAGTGTAGCTGGTTTACAATATTATGTTAGTTTCAGGCATAGTGGTAGTAATAGTGTTAGTTGCTCAGTTGTGTCCAACTCTTCGCTACCCCGTGGACTATAGTCCGCCAGGCTCCTCTGTCCATGGGATTCTCCAGGCAAGAATACTGGAGTGGGAGATGTTTGGAGAGAGTAACATGGAACTTACATTACCATATATAAAATAAACAGCCAATGGGAATCTGCTCTATGTCTCAGGAAACTCAAACAGGGGCTCTGTATCAAACTAGAGGGGTAGGATGGGAGGGAGGTTCAAAAAGGAGGGGATATATGTATACCTATGGCTGATTCATGTTGAGGTTTGATAGAAAACAACAAAATTCTGTAAAGCAATTATCCTTCAATAGAAAAATAAATAAAATTAAAAAAAAAATAAAGAATACTGGAGTTGGTTGCCATTCCCTTCTCCAGAGGATCTTCCTGACCCAGGAATTGAACCCAGGTCTCCTGCATTGCAGGCAGATTCTTTACTGTTTGAACTATAGGGAAGACCAAATTTCAGGCATATAGCCAAGCAGCTCATTTATATACATATATATTTTTTGAGATTATTTTTCATTATAGGCTGCTATGGGATATTGAATATAGTTTCCTGTGCTTATTCATGCGTTTATTTAATAAACATTTGCCAAGTGCCTATTACGTACCAGAAATTATTTTAGGAACAAGGGTTACATCTATGAACAATAGTCTGTAAAAAGTATTGTTGCTGATAATTATACACTAGGTAAGAGTTGAGTCTAAAAGATGATCCTTTCCTCCAAGTGGCTTATTGCCTGTATTTTCCTCCCAGACCCAATAACAGCAGAATATCATCACCAATCTTGATTTTCTTGACTTGTCCATAATGTAAGTCGTTTGAGGGTAAGGGTAAGTGTTTTATCTTTGTGTGCTTCTTAATCTAGCACTGAACATCAATCTCGTGTGCAGACCCTTGTTACAGGTTTGGTGGTGCTGGGAGCAGCAACAGCAGCATGAAGTCACAGAGGTAATTTGTGTTTTAAGAATAGGTACTTTCTAAAGGACTTAATCTTTTAAAAGCCCTCTTGTGACAGCTGTGAATTGAGAGAACTCTGAGACCATTCATCTGGCTCATAGAACCAATTTAAAACCCTATTTTTTAATGCAATCAGGAATTCCATATTTTTTGTACTGTATGCATTTTCATAATTCTTAGAAAGTATTTATGAAGCAAAATATTTGCTGTAAAAATGTTCCCCTTCCAGTCATAAAAAAGAATGAAGTAATGCCATTTGCAGCAACATGGATGCACCTAGAGATAAACATAGTAAGTGTAGTAGATCAGACAAAGACAAATATGTGATATCACTTATGTGTGGAATCTAGAAAAAAATGATACAGATGAACTTATTTGGCAAACAGAGACACTCACAGACACAGAAAACAAACTTTTGGTTACCATTCAGGATAGAGGGGTATCGGGGGCCGTGTTGGGAGAGGTAAATTAGGAGTTGGGATTAACATATACTTGTGTGTGTGCGTTCTCAGTTGTGTCCACCTCTTTTTGACCCCATGGAATTAGGAGTTGGGATTAACATATACTTCTGTGTGTGCGTTCTCAGTCGTGTCCACCTCTTTTTGACCCCATGGACTGTAGCCCTCCAGACTCCTTCGTCTATGGAATTTTCCAGGCAAGAATAGGGAGTGGGTTGCCATTTCTTATTCCGGAGGATCCTCCCGATCTAGGGAGTGAGCCCGCATCTCTTGCGTCTCCTGTGTTGGCAGGTGGATTATTTACCACCGCACCATCTGGGAAGCCCCAGCATATGCACACTACGTGTATAAATAGGCAAACACCAGGGACCTACTGTTGAGCACTGGGGGTGAGACTCAGTATCTTATAATAAACTATAATGGAAAACAATCCGAAAAAGCAACCCAGGGATCGAACCCAGGTCTCCCGCATTGCAGGTGGATTCTTTACCAGCTGAGCCATAAGGGAAGCCCGCAAAAGTGTGTGTATATGTATTTGTATAACTGAATCACTTTCCTGTACACTTGAAACTAACATAAGATTCTAAATTATATTTCAATTTTTTTTTTTTTAAGTTAACTTTCACTGTGGTTCTTTTGTATGTGGAAAGGCCAACTTTAAGTCCAGAACACATTAAAAATGTCAGGTGAGGCATACTGTTTGCTGTGGCTCAGCAAAAATGGCTATCTAATTCTATACTATTTTCGTCTAATCTCTTGGCACAGAGCATTTATCATTTTGACATCTATACATTTAATGTTGATTTTTAAAAAGTTACTTATTTGGTTGCACTGGGTCTTCCTGGCTGCATGAAGGCTTTCTCTTGCTGTGGTGAGCGGGGGCTACTCTTTTGCACAGGCTTCTCTCGTTGCAGTGCATGGGCTCCAGAGTGTTCGGGCTTCAGTAGTCGCAGCAGAGGGGCTCTGTAGCACAGGTGCAGTGGTCGGTTGCTCGGGCTTCGTTGCTCCCAGGTGTGTGGTGTCTTCCTGGACTGGGGATTGAACTCATCCATAGTCCCTGCATTGACAGGTGGATTCTTATCCATTGTGCCACCAGAAAGTCCTAATACTGATTGTTTTTAGTTGAAAAATGAAGAGAAAGACTGGTTTTCTTCTGTCAGGCTGTAAGTATTCTTAGTAATCGTTTCAAACTTTCAGTGCAATGCTGTTGACTCCAAATAAAGACAAACATGTTTTTATTGATCTCACAAATGATACTGACTAGTACAGTATTGCCTAAAGGATCATGGATAATACTTTTTTAATTTGAACCTTTTGTCCTTTTAGTGTATGTTCCTGTGAGTGTGTGATCATTTAGATCCTTATCTGCTTAGTAATTCTAAAGGGAAAAGTAGATAATTGTTTATTTGAGATGTACCAGCTGTCAGACACTGTACTGAATGCCCTGGAGTACGTTATCCTACTTCTTAAATCTCTGAAAAAGTTTATTGCAATCTTTGTTTTATAAATGTGAAAGCTGACGCTCCGAAAATTTGAGTGTTCTTGTCACCCTTACACTAGTAGTAGGTAGATATCTGGAGTCGGACACAAATCTTTTTGCTTCTTCCCATTGTACCATAGTCCTCTCTGTAGGAACCTTTCTTTCCCTTTCTTTTTGAGATCTTGGTTTTCTATTTTATTAACATGACTATGTTTATTATAAACTACATCAAATTCTAGCTGAGAAGAAGTTTGGGAGCTAATGACTTATAAGTAGATGGATTCTTAAAGAAGGGCCTAGCTAAGAAGCTATCATCCTGAAGTCACTGGGTGGCCCTGGCACCTTTTGCCGGCCAGCCACTGTCCTGCCTGTTAGGACCAAGATCTATGATGAGGGCATCTCGCCCCCTTCATTCTGCAGAATATGTATTCTACTTGTAGTACGGTTGTCAGTTCCCCGGCCTCTGCAGCCATCCATCATCTCTCCGCGTTTTCCCTGGTGCCTGTCACCTGGCCTGTGACAGTGGGGATTACACTGTGAGCATAATGAATGAAGGGGAAGGATATGCTCTGCCCTTCAACCCGTTTTTCTCAGGTTTGAGCAATATGTTCCCCAAGGAAGTTCATGACAACGGCTCCCAGCTTGCTTGATGACCAGAAGGCATGTGAGGAGAGGTGGTAGGTTGTGTTTCTCGTTCAGAATATTGAAAGCTAAACGTCAGAGGCGAGAGACTCACAGACAACACGGTTCTTTGGCTATGGCCTTTACTTTTGGTTCTGATAGCTTTATTTTCAAGACTATTTTCACCAGGTTTGTGCTGTTTATTAGTAATTTAGTAAGCTCGATTTCTCCACTGTGAGTCTCAGTGAACTCCAGGAGTTGGTGATGGACAGGGAGGCCTGGCGTGCTGCGATTCATGGGGTTGCAAAGAGTCGGACATGACTGAGTGACTGATCTGATCTGATCTGAAGCTAGATTTGGACTTGTAGCCTGTAAAGAGGAAATCACATCAAATACAGTGTTAAGGCACTTGGTGATGAACCTGGAAAAGTCTACAGAAGACCTATAGATGAAATTTTGGTTGTCGGAGGAGGTGGGGGTGGGGGGGATTTTTCTGTTCTCTTTTTCTTTTCAATTCTGCCCAGTCTTTACTTTTTGATTAGTTTAACCGTACTGTGTGAATCAGGATAGTCTTTATGTAACTAACAGGGATTTAGAGGAATTGAAGCAGTCGTCTCTTGATGTATTGTCCTCATGCCTAGTATTGTCACATGTATAGTCACAGTGAACTCTTCTTCGCACTGACATGTCCAGTGGCTCCAGTGCCTTGTTTTTGGTGTCACATCTTTATGCGTGTTCCTCATATGATGGTCATCAACAAATGTTGATTAGGCACACCTACCTTATAGCACTTTGGGGATACAGAGAAGATTGCTGACATGTGTTATGTTCTTGGCAGTTTATGAAGGACTTGCACATAATACTTTCTCATCTAATTCTGATAACATACTACTAAGTTAGGGCATTGTTTCTCCTTCATTCATTCAACAAATATATTTTTTGTAGGTACTTTCTGGGATGTTAACATTCCACAAAGGGAAAAGGTGGCATTAGAATCAGAAAACAGATGACAGTGACAAGAGACTCACGTTAAGGTTACATGATCTATTTTACAGAAAGTCACTGCTGGACTTCCATGGAGGTCCAGGGGTTAGACTCTGCGCTTCCAGTGCAGGGGGTGTGGGTTCCATCCCAGGTTGGGGAACTAAGATTCCACATGTCACAGAGTGCTGCCCCCCACCCGCCAGAAAAAGTCACACGGTAATCCAAGTCTGTGCCCCGACTAGTAATGCTGAAGAAGCTGAACGGTTCTATGAAGACCTACAAGACCTTTTAGAACTAACACCCAAAAAAGATGTCCTTTTCATTATAGGGGACTGGAATGCCAAAGTAGGAAGTCAAGAAACACCTAGGGTAACAGGCATATTTGGTCTTGATGCACTGGGATGACCCAGAGGGATGGTATGGGGAGGGAGGTGGGAGGGGTGTTCAGGATGGGGAACACGTGTACACCCATGGCGGATTCATGTTGATGTATGGCAAAACCAATACAATATTGTAAAGTAATTAGCCTCCAATTAAAATAAATACATTTATATTAAAAAAAATTCTCCAAGCCAGGCTTCAGCAATACATGAACTGTGAACTTCCAGATGTTCAAGCTGGTTTTAGAAAAGGCAGAGGAACCAGAGATCAAATTGCCAACATCCACTGGATCATCGAAAAAGCAAGAGAGTTCCAGAAAAACATCTATTTCTGCTTTATTGACTATGCCAAAGCCTTTGACTGTGTGGATCACAATAAACTAAAATTCTGAAAGAGATGGTAATACCAGACCACCTGACCTGCCTCTTGAGAGATCTGTATGCAGGTCAGGAAGCAACAGTTAGAACTAGACATGGAACAACAGATGGGTTCCAATTAGGAAAAGGATTATGTCAAGGCTGTATATTGTCACCCTGCTTATTTAACTTATATGCAGAGTACATCATGAGAAATGCTGGACTGGAGGAAGCACAAGCTGGCATCAAGATTGCCGGGAGAAATATCAATATGCAGATGACACCACCCTTATGGCAGAAAGTGAAGAGGAACTCAAAAGCCTCTTGATGAAAGTGAAAGGAGAGTGAAAAAGTTGGCTTAAAATTCAACATTCAGAAAACTAAGATCATGGCATCTGGTCCCATCACTTCATGGGAAATAGATGGGGAAACAGTGGCTGGCTATTTTTTTGGGCTCCAAAATCACTGCAGATGGTGATTGCAGCCATGAAATTAAAAGACGCTTGCTCCTTGGAAGGAAAGTTATGACCATCCTAAACAGCATATTCAAAAGCAGAGACATTAATTTGCCAACAAAGGTCCGTCTAGTCAAGGCTATGATTTTTCCAGTGGTCGTGTATGGATGTAAGAATTAGACTATAAAGAAAGCTGAGTGCCAGAGTATTGATGCTTTTGAACTGTGGTGTTGGAGAAGATTCTTGAGAGTCCCTTGGAGTACAAGGAGATCCACGCAGTCCATCCTGAGGGAAATCAGTCCTGAGTGTTCATTAGAAGGGCTGATGTTCAAGCTGAAACTCCAGTACTTTGGCCACTTGATGAGAAGAGCTGACTCATTTGAAAAGACCCTGATACTGGGAAAGATTTAGGGCAGGAGGAAAAGGGGACGACAGAGGATGAGATGGTTGGATGGCATCACCGACTCAACAGACATGAGTTTGAGTAAACTCCGGGAGTTGGTGATGGACAGGAAGGCCTGACGTGCTTTGGTCCATGGGGTTGCAAAGAGTTGGACATGACTGAGGGACTGAACTGAAGTGAATGGCATTGTAAACATCAGGAGAGGGGCATTTGACAGTTTGGGCTATACCTCCTGGGCCCTAAAGGAATGGTAGGAGACAAGCAGTCTCCCTAGATACAGCCCACTGTGGGCTGAGGCCTTGAGGTAGTCATCGTACAATGTGTTCAGTGTCCGTGAAGATGCTGGTTTGAAGCTGTGTTAATCAGGCCTGTGTGTAATTATTGAGTATCTAAAATCAGAAAGCTTCAGAGTTCTTAGAAACCGTTAGAGATCATGCAGTCCACTCATAGTTGTCCCTTTAAGATACGCTCATAACTCATATTGAGTAGATTAGTGCGTTATTTTCTGTAGATTTATTTGTTTCATAGGAAGTCGTTTGAATCATTGATGTTGTTCCTAGAGTGCAGAATTTAACCTGGTTTCTTCTGCGCATGTGCACGTTTCCTTGGTGATTCAATTATGACTTGGTTTTATGATCTTGAGAAGTATTAATAAAGATATTTTTATTCTGTGGGGTTTTTTTTTTTTTGGTCTGTAACCAAATCATATGAAGTTTAGAGGAGGATTTTTATTATAGGACTAGTGTTTGTTGTAACGTTGATTCTCTCCTTTTGTTTCACTTTTAACCAAGCAAAATCATTGACTTAGCAGAGCAGTGATATCTCCAATGCAAATATAATAATGGATTTTTTTCCCAAATGAGAACAAAAAGCTCATGATTTTGAATCAAGAGCTGTACGTGTCATTATATTTTCTGTATTTCTTAAGAAAAACCATTCTTTGATCCGTTGGTGGAAATAGCTGATTCAAATGGGATTTGTCTAAACTCTGATGCCTCTGGGAAGTCTTGATGATCCAGGCTTTAGATTTCTTAAGCTTCACATGTTTTTATCAGTCAATTTCTAAGATACCTCAGAGACCATTAAAACAGATAATAAATCAGGTGAGGTTTAGTTATGTTTGGTATCATGAAAAGAACTATAATTAAAAAGAAGCTGTTTAATTCAGAAAAAAAGAAATGCAATATTGTGTGTGTAGATTGTTAGGGTTTTGAAAAAGTCTATTAAATAGCAGCTACCTTCCCTATCTAGAGTTCTGATACTATTATGAAATAATATATGTAAGCAAATGGAAGGTGAAATACCACTTCCACTTTTCTACTGATAGAAGGCAGACTGGAAGTGTAAGCTAGTTTGAGAGCAAAATGAGTTTGCTTGCTGAACATCAGAATTAGACGAATTTGCTTGCTTAGAGAAGGTGCTGGACCACTTCATCCTTCTCTGACAAGGTAGGACCTTTTATTTGCTAAACTTAGTGAGACAATGCTGACCTTGTACAGGCATTCTGATTTCTGAAGTGAAATAAGAATGTTGCTAAGCTGTGCATGCCCAGCCTTTTCTTCTGTTTTACCAAAGGAGTTTACTCCCCCAGAGTGAATGAAAGATGGAGAGAGGCCAGAGATTACTTTAATTGAGCTTCATTTTAATGCAAAGAAACAGGAATAGTGATCTGGGGGACATTTCTCCCAGCACCCCTCGATGTACATTTGTCACACTGTAAACTCTGAAGTTAGGGTATATCTTCAATTAATGACGTCTTAATGGCTGTTAACTGGAAAATAGTCATAATGAGTTGTTTTTGCCTCAGTATGTGTGAGCTGAGTGGTTATTCTTCACATCTTAACCCTTCAGTGTTTCAGTCAGTGAACCTGTTAAGGAATATATGAGGAAAGAGTATGAAATTTGGTTGGTATAAGAACACCTTCTCTTTAAACCTTCTAATAGCATTAAGAACTTATCAACATTAAACCTTGCAGAATGGGTATCAGCAGTTTGAAGTTAAATACTGGATGTACTCAAATATTAATAAAGTCTTAAATTTATTTATAAATTATTTGACCTAGTTTTGTAATTTAAACTATAAAGAACCTTCAATAAGAAAAAGAAAATTCTATGTAATAAGGAAGCATTGTATACTTTAGTTAGCAGGATTTCTTTTTTCTTATTGTTGCTTCTAACAGTAGTGTATCTTAAAACTACTGGGGTTTTAGATTTGGTGAAATAGGCTTGGTTAGGTTCATATGGGCCTCTGCTCCAACCTTTGCAGCCTTACCTAGACCAGCCTGAGTGGTCCTCCTTCCTTCCTCTGAACTGTGCTGTCAAAGGTTGACACTGAAACAGTATTTCTTACTGTGCTTCCGTGTTCTCCAAAGTGAAAAATGCTATTCCATTGCTTATTTCACGAGGAAGACTGGATCAAGTCATTCATAACAATTTAGTAAATATTAAAGTCAGCTGTTTTCAAAGTTGATATTCCTTATGATAGTATAACATCCATCAGATAGGCTTTTTTTTTTTTTTTCTAAGTTCCTATAAGCTAATCTCTTCTCTTTTGCTTTTTTTCTGAAAGGGGGTCCTGATGACAACTTAATTGAAGGTGGAGGAACAAAATTTGTTTGCAAACCTGGAGCCAGGAACATTACCGTCATATTCCATCCATTATTAAGGTAAGTCAAATCCTATGTACTTACTGAAGATCAATATTTTCATTATTTATGCTGATATACTGAATGCCAGTAGGTCTGTCAGCATTGAAACAAATCATAAAAAGACCTTGTTGCATTTTATAGGGCCTCACAATCAAAGTTTGTCAATAGAAAAATAATGTTAACCCTACTAAGTAGCTACTTAGTGTCGAGAGTAATACTTCATAAATATGTTTATTTGATTTTCTTTCTTTCCCATTTCCTGTCCCTCTCCTTGTTACCATCCCTCTCTTTTCCTCCTTAACTGTTTCAGGATTGGCAAAACCCATGGAGAAATCTAACCTGTCACTTGTTTTTGTAAATAGGTTTTTATTGGCACAGTCATGCTTATCCATTTATGTATTTGCCCATGGCTGGGGCACTAGGTACAGAGTTGCATATTTAAAACAGAATCCATATGCCTCACAAAGCTTAAAATATTTTCTTACTGGCCCTTTACGGGAAACAATTGCAGACCCATGATCTGTCTCACTGATTTAAACTAATGACTCAGATATCCTTTGAGAATTAGCAGTTCTCTGAACAAATACGACTTACGAAAACTGAAAAGCATTATATCAATCAATATGGTTTTAAATATTGGAAGATAAAACTTGATGAGTAGAATGAAACCTATCACAATGCTCAGTTTATTGTGATAATGTGATTTAAGAAAATAAGAATCTGTGATACTTCCATTTAAAAAACTTACAAGAACTTCCCTTGGTGGTTCAGTGGATTCTGCACTTCCAATACAGTGGTTATAGGTTAAATCCCTGGTTGGGGAACTGAGATTCCACAATGCTGTGGGAAATATATAGTGTCAATTAATTTATATAATTCATTATATGCTGTGTGTGTGTATATATATAAATATATATATACATATATATATTAAGTGCAACATTTAGAATTCTAAATTAACTATCATATATATCAACTGACTTTAGTAATTAGTTTAGGACTTAACGCTTTTCCAATTACAATTGATTTCTACTTAGTCAGTGTTCCTAATTGTTAGGAAAATGAGAAGATAGCTTAATCGTTATAGGCATCTTCTGACCTAGTTCAAACACCATAATTTACTGCTAAGTATACTGTTACTTCAATAAATGTAATCCTAATATTTACATTTGTTTTTAACAATGGAAGAAATCTTTGGGAAGTTTCATTAGCAGTATTGTCACTTTTCAAGAGTTTTTTTATTTTTCCCATAAACTTATTTTTTTCTTTTTAAACATGAAGTTAGAATAAAAAGTGTATATACTTATTTCACACTAAGTAATACATTTCTGGTAAAATATTGGTAGGGTTGAATGTATTCCTGACAATTCTTTTTTTTCTTACTATTTTATTTATGTTGCTTCACTAGAGAGTTGTTTTATAGCTTGATTATACTTTTACCAGTGTAATTCACTTGTTTAGTCTCTACTTTCATAAAGTAGTTTAATTGATTATTGATTAGAACTAGGGAGAATTTTGTTGCATAACGCAAATAGTTAATTATTTTTTCTCTGTGTAACTCTTAGTGGAAGTCACAAGACTGTTAAGTGGTCTACAAGCTGACTTAATTCCTTCCTAAGCAAATGATCATTATAGACTTTAAATTAGCCTTTGGGTCAGATTTTAACCTTGCTTCTCATGGTTCCATGGGCTTTTGGAACTTCAAATGACTAAGATCTTTTAGTGTTGTTGGTTTTTTGTTTTTTTAATTTTTGCTTTTACACTTCAGCATTGGCTGATTACTGAATTTATTGTTCCTTCTAAAGTTTACAAGTTTATGAGAGTTCTCTGGTGGCCTAGTAGTGAGGATTATGGCTTCCACTGCTATGACTCAGGTTCAGTTCCTGGTCAGGGAGCTGAGA
This sequence comes from Bos indicus, assembly GCF_029378745.1. Lineage (NCBI taxonomy): Eukaryota > Metazoa > Chordata > Mammalia > Artiodactyla > Bovidae > Bos > Bos indicus. The sequence goes on from NC_091763.1 coordinate 97,678,292, forward strand.
TCTTGCAAGCCCTGCAGTGTGGCCAAAAAAATAAAGAAGTTTAAAATTTTAGTTTCAACAGTGAGAAGAATCAGTGTGCATCATCTTGCTAGTATATTTTACTTTGATAATTATCATAAATCATGTATCCTGTAGTCATTCATGTATTCATTTTTGTTGTTCAGTCACTAAGTGGTGTCTGATTCTTTGCTACCCTGTGGACTACAACACACCAGGCTTCCTCGTCCTTCACTATCTCTGGGAATTTGCTCAAATTCATGTCCGTTCAGTTGATCATGCCATCCAACCATTTCATCCTCTGCTGCCCCCTTCTCTTCTTGCCCTCAATCTTTCTTAGCATCAGGGTCTTTTCCAGTGAGTGGGTTCTTTGCATCAGGTGACCAAAGTATTGGAGCTTCAGTTTCAGCATCAGTCCTTCCAATGAATATTCAGGGTTGATTTCCTTTAGGATGGACTGGTTTGATCTCTGTGCTTTCCAAGGGACTCTGAAGAGTATTCTCCAGCAGCACAATGCTAAAGCATCAATTCTTTAGCATTCAGCCTTCTTTATGGTCCAACTCTCACGTCCATACATGACTGCTGGAAAAACCATAGCTTGAACTATACAGACCTTTGTAGGCAAACTGATGTCTCTGCTTTTTAATACACTGTCTAGATTTGCCATAGCTTTTCTTCCAAGAAGCAAGCATCTTAATTTTGGGGCTACAGTCAGTGTCTACAGTGATTTTGGAACCCAATAAAAGAAAATCTGTCAGTTTCTACTTTTTCCCTATTTGCCTCGAAGTGATGCCAGATGTGAAGTGGGACCGAATGCCATATTCTTAGTTTTTGAATATTGAGTTTTAATCCAGCTTTTTCACTCTCCTCTTTTACCCTCATCAAGAGGCTCTTTAGTTCTCTTTGCTCTCTGACATTAGAATGGTATCATCTGGATATCTCAGGTTGTTGATATTTCTCCCTGCAACCTTGATTCCAGCTTGCAAGTCATCTAGCCCGGTATTTAGCATGATGTACGCTGCATATAAGTTAAATAACAGGGTGACAGTATATAGCCTTGATGTACTCCTTTCCCAATTTGGACCTAGTCCATTGTTCCATGTCTAGTTCTGTTGCTTTTTGACCTGAATATAGTTTTTGCAGGAGACAGGTAAGATAGTCTCATATTCCCATCACTTTAAGAATTTTCCCACAGCTTTTTGTGATCCACACAGTCAAAGGCTTTAGTGCAGTCAATGAAGCAAAAGTAGATGTTTTTATGGAATTCTCTTACTTTTTCCGTGATCCAGTGGGTGTTGGCAATTTGATCTCTGGTTCCTCTGCCTTTTCTAAATCCAGCTTGAACATCTGGAAGTCCTCAGTTCACATACTGTTGATGCCTAGCTTGAAGGATTTTGACAACTATCTTGCTAGCATGTGAAATGAGGTAATTGTAACATAGTTTGAACATTCTATGGCATTGTCTTTCTTTGGGATTAGAATGAAAACTGACTTTTTCCAATCCTGTGGCCACTACTGAGTTTTCAAATTTGCTGATATATTGAGTGCAGCACTTTAACAGCATCATCTTTTAGGATCTGAAGTAGCTCGATTGGAATTCCATCCCTTCCACTAGCTTTGTTTATAGGTTTGAATACTAAGGCCCACTTGACTTCATACTCCAGGGTGTCTGGCTCTAGGTGAGTGATCACACCGTGGTGGTTATCTGGGTCGTTAAGACCTTTTTGTATAGTTCTGTAGTTCTTCTTGCCACCTCTTCTTAATGTCTTCTGCTTCTTTTCGATCCTTGCTGTTTCTGTTCTTTATTTGCCCATGCTTGCATTACTCAGCCTAATAAGACATTGTGTGCAATTAAACCCTGAATGTAGGCTTTTAATGGTGAGAGGTCATATAATCAGTTTTTCTGCCTGTGGGTCTAAAATGAACAAAAGCATATTGAAATAAAAAGATTTCTAGCCATGCCTAGGTAGATTCTGAGATACTTTGACCAAAATATAAACCTAAAAACTAATAGGACTTATATCTGCCTCCCACCACCCCCTCTCCCAACCATTCCCACTGAGATATTTGTTATTTTTTGTTTCTCTGGAAACATTTAACCAGAATGGATGAATTCGCTCTAATAAACTGGTTTTATTTAAAGGCATTGAATTGGGGGAACGGAAGGAAGATACATTAATGTTGAGTGGCATGTTGCCCTTCTTTTGTCTAGGTCTGCCAAGCATTTATATTTTTTCTAAAATTTATATTTTTGAGTAATTACATTATGTTAATTATTAACCATCATGTAAATATTAATAAAATTTAAAGTAAAGTGAAGTCACTCAGTCACGCCAGACTCTGTGTGACCCCATGTACTGTAGCCTGCCAGGCTCCTCTGTCCATGGGATTTTCCCAGCAAGAATACTGGAGTGGGTTGCATTTCCATTACCAAAAAAGTGTGTATTTTATTGAGGTATTAACCACAGTTTGCTATAGAGTAATAAGTTTCAGTTATAATTAATATATAATCTAACTATTTCAGGAACTTTGAAATTACTTTGTGGCTGCTGTTTGGGAGGGGGTGGGGGAGGGAGTGAGAATTTATTTTTCCCTATCTATTTTTAAAATTTCTTATTATTCTTTATTCTCTAAAAGCAGATTATATTGTACCTGAGATTTGTTAGTGGGCTTCCCTGCTGGCTCAGTGTTAAAGAACCCGCCTACAACTGCAGGAGATGCAGGAGACTTGGGTTTAATTCCTGGATCCAGAAGATTCCCCTGGAGTAGGAAGTGGCAACTGGCTCCAGTATTCTTGCCTGGGAATTCACATGGACAGAGGAGCCTGGGGGGCTACAGTTCACAGGATCTCAAGAGTTGGACATGACTTAGTGACTAAGCAACAAGGACAAGGTCTGTTAGTGCAATTTTTTCTTATAGCAAAAAAAATGGGTGAAGATAGAGTTATTACTTGAAGAACTGACTGTAGCCATCGAACTGAAGTATTTAGAAAACAGTCTAAAGCTTTACCTCTCTGCTGCTGCTGCTAAGTCACTTCAGTCGTGTCCAACTCTGTGCAACCCCATAGACGGCAGCCCACCAAGCTCCCCCGTCCCTGGGATTCTCCAGGCAAGAACACTGGGGTGGGCTGCCTTTGCCTGTCTACTGCATGCATTTATTATTGCATGCATTCTGGAATAATTAGGCACATTAGTGTGGCTTGCTACTAATGTGTCTCTAATGAAAACAAAAATATGCATTTGATTTTTGTATTCACCATCTCATCTCTGTGTATAAGTTTTTGGTTTTAAAGGTGGAATCATCAAAGAAAGGTGGTGGATTTTAATGCTAGTGCATCATCATTTGAGAAACTGAAATTCCAAATGTTTAGAGCCAGTCAGACATGAGAACTCAGGAGTTCAAAGAAGTCTTCTCATTGTGTCCTCACATAGCCCCTTCCCCTTCTAACTAGGGCCCTGGTCCTGTTGTATTAGGGACTCACCCTTATGAAATCATCTTTTCTTATTTATCTACTGCAGAGAATATACATTAAATTTTGCCGTTAGAAGAAATTTGGGGACCTAATTTATTAACTGATTTATTTGGTCATTCTTTAAGCACTAAAGCCATTGTTTCAATGGAAAGGGGATTTGTATACTGCATGGTAGAGAGGACAGACCAATAAAAGTGGGTGTGGGGGAGTGGGTATGAGTGACCACTTTGTAGTCTTTGATATTGGTCAAATCACTGTGTGTCTTTGTTTTTCATATCTATAAAATAGAGGAGTTGGTTGGTCTGAATTTTGTTTTCTATCTTCCAAGTTTTGCGATTTTGTGATTGGGAAATGCTTTTTACAATATTTACAAAAATGTCCAATGGCCTGACATTTAAAATCTGAAAAGTCCAAATGACAATGCATTGTTTCTTTTGCTTATTTGCTTTAACTAGCCTTTAAAAGCCATTTGGCTCTTTAGGATAATGAGCACTTTGCATTTATGAAGTACCTTTCTTATGAGACAGTTGCAAGAACAGATGTTTGTAGTCTTGGGGTGACTTGGCAGAGGTAAGAGGCTCGAGACATAGTGGATGATGATGGTATTTAAAGTTGCAAAAATGTCACTGATGCTTCCTCTGTTGAACACAACTGGAATACTCAGTATCTGGGCTGTGAGCATTTTTCACTGTTTTTAGCCACATTTCATTAAATCAGGCAGCAATTAAACACTTCCTGGGTTGAACCAAAAATATTTATTAGTCAGTAAGGAGTAAGCTGGCATTTAGGTCAGTTAGGGGGATCCAACTTTTATGGCCACATGGGTTTTGCTGATAGTGTCTCTCTGGTTTTCTGTGTGCCTTTCTTTGGGCAAACAACAGTAGGAATGACAGGAAATTGTAATCATACCATCCAATCATTCTTGTCCATAATTATGGAGAAGAATAGCTTCTAAAAGTTAATCATGTCAGATGTATGATAGAAGCTGCCAGTTAGCAGCTGTATAGGGAACTGTTTCATAGCTTCAGAGAATGGCTATTAGTAAAAACTATTTTCTAAGACTTCATGTTACTGTGGTTTGAATATGCAGAAAGCCCTCTTTTTATGGGTGAAGCCATTAATATTCATCTGTTTGATACAGTAAAAGTCCTTTGTCCCTCCTAACACTTCTGTTTCCTGAAATGGAAAATAAATCTCTGATACTGGTCAATGTTGACAATACTATCCAAAGATAGTAAGCAAATGCTGTTATGCCATTAGCCTATCAAGATGTTCAGTTCAGTTCAGTCGCTTAGTTGTGTCCAACTCTTTGCAACCCCATGGACTGCACCACACAAGGCTTCCCTGTCCATTGCCAACTCCTGGGGCTTGCTCAAACTCATGTCCATTGAGTCGGTGATGCCATCCAACCATCTCATCCTCTGCTGTCTCCTTCTCCTCCCACCTTCAATCTTTCCTAGTAACAGGGTCTTTTCTAGTAAGTCAGTTCTTTGAATCAGGTGGCCGAAGTATTGGAGCTTCAGCTTCAGCATCAGTCCTTCCAATGAGTGTGCAGGACTGATGTCTTTGAGGATTTACTGCCTTGATCTCCTTGCTGTCCAAGGGACTCTCAAGAGTCTTCTCCAACACCACAGTTCAAAAACATCAATTCTTTGGCACTCAGTTTTCTTTATGGTCAAACTCTGACATCCATATATTAATACTGAAAAACCATAGCTTTGACTAGACGGACCTTTGTCAGTATTCTCTCTGCTTTTTAATATGCTGTCTAGGTTTCTTCCAAGGAGCAAGCGTCTTTTAATTTTATGGCTGCAGTCACCATCTGCAGTGATTATGAAGGAGTTATTCTGTGTAACTTTCCATATATGAGAGTTTTTAAATAGTTGTGGCTGAACTATAAATTGTTGTTTTCTCTTGCAGAGGTAGTATGGTTCTGTGGGCAGCTTTGCAGAAGTTTTGTAGGTTTTTCTTGTGTGTTAGTTTTGTAATAAGCTTTGCCAACAAATCTAAGTCTTTTATAGAGAATAATTTGGGAGTAATCACTTAAAAATTATGAATTATGCAGATTATTGGTCTAAACCTGCTCTAGCTCAAAAGGTCTTTTCAACCTCTTCTGGTACTGACTTGCTTGTAAGTGATTTAATTTGGTAAGGCTGTTTTATATCTTCAGAACTCCAAGTCTGCTTTCTTATAACACCCTGGATTTTTGCCTTTTGTAATCTCTCTCCCAAACATTTTCTCAACATTACTTCCATAGTAAAGGGAGTAGTGGTTCACATGTATCTTCTGTGTGAATGGGATACCCAGTAAATATTTGTTTAAAGAATTAATAGGTGGAGAAGGAAATGGCAACCCACTCCTGTGTTCTTGCCTGGAGAATCCCAGGGATGGGAAAAAAAAAAAAAAAGAATTAATAGGTAACTTATAGGAGTGCTTAGCAATTATTTGTTGATTTGAAGTGAATTTTTTTATTAAATATGAATAAAAATATAAAGGGAAATGTTTTAGTAATGATATTGAAATAGATCAATCTTTCTTTTGTACCTAAAAATGGTGTGTATATTTCATATATATGTGTATTAAATATATATATATGTGTGTGTGTCTGTGTATGTATATATATATATACACATATATATTTTAACATTGTTTTATCTCTATTGTAAATATAGAGTGTTTGTTAAAGGCTAAAATATCACAAAGTTAAAGTGAATTGGGAAATTTATTTTTTTAATATCATTGATCCTAAACTACTAATCTTTTAGACTCATGTTTTGTTTTTAATGGTTATATAATAGAAGCAGATCCTTTTTCTTTCACCTTTTCTTTCTTATTACTATATTGAAAGGTCATGGTTGCATTAAACAACTTTTTCCTTATTCTTTCATGAATTATGGAAACCCTTTTCAAGATTATAAAGCCTTTTCTAATAGAAGCAACCTTGCTTTAAAAGCTTTCTTACGTAGCTTCTGATTCTCTTAGGTTGTTTTCGTTGTTGTTATTTTTTACTTTATTTACAAGGGTTCCATAGCCCCTGGACTCTTTCTTTATACTAGATCGATAGTTACATAGATACATTGTGAGAGTGTGTGTGTGATTATTAGAGTAAGTGTGAATGTCTTAAACAGAAGTCATCTTTCTGTATTTCTTTCTCAATGTTTTTGTCTTGGAGAAATGCACAAAGCTTGACCCACCATGTCAGTTTGATGTGTGCATTGGCATTTGGCAGAATATTATTCTGAGTGTTCACAGGTATATGATATTTTTATACAGATAACATGTTTGTTCTTAATGAGCTAAAGCTTATATAGACATTTTGAAAGATGCTGGTGATTAGACAGTCTAGCAAATAACATTGTAGATCATACATTATTCATGCATGGGAGGAAATGTGGCTACCCTGTTGCATTTTTATGAAACACAATGCTTTTTTCCCCCTGTCCTCAGAATTATGAAAAATATTGCTGTCTTTTCAGAGTGTCTGACCTGTGAAGGCCTGTGAAACACTTGAGTTGTGGTATATTTAGATTTCAAACCCCACATTTGAGTCACTGCTTTTGAAATTATGTAATATTATTTATATATATTGTAGTTTTGAATTTATATAATAAATGTTAAATGCTTTTAATCTTCAAACTAAGTAACCTTTGGAGATTATAAAAAAGTCTTTTTGAAGCTTTTTTTTTTAAGTTTTGTATTTTCAAAATATGATAATGGTATATGGCTGAACACTGATTGCAACTAACTAGCAATTTTGTATTAATAAAGTGAATTGGTGAGTCAGTCAGGTTCCAGTCCACATGTCAGTGCACAATTCAGCAACAATGTCAAGAGAGGTCAGACAGGCCAGTCTAGTTAGCAGGAAAGTGTTGACTGGTCCTTATGAGAAACAGCAGGAAAAATCAAAAATGTTAGTGAAAAAGAGAAGAGTTGCTACCTGATTTCAAATATATAAAATGCCACTTAAAAGAAATAAAGCAGTTTTGTGTTTTGTTGTTTCATAAATCTGGAGTGGAACTAGTTGGTTGGATGTGTAAGATTTGACTCTACATAGTGAGAATGAATGAATGAATGCTTTTTTCTAATGAACAAAGCAGTTCAAAAATAGGAAAATTTTCCTTGGAAGACAGTATCCTTTCTAGAGATGCTTAATCAAAAGATGAATTCCAGGTGCAGTTAACAAGGTGCAGAGTTGAGAGATCTACATTCTTTAAGTCTGTGATTGGAAGTCTTTCTAATATACTGTGCAGCTCCAGAACTCTGGTTGGAAGTGTTTATTCCAGTCTTGATCATTTGGGTTAATTTTTATACTTCAGTTTAGTGCTTATGATTATCATTGACCAAGTGAAGGTGTTACGGTTGACCAGGTCTGACTGGTCAAAGTCATTACAGCTTTGACTTTCTTCTTTCCAAAAAGGATAAGGATAAGAGAGGGAGAGGGTGGGAAGATTTGGGAGAATGGCAATGAAACATGTAGAATATCTTGTAGGAAACGAGTTGCCAGTCCAGGTTCGATGCACGATGCTGGATGCTTGGGGCTGGTGCACTGGGACGGCCCAGAGGGATGGTATGGGGAGGGAGGAGGGAGGAGGGTTCGGGATGGGGAACACATGTATACCTGTGGCGGATTCATTTTGATATTTGGCAAAACTAATACAATTATGTAAAGTTTAAAAATAAAATAAAATTAGAAAAAAAAAAAAAAAACAAAAAGGATAAGAGAGAATCTCAGATCCTGGCTGTACAGAGAGCAATTATTAGAGGAACTGCACCCTTCTCGGCAATGGAGTTCCTTTTACTCTCTCTCTTTTTTTTTCCTTCTCTGCTCCTGTTTTTGTACTTTTCTATCCCCCCCCCCCCCGCCCGTGCCAATAACTGGTGCGTGTGTTATAAGTTAACCCTTTTGGGGACTTGTAAGACAAAATGAAAGCGTACTTGTTTCTGCTGTAAAGCTAATATGGAACTAAAACTGTATTTTCAGATAAACCTAAAATCATCATGACTGCTGCCATGATTTTGACTTTAAGCTGATAGTTTAGTTGCAGATTTTCTTACTATCAATGAAGGTTTCTAATGATCAATTAACATTATTGGAAGCTTACATATACGAGACAGTAGAGGAGGTTCTTTCCAGTGCAAAATATTTACCTAATTTGTGTGTTGCTTTTTATGTATTCTGAACGTAGCCAAAATATGCTTATTCAGCATTCAATGAAATACGTTTCCTTCCAGCCAGAAGCCCATTTACATCTGATTTTGAGACCTAAATTGATAATATAAGTTGGTATCAAAAATAGCATATGAATACCTAGAGGGAAAACATGGTCTTTCCCTTTAATAACTTATATTCCTTCGGGTGTTGACTATACACACAGTTTCTCAGTGTCATTTGGAAGATTATTTTACCATTTCCCCTTGCCTCTTCGAAAACACAGACCCCAGCCTCATTCATTTGGTCTCTATTGCTGTTTCGCATACTTTGTCATTAGCAACTGTCTTACTTTCAGTAATTGTCATTTGAAAATTTAATCATTAATACTGCCTACTATTTTTTAAAAAATATGTTATACAGGAAATTAAATATATTCCATTCTGTGGCCAAGAAACCGTTTTAATTTTCCTTTTGTAGTAAAAAATAAAAAGCAACCTCCAGCTAAGCATGTGTTTTTTGAGATTTTGTTACTTAATAAATGAGAAAGGAGAGTTCCTTGATTCAAGCAAGAGAAGCAACAACAACCAGATTTAAAGAATTGACATGGAAGTGCCATTAAAGAAGATTGAAGTTTTAACTACCTTAATTTCATGTTTTGAGTAAGAGCAGGGGTTTTGAACTTGGAAACGCTGGGTGTGTGCCTTCTTTTCTTTTTGCGATTGAAATAGAGACTCGAGTCTCTGATGTCCTTAAGTAGTTTTCAGCACTTGTGGGAGAATGCTAATGATTTGGTGATTGTTATCATTAAGCTCAGTGAGCATTCTTTTTTAAGATAATTTCATTTATTTATTTATGCCTGTGCTGGGTCTTCATTGTTGGATGCAGGCTTTCTCTGCTTACAGCAAGCGGGGTCTGCTTTTACTGTGGTGCACAGGCTTCTCATGGTGGTGGCTTCTTTTGCTGTGGAGCACAGGCTCTGGGTGCACGGGCTTCAGTAGCTGCCGCATATGGGCTCAGTAGTCGTGACTTGTGGGTTTAGTTGCTCCGTGGCGTGTGGAATCTTCCCCAACCAAGGATGGAACCCATGACGCATTCACTGGCAGGCAGATTCCCATCTGCTTCGCCACCAGGAGCATTCTCAATGAGCATTCTTTAGAGCCTATTCTTGTAAGCTACCACGCTGTGCTGCTGCTGCTGCTGCTGCTAAGTCGCTTCAGTCGTGTCCGACTCTGTGCGACCCCATAGACGGCAGCCCACCAGGCTCCCCCATCCCTGGGATTCTCCAGGCACGAATAGGTACAAAAGTATTTAATGCATAGCAGGAAGAAAAAAGTGTAATGCTAGAAAGTTTGTAGGATATTGCTCTTAGTGAAAGAATACTCAAGTATTTTACATTGTTGGACTCTGAGAGTGACAGCTGCTCAGTCCAGTCCCAACTCCTTATAACAGGATTTCCCAGGCAAAATATTGCACTGGGTTGTTGCCGTTTCCTTCTCTAGGGGATCTTGCTAACCCTGGGATAGAACCCAGGTCTCCTGCATTGCAGACAAATCCTTTACCCTCTGAGCCACCAGGGAAGTAGTTGGACTCTATGAGTTCAAAATCTGTAAATATTTTGCAAGCTAATTTCTTTTTAAATTTTTATTGGAATATGACATACATCATTGTGTCCAAATCCTTACAATATTTGTGTATTCATATATTTCTATGAATTTTTACATATATACAAATATATATATATTCACATGTAACCACAACCCAGGTCAATATATGAAATGTTGATATAGATCATTTTTTGTGTCCCAGAAAACTTCCTCCTATTGACAGTTGACATCCATCCCTGAGAGGTACTTGTTCTTATTTTTTTGGCTGTGGATAGATAGGTTTTGCCTGTGCTTGAACTTTATCTAAATGGAATACTGTAAGAAGTCCTCTTTGGTGTAACCTTATATCGTGTCAGTTACCATGTTGTTGGAAGCAGTAGCAGTACTTGGTTCCTTTATGTCAGTCATTGTATCAGTATATAGTTATAAAATGTGTAGTTATAAAAACAAAATTTGTAATTGGTAGTTATAAAAGCAATATTTAATTATTGTTTGGGAATAAATGAGAACTTTTTAAAGTTCTGTGGGCCTAAGGACTGCTTACCAATTTAAACTGCTTCAAAGCAAGTTTTCAAGAAATCTTTTGATTTCCTATCTTGTGGGACCAAAGGGCCAGTTGAACATGTAAGAGATCTGGTGGGGCTGGGGTGGGGTTGGAGGGGAGGGATGGTGGTGAATGCTGAGGGGTGGTCCAGGTAGGTGGTGATATGGTGTGCCCAGAAGCAAGACTATATAGATAATGAATATATACTGTGCCCTACAGCCTGGGAAATAAAAGTGAAAGCCAGGGAAGATAAAACTAATTGACTCTGTATTTCCTAAACTATGGGATTTATGAATCAGTCGATGACAAAGATAATTAGAACCAACATCATTTGCCAATTTTAATACAGAATAAGAATTTCAACACTAAGAAAAGTGGGAATCATATGACTTCATAATTAAGAATTATGGTTTTCAAAGAAAGACAGTTGGCACCTTAAATCAACATTCGCAGGAAAAAGTATTAATATGTAGAAATATCAAAGGAAGCAGCGAGCCAGCCCAGGCCCAGCCAAAAGGCTCTACCCTAAATGTAGTGAGGATGTAAATCGTGTGATTCTGGCCCGTAACAGACAGTAAAAGTGCTCTGAGTAAATGAGCAAATGAGCGGTTGGTAAGTGGATGGGCAGGTTGTGAAAGCACAAAATAAAACTTGATGGATATAGTAGGTATGCTGCTAAGTCGATTCAGTCGTGTCCGACTCTGTGCGACCCCATAGACGGCAGCCCACCAGGCTCCCCCGTCCCTGGGATTCTCCAGGCAAGAACACTGGAGTGGGTTGCCATTTCCTTCTCCAATGCATGAAAGTGGAAAGTGCAAGTGAAGTCGCTCAGTCGTGTCCGACTCTTCGTGACCCCATGGACTGTAGCCCACCAGGCTCCTCCGTCCACAGGATTTTCCAGGCAAGAGTACTGGAGTGGGGTGCCATTGCTTTCTCCATAGTAGGTATAGTAGACCCATAGTAGGTCTTGGAATCTTTCATTTTAGTTCTTGCATATTAAAAAGATACGTGTTTTTAAACTCTTTACACTGTCTTGGGCTTAGTTAATTGCTGTCATCCACTGCCATCAGGTTAGCTACCTGGCTACCAGAATATAGTATGTTCTGTCCAGTCGCATTTGTCATGGCCACTTTGTTTTCTGAGTTGTAATCTATCTGCAGTCTCTCCGGTGGCCACTAGCATTCCCTGTCAGCCGTGATGCCTACCGCCCATAGGCAGCTCTCTTTGTCTGCCCAGTGTGTTTGGGGCCCTGGCATCAGCAAAGCCACCAATATCTCATTTGCATATTTTATTTTATTTTTTTCAATGTCAGAGTGGAAATAAGAATAGCAAAGAAAATTGTATGAAAAGAGGTGACTCAATCCATTCTTTAAAATGAAATTAGAAATGCTGAGAGAGTTGGTAGAGGTACATCAATGCTCAAAAATGCATCTAAGTGAATCTACACTTCTTTCTTATTTTGAAGCTTTCAAGCAAATTGAAATGAGGATTTCACTGAAGAATAAAAAGGACTCTGCATCCTCTCTAAAAGTTGGAAGCCCTCTGCTTTATAAGCCTTAATTCATTACATTTTCTCTTGTACATGTTTTTTGATTGGCAGGCTATTTTTTCAAGATTCAACTCTGACATTCAATAGGAGTTGAGTGTACTTAAAATAAACTGAATTTTCAAGGGAAATCCTTCTATTTAGTCATATTTTTCTGTTAATGACTTTTTGCTCATTTGTTTCCTTTTCTCCAGCAAACAGTTACTGAAGGATTACTGTGTGCCAGACATTGTCCTTACCTTTTCTCCTTATTAAAGCATCCTGGTAATTTTAGAATAAGAAGATCCGTGAGAAAGAAGTCTGTTATCCCTCTCACCAGTGCTGAATTTCCTTAAATTTTCTTCTTTACTCTTAGGCATTTATTTGTCATAGAGGCACACTTCTTTGTGTGGCCTTGTCTTTTCAGAGGCAGTTTCTCCTCTAGTCTTAATTCCATTTCCCTCCATGCCCTGTGGGATCTTGTTCGTTCTGTTAGATTCTTTCTCTCCGCTGTCCTCAGTCTTTTCCTCTCTACTGGCTCCTTCCCCAGGACCTATAAATATTTTTAATCTCTCCCATTTTATAAAAATCTCTTAATCCTGCATTTCATCCTCAGCTCTCCAGCCTATCCCTTGAGTTTCTCTTTTCTTTTCTCATAATCTGTTCCCCATTTCCTTCCCCCTCCCATTCATTTGCACACTCCTGACCAGTCACTGTCTCACTGCCAAAGCTCAAGGGTGTGTTTCAGCCTTGTCTTAACTGATTTCATAAGTATTTTATACAACTGATGCTGCTTTTGTATTTCAGCCTTTTCCTTCTTTGCTTCTCCGTCACCACTATCTCTGACCTCCTGTTCCTCTTCATATCATTTGTCCTCAGGCTCGTGAACATTCCCTTTTCTCTGCCCGCTCACTCAACACAAATTCTCCACAGAGCCTTCCTTGACTCTTTTCTGCTTCTTTTGCCATTATTGTATCCATTCAGTATTTTTAGCTATAAATTTCAAAATGGTAGCTCCAAACTGAACTCTCTCCAAAGGTCCAGGTCTAAACCTAAATAATAATAATCTGTTGAAATTTTCCACCCCCAACCTCCAGTCCCCTACGCATACCTGCATCCTCGCCCAAATCATCTTCTGCTTCTCATCTTCCTTTATTGACTCTCCTGAAAGGTGATGCCTCCAGCTCTTCAGTGATCCAGATACCACCACCCCCTAGTATCTTGGGGTCGCTCTAGAACACTCGTGTCCCCCTCACCTGATTCATGCACTATCATTCATTTTTGTCCATCCTGCTTTGCAATTATGTCTCAAATCCATTTTCTCCTTCCCATACCTGTTGCCATTGCTTTCCCCTCTCCTCTTTCTAATTGGTTTCCACTCTAAACCTAAACTTCTCTATCTTCCCTACCTCTGCCAGAATGATCATGTTGCTTCCCTCATCTTTGTGATTTTGTATTGTCTACTATTCAAGTCGGAATGAATGCCTTTTTGTAGAGCATAAGGCCTTCTCTGACCTCATCCACACAGCTCTTGGGCTTCTTGGTGGCTCAGACAGTAAAGAATCCTCCTGCAGTGCAGGAGACCTGGGTTTGATCCCTCGGGCAGGATGATCCCCTGGAGAAGGAAATGGCCACCCACTCCAGTAGTCTTGCCTGGAGAATCCCATGCATGGAGGAGCCTGGCAGGCTACAGTCCATGGGGTCACACAGAGTTGGACATGACTGCTCTACTAAGCAAAAGCACAGCACACAGCTCTTGTGCTCACCTTTTATGCTCTAGACCCTCACTGGCCCTTTCCTTTTCTTAGCTCTGCCAAGCTTGCCCATAGTTATTTATTTCTACCTAAATCAAAATCAACCATGCCAACCTTCTCATTTTCATTGTCTGGTATACACTTGATCCTTCCAGATTCAGTCCTGTCTCATCTTCTCTCTCAGCTTTTATCTGGTCTTACACTCACCCACTCTTGTAAGACGTAAGTTAAATTTCCTTTTGAATTATTTGAAATATTTTTTGTGTAAATTTTTAAAATTACTTTGCTTTAGACATCTTCATTATAGCACTTAACACATCATCTCAAGATGGCTCAGGGCAGGACACTGTCTTATTTTGAGATTAATGTACACATACCCAGTGAAAATGTTAGAAAAATGGCCATCATCTTAGGGGAAAATGGTAACATCTGCAATTACTAGTGAAGTTTAGGAAAAGGAGAAGAATAGGGATGAGGAAGGGAATTGGATTCTATTCAGACTTAAGACCTTGACTTGGATATCTGTTTGATTTCCAAATAGATAAATGTTAATTAGATAATTTAATTAGGTAAATTAGATAAAATTAATTAGATAAATTAATTAGGTAAATTTAATTTAGATAAATTAAAAAATTTCCAAACGTGTTTGGTGGTAACATTATTTAAGGAGAACTTATTTAGGTCATTGTAGAGATGAGGATGAAGCAAAGTGAGAAAGTCACCCATTTTGTGCTCTTTAGCTATTATGCTTGCTGACAGGCTGCCTGTGTTTGATTTAAAGTGATTGTCTGTAAAACTTCCTAAGGTAGACCGTTAATTTCCCATGACAGCACATAAAGCGCCTCCCCTCCTCTCTGCCCAAACCCAAGCGCACACACCAGAGGTACCTCTTGTGTGAGACATTTGTTTAATGTCGCCTGTCAGAAAAGGTGGAACAACAAGTCACTCAGGTTTGAAGTTTGCAAACATCCTTCCACCTTACTGAACATCACAAAGGCTGTCAAAATTTTTATTTCCCCATATTTTCTCTTCTCTGTAGGAGAAAAACCATTACAGATGTAAATGTTAGGAGCATTTTGTCATAGGCTTTGGAGAGTCTGCAGGAAGTGTTATTGAGAGTTGGATTGGGAGAGGAAGAAAGCCTCTGCTGATACGTTGAAGTCTTTCTAGCAATTTAAGTAAACTGCACTGCTGGGAACTAGATATTTTTACTTCCAAATATTAGTTATATCTCATTACCTTTTTTCTACTTTCTCTGAAAAATAGGCCTTGATATTTCTAAATATTCATTTTATGTTTCCTTTTAATTTCTTCTCAGTCTTGTAGACTCTTTACCAAGCCCATTCTTGTGTTAAGCATCCCCTACGGATTTACCTGGGAGTGGGATGAAATACATTTATATGTGCTACACTTACTTCAGATAGTTTTTGGTGGATAGTGAATAACTACTGAGAAAGAAACCAGTTGCTCTTTTAAATATAATTAGCAATCCCAGCCTTCAAGAAGTTTGCATTTGGCTGTGATGAAGCCTGTGGCATGCCCTCTGCAAAGATAAGAAGGGGAAGATGGATGTATTTCTAATGCAATCAGGAAGCCCCTCTGTAATTTAAATATATTATCATATCCTGAGAAAGCTGGTGTTTGGATGTCCTAAGATAATTCACAGTTTCTCCCTGACAAACATGATTGAATTACTTGTGGGAATGCAGCAGGTGTAGTCCTCAATGGATCAATGCTGTCTGTGTTCATTATCACAGCAAACTCCAGGAAAACTGTAACTGAAGTCAGGAGGCGTCAGTTTATTGATGCAGTCTTAGTGATTTTGCTTGCGCTGCTCACATCCAATTTGCCACCAAAAGTTTGATGCCATGCAAACACTGCATTTCTGGAACACCAATATTGTTTCCTGCTTGTACCCAGAAGGAGGGATGAGTCCCCATCTTGGCTGCTTGTGTTTCAGTTTATATATAAAAGACTAAACAATAGTTTCAAGACATTTGGAATTCTAGGAATGTTAGAGTAATGTGGGATGGAATTGTCATCAAAGTGTGCACTCCGGGTATCACTTTTGCAGTCTGCTTGTAAAGGTCTCAAGTGAATTATAATAAAAATAACTAACATTATTGAGTCCTAGTGGTATACTCAGCTGTGTTTTAAACATTTTAAGGTGTATGTCTAATTCATTTTTCACCGCAACTCTGTGGTAAGGGGTTATGAGTATCCTTATTTTATAGGTAAAGAACCTGAGGCCTAGAGAGTTGAAGTGGCTTGACCAAGATCACTCTTTTGAAAATGGAAGGGCCAGGGTTCAAGCCTAGGCAAAAGGACCCCAAAGCTCAAAACCTTTATGTTATTGTTGTTCAGTCACTAAGTCACGTTTGACTCTTTGTGATCCCATGGACTACAGCATTGCAGGCTTCCCTGTCCTTCATCATCTCCCAGAGTTTGCTCCAGCTCATCTCCATTGAGTCGGTGATGCCATCCAACCCTTATAATGGGAGGTTTCTCAGGCTCTAGGACTCTTCTACACAAGTGGTTCATAAACAGAATTCCCGTACTGGATTAAAAAAAAAGGATTTTTCTATTAAAAAAAAAATGAAGAGCAAAAGACATGATATGATTAGCTGTAGGTCCCAGAGTAATAGGAGGTGAAATTAAGATCAGAAACTCAGAGTACTTTGTTGTGATGGTCTAGTCTCATCATGATGCCCTTCTTAGTTAAAAGATAAACATCTGAAAATAGTTGAGCTGATTTAAAAGAAAATTTTATGAATTTAACTGGTTAATTAGGTATAATAATCTGCATAGCTTAGGAACCATTATTATATAAATTTACCCAAGGTCAATTTTCAAGCCTATTTAAAAGTTAATTTATGTGAAAGGAAATTTCTCTACACAAATTAGAGGTGTTTCTATTGCAAGAAAGACTTAGCACTTGGATATATTTAGAACAGAACATTTTGATCTCCCCATTAGCTTTGCTTCTTGATACGAAGTGAAATGAAAAGTTTCAATAACCCTTCCTGGAGGAATATCACCTTTTTGAACGATTATCTTCTGGAAAGCATGCATTTCCATGTATTTTATGGCATTACATTATTTTCCCAATGATTCCTGGTATTGTAGGTTTTTTTTTTTTCAATGAGCTATGACAAATATCATATTGGCCTCAGATATGCTTGTCTCTAGGGCTTCCCAGGTGGTACAGTGATAAAGAATCCACCTGCCAATGCAGGAGATGCAAAAGATGCGGGTTTGATCCCTGGGATGGGAAGATTCCCCTGGAGAAGGCAATGACAACCTGCTCCAGTATTCTTGCCTGGAAAATCCCATGCACAGAGGAACCTGGCAGGCTACACTTCCTGGGGTCTCAGAGTCAAATACGACTGACACGGCACATGCTAGTCTTTGTAATGCTGTTTCAAATGGACTTCAATCTCATACATCTCTTAATGTATATGATACTCTCCTTGTTCCTTAAAGCAGGATGACATAAGGAGAGGAAAAGAATTCTTATGTACCCATACCATTTGTTTGTGTCATCTTGCTAACCCTCTCTCTTACATGAAGAAGAATGGACACATCTATCTATATATTTATCTGGAAAAGTTTGAGTAAGTGATTAGCAATTTGATTCAGAAACTTCAATTTTTTAAAAGTTAATTTTTATTTTATATTGGAGTGTAGTGGATTTACAGTATTGTTTCAGGTGTACAGCAAAATGATTCAGTTATACATATATGTACATCCATTCTTTTTCAGATTTTTAAAATTTACTTAATTGTTCATTCAGTGTTTATACTTTTCCAAGAGAAATGTGAACAGCTAATTAAACACAGTTAACCCTTGTTTAATCAGTTAACTCTTGAACAATGCAGAGGTTAATCCACCTATAACTTATAGCTGGCCCTCTATCCAAGGTTCCTCTGCTTCCTTGGATCCAGCTATCCCTGGACCATGTAATACTGCAGTATATACTATTGGAAAATAACCACTTGTAAGTGGATCCATATCGTTCAAACCTGACTTGTTCAAGAATCAACTGTATTTTGCTTGAGGAGCAGTTGAAAAATTAAAATTATGGGGAAACAGTGCCAGAAACAATTGATGAAAGGAAAGCAATAGAGGTTTTAATTTTTCTTAATTAATTTCTCTTTATATACCTGTGCTTTTCCGTCATACAGCTTAGACATCAGGAAGAAACAGAAATGAATGGTTTTTCTCTATGTTGGATTGATTGCAGTGAATATTGAGTAGACTTCTTTTTTTTTTTTTTGGTAGTATGGTTAATCTCAGAATACCGCTTATAAAGGAAAATAATTTTAAGCTTTAAAATTCAGCTTAGCATTTTCTTGAGTTTATTATTTCAAAAGAATACCCTCTCCGCTTTTAAAAAATACTGATATTGCAAACCCTTTGTATAATTTCTCTCCAGTGTTTGCAAAAATCCCCTTTAGGTTTCTTCTGGTTCTGTGGAATTTCTCTTCTCCACATATTGACAAAATCATTAAACAAGCCTGAAGCTTCATGATGACTTTTCCAGCAGCACTTTCATTGCTCTTTATCATTACATTTAGTTACGTTTCATCTAGTTTTCAATATATGTGACAGGGTTCATATCCCAGCCAACTGGAATTAATTTGATAGCTAAGCATCTCACGAGCTGGCTCTGTAACACACTCTGCCAGATCCTGCCGTGTGTAAAGCGTTACTACTGTCTTACCAGGAAAGATTATTTATAACTTGACTTCTTCCATGCTCATTTGTGTTTCTCAAGAAGGCAGGGAGGGGTGTGCTCACTCAGAGTGTTTCTCTTGGCATTCCTCTGTGTAAACCTCACTAATAACTTTCAGTCATCACCTCTTGTGTCTTTCCTTTGGCGCACAAGGAGGAAAATGGAGATGCTTTGAATGACAGGCATTGCTTCTCAGCAAGAGGATGCTCTCTGAAGCTCTGGTGTTGCTCCAACTTCTCTCTCTCGCTGCCCATTAGTGGCTTGAGAGGGTTTTAAGATCGAGAGTGTGGTTTGGTAGGGAAACTGTTGGAACTGACCTCAGTAAATAATTTTTTAAGAGCTTAGTCCTTAGAGGTTAGCGTGGTAAGTGACCGGGGAATAATTGAGTATTTTTTCACTACTTGTGGGAAAAATAATTTTAGCCAAACATTTCAGGGATAAGAGAAAGGAAGTGTTTATATTTCTAAGATATGGCATCGTTCCAGATTGCTACCCTTTTGTAAGAAGCCAAAACAGATTTATGAATACTCTGAACCAGCGGAGAATGAGTTTTTTATTTGACCATTTTTCCTTTATTTATCAGTCTGATATTTTAATTTTATGGCAAATACATGTTCCCCAGTTTAGAGATTTCCCTCACATGGCATGATTAGCAGTCGTGTGTGAAATGATTATGTGGAAACATTACTAGCGAATTACTGCTTGTCTAAATACTGTATGTTTTCACTTGAGAACATTGGCTCTGGAATGTATTTCTGGCACTATGAAAGGGGAAAAAAGTCTTGATGTTAAAATGCAGCCAGAATTTAATTTGTGAAATGGAGCTTTAAATTCAGTTGTTCCTCCCACTGGCAGCAACTTAAGGTTGCTTATTTCCTTTCTAGAATGAAAATTTGCCCTTTAAGACTACTTAGTCATATTTTTAATCATCGAATTGATAATTTCTTAGAGAAAGAGCAAAAACTTTGCACCATCCATGTTTATGTCTCTGTGTTACACAGGATCTAATTTATAAATCTTAGTACCATTTAAAACTAATGGAGTGGCCATTTCGAGGTCCATAACTACAGCAATTATGCCTTGGAACAGGGAAGTACGTTTTATATTAAGATTTTATACCAATAATTGTGGCTGACTTCTCATACAGTCTTAGACCCTAATCAGCAATAGTATTCTTATTATAAATGTAATCAATAACCTCCCCTGCTGGAGATTTACTGTTGGGGAGAATTGAGTCTAATGTATAAAATAGCTGTAGTACAAGAAATTCAGAGAGGGAAAAAAGCCAGGAGACATACTTTTATTTTCCAGGTTATTTTATCTTATAGTAGAAAGAAATTTATCATTTTGCCTTATGAAAAAGCTTTATTAGTATTGAGATTGGTTCATTTGATTTCTGGAGTACACATTTCTTCCATGCGTGCTGAGTTGCTTCAGTCACGTCTGACTCTTTGTGACCTAATGGACTGTAGCCCTCCAGGCTCCTCTGTCCATGGGATTCTCCAGGCAAGAATACTGAAGGGGATTGCCATTTCCTTCTCCAGGGGATCATCCTGACCCAGGGCTTGAACCTGTGTTTCTTGCATCTCCCGCAGTGGCAGGCACATTCTTTACCACTAGTGCTGCCTGGAAAGCCCACACATTTCTTACATATCCCCAAAGCACGAAAAAAGGTGTGGTGGAGGTTTCTTTGTTAATTTCATTATTCTGACCAGGAAAGATTCTTTGCTTATATCCTAAATACGCCCCATGTGAGAAAGAAGAAAAATTGAAAGAAGTCATTCACCACCTCCAAGTTCTGTAATAAAAAGTCACTTTCTCCTCTCTCCCAGCATTTGATGTTGATGACTGACAGTGTGTGCGGAACCTTAGTCTCATTAGAGTGCAGGCCAAGGAAGGCATCATAACCAAGAAGAGCAAAACTCAGAACTGAAGCGGGAACTTTGCATTCAAACTTGAGTAAATACAGAGGAAAAGACTGAGATACCATCCAAAAATTAGAAGTCAAAAGAAAATGGTTAAAAAATCAGCACCTATATTCTCTTAGCCGTACGATTCTATATTTGTTGTGAATTGAACATTTTCAGAAAGACATCATGATTCATTAGTCTGAAAAATTACTGCATTATCATAAGAACAGGATTGTTGATTCTAATAGAAGTCAGCTTTGGATCACTTATAGTATGAATTAGCCTCATAGCGTTAAACCATGCTAGGAAGATGTAGATTGCTTATTCACTGAATAAGATGATTTTAAATATGACTCTGAGGGCTTCTGTTACCAGAATTGCCCACAAGGACCTTACTTTGTAATTCCAGAACTCTAGTGGGCAAGTACTGTTTCGTAGATTGATTTCTTATAATTAGCTTTGAGATAAACAGGAAAACTGGTTGGTTTCCTTCTGTAGGTAATTTGGCTGTGATGGTGTTGGATTATAACTGTTACTTGTCCTGGTGACATCCACAGTTAGTAGTCTCAGTGTAAATGAAAAGCTACCAGCATATATATACTTATCACATAAGGATGTATCTTGTGAAATGTAAAAGTGGGGGGGAAAGTGATTACATTCACAAACAGCCTAAAGGTACAGTGTCTTTTTAGTGAAGATACATGGGATGTGGTGGACAGTATCTTCTTTGGGTTGCCCCAAAGAAATTGAAGGCTACATACTGGCGAAATGTGGTTTTCTCCCCCCCCCCCCTTTTTTTTTGTTCTTAGAGAAATACAAGCTATATGATTTGTCTTTAATATAATATAGAGATTGCAGTCCTTAGAGCATCTCAGTTGCATTTAAGCCATTTAGAGGAAATGGAGCAAAGGGAAAGAGTAGAGAATGGGAGAGCGGAGTTAAAAAGAAAAGAATGACATGGATCCAGAGTGAAGGGAGAGCAGAGTGGGCAGAGTGGACAGGGTTCAAGGAGGAGGCATAGTTAAGAGAGAAGTCGATTCAAGGTAGCAGCTGATGAGGGAAAAGCAGCCCCAGGACCAGTGCCCCATTGTCTATTGGCCTCAGAGCAATCGACTGTTTTTATTTTTTTTAAATAGCATTTTGACTGTTTCTCCATTCTCTAAACTCTCATTCACTGTCTTCTTTTTCACTTGCAGATACAAAAATAAAAATAGCTTTTTTGACATTATCTTAAAAATTCACAGACCAGGCACTATATGAGAGTGGACCCTTTTGGGATTTAAATAGTAATCCTGCCTTTTCCCGTTTGAAAAGAAGAAAAAGAGTAAAAATCTTTCAGGTCAGTTCAGTTCAGTCGCTTAATCGTGTCCAACTCTTTGTGACCCCATGAATCGCAGCACGCCAGGCCTCCTGGTTCATCACGAACCCCTGGAGTTCACTCAAACTCATGTCCATCGAGTCGGTGATGCCATCCAGCCATCTCATCCTCCGTCGTCCCGTTCTCCACCTGCCCCCAATCCCTCCCAGCATCAGGGTCTTTTCCAGTGAGTCAACTCTTCTCATGAGGTGGCCAAAGTACTGCAGTTTCAGCTTTAGCATCATTCCTTTCAAAGAAATCCCAGGACTGATCTCCTTTAGAATGGACTGGTTGGATCTCCTTGCAGTCCAATGGATTCTCAAGGATCTTGTCCAACACCACAGGTCAAAAGCATCAATTCTTCAGCGCTCAGCTTTCTTCACAGTCCAACTCTCACATCCATACATGACCACAGGAAAAACCATAGCCTTGACTAGATGGACCTTTGTTGGCAAAGTAATGTCTCTGCTTTTGACTATGCTATCTAGGTTGGTCATAACTTTCCTTCCAAGGAGTAAGCGTCTTTTAATTTCATGGCTGCAGTCACCATCTGCAGTGATTTTGGAGCCCAAAAAAACAAAGTCTGACACTATTTCCACTGTTTCCCCTCTATTTCCCTTGAAGTGATGGGACCAGATGCCATGATCTTCGTTTTCTGAGTGTTGAGCTTTGAGCCAACCCTTTCACTCTCCTCTTTTACTTTCATCAAAAATCTTTAGGCAGAGAGATGTGACAAATCTAAAACTATAAATAACAGTGCTCACTCTTTTCTAATTTTCTGATTGGAGTACATTTGAGGAAGAGAGTAAAATGAGTAAACAAGTGAGACTGTCCTTTAAGAGGTGAAACCTTGAAGCTGTGCATTTTCATCCATGGACCAGCTGTATGTAGTGTTTTCTATGTACAATCCAGATTTCAATGGGCCTGAGTGTATCTTCTAATGTAACTTCAGAGAGGAAGGAAAACAGTAATATGAACAATAAGAATGTTTTATGTTGTAGGTAGATATTATATTTTCAGATTCTTCATTACATGAAGTATGTTTGGCATCCAACACCTTAACCAGCTTTCAGAACTTTATTTTCTAAAGGCCAAGGCAAGCCTGTGCAATTTACCAGGATCAAGTGTTCCTCAATGTGTTTGTCTAACACAGCTAGAAAATGCCCACTATACCAGCACACGCTTTTGGTTGTAGAATTGCGGCTCAGGTTCAGTTTTCGATGGGCTGACAGGGTTGCTCTGCGCTATTTTTGTACTGTTTTTTATTTGCACACAAGCACAGCAGTTCATTTACCTTTTCGAACTTTTGTTCCTCTCTGTCAGGTTAACAGGACAAATAACCTTGTTTAATCATTTTCTTCCCCACCCACTCTCAGAGTCGTCAGCTCTGCAAACATCCCCTCATTGCTTGTAAACTCTCTAAAGCTCAGCAAATACCTTTCTGTGTGTAGCTGAATTTTCTTCCCTGAACAGCTCCACTTTCTTCCGACCAGAAGGGAGCCTAACTTTCTGAACCCTCTTCTGTTGTCAGTCTCCCAAGAACTTCTCTGTTTCTAAATTGCACAGAACTTGAAGTGAACAGACTAGGAATATGTGAGGGCGGGGTGCTCTCTGTTCAGAGCTCTCACCTTTGTGCTGGCCTGGGGAAAGAGTAAAGGCGTCAGAGTGCCCTGGGCAGTGTTGAGCCAGGGTGACTAGGAGGTAATTAAGAAACCTCGTTGGGAAAGATACAGGCAGTCAGGGAAGAAATGAATTTCCTCATAGATAACATGTCCTCCCTCCTTGGGGACTCATAAAATAGGGTTTCTAGTATATGGAAGTTTTTTCCTAATAAGAAATCGAATAGTGCACCGGGTGATCTCTGTCATTCAGCACTGGTTCTGTGAATGCGTGAATAAGGGTTTGTAAAAATCAGTCCTGCATGAGAGAATATGCCTTAGTAGGAAGTTAAAGGAGTGCCTTAAATTCATTAAAAGTCTGAGAGCTGTAAGTTTAACCCTGAAGGCAGAAATACTGTTGAGATTCAGGTGTTAGAGTCAAACCATCAAAGTTCCATTCCCATTGTAGTTACTGAGTGTTGATAAGTCTCAGTTTTTTTCATCTGTAAAATAGGAATAATGCCATTAGCTTAGTGGCATTGTCAGACAATGAGCCAAGTTAGTTAGCTAAATGACTTAGAATTGTACTTGAAACACAGTAAAGTCTGGGTATACGATATTTGTAGAGATTGTTGTGACAGAAACTGAAAATGGATAGTTTAAATGAGTTACTCTTTTAGATGTTCTGAACGGCCTTAGCATTTGGGGGTGTTATTGATAAAGCACACTGAGATGGTGTAAGGAGAACGTGTGGATAATCTGCCCATAATAGGTGTAGAATATCTGTCCTCATATCTCTCTGCTGGGCTCAGCAACTCTTTCCTTTTCCTGTTTCTTTGGGCTCATTCATAGTAAACTCATAGGAAAAATGGCTCCTATATTGATGTATGGAAGAACTGGGAGAACATTTGCTCACACTTCAATTATTAAGGGCTGATTTTTAAGCTTTCAGTTCAGTTCAGTCACTCAGTCGTGTCCGACTCTTTGCCACCCCATGGACTGCAACATGCCAGGCCTCCCTGTCCAACAACAACTCCTGGAGTTTACTCAAACTTATGTCCATTGAGTCGGTGATGCCATCCAACCGTCTCATCCTCTGTCGTCCCCTTCTCCTCCTGCCTTCAGTCTTTCCCAGAATCAGGGTCTTTCAAATGAGTCAGTTCTTCAGATCAGGTGCCCAAAGTATTGGAGTTTCAGCTTCACCATCAGTCCTTTAGTGACAAAAGTAACATTTGGTGGGACTTCCATACTAATGCATGGAATATGCCATTTTCTTTTCTGCCTATGCAAAGACAAGAGTGAAATTGGAGACTGGAAGAAATAGAAGAGTATCCAAAGTATGTAACTAAAATAGAATTATTTTTAAATTCTAAATACATATACTGAATAGGTAACAATATGCAATACAAATGCAAAAAAAAAAAAAAAAAACCCCACTCTACTAAACTGATGAATGACCTGTTAAATAATGGTGCAAATGGAATGACATGTGGGAGATCCGTGTGTTACACCAGCTCTCTAAGTGGTTCCCATGCACACCCTGAAGATTGTAACCTACTAGGGTCATTTGGTCTCACTGACTTCCCATTTAGCACAATATTAAGTAAAGCTGCAGTCACTTTCCTGTTCTTTTTACTGTATGAGCTTTCTGCAACTCTGCTTCCTGAGAAACCCCCTTTGCTTTACTTGAAATGGAAAAATGGCCATTTAGTGCTTGTTGGCTGTTGTTCGGTTGCTAAGTCATGTCTGACTCTTCGCAACCCCATGGACTGTAGCACTTCAGGCTTCCCTGTCCTTCACCGTCTCCCAGAGTTTGTTCAAACTTACGTCCATTGAGTCAGTGATGCCATCGAACTGTCTCATCCCCTGTTGCCCCCATTTAGCAGCCTTCATTTACATGGGTTTTTCCAGAAATAAGTAAGGTGTGACTGAACTGTCTTCCTCTCTGCATAAGTCTTCCTTCCCTAGCATCTTTCTCAAAAACTCAAGAAGCCTGACACCTGTCTACTACTCACCTTCAGTATCATGTAGTTAATAACATGCTTTCCCCTTTCCAATCAGAAGGTTTGTTACTGCCCTTGGGCAATATGTTCAGCACTCATAGCCTGAATGTTCAAAACGAGGTAAAAAAAAAGACTGAAACTTCTGCGCATGTTTTCATTAACTTTTTTCACAGCCTTGAATTGATTGCTTCCCTTCCCCCAGAGCATACCCGGTGTGACCCTGATTCAGTGTGGTTTAATCAATAGACTGCAGAATGACTCATTTGTTTCCAGTTATTTCTTTACAGAATATTTTCCAAGCAAAGGTGAATATGGGAAAACTACTGCCTGTGAGCAAGAGTGAAGGGAAACACGGAGTCGGAGACAGACGGCTCTGTGCTTGTGTTTACTGCAATAATTTTTTAAAGAGAATAAAAGGTGGAGAGGAAGAATGGCCGTAAAGATGCCTCTCCCTCTAAGACAATGTTTCTGCCACACTGTACGAAAGACCTCTTGATAACAGGCGTGTAGCACTTTAACGCCCATTGTTATTGTTTGTACTGATCTCTTAAAGCCATGGAAAAGATAAATTCCCTACTGAATGGATCTGGTGGAACTCTGCAAATTTTCAAAGCATCCAATCAGAAGAATATTAAACCTTTGAGGGCAGTTTAGTATTTTCCTTTTTCTCTTTTCTTCCTCTCTTGGTTCTCTCTGATGATTTTATGGGAGACCTAGTGCCAGTTTTAGTCTTTGGGGATACACAAGTGCAGTGCAGAAGGGTGGGTGAGCGGGGTGGTGCTGTCCCCTGCAGAAGTCAGCCATACGCCTGCAGGGAGGGAACGGCATGATTCATTTTTTATTTTTTTTTTATTTTATTTTATTTTTTAAACTTATTCCTTTATTTTTTAAAGCCCCTGCCGTGTCCCAGCTACTTTTCACATCCAGTCTTAATTCTCAGAGCAGTCATTTGATTTGAAAAATCAGGAATCTGAGAAAGAGGCAGAGTAATTAGCTCAAGGTCATCGAACACAGTACCGTGTGGTGAATTAGAGATTTGAGCTCACATTTTGCCTGGCATGAAATTTCTTTTGCTTCCCAGCTCACCACTCAAGCCAGCCAGGGTATGTGCTGTTGCTTAGGAGAGGGACCTAAGAGAACTGCAAGACAAAGGGCTCAGCAGCGTCCCAGAGAGGGAGAATGGAGCTCGGCCCGAGGCCACAAGTGTATTCTCGTCTCTGGGGCTCTGTGTCTGCAGAGCAGTTGTGGCCTCAATGAGTAGGGCACTGGGAATTACTACTTTAAGAGATGCTGCTGGAGAGAAAGAAACACAAAATCACCGGGAACCATAGACACATCTCACTGTGTTTGGTCATTGAGCCAGCCAGGAGGAATTATATACAGTTTGCTAACTACCTCCAAAACCTGAGCCATGGTGATATTCTACCCCCTTCTTCTGGGAAAAAGTAAAAAGATGATGGCTACAAAGAATGTAGAAAGCTCACACAGAAGTGGTAAAATACACATTTTACAGGCCCTCTGGATATATTTTATTCGCTGTTTATGGTTAGGCACTATATATTTGTGAAGCAAAAGACAATTTTGATGGCAGTGAGAAGTTATATTTCAAGGTAGATTATTGGACAGTTTATGTTCTGACAAATAGGATTCATTAAAAAGTATGCCGTGAGCTACCTGGTCAGCAGGAGTTTGATGTGACCACATAACTTTAGAAAGTTCTTACAGGTGAAAACGGTACAGGTATAGGTTCAAAGTGTTCCTGTTTGTATTACCTCCAAAACAATTCTTAGAATAAGAGAATTAGATATTTGCAATAGAAATGATTTGTTACTTGAAAGATATTAATATATGCAAGTTTTTTAGAAAAAGAAAATGCCTTGGAAACAAGGGGTTCTGACTATCCAGATGACAATTTCTGGACCAGTGGTTCTTGACAACAGATGTTTCTGTGTTAGTCACTCAGTCATGTCTGACTCTTTAATACCCCATGGACTGTAGCCCTTCAGGCTCCCCTGTCCATGGAATTCTCTAGGCAAGAATACTGGAGTGGGTTGCCATTCCCTGTTCCAGGGGATCTTCCCCACTGAGGGATCTCCCCACCCTAGGTCTCCTGCATTGCAGGCAGATTCTTTACCATCTGAGCCACCAAGACATACAGATGATTCTTGACAAGGATGGGGATGATTAAGTAAATGTACTATGTTATCGATACAAGCTATGCAAATGAAACTTTGATTTAAGATAATAGTTTTTGAATCTTCCCTGGTGGCTCAGATGGTAAAGAGTCTGCCTGCAATGCGGGACACCTGGATTCAGTCCCTGGGTCAGGAAGATTTCCTGGAGAAGGGAATAGCAACTCACTCCAGTATTCTTGCCTGTAAAATCCTATGGATGGAGGATCCTGGAGGGCCCCAATCCATGGCATTGCAAAGAGTCAGACACGACTGAGTGACTAACACACACAAGAGTACCTAAAGCCAACTTAACTTTTGGCTTCCCTAGTAGCTCATCCAGTAAAGCATCCGCCTACAATGCAGGAGACCCAGGTTCGATCCCTGGGTTGGGAAGATCTTCTGGAGAAGGATATGGTAACCCACTCCAGTATTCTTGCCCAGAGAATTTCATGGACAGAGGAGCCTTGTGGGCTACAGCCCATGAGGTCACAGAGCTGGACACAGCTGAGTGACTAACACACACACACAGTAGTTTTGAACATTTTTTTAGCAAATGAGAGCCTGTGTGATACTTCCTTCATTTCTTTGTCCCATTCCTTCTCACCTCCAAAATAAATTCATTAAGCACATATATAAAACAAAGGTAGAACAAAGTAACAGGATGTCTTCCTCACTGAGAACAGCAAAACAATACCAGAATTTTTTTTTTTTAATCTTGCTCAGAGAGACTTACTAAAAACAAGTAGATATAAGATGGCATCAAGTGATGTGCTAAATGGACTCTATCTAGAGTGAGATTTCCTATGCTTTTTACTGAGATCTCAAAACATTTCACAGATTCACGCTTGATTCTCATAAATAAAACATGACATGTGTAAGGCTAATAATTTCCTTTGTGAGGAGGGCAGTGATAGAGAAACTGAAATCGAAACAGAGATAGCATGGGACAAGTATAACCCTCAGTTTTTCATTTCTGTGTCTTCTCTCCTGATCCCTGCTTTCCCTGCTCGTCAGAACAAAGTGCTACCACTATGGTGACCAGCTGCTTTGACTTGTTACTAAAGCTGTCTATAGTATTTGATGTGGTTAATCGATGCCTCCTCCTCAGAAGACTCTCTCGGGCTGGCTCCCAGGACAGTATCTGTATTCTTCTTACCTCACCGGATCCTCATGAGTTTCTTCCTTGCCTCCCTGACCTCTTAGCCTATGGTACCCAGGCTTTCGTCCTTGGCCGCCTTCTCTTTTTTGATCTACGTGTATGTCTCTTGTGGATCTCACTTTGTCGTAGGAATTGAAATACTATCTCAAGCTGTGGACTCCCAAATTTATATCTCCAGCTTGCACTACTCCAGTGAACTCAGCCTTATTATGTTTTTAGCTTTCTTGACATTTCTGTTTGTGTGTCGTATGGGAATTCCAACTTCAAAATGTCCAGAACTGAGATCCCAACATTTCACACCATCTGTTCACCAACTGCTACCCCGTAGTCTTCCCCACTTCGATAAATGGCACTGCTAGTCTTCCAGTTGTTCAGGCCAAAGATCTAGGAGTCATCTCTCTCACATCCAGAAGCAATCCATCAGCATATCCTACTAGTTTTTCCAAAAATTACCCGGAACCTAATCATTGCTCAACCCCATTGTGAGTCCTAGCCTGGTCTGTGCCACCATCATCTCTTGCTGAGATTAGTGAATTAGGCTCTTATCTGGTCTCATGCTTGATCTCTTGCTCTCCTCCCTTTTAGCCATAGTGATCCTGTTAGAATGTAAGTTGTGTCATATAAACCTTTTGGCTCAAAACTCTCCAATAGCAACTCATGCTGAGTAAAAACCAGAATTCTTTACAATGTTTGAAAAGACCCAACTTATCCTTGAGCAATTGAACAGTAGCACATTTATTCTCTGTTCCTCCACTGGCCATACGTGTGAGTCACCACCTTCATACCTCTGGAGCTCTTCTCAGATGTTACTATCTCAGTGAAGCCCTGCCGGGCTATCCTGTTTGAACTTGTACTATGTTTTACTTTTTGCTCTTCATTTCCCCAGTTGCTGTCTATGGACTGTATCTTTCATCTGTTTTATTGCCTGTCTCCTCCCACTAAGAACGTCAGTGGCACAAGAGCAAGGATTTTTGTCTCTTTTGTTCATTGTTACTTCCCTGTCATCTAGAAATCGGGCCTGGCACATCCCTAGGCCCTCAGTGACTTCTGTTGGAATGAATAAATGAAGTTTCAGAACCTGAAACAGAGTTATGGAATAAGACTATGTAAATAAACATGTGTCTGTGAATACAGTTTTTCTCCTGGTTTCTGAGCTCTAGTCCTAAGATGACAATTTCCTGTGTCTGAACAAAGGTGCCTCTGAGTACCCAGGTCTTTATCCTTGTGAACAGCCATTGCCTATTAGAGCCAATGCGATGGGAGAAGGGCATATTACCATCTCCATTTCTGTAAAATCCCTTTGGCCCAGAATGGTTTCAAAAATGCTACCCCAGAAAGGCAGACAAATCCAGAGACCTTAGTAGTTTCCCTTAGCCTCTGCTGCATTAGCCAGAGATAAATCTATGCAGAGTTCACTAAAGGGAACAGACAACTGCATTAAGCTGTGTAATGATGAACACTAATGGCGTGTGACACAATGGGTCTCTGTAGGCTCAGCTGCCATGCAAGTTGGGGGTTTTTCCTTCTGTTTTATAATGGTCATGAAAAAAGCAAAACCAAACCATAACCAAAGATGGGAAGAAACAACCTGCAGGCCAAGTTCAAGGTGATTTTCATGGTGTCTTTGTTTTTCCTTTTTGTAAGTATATACATCTCGAGTGTAAAAGGTACATATGCTATCGTGGAGTGATGGAGGACTCTGCTCCATTAAATAGAAATGTACTGCCCTTTATTCCCATAGCAACCTGATATTGTTCATCCGTTTCCTTTTCCAAGGCATATGCATTATCATGCAGATTGTTAAATTGAGTTCTTTAGCTGCTTGTTATTTTACTCATCGGCACTTAGACTTTTATCATAGTGATCCGTGCTGGTTGATTTCATTTTCTGTGCATTTCCTTCCCATCCCTAATTTAAGTGAGGAGCTTGTTTCTTTATGTGTCTTTCTCCTCCCCTTTGCAGTTTCACATGGCTAGCCTAGTGATCCTGGGGTAAATTAGTTGACTTTTTTCTATTGCACATGATTCTTGTGAGGATCAAATACCTGTGGATAAATATGCTTTATAAACTACTGTAAATAGTTAAATTGATGATACCAGTGTGGATATTAGACCAGTTGATCTCCAAGACGTTTTTTAATTATAGAACTAAATTTATTCTAAAATTTCCCAAAGCAATGTTTCTAGTACATTCTACAAATTTAGGTAATGGGATACATGAATGTCTTAGGTTCAACTCTTAGAAACCATAGGTTTTACATATATACATCGTATTGAGTAGTCGGGCCTGATCTAGGACTTAAAAAAGAAAAAAATATGCAGAATGTCAGTGTGACCTACACATCCTATATTTTCGGCATGTGCCTCTCAGATATTCAGAACACATTTTACTCTCCTGCAGAATTATTTGACAGCAAGTTTTGTTCTTCACCTCTGTCTCTCCATGGATGATCTACCAAAAAATAGCACCTCCACTTGTTACTAAATAAAACCCCAGTATGGCTCTTCTATAAATCCAGTTTTATTACCTACTTCCAAAGTAATTTCTGACAATCCAGCCAGAACCCTTACTTTTTGTTTGTCATATTTAGGCTCGATTCTTGAAAAAGAAGGCTAGCTCTAATTTTAGCCTAAGAAGAAAAGATTACAAGGCCTATTTCAAGACCTTGGTTTTGCGTACCTGATCTACTAAGTTTGTAAATTCTAGGAATCCATTTTATTTTTTTTTAATAAGCGTTTCTGTTCTTATTTTCAGTGCCAATTTGTTTCCTTCAGCTTTCCCACATGCATGACTTTTATAGCCCCATATAAAGCAGAGTGCTCTACCATATTGATTTAATGGTATGTTTCAATAAATTTCCCCTGTTACAGTGCTTGCTCCACACCAGGCAGCCAAGTGGGGGAACAGACGGATGTGCTGGTTAACTAATTTTCAAAGAGAAAAAATTTCATTTTCTCCATTCTTGAATGTCATAGCTGTCCTGCCAATGACCTGATACTGAGATGTATTAGGTTCTCCCTGACATATGTTACAGGAAGTAGTGACCTGACCTTTTAAAAATTTTATTAACATTTATAAATTTGTTTTAGTGTATTATGGTGGAAGCAATGATTTTTCTTCAGAATGGATTGGGGTGACTGGTGAACAGATTGATAGCTGTGTCATATATTAAGCTGGTGGACATTTTGTAGGGTAGATAGATGCTATCTTTTTCCCTCTCTCGTCTCCTCCTACCTTTCAGGCTTCTGCTGATGGGGATGGTAATATGTAAAGGTTTTCTTTAAAGCATTTTACAAGCAACCAAATGATTACTGGGACCCTTTATGTAGCTGGTCAGATTTTGGTGATCGCTTAATGAAACAGTGAGGCCCGGATAGTCACCCAGCCTTTCATTCAGCCGTTCCTCAGTGCCTAATGTATTCCATGTGCTCTGCGAGTCACTAGGGATATAAAGTGGTGGCCTCAGTCCTTGTCCTCAAGTAATTTACAAACGGATGGGTTAAGAACCGATGGAAAACCATCAAGATCCTAATTAAAGTTTTCTTTTTCTTTTTTTCTTGTCTCAACTCTTGTGTTCAAAACCTTGACCTATACCTAAAAATTCTTCTAAACTCATATCTTGATTCTTCCTAGGAACTAATTTCATTTATACATAGTGTTTAGGTAAAAAATATTTGTCGTAGATTAAGAAAGGAAATCTTGATTAATGTTAACTATTGGAACTTAGCTATAGCCAGTATTATTGACTTAGCAATTCTCATCTTTCTCTCCATGCCCTAAGAGACCGAGCAGTGTGTGGTTTTATAAAAAGGACACCTCTCCCAGGACAGGAAACAGACGAGCTGGCACGTTGCCTTTCTAACCTGTTTACCGCAATAGCAGTTGTGATGGTGATGGTGATCGACACTCCCATCTATCATCTGCCTTTTCCCAGATGCTTCTGAAACATAAATTAAGCCTCCTAACTCCTCAGTGAGTATGGATTGCTGTTTTATTTTACAGTAAATATTTGGTTATGTTATGAACAGGGAAATTGAGGCATTGGGAACCTAAGTGGCTAGATAAATAAGTTATGGATACTGCTGGGAAACGTCAGCTAATGTTTATTGAGCCCGTGTGGAGCATGTGCTTTCATAAGCCCTGTGCAGTGTGTTTTGTTTCCGGTTTTCCCCCTTACTGCCTAAGGAAACAGAGAAGGCAATTGCACTCCAGTACTCTTACCTGGAAAATCCCATGAACGGAGGAGCCTGGTAGGCTGCAGTCCATGGGGTCGAGAAGAGTCGGACACGACTGAGCGACTTCACTTTCACTTTTCACTTCCATGCATTGGAGAAGGAAATGGCAACCGACTCCAGTGTTCTTGCCTGGAGAATCCCAGGGACGGGGGAGCCTGGTAGGCTGCCGTCTATGGGGTCGCACAGAGTCGGACATGACTGAAGCGACTTAGCAGCAGCAGCAGCCTAAGAAAAGGGTTCCATGGAACTTATTGGCTCGATTTTGTCTGTCTTCATGGAAACTGTTGTTTTGTGGCTGTACGTTTTACTTTTCCACTCGCATTTTCTTAATACTTTTTACTTTAGCTAGCCAAGGACCTAATAAAAAGCATTTGCCATATTTCCAGGCTCCAGGCTTTTCCAGTTTTTCAAAAAAAAAAGTGAACATTGTCATGTATCAGGTACTGTGCTAAGGGCCAAGGCCGGAAAGGTAAATTAAGACACAGTTCTTGTTCTAAGAAGCTCTATTCTAGTTGATCCTTTCTAGTACCATACACATGTAATATACTTTTTGTTCACTTGATTTTAAAATGAAGAACTGTTTATTGTGGAACTTTTCAGAGCTTTACTAGAAAGGGTTTGTTGTGAATTTCCAGAGGCAAATAGCGTATGCAGCCTTGTCTAAGCTGATGGAAACGATAAATCCGTTACTTAAGAAGTATGTTTTAGAGTAGGTATTCTTTAGGACACATTTTAAAGAACTAATGACATGGCCATTTTTCACCCTCCGCTTGCCAGACAGGGCTCGAAGTGAGCAAGGGCAGGCAATCCAGCTTTCCCTGAACAGCTGTTGGGGATGTAATTGAGTTACTCTTCAAAGCTGTTTTCTCCCCCAAATTGAGTAGCAGCCTGTGAAAGAGAAGCAAACTGCCTCCCCACTGCTTACACTTAGGCTATCTCCAGAAGGTATTTTTGTCCATGAGATCGACTCTTAAAAGATTAGCAGTCCCCTCATTTAGACCCTATATTCAACTTGAGAGGAGACTGAAGCTGGTTTACAAAGGCTTTGTGACTGACTTGCGATAACAGAACTAGTTAAAAGCATAGCCTGGGAAAAAGCAAAAGCAAAACACATCTCCTGAGTCTACCATTACACCACACTGTGCCTCGGATGATATCTGATTAGAAGTGTTCTTCTTCAAATGCTTGAATCCCCAACAACTGGTGCATTTGGTACAAACTCCTGAATAACTAGACTTTACAATCAAGTAGGCTAAACATAGTCTTTGCGATCAAACTTTTTTTAAATTTTTTCCCACAAAATTCCTGAATAAGCCAACTATTCATCTTTTACTTTATAGTTTTCTCATCTCACGTGCTTCTTATTCCATCGTAGTGTTTAGAGTGTTTTACCTAAATAACCATGTCATGTTGTAGGCAGTGGTGAGCCTCTTCCTCCCACCTCCACAAATAAATACTGTAGTGACTCACTATTAAAATCTGATGCTCTACAGAAGCCCTGGGTAGGTTATTCTGAATGGTTTTATGTCAGAGAAAGTGCAATAAATGTAGGGAAGGGAATATAACACATTAAATGTATGAGTGGAAAATAAATTATAAGAAGGCCTTGCTTTTATCATGAATGCATTTCAGAAGTGCCATATAAGTCAAATAAAAACACTAAAAGTTGTATAATAGACTGTGGGCACCTGTAGGTCATGTTCATGACTACTTGCCAAATGGCCGGCCTATTTTCTGTGGTTTTTCTATTACAAGGTACTCGGTAGCATCATAACAGAATATAGTTTCATACTTGTGTGTAGGTTATAGTCCATCCTTCTGATTCATTTGTTCTTCAGTTGTTTGTAGCTCAGAATGCGTTTCCTCATGGAAATCCTATTTGGTACAAACCAACACGAAACCGTTTTTTCCATAGTATATCTGTAGTCTTACTATAACTTTCTCATATTTGACTTAAATATAAGCATGTGTCCTGGAGATGGATTTAGAGTCGTGCTGGAGATTCTAGGAGCACATCTCTTCCTTTTGAAACCTGGCAGTGGAGTCAGAAGTCATATGTAGTATTGCTGTTTATTTACTCAGTTGTGTCCAACCTTTCTCAGCCCCATGGACTGTAGCCCATTAGGCTCCTCTGTCCATGAGATTTGTCAGGTAAGAATACTGGAGTGGGTTGTCATTTCCTCCTCTAGGGGATCTTCGTGACCCAGGGATCGAACCCTCTTCTCCTGCTTGTCAGGCAGATTCTTAATCACTGAGCCACCAGGGAAGCCCTCATATAGCGTCAAAAAGAAAGAAAGTGAAAGTGAAAGTTGCTCAGTTGTGTCTGACTCTTTGCAACCCCATGGACTATATACAGTCCATGGAATCCTCCAGGCCAGAATACTGGAGTGGGTAGCCTTTCCCTCCTCCATGGCATCTTCCCCATCCAGGGATCGAACCCAGGTCTCCTGCATTGGAGGCAGATTCTTTGCCAGCCGAGCCACAAGGAAAGCCCAAGAATACTGGAGTGGGTAGCCTGTCCCTTCTCAAAAGGATCTTCCTGACCCAGGAATTGAACCTGAGTCCCCTGCATTGCAGGCAGATTCTTTAGAGCTAGTGTTGGGATATGGTAAATAGAAAGAAATGTGTAGATCATCCAGGCCAGCTTTTATATTTTAGAGATGAAGGACAACATCCCCAACATGCCCTCGTTGTTACTGAGGCCTCGGGCAGAGTCTTCTGGAGTCACTGGTGTGAGGAGTAGGGTGTGACCTGGATCTGACAGTTCTGGGGTGAGGCGTGGGAAACTGAAGTAGTGGTGGGGGTCTGGGTTTGGGAGGGAATATGTGAGACCCTTCTTGATAGGCACCAAGGAATTGTTCTCTATTTTTGCCTCCCTTTGTACCCCACTCCTTACTCTGGCCCTTCCTAATTATTAAGGAATGTCAGGTGAAGCCCTTTTCTTTGGGTAAGAGAGCATTCATCTTTTTCTTCCCCATTGGCACTGTCATGAGTCAATACAGATTTTCCCCCCTTACCCACCGAGGCTATGGCTAGAGGGAAGAGATGAGGAGCAAACTCAATTTGTTCCGGCTGGGTACATAGTCTGCAGTGGCTCATGGGGGTGCCACAGGATGTTTTTGGCAGTTGGTGAGGAAGAGAAGCTTCTGTGGCCCCCAGCTGGGGGAGTAGGTAACCAGACTGCCTGACTACCTGGTGTAGGTAACAGGGCCGGATTTCCACATCACAGTGCCTGGGGAAGCCGGTTTGAGGTGGGGAGAGAGGTTAATATGAGATGTAGAGAGGAAAACAGTGCTCACTTTCTGGCTGGGCCAGGGCTCCTGCGTGCCTGTGTGGGTGGAAGGGTGAAGCGGAGCTCTCGGTGCTGTTCTGATGAATCGGCATCTACGATACAGGGACAAGTCCTGGACAATCTGGTGTGGAAAATTGGATTTTAGGAAACAAACATATAAACCCCACACTGAATCGAGAACCGTGATCATTGAATGGGCCAATGGTGTTGGACTCACAAAGTATATTCCTTCACCCTGCATCTTCTAAATATTTTTATTTTTAAAATATAGAGATTTCCAGTGGCATGTCATTGTGTATGTTTGAGGTAAAAAAGGATGCTTGAAAAGAGGAGGCGGCTAGAGGGACTGACACGAAATACAGTTCTCCAGAGGGGTCTGAGGAGAATGTCACGAGTGTGTCTTGATTCACTGCAGCTTCTTGAAGGCCGAGAGAGGACATTCTCATTTCTGAGAAACACCTACAAGGACTCTGGGGAATGTTCTTTCCCTTACTATGTTTGCACATGGAAATATTTTCATATAGGTTGTAGAGTTTTGTTTTGTTTTTTATCTAATTTGGCTTTGTAATGAGATTGGAGGAGGGAAGCAGTTAGGAAGCTCATTTTATATTTAAGACTGCAGTCTGCGATGAAATTTTCATAATTTTCTGGAGGTTAGTTATCTCAACTTTTGGAAGTACGGTTCACGGTTGGTTTAGGGCTCCCCCGGTAGCTTAGATGGTAAAGAATCTGCCTTCAATGTGGGAGACCTTGGTTCTATCCCTGGGTTGGGAAGATCCCCTGGAAAAGGGAATGGCTCCCTGCTCCAGTATTCTGGCCTGGAGAATTCCATGGACAGAGGAGCCTAGTGGGCTACAGTCCATGGGGTCCCGAAGAGTCGGACGCTACTGAGAAGCTTTCACTTGATGCACTCACGTTAGTGATGAGCATTACGTTGCCAGTAAGTGGTTGGGGTGGATGCTTGTTTGTGATCTTAGTGTCTGGTTCAAAAGTTGGTTCCTACCTTGCTATCAATACTTGAAACACTGCCCTCAGTGGCTGTATTAATTTCCCACGGTCTTTGGAGTCACATTTAGGTTGAGATTCTCGCCTTGTGAGCTTTGTGACTTCAGGCGAATTCTTTAATCACCTGAACTTGTTTCCTCGCCTGTAATGCGGGGCAAGTAACAACTGGCCAGCAGTGGTGTTCTAAGTGTCGGCTTAAAGTGATCTACGGGAAAGGTCCTGGCATTTACTGGCTGCCCAGCGAATGTCTGGTTTGTTTGAGTGTGATTCCATTTCTGACTGTATGCTGCAGGTCAGTCGCTAACAAGCAGACAGGGAAACAGCAGCACAGTCTGGCTGGAGGGGATTTGCTGAGCCACTCAACTTGCAAGACTGCTTTGTCTCTGCCAGGAACAGGAACCCCTGGAATTTCCTTCTTTCCTTCCTGGATTCTCTAACTCTCCCTTCCTTCTGCATGTGTAACTCGTTACTAGTGGGCTGCTCCTCTTGCATGTTTGTTTGTGCCTGAATCTCTATTTTTGAATAGTATTTGCCTGATTGAGGTCATCTCAGCTGGTGGACTGAGTTAATAGATCTGGCAAATTTTCTTTTTCTACATCCCTATGTTAGGGCATGTATCATAATGATGTAATTTTTGGTTTATATTTAGCAGATATTTACCTAGCTCCTATTATGTTACAAGCAATGGAAAAAATAAAGTCTCTGCTCTCATGTAATTTATATTCCAATGGGAGGAGTCAGACAATAAGCCAGTATAAAATACGTCGGGTATAGTATGTATTGTGAAGGAAAATAAAGCAGGGTGCTCAGAGAGCATGTTCAAGCCAAGACTGAAATGACGTTCAGGAGCAAACCATGAGATATCTGGGAGAAAAGGAAAAAGTAAGCACAAAAACCTCAAAACCAGAATAGCTGAAGACAAGTGAGCAAGGATGTCAAAGATGGGGTCAGAGAGATGCTGGGAACAGTGTTCTTCAGGTCTTGGAGATGGTGCTCAGGACTTTGGATTTTATCCTCAGATGGAAAGCTATTGGAAAGTTTTAAAGAGAAGAATGTCATATCTGATTTAACCTTTCTCAAGTACTGCTTTGCCTGCCACGTGAAAAATTTAGTGTAGGGGGCAGAGTTGTAGCAGAGTAAGCCCGTTGCAGTCATTTCGGTGAGACATGGTGTCCTGGATGCACTAGGTTGGCAGCAGGGAGTTAAGAGGTGGGTATATTCTGGATGTCTTATGAAGATTTACCAGTGGGTCAAATATGGGTATGAGAAAAAAAAAAAAATAAGCCTATCTCAAAATTTTGGCCTAAGCAACAAGAAGAACAAAGATGTGTTTTCTAGAGAGGGTGAAGACTATGGGAAGAGTTAGCTGGAGAGTAAAATCATGAATCCAGTTTTGGAAATACTAGATTTGAGATGTCAGATAATCCAGTGAAAATGTTGAGTAACTAGTTGAGTGTATGATGGAAAGTCTGAAAGTGAGAGCTAGACCAGCATTGTTCAATAGCATGTTTGCTATTGTGATAAAATATTTGTGATAGAAATATTTTATAACTTCACTCTCCAATATGGTAGCCACTAGCCATGGATACCTACTGAGCACTTAAAATGTGGCTAGTAAAACCAAGGAACTGATTTCATATTTTACTTAATTTTAGTGAATTTAAATTGAAATTTGAACTGCCACAGGTGTTTCAGGCTACTGCATTGGTCAGCATGGAAGACAGTATATAAAAATTTGTCTTCAACATTTCATTGCTGCATAAGACCATGGGCTTCCCTGGTGGCTCAGATGGTAAAAAATCTACCTGCAGTGTAGGCGACTTGGATTTGATCCCTGGGTTGGGAAGATCCCCTGGAGAAGGGAATGGCTACCCACTCCAGTATTCTTGCCTGGAGAATCCCATGGACAGAGGAGCCTTGTAGGCTGCAGTCTGTAGGGTTGCAAAGAGTTGGACACAACTGAGCGAGTTTTACTTTTCACTTAAGGCCATGAGACTGGATAAAATCTGCTTGGAGGCAACCTGGATAAAGAAGGAAAAATGTCAGAGGATCAAGACCTGCAAAGCAGAGAGGTTGGGAAGATACAGAGCTATAGTTAAGGAATGTTTTAAAAAAGTAGCAGATTGTAAGAATGCAGAAGGCCAAGAGAAAGTGGTAAGGTGGTTTCCAGGAAACCAAGCAAAGCAGATGTTTTGAGACTAGTGAGCCGTGCTGTCAAACTCTGCTGAGCTGTTTCCCTGATCATAGTGAATGACTTTTGAACTTGTCTCTAAAGACTGCTCATCCACAAACCTACGAGTGTTCTTACTGCCTTGTAGGTGCAAAATGAAGAATGTGGAACAAGGTCACTCAATCAACTTTTACAAACTTATTTTCAGGAGATATGCTCCCTAATTTAATGTCAGTACACGGAAATCTTAGAACTATTACCTTTTGGAAATCCCAAACTATTCATTACTGCTTTCTCACTGGTACTTTCCACCATCTCACCCTCCCTCGTACTAGCGGGATATGATTTTGGAGAAGCTGGGACGGAGACAGCATCAGTACCACCTATGTCAGCAGTTGATGTGAAAGAACCAGATATCTGCCTGGCCCTAGGCCCTAGGCCTTCCCTCTCGGAGAAGGCAATGGCACCCCACTCCAGTACTCTTGCCTGGAAAA
This sequence comes from Bos indicus, assembly GCF_029378745.1. Classification (NCBI taxonomy): domain Eukaryota; kingdom Metazoa; phylum Chordata; class Mammalia; order Artiodactyla; family Bovidae; genus Bos; species Bos indicus. The sequence continues at coordinate 97,718,472 of NC_091763.1, forward strand.
TCCCATGGATGGAGGAGCCTGGTAGGCTGCAGTCCATGGGCTCACGAAGGTCGGACACAACTGAGCGACTTCACTTTCACTTTTCACTTTCATGCATTGAAGAAGGAAATGGCAACCCACTCCAGTGTTCTTGCCTGGAGAATCCCAGGGATGGGGGAGCCTGGTGGGCTGCCATCTCTGGGGTCGCACAGAGTCGGACACAACTGAAGTGACTTAGCAGCAGCAGCAACAGCAGGCCTTCTCTCTAGCTGTGTATAACTCAGTCCACACCAACTTTTAGGGTCAAATGAAAAAATTACTGGGTATGGCTGGGAAGAAGCAGATGATTTTACCCCAAATCCCTGAAATATTGATATACCTTACTAAATTGACTATTGTGATAACTACATGTAATATTTTTTTTTCTTTTCTCAGCTTCCCTTGTAGTTCTTCTTGTCTCTGCATATTGATGATTTGTCTCTCTTGCCTTTTCTCTTGTGTATGTTTTCCCCTTGGTCTTCTCTCCATTTAGTCCCTTAGTTTTTTTTTTTTTTTTTAATAACATTTAAAAGTACCCAGCAATTATTTTATTCATGTGTGTGTTTGTTTATGGCTGGCTGTGCTGTGCAGCATGTGGGGTCTTAGTTCCCTGATCAGGGTTTGAACCCATGCCCCTTGCTTGGAAGCACAGGGCCTTAACCACTGGACCACCAGGGAAGTCCCTCCCCTAGTTTTTGAAAGTTCCGTTCCTTGTTCCTATGCCTTGACTCAGATTGTTACTTGGTAAGCCACACACGCCATTGCTTTGTCTCGTTGTGCCCTTATGTGCCTCCCTTTGGAAGTTCTCTGCTGCTTCCAGACCTCTGACTCTATTCTGTACACCTGGCTCTGCCTTCTGGTCCATTCTGTGTGTGTTACACTGATACTTCTGCTGCTAAGTTGCTTAGTCGTGTCCGACTCTGTGCGACCCCATAGACGGCAGCCCACCAGGCTCCCCCATCCCTGGGATTCCCCAGGCAAGAACACTGGAGTGGGTGCTTCCCGTCATCTCTGATTGGCTTAGAAATGCTAAAAACAAAGAGACAACAGGCGTGTCTTTCTCCTCGGTACCTTTTATATGTTGATTATAATTTCTATGGTAATCCTCTTAAGTATGTTTTTAAGTACTTATTATGATACTTTGTTGTTAATGCTCATTTTTCTTTGTTCTTTGTATCTGTATTGAACCACCTTATAATACAAAATGAATGTTTTAATTGGCACAGAAAATTCATGATTCCTGTTGTTAAAATGCTCCTGGCTACATGCGTAGTGCTGGTGCAGCATTGTATAAGGAGGAACAGTTGCCAGGGTAGTAAGGGGCTGGACTCTGGAGATCTACACCGACCTGAGGTAAAATCCAAGGGATTTGTGTCACTCCCAAGCCCTACTGAGCTTCAATCTGCCAAGGGAAAAATGCGGAGTTGTAGCTTGCGTCAAATGATTAGAAGTCACATGAGGGTTGGGGAAAGAAAACCCCAAAGGATTGGTGGCTAGAAAACCTTTCATAGCAGTTGCATGAGACCCTGAAAATCAGCAATGGAAATGAGAGTGGATTATATATAATACAAAAGACAAATGCACGCACATTCCCTGCCGAATGGGCTTTTAATAGAAGACAAGCCGATTAAGACAAAATGAGCAGTAATTAAGGGACATCTTAGGAGGGGTCAAGGTTGCTGAATTCTTCACACATTCCTACATTTAGTTGATTTTGAGTTCTTCTATTATGATAATTACATTATGGTATGAATTTTCACAATCCAGTTACATGAAAATGACAGATTACTCGGTGAGGTTCGTGTGTTTAACCTCGTGATTTGGTTATATGCCGTTTATGTGCCTTGCCTACAATGTTTGCCTTCTTATATTTCTGTGTGTTAACCCAGCTGCCTCCGTTTATTGCTCCCATATTACAGTGGATGTTTTCTGCATTTTTATGAAGAGCCTATTAGCAGCTTAGGCTTGATTTAAAGAATTTCTACAGTTTATGAATACAGTTCATCTCTGTGAATGAATTTAGCACTTTAATGCCATTTATTTACTCCACACCATAAAATGTAATATAATAAATAATGGGTCCCTTGGGCTTGCGGTACAACTCAGTGATCATCCTCTCAGCAGGAAGATGAACACAACTTGAGTGGGGAAAATAATGATCAAAATTCACCACACTCACTAGGATGCCATCTATATACCTGAATCTAATAAAGGCTGAATTACAATGCTTAACATTATGCTTATTAGTACTAACATCTGAATGTAATGAGACTGGGAAAGGGAAAAGACTCAGTCATATTAGCAACATTTCAGAAGGTAATATCAATTCCAAGTTAGCGATTCAAGTAAGGAAGTGTTCTTAAAAGCATATGATACCTAATTTCTTGGGCTAAATAAATGTTAGGTTAGTGTTTTCCACCAACTTCGTCCATAGAGAACTCTTGAACTTTGTGGGGAGGGTGTAAGCAGTTCACAATTCCTTCCTTATCAATGTATTATTAATTTGGAGGTTTTCAAGATGACCCTGTTGGTTATCCATACATGAAATATGTGCAGGCCAGACCCTCACCATGATCACTGGTCAATAGAGCTGTTCTGTTTCATTGTTGAAGTCAAGAAAGAGTTAACTCGTGAGTGCTCAAAACTCTGTGTGTATAAACGTGTATCTGATTTTATTCCAAGATTATTCAAGTTATTTTTGTAATATCTTTGCTTTTATTCATCACTGACTCGATGGACGTGAGTCTGAGTGAACTCCGGGAGTTGGTGATGGACAGGGAGGCCTGGCGTGCTGCGATTCATGGGGTTGCAAAGAGTCGGACACGACTGAGCAACTGATCTGATCCGATCTGATCTTGCTTTTATTTACCTTTATTAGACATTCTTTCCTTGAGATAAAGGTTGCAGGTTTACATGCGGTTAGGAGCTTGATTGATAAATGAATGACTTGGGCGAATTGGAGGACCCTTGTTCCATCTAAGGGGCCAACCTGTACTCAGGTCCAGTCAATCTTTGACACGTGGAATATAATCTCAGTGAAGACAGATGGACTAAATTTGATAAAAAACACATCATAGTTTTTATTTTCATGTGAAATCTTCATGATCAATTGTTATCTAATTTTTAAAAGTTAAATACCAAATAAATCAGCACTCTAGTTTGGGTTCATAGGTTACCAGCTTGATAGTTCTGCTTTAAATGTAAGTTCCCAAAAATGTTTACACTGTCAAGGCTTCTTTTGCACTATTAGCTCCAGTCGTCCATTACTGGTTTGAATGTGCCTCCATTTTGATTCTCCTTGGTCATGCCTGTTGACATCATGATACATTGCTAGAGCTTTCTCTTGAAAGAAAATCACTTAAAATTTTAGCGTCTTTAAAGAAAAGAATGCTGAATATAGTGAGGCATTGCAAAGTAGAGTAGGTAGCACTCAATAAACACAAAATACTCAGTGTTGTTTATGTTGAATTTTTATTTTCAGTCTTTAAAAGTCAGTACAGTTAAATTTTATTTTATTGTGTATTTATCCAGAAATAAATGAATGGAAGAAGGATATGCTGCGGTTTACCTTTATGGTAATAGAGTCATAGACAAGTGATTGGGTGATTGTGTTTTTATACTAGCAAATGATGAACAGACTCACCACCAAAAGGAGAAATCAACTGCAAACTTACCATTTTTTTAACAAAAAAAGTGTCAAAATATGTTCTCACTTTACCCAAAGCCATTTGCTGAAGTCATAATTTGATTATCATATGCTATTCAAGAGAGTTTGTACTGATTGGTCTCTATGACCCAGTGTTGCCTCTGTAGATAAAAATTGATTTAGCATCAGCTAGAATGGTATATCTGGAGAAGGAAATGGCAACCCACTCCAGTGTTCTTGCCTGGAGAATCCCATGGACAGAGAAGCCTGGTAGGCTGCAGTCCATGGGGTCGCACAGAGTCGGACACGACTGAAGCAACTTAGCAGCAGCAGAATGGTATATCTGTACATGTATGTAATGGCATATCAATCTATGAAGCCTTTTTGTCTTCATAGTTCTCTTTAAGGATATGTGAAATCACCTTAGAAAGCCCCAGATTATCCATAACCACCAGGCAGTGTATTACAGAAACACACGACAGGCTGTGTGTAAGCCTATGGTTCTCAACCAGGGGAGAGTTGACTTTATTTTGCAAGATTCTTAGGGCTGATTTACTAGTTGTCTGCTTCTAGTGTGAACAAATCATTCTACTTGGTAGACCATTCGATTTAGAGCTGACTGTATTCCTGATGGCCCTGCTAAGATAAATAGCCCTGGACTGTATTTCCTGATAACAGGGTAGGAGTGGGAAAGAGTGTAAAATAACCCTCTGATGAGAGCCGTCAGAAAGCACAGTTTTGATTTGGGAAGCCAGGAGTTGCAGTATTTGTTCCTGTTTTGGACAGTTTCAATTATTAGATGGAGATGAAATCTGCCTTCTTGTAATTTTTACTCCTAATTTCCACCTCTAAATTCACATAGTTCTGTTTGGTTCTCTTATCTGGCAGTTGATCGTTTCTGCCTTGTACATTATCTGTACTTGTCTCATGAATAAAGAACAGCAGCATTTGGGAAGGTTGCTTACTCCATGAGCCTGCAGATTTACTGAAGCACATGAGTCAGCTCCACTAATGCAACTCAGTCAAGCAGAGGGTCACAAGATCAGCGGGATGAGAGTTGCAATCACTCATTCATTCATTAAAAAAGAAAGTTATTGAGTGCCCATTGTATACCAGGCATTGTTCCAGATACAAGGTACACTCATACTCTAACTTTGTGTCTTATTTTCCTTTCTAGACTCTAGACTCTTTAAGAACAGGATTCTTGTCTGATTACCTTGTATCTTGTACCTCATCTTACACAGCATAGTATATTACATTTAGAATGTGCTCAGAATTTTATTTTTTAAATAAGTGAAAAACCTAGTCTACATATTTTGGAGAGCACTATAGAGTAGATCTAATCCTTTTGTGACAGCCATTAAATATATTAGTCACATTAACATAATGGCCAGGCTTCTTCTTGTTCAGTCGCTCAGTCGTGTCTGATTCTTTGTGACCCCGTGGACTGCAGCACGACAGGCTTCCCTGTCCTTCAGCATCTCCCTGAGTCTCCTCAGACTCATGTCCTTTGAATCAGTGATGCCATCCAACCATCTTACCCTCTGTCATCCTCTTTTCTTCCCGCCTTCAATCTTTCCCAGCATCAGGGTGTTTTTTAATGAGTCAGTTCTTCACATCAGGTGGCCAGAGTATTGGAGCTTCAGCTTCAGCATCAGTCCTTCCATTGAATATTCAGGGTTGATTTCTTTTAGAATTGACTGGTTTGATTTCCTTGCTGTCCAAGGGATTCTCAAGAGTCTTCTCCAGCACCACAGTTCAAAGGCATTCATTTAATGGCCAGGCTAAATAGTCCTAATTTCAACAGTTCTTTCTTCTACACAGTTGGATTGCCCTTCTTTAGTATTGCCCCTTTTCATGTGTAGGAACAGGACCGAGTACATTCAAGATGAGATGTGATCTTGGCAAGGTGGAAGGGAGAGAACTTTGCTTTCTGTGATTCATTCATTTCCCATAAGGCATTTATTAACTACCACCTTCTCCTTTTTTTCCCCCAGGGTTGCCTTACTTTTCTTAAGTAAATATAGTAGTTAACAGGACATTAAATGTCTGTGTGATATTTAAACAAACATGCTTAGAACTATTTCTTGTTTTCCTGGTAATTTTCACTAGTGAAAAGATTGTCTATGATTAAGACTTTGTATTTGCAGTAGGAAGTTCTTATGTATATTATAGAAAGCTTTTCAAAAATTCACATACAGTTGTCATTTGGGAGTACAAATATATGGTGTATGTGCGAGAGAGAGAGACAGAGGGAATGGGATTGAATGATCAATCTCCAGGGTTTAGCGTTCTTGCCTCTCTTATTTTGATGGTATTATAATTATTCTTTATACTGATACATTTGTCTTGTTGTTGTTTAGTCATTAAGTCATGCCCGACTCTGCGACCCCATGAACTGCAGCATGCCAGGCTTCTCTGTCCATCTCTGTCTCGCTGAGGTGAAGTGAAGTGAAAGTCGTTCAGTCATGTCTGACTCTTTGTGACCCCATGGACTGTACAGTCCAGGGAATTCTTCAGGGCAGAATACTGGAGTGGGTAGCCTTTCTCTTCTCCAGGGGATCTTCCCAACCCTGGGATCAAACCCAGGTCTCCCACATTGCAGGTGGATTCTTGACCAGCTGGGCCACCAGGGAAGCCCAAGAATACTGGAGTGGGTAGCCTGTCCCTTCTCCAATGGATCTTCCTGCTCCAGGAATTGAACTGGGGTCTCCTGCATTGCAGGTGGATTCTTTACCAACTGGACTATCTCCCTGAGTTTCCTCAAACTCATGTCCATTGAGTCAGTGATGCCAGCCAACCATCTCATCTCTGTCTCCCCCTTCTCCTCTTGCCTTCAGTCTTTCCCAGCATCAGGGTCTTTTCCAGTGAGTCAGTTCTTTGCATCAGGTAGTCAAAGTATTGGAGCTTCAGCTTCAGTATCAGTCTTTCCAGTAAATATTCAGGGTTGATTTCTTTTAGGATTGACTGGTTTGATCTTCTTGCTGTCCAAGGGACTCTCAAGAGTCTTCTCCAACACCACACTGCCGGCTCTGTGCTTGTCTTATCTTTATAGAATATTGTCCTGTTTTATTTGAATTCCTTATTTCCTATGCATGACATAAAACTTATTAGTTTGGTGGTTCTTAATGTTTCCTTTATTCCTTAGTTTTAAATTCTAGATAAAAAGAATTACAAATAAGATGTCTTATTGACATCTTTGTTACAGTTAAGATGTGCTGCTGTTTTATAGGAACGGGTGACAAATCCCCATGTCTTTGTCACTGCACATGGATTCTACCAAATCCATGGATCAGAGTACCCTGTCCCAGTGATTTACTGCGCTAGATTTGTTCCATGATTTCATCCTTAGACACTTCCATCTTTGTCAGCTCCATCTCCACACAAGGGATATGTAGTAGAAATTCTCAGATCTCAGATGTCAAATGTATTGCAGGCAATTAAAAAAAAAATGTCATCCAAGTTGTCACCTGTGAGTGTGAAATTCCAGAGCTTCAATCTGGAATTCCAGGGTTGTGTTTGAAAGTTTGCCTTGTTCACGTTGCATTTTGCTTTCTTTCTACATTCCAACTTCCGTTATTCTTCCATTTAATTTAGCAAATGTTTAAGTCATCACTGTGTGCAAAAAACTGGGCTCAGTACCTTGATGGTTACAAGGTAAATGAAAGTTCCATCCCTTTTCCCCACTCCAAAGCTGCTCAGGAAATAGTCACTCTGAAATCCTTCCCTTTCTGCTAAATAGCATCAAAATAGAATTCCTTTTTTTTTCTTGTTAGCTTTAACTTAAAGATTTGGTGTTTTGTTTATTACTTTCATTGGTAGATATCTCTTAGAGTGCCTTCATCACTTAGTAAATTCAAATGTTTATTTAATGTCCTGTTATGTGTTCAACAGTATACCGAACTTAAAATGCATCACCGTAACTGCGCTCTTAAACTTCCATTGACTATTTTTTTAATAAGGCTCTGCTTTCTGCTGTTTTGTTTAAGTTAAGAATAAACTTTTTAAAAAAGGTGAGCTTAATGGTGTGGAAATCATGCCTCAGTAAAGCTGTTCTGTATACGTGGAGTAACCTCCAAGATCTTACCTAAGTAATAGTGCTGTATAAATACAAATAGCCTTCTTTGGTTAGGTTTAATCCCATGTATAACGAATTTGCTGGGCCATTTTGTAGCACTGTAGACGGACTGCTTTATCCCACATACTAACTCCAGTTCTAAAACTAGATGGAATCTTGGTTAACTAATTGAAACACTCATTTGGATAAGAACTTAAGCAAGGTTCAGTAATTCTCAATTTCCCACTTTGCTTGCAAAACACAATGTAAGTACAGAATTACATTCTTCACAGCTTATTACTCTGTGTGTTCACTCACAGGGAAATAATTTAATGCAATTTACTCCCAACTGTTTCCCTCATGCTGACCCCTTTATTAAAGTAACTGATTTCTCAAGGTTATGTTTATTTTCAAATAAAAAAAATTTTGGAGGTCATAAATGTCATCGCACACCTGGTCTCATTCTCCTCTTGTTTTTTTTCCCCTTTAAAATTTCCACATTGTGTCGCCAGACCAGCTCTTGATAACTTCTGCCCTCTCTTTCTACTTGATTAATCTTACTTCTTTTACTCTGATATTCCATTTTTATATTTGTCTGGTTATTCTTGATGTGTTCAAACCAATCTCAGTACTTCTGTTTTGTTTAAAATCCCTCTTATCTATTATATGTCAATAACTTAGGCCCTTGCCTTGGACTACTTTTTTTCCAGCGCTCGCATCCTTGAACAAGCAGGACACGTTCGAATGTCCCTGAAAGTCTGATGCTTCCCTCCCACATGTTGTTCTTTTGAAGACAGACAATCATTCTACAGGGGAATGCACCACTTAGGTGCATTCTTTTTTCAGAATTTACAAAGCCTTTTCCTTCCTTAGGGCTTCCCTTATGGCTCAGCTGGTAAAGAATATGCCTGGAATGCGGGAGACCTGGGTTCGATACCTGGGTTGGGAAGATCCCCTGGAGAAGGGAAAGGCTACCCACTCCAGTATTCTTGCCTGGAGAATTCCGTGGAATATATAGTCCATGGGGTCACAAAGAGTCGGACACGACTGAGCGACTTCCACTTTCCTTCCTTGTGCTACCTTTGTTGCAAACCATGCTTTTAAACAGTCTCAAAGCATTTTGATAAGCATGTGATAAGTCTTTAAGTTCCCCTTCTCATATTTGGGCTTCCCTTGTTGCTCAGCTGGTAAAGAATCTGCCTGCAATGTGGAGACCTAGGTTCGATCCCTGGGTTGGGAAGATCCCGTGGGGAAGGGAAAGGCTACCCACTTCAGTATTCTGGCCTGGAGAATTCCCTGGACTGTATAGTCCATGGGGTTGCAAAGAGTCAGACATGACTGAGTGACTTTCACTTTTTCACTTTTTCTCATAATTGATTGTGATCTAATATATCCCTTTTCCCATCTCTGAAGGCCTCTGAGCCTTCTTCTCACTGTGGATGGCCACACACGGCCACTCAGAGCAGAGCCTTCAGCTTGATGTTCACAGCACTGCTATGAGGCTGTGTTACCATGCCCAGAGAGCTGGCCCTCGGGAGTATTTTTAGCTTTACTGGAGTTTCACCTAATCCCCATTGAATGGCTTTATAATCAGTGGAAATTGCCAGTCATTCTTTGTGGCAGGCATTTATTTTCTCCTTCCATTTTGCATTTTCTCAGCACAGAACATCAGCAAGGTAGGATGTTGATGCTGAAAGATTACTCAAAATGGCCATAGATAACATTAGTCTCCTAATCTCTTATGTTCTAACTGTGGGACTAAAAAGAAAGTTTAAAATGAGTAGCAAACCATATCTCATTGAAAACTAGTGGGTTGTTGTTGTATTTTTTTTTGTTTTTAAATTAGGTAAAAGTCTTTCATACTGATTTAATTTAATGGATGAATTTATTTTCTCCCTTTATTTCTGAGCATAATCTCTCTGAATCTGAGGATAAAAATCTTCGTTTTACATTGGGAGAGCAAATGGATGTCCCTACTTCATTCTTAGACAAGAAGGTGATTGATGGCTTTGATATCATATTATTAACTGAAATAAATTTTGTCTCAATTTGAGAGGAAATAGCGATAACACAAGGTCCTTTCTGTCAGCCAACCCAGGCATATTGGACCATTCTTTCATCTTTATTTACTTGTGTCCTAGACTGAAAATCTCACATTCTCTCCTAAAATTGATGGCAAATGTTTAAAAATACCTAAAACAAAGAGTATAGCACATTTTACTGAAATAGGCCTATAGTTTACACATGCTTGGTCTAATGCATTCCTCACCTTACATAAATCTCCAGAAAAGCTGTAGGAAGCAAGCACATTCCCCTGACATGGCAGGGTGTAAAATGGATATAAACCAATTACTTTTTGCAGTTCTTAGTCTCAGAAATACTGACCCTTCTGACTTCATTTTCAAGCCAGAACTCTTGACCCCCACCTTACAAAGAAAAGTAATTGAGTAGAATTCCTAGCAAGAGGCAAATCAAGGCTTTCAAAGAAGAATTTTTTGCCAGGACCTATGGAGCAAATCACCTCTAAAACATGCCAAAGATAGTTATTTAAATACATTTAAGCTTCTAATCAAAGAGGTCTTTGATGAACTTTTCCCACTTTAAATACATCAAAGTAAGTAAAGAGAGTAGAGAAAGCCATTAGGAAATCATTATAATAAACACCAGCATTGATCCACTTCCCTCTCCTTCAGAACCTCCCCTCCCCGTGTTTTGAATTGTTCAGGTGGGCTTTAAATGGTGAAGTAATCAAACTTCACAGGCCATCATAAAGAAATACATGAGTAAAAATTCTTTTGGATTTCAAGGAACCTGGACAGTCCTGTGAGTGCCCAGTTTTCAGCTGTGACTTTCAAGTTGAACCTTTTCAATGGTAAATAGCCTCCTGCTTATGCCTGTGTGTTTTGGCTTAAAAAAAAAAATCAATCTCTGAGAAAATGGGCTTCCATCTTCCTTTCAGCCCCGTCTCCTTTGATGATTGATGTTAATTCAGTAAGCTGCTGACCCAAGAAAAAAGAATTGTTTGTGCTGTTGTTTTGAATAAATAAACTTACAAAGAATCAATGGCTGTAGCTTAGAGAAATTAGATGGTGGAGAGCTTCAAGTCTCTTTCTGCCCTGTTTCTCATGTAAATAAAGCAGGTAAAGGGCATTTCAGCTCCAGATATCTTTTTGAATGATGGAAACTTGCTTTGAAAGGGAATTTTTTTTTTCCAGTTAAAAGGAAATGTTCTCTCTGTATCTGTAGTGAGAAAAAAAAAAAATCTGTGTTTATGACAAAATAGGACAACTGCTTATTCCTATAAACAATTCCAGACTGGCAGTAGCAAGGCAAGCATGCCCATTCACTGGGTCTTCGCTCACATTTAGTATTGTTAGTATATGGACTTAGGTCCTTCCGCATTTCTGAAAGACTCTAGAAGGTTTTCTGTAGTTTTAAGATAGAAAGGCAATGTGGTCTGCCAGAACAAAATAGTTCACCCAGCAGATTTTTCCTGATCCAGCTGGCTGTTTATTGACTGATCATATATAAGTAATTTTGCTTTGCCATGCCGCAATTTCCTTTCCCTAAACCACACCACCAGATACTGTGATCACAGAGAGAAGGTGACATCCAACAGTAACGACTGTTCTTCAGACAAGAATGTCATTCAGTGGGTTTCTGGCCATGAGGCTTAAAATCAGTATTACAGGCAGTCTACAATAATTGAAAATATAAAGGCTGCCTTGCTTTTTATTACCCTTTTATTTTGGTACCACTTACACAACAGTCTAATAAAAACTATGTTTCACTTCATAGTATATTTAATCCACAGTTCCAGGCAAAGCAGAATACATTTATGTTAATAATACATGTCATGTCAGAACTTAACATTAACCACGTTTTATAAATTGTGAACAAGCTGAGCATCAAGGAATAGTGGGAAGACAGAGTAAATTGTGATATTTTCAGTTAATGTTCTATCATATGACCATGAAGTCAATTTTCTATTCTTTAAAATGTGCTCATAAGTGTTGAGATGAAGACTGCATATGTTCGTATATGGTAAGAACTTAGAACCGTTACTAGCAGATAAGCATCACATAGATTTTTACTATTTTATTAGTGGTAAATGCTAACAAATGTCCTTGAAGAATCTTTACTAGTGAAAAGTATATGTGTTTCAACTGAATTTGTGATTATAGATGCAATTTGATCTTCACTATGTGAAATGTTACTAGGAGGTAATACAATAAATAGCAAACATATTTATCCCTGGGTATTATTTTTGTTTTCTTCATTTTATTTTTTTTCTCTATTTTTTGTTTTTTATCATATGAACATATGTTCTACGATTTGAAAAAAAAATGTGGTTTAACCAAGTGTCACAAGCTCTGACATAATATCCATTTTGTCTAAAAGAAATAATCTGATCCATCCAGTTATGCTAAGGCAAATTCATATATAAATAAAAAGAGTGAATATCCATCAGTGTAGCTCAAATGTAGAATTACAGCATAGTTCTATCTGTTTTCAAGTAGATAGCATTGTTCTATCTATTTTCAAGTAGATAGCATTTACTAACGCTAGCAGTAAACACCTTAAAACCTTAGAAGCATCATCTGTAAAATGGAATTGGTCATTTTTTCCCCTTTATCTCATAAGATGGTTGAAAGGATAGAATGAGGAAATATATGTCAAACTGCCTTATAAATATTAACTCTTTGCTACCCCATGGACTGTAGCCCACCAGGCTCCTCTGCCCATGGGATTCTCCAGGCAAGAATACTGGAGTGGGTTGCCATTTCCTTCTCCAGGGGATCTTCCTGACCCAGGGATCGAACCCAGGTCTCCCGCATTGCAGGCATACGCTTTAACCTCTGAGCCACCAGGGAAGCCCTATAAATATTAACTAAATCTATGTAAACTAGTATATCTAGGTTTTTTTGTTCTATAGAATTTCAGTGTTACAAACTTTCAGATATGAATGGTACTAACTAAAGATATTTACTAAAATTGTTGTGAAAGAATGAGTAAAATTTGATTCAATAGTTGGAAAATAGGTTTACCTGAAACTCTTAGTCTTTGGTCAACACTATATCCTGCATTGGGATTCAGATATCTGTGAAGAACTGATTAAGTTGTTCAGAATCTGTGTGTGTTCAGTCACTCAATTATGTCCAGCTCTTTGCAGCCCCTTGGACTGTAGTTCACCAGCTCCTCTGTACATGAAATTCTCTAGGCAGGAGTACTGGAATGGGTAGCCATTCTCTTCTCCAGGTGATCTTCCAGGGGTGGAACCTCCAGAGTCTTATTTTTTTGGAAAAGAAAATCAAGTAGACATTCTTAGGTTGGTAAACAATACTCTCAACTTACAAGGGGAATGGTGATTTTTGTTGCACACACAGCTAGAGTATGAAATGTTTGTCTCCTAGCCCAGCCCGCTTTACTTTCTATTCAAGAGTAGTCTGCAGGAAAAGGAATTAATCCCAATGAGTGGGTTTGCTTAATTTTTTCTCCAATTTGCTGTTTGGCCATTGAAATCTTCCAGTGCTGGTACTGAACAACAGAATTAGCACTGCCTTATAATGTAATCTTCCCATGAACTTGGGAATTTACCCTTTTCTTATAGTGAGCTGACTTTATTTCAGGCTCAGTATATGTATTCATAAGGTAAGGAATTCTTGTAAAGGTCAAAGAAAGTGATATATGTAAAACTGGCTTTGGACAACCCTTAAATTACAGACACAGGTTATTTATATAGCCTTGAAATATCTTTCGTGAAGTATTTATTTCTGTGGTGGTTTTGAGACCAGAGGGAAGAGGGCAGGGCATCACTCTTAAAGAATGACACAGCAGTTGAGAAAAACCTGTTGCTGTTTGTTTTTAGGACAAAAAGTAGTTAGAATTCATTGGGCCCAAGATGGCGAAAGATTTCACTTTGACATTGAGCCTCATTATATGTTCATCATAATACATTCAGTTCAGTTCAGTCGCTCAGTTGTGTCTGACTCTTTGCGACCTCATGAATCGCAGCACGCCAGGCCTCCCCATCCATCACCAACTCCCGGAGTTCACTCAAACGTATGTCCATCGAGTCAGTGATGCCATCCAGGCAACTCATCCTCTGTCGTTCCCTTTTCCTCCTGCCCCCAATCCCTCCTAGCATCAGGGTCTTTTCCAGTGAGTCAACTCTTCTCATGAGGTGGCCAAAGTACTAGAGTTTCAGCTTCAGCATCATTCCTTCCAAAGAACACCCAGGGCTAATCTCCTTTAGAATGGACTGGTTGGATCTCCTTGCAGTCCAAGGGACTCCCAAGAGTCTTCTCCAACACTACAGTTCAAAAGCATCAATTCTTCGGTGCTCAGCTTTCTTCACAGTCCAACTCTCACATCCATACATGACCACAGGAAAAACCATAGCCTTGACTAGACGGACCTTTGTTGGCAAAGTAATGTCTCTGCTTTTGAATATGCTATCTAGGTTGGTCATAACTTTTCTTCCAAGGAGTAAGTGTCTTTTAATTTCATGGCTGCAGTCACCATCTGTAGTGATTTTGGAGCCCCCAAAAATAAAGTCTGACACTGTTTCCCCATCTATCTACATTAGCATATAATAAATGACACTCCCATGGATGCCATGACCATTCGGAGGCCAATCATAGAAGGTCAAAAAGTGGATCATGGTCCAATTCTTGGAAATCCCCAACCCTTCCCCAAAATAGTTGGAATAATTCTCCCACACGTTAGCCTGTAGTTTTACCCAGCCCACAAAAACTAACTACCCCATCTTTTGAGGTCCCTCTCACTTTCTGAGATAACACCATTCTGCCTATGGGATGTGTATCTCTCTAAATAAACCTGCTTTTGCTTTGCTGTGGCTCAGTCTTAAATTCTTTCCTGTATGACGGTAACCCCGCCAGGCTCCTCTGTCCATGGGATTCCCAGGCAAGGATCCTCACTTGGTGGCCTGTCCCAGGGACTCGCCAAACACCTGGGACATGACCATCCTCTTTTTCCCTGTTCTCCTGTACCAGTTTTAACATAAATCCACAAATTCTTTGACACTCTTCCCCGCTATAGGAGCCAAAGTCAATTCCCTTGCTCTGGAGTGTATACTGGACATGGTGACCTAGCAGAGTATCTGGAAAGGGAAAAAGAATAACTTGAAGGTGAGGAAACTTGATAGACACCACCTTGCAAGTGTTCAGCATTGACAGCACAATAAGGCATAGATATCATGTAGCCCCTGATGTGGTCAGATGAAAAGAGCACTTCATCTCTGTGGGATCCTCCTGGAAAATCTATAACCACAGTCTAATCCTGGGAAAATATCAAAAAAACTATATAACTAGTGAGCACACTACAAAAGGTTTGAAATCATGAAAGACAAAGACCAAGGAACTGTCATAAATTAGAGGAAACTAAAGACATGACAACTAAATTCAATGAAATATGAAGGATTAGACCCTCAAACAGAGGGAGAATGTTTGCGGAGAAGCAGGGGAAATCAAAATAAAGTCTAGAGTCTGTAGTAGTATACCAGTGTGGACTTTTTAGTTTTGTTAATTGCACAATGGTTAAGTATGAGTATATAGGAATATACTCTGTATATAGTGTGTGTGTGTGTGTATATATACATACACACTCTCAATATAGGAATACTCTGTATTGTATTTACAACTCTTCTCTAAGTGTACACTTATTTCAAAATAAAATACTGGAGAAAGGTCTAGTACATTAGGAGGTGTCATGCCAGGTATATTAACAACTTTATTCAGAAGAAGGAATATGCTGGGCATGAATTCAATTGTATATAATAATAGAGAAAAATCTATGTCATCTGTATAATTAAAAATTTTATTAATCTGGTGAAATTTTGACAATTTATTTCATTGGAGTAGTTAATTTTCATTGGAGTTTTTGTTCTGACAGACCTGCTATTATACTTTGCCTTTATTCTGTTGTTTGTTTTTAGAAAAACACATGTAACACATTTTCCATTTAGTGTCTGTGAGGAATGTTGTGTTCAAATGGTTGAGATGGAAGCTCATAAAAATATGAAAACTGACAAGTTGGATAAATATATGAAAATCAGTGTTAATGGAAAAGATAATGTCATTGGAATAGCTAACAACTTTGGAATGGTATAAATCTAGCACTTTGTAAAATCATATTACATATATTCATTATTTAACCCTTCAACTAACTTATGGTCTATGAAGCAGGCACTGTTACTGTCCTCATTTTGTAGCTAAAAGGAATTGAGGCAGAGAGGTTAAGCCAAAGTCTAAGAATACATACACCAACCATTTTCCTTACTTCTGAGAATTCATAGACTACTAGGTTCATACCGTAATGTTTATTAAAGTAGCACCCTGGTAGCCGTGGGTTGGCATTGTGGAACAGGAACGTACCCTGAACAATTTCATAAGCCACCTTTCTCATGCACCCTTTATCATTTCATTGACCACTAGTCTTGTTGCTTAGTCACTAAATCGTGTCCAACTCTTTTGTGACTCCCTGGACATTAGCCCAGCAGGCTCCTCTGTCCATGGGATTTCCCAGGCAAGGATACTGGAGTGGGTTGCCATTTCCTTTTCCGGGGATCTTCCCAACCCAGTGATCAAACCCACGTCTCCTAATTGGCAGGCAGATTCTTTTAGTTTTGTAGCAGGTGTAAAGTAGTGATTATGATCAGACCCTTTTATACCACCACGTAGGGTCTGAAGCTCTGTCAAAAATGATTCAAAGCTACAGCTGTGGGGTCCTGGAGCACACTGTTATTTTCTCAAGCACCAATACAACATGCTTTTGAAGGAAAGGAGTTGGACCCCAGATGGTAAAAGGCTGTATGGATTTCCCCTGTGTGCTCAGACTATGAAAAGCTTTTCTTTAAACGAGTTGGTGTTCTGATCTTGCAGAGACTTTGTCATTCTATGAATGGGGGGATAAGTATGATAGCCCCTTGAAAGACTGCATTTCCCCCTTTGCTTTTCTGAGCACTGTGACTCTTTTGATTGTCATGTTTCTGCTTCTTTTCCACCTGTCTTTATGGGGCCTCACTTCTTCCCTGTGTTTATATTACATGGCTCATTCCAACTGACACATTTTGTTAGTGTTACCAGACAGATTAGAAGGAGTGAAATCACCATGAGTGTTGTTTCACATCCTTTCAGGTCAACAGGCTTACTTTCGAAGATAGCACTCCTTGATTGCTCTGCTTGGGGCATAATTGATCAGTATCAGGTTTGCAGCCTATTCTACATCTGACTTGTTAATTTCACTCACAGTGTGCTGATTTCACATGCAAGATTGGTTCATGTGTTAGGGCTCACAATCTAACATGTATTTTAAGCTGTTTAGAGAGTGGCAGTTGAAGAATGCAATTTATATTTTGGTCATCTAGCCATTATTTTGAATCAAATACTGGTGATTATTCTTTCACTGATCATTAATTATTGTTTAAGGTTAGAATTTAAAAAAAAAAATAGTAATAATAATTTCCAGCAAAATCCTCATGTAAAAGCCCTATTCTTAGTATAGTTTTGTGGTCTCTATAACATCATGTCTCTTTATGCAACTTTAGGGGAATTCACATGAGATTTTTTGGTAATTTTGAACCAAGGAAAGCAATTTTGCCAGTTTTGTTAAAATAGTTATTACTTGAGTGACACTTTTTTCATATGGAGAGAAAAATCAGGTAAAATTGACATCAAGATATGACAAGCTAGTGAATATTTTACCAGTACATCTAAGGATGTAAAATAAAATCCTAAAAGATGGAAATTTCCCTTTTTATTAAAATATAACATGTTAAGCAAATGATCACCAGCTTGTTTATACGTGTATTGCAAGGTGTCCTAGATCTAGACTTTAGAAAGTCAAAAAATCACACTTGGTATTTTAAAGTTGTATTATTCTGCCAGTATCACACATCAGCTTTATCCAA
Source organism: Bos indicus (assembly GCF_029378745.1). Taxonomy (NCBI): domain Eukaryota; kingdom Metazoa; phylum Chordata; class Mammalia; order Artiodactyla; family Bovidae; genus Bos; species Bos indicus. Next base: position 97,736,124 of record NC_091763.1, read on the forward strand.
TTAGTTGCTTTAATAAACCTTAACTAGTACATGCTATTTAGCACACATCCAAGGAACTTATATAAGCATTAGATGTAGCTCAGAAAAAGTATCTCTCAGTGTCATATCATCCTTCTGCCTTTTGACATGATTACATGTAAATTTCGAAAGTGTTTTACAAATGAAAGATAAGATATTCATGTTTCAAAACGATGTATTAAATTTATTAATTTAAAATTTATTTTAAATGCCAGAAAACATTATGCTTTGAATTTTAATGCACTCCTGTAACTTTATAAATGATGCAAAATTACAGTGTAACCATACTTAATGTAAACTTGACATACTTCTTTTAAATTGAAGTATAGTTGATTTACAATCTTGTGTAAATTTCTGTAAAATTACACAATCTTGTGTCAATTTCTGCTGTACAGCAAAGTAATTCAGTTACATATATATATTTATAAATTCTTTTTTACATTCCTTTCCATTATGGCTTGTCACAGGATATTGAATATAGTTCCCTGTGCTACACAGTAGGGCCTTGTTCTTTATCCATTCAATACAATATGCTTTTAAAGACAAATAATTTTAATACAAAATCACCATGGTTTTGATTTTCAATTGAAGAACTGGTGATTTTTAAAATGCCCAATTATGTCACCTTTGTAATAATTGGATTTGATGAGGTAAAAAGATCTTGCATAATATATGACAAATCTGTAGGTTCTAGGTCAAAGGAAATGGGGAGGAAAAACTATTGGAAATCACCACATAAAAATGAAATGAAGGGACTTGGATTTCTGTCAAGGGGGAAAGCTAAAAAATCTGGAAAATTTGCTAGTATAAAGCAGTTAGAAAAGCTGCATATAGTGTAATAAACTGTCTTTTAAGTGTATTGCTGACCTTGTTTGAGAGTAAGAGGTCCCTTGGGAGTGAAAATAAAGAGAAAAGGAAAAATTGGAGCAGCAAGATGATACTGATATTGCCACTGCCTTGGAGGCATTTGTCAGATTCACTAACCAAGAGGCTTCAGTTTTAACAGCTGCATCACTGCTGAAGACAGGACCTTGGGCCTGTTCAAGAGTGGATATAGAATTAGAACCAACATGTAAAGCCTAGAATTTTTGATGGGTTACATCTTCAGTGCAAGGGTAAAATAGAAAAAACATGCTCATCAGCAGAGAGATGACCAAAAAACTTGTCCTGGAAGACCAAAACAATTCTTCTCTAGAGGAATAGGCCTATTTTAGGATTTGATTCTTCTCATGTTTAAACTTTATTAATACATGAATTCACAACCCCAAATGATAGGTAACCGAGAGCTGGAGTCAAGCAGAGGTCATAAGGAGTTGAATTAGTTCCCAATAACTTCAGAAATGGAATTACTAATTGTAGAATATAGAAAGGGTATGTTTCAAACTTTTAAAAAATAAAATTTGCATCAAAAACATGATAAAAGAACAAGATGCTCTCAAAACAAAAAGACTAGCCAGTCTTAACAAAGAACCAAATAGATTGCTATGGATGACATTTTAATCTTTGCATTAAGGAAATAATTTATGGTTTAGACATTAGATTAGACACATTCCAGAGAAAATTAGCAAACTATTTAAAACATCCAAAGAACTTACTTAAACTGCAGTGTATAAAGACAAAAGATTTAGAAAATAGGAAAGAAAGTTAAAATTTGTAGGATGCTGTGGCCCTTTTATCAATACAAAGAACCACAGATTCTTTGATGCTCTTCCTATCTTGAAGTCCATGCCCTTGAAACTGGGCAGGCTTGTGACTATTTGAAATGGGTATGTAGCATATATCCTATTATGTAATTTCAGAGTCTAAATCCTAAAAGACTATATAGCTTCTACCTTGACTGCAGCCATGAAATTAAAAGATGCTTACTCCTTGGAAGGAAAGTTATGACCAACCTAGACAGCATATTAAAAAGCAGAGACATTACTTTGCCAACAAAGGTCCATCTAGTCAAAGCTATGGTTTTTCCAGTAGTCATGTATGGATGTGAGAGTTGGACTATAAAGAAAGCTGAGTGCCCAAGAAATGATGCTTTTGAACTGTGGTGTTGGAGAAGACTCTTGAGAGTCCCTTGCACTGCAAGGAGATCCAACCAGTCCATCCTAAAGAAAATCATTCCTGACTGTTCATTGAAAGGACTGATATTGAGGCTGAAACTCCGATACTTAGGCCACCTGATGCGAAGAGCTGACTCATTTGAAAAGACCCTGATGCTGGGAAAGATTGAAGGCAGGAGGAGAAAGGGACAACAGAGGATGAGATGGTTGGATGGCATCACTGACTCAGTAGACATGAGTTTGGGTAAACTCCGGCAGTTGGTGATGGACAAGGAGGCCTGACATTCTGCAGTCCATGGGGTCGCAGAGAGTCAGACACGACTGAGTGACTGAACTGAACTGTTGGTGGAAGTAATTGTTCTTGGGACCCTGAGCTGGCAGGAAACACATCCAGCTCACCTGTGGCTGAAATGGTTTGAAGAATCCCAAATCATATCGAGTTCAGTCCCAACTCTTTGGGTCACTTTCAAGCTAAGGTACCAGACATCCTGGAATAAACACAGTCCAACTCTGCTCTGTGAATGCTTTAACCACACAATGGTGGTGACTACTAAGTTTTGATATGGTTTCTTAGCAGTGGGTAAATGGAATAGACAAGATGAGAAGTTCTATCATATATCTGTTAGAAATTTCAAATGAAAGTAATAGAAAGAATGAGGGAAAAAAGCAATATCTAAGGAAATAGAAGTTTAGAAATTTCCAGAATTGATCAATGACATACATCCTTGGATCCCGGAAGTATAATGAATTTGAAGTAGGAAAGATAGAAGAAACCCATGTCTCATGCAGCCAAGTAAAACTGTAGAAGACCAAAGTCAAAGATAAGATATTAAAAGCAGATAGAAAAGATACGTTACTTAGCAGTGGAGTACAACTTACATTAGTTGGTATAGCAGAAATAAACTGGAGATATCTTGATTTTTCATTGGTAGAAGGATTGATGAATATATTGATATGTGACAACAATAAGAAGCTACCCATACTATCCAGCGGTAAGGAGTTGAACGGGAGCTGTGTATATCAAGGTGAATCAGTCTCCCAAGCATAATGTATGGCAAAGAATATGGTGTGATGGCATTTTTATAAAATTTTTAACTATGAGAAACTATACAAGTGGATATGTCTTCATGTGTGCTTTTTAGCAACACATACATGTGAAAATACAAAGATGTATTTTGAATAATAAACAAAGTCCGTATAATGGTCACTTCTACGGGTGGGAGTAGAAAAGGAAAAGGAATGTAATTGCACTCGACACTTGCACTCTGTAGCGTTTTATTTCTTAAGCTAGGTAGCAACTACATGAGTATGCATTATTTTTTACGCTTATTTATACACCTGAATATTTTATAATAAAAATTTGACCGAGAGTGTGAGGGTTTACTGAGTGGTAGTAATAGGAATCTGTGTGACATCTCCTTGAAGGAAGCACGTATTTAATCTGAAAGGATTTGGAAAGTGGAGATTGAGCAAATCCTGTGTACCTTTTGGTTTCAGTGAATGGTGTATCACATAGGAAAAAGATCAAAGCCTGTGGGGCATAAGATCAGTCTACTTGACTGGGAGATTTTAAGCCTTAGCAGAGGGGGTAGATGGAGGGGAGGAAGTGCAACAGTAGATATGGAACATTATGGCCCAAGTCTTGGAATTGTGAGAAATGAAATATCTTGGTTATAAATGAGTAAGATAGAATTTGAGCTTTTATATCCTTAGTAATACCATTGAAAAATATTTGTATTCTTAAAATTTTCTGAATATCTATAGTAACAAATAGTCTGCTACAGTTTTGCGGAAGATGACTATATTTCATTTCTCAAGTACCTGGCAATCAACTGTGATTTCCCAGCCATAAATGACGTCTGGTGAGTCTGAATGGAAAAGAGTGGGGGTGGGGCTGAGGAGGAGAGACTGGTGAGAGATAGGTGATGAGTGTGAAAGTCTCTCAGTCGTGTCCGATTCTTTGTGATCCCATGGACTATACAGTCCATGGAATTCTCCAGGCCAGAATACTGGAGTAGGTAGCTGTTCCCTTCTCCAGGGGATCTTCCCAACCCAGGGATTGAACCCAGGTCTCCCGCATTGCAGGTGGGAGATAGGTGGGAAGTGAAGAAATTACTAATCATAAAATTGCTAAGAATGCTGCTTGTGAGGGCATGACTGTCAACTTTATTCTTCCCTCCAGTAGTAATCTGGTCAAATGGATAAGGACAAGTGAGTTTCCCTCACAGCTGACTTAGAGATGCAACTCAGTTTTTCAATTCATTGGCAAAGCTTTTGCTCTCTTAGTTGGATCTTTTCTTTGTAAAGAATAGAAACTCATTCAAATTATTCCAGGTGTTATGGCATGTTATGTGATATACTTGAGAGTTATTAAAAACTCAGGGACAACAGGAATGATAGTAAACACTGTGAAGCTGAGCAGAAAGAGACAGCGGAACCCGGACACTCGCCAGCCCACAAATACTGTCTTCCAGTAAATGACTCAGCTAACTTTTTCCTCCTTGTAGTTTTAAAAATTCAACTTACATATTATGACATTGCCAGCATTTCTCTACATAATAATCCTTTAGTTGCTATCTTTTTTTTGTCTAACTACTTTATTTGAATTTCTTACTGGGAGTAGGAATTTGAGCTTGGCTTCTAGCCAGCCTTTGAACCGGCCATCATTGGGTAGTTGCTGTTGACCTGTGGCCAGTGATAGGCCGGAGTCACACAGCAGCGCAAGGTCTCTAGGCTGATCCCAGCACAGGAACCAAGTGTGGAGCATCTGTACTCAGTGGTTGTAGGGGTTACTTGATCTAATTGATGCATGCAGCTGCATACAGCCAGCAGAGTATGATTTCCATCTAGTCAGCTAGCTCCAACTGAGACTTGACTCGGCTCCTCCATTTTTGATAAATCTCTAAGCAAAGAATAGTTTTGTTTTGGAATGGTACTACGTTTAACAACTGGATTTCTCTAGCGTCCTTATCATTCCATATATAGTATTTTGAATTCTGGCCTTAAAATACATTCAAGCAGTTCATTATTTTAGCTTAACTAGTTATTAATCAGTTGCCACAAAATGTGGCTTAAAACTGTTGGATACTGGAATTTGTTTAACATAAGTATTTTAATCGCATCTTAAAATGTTGCTGTATGAATCCAGCAAACTGTGTGTACAGGCATATGTAAAAATTTTTAAAGTAAGTTTAGGAGTATCTGTATTTGCCTTAAAGGACTGTTAAAATAGTTGGTCCAGAGTAGAACTACTTGCCTTCACTTCACATGTCACTGAGCTCAGTTAGAATTATGATTTAAGACACCCTGTAATGTGAATAGAAATGTCCTGCGGTCATTGCATAATTTTACAGGGATCTTCACCAAAACTGAGAAGAAGGTAGTACATTTTATAGCATGGCTCACTCTGGAGAAGCTGGCCTTTTTGTGAAGCCACCTGAAAATGCAATTCTTTCTGTAGGCATGCAGTGTATAGGACAGGGGTTATATCATGTACATACCTACATGCATTTTTCCTTCAATCAATGTATACATTTAATTAAATAGACGTCTTCCAAAAGTGAAAATATGTATTGAAAAAAAGTGGCAGCAATAAAACAGTAATCTTGCAGTTTTTTCTTTTGAGTCCCAGCGGATTAGTGATTTTACTTTACATTGAAAATAGCAGTGATTATTGCTCCTTTGGGACTGATAAGGAAAGAAATGGTGCCCAATTTTATAAGTCATTAGTATTCTCTGTTATAAATGGTATGGGAAGCTTTGGAACAAGAAGAGCAAGACCTGAATATATATATTTTTAAACAAGTAAATGATCTTTCATTATCAGTAAAAATGTAGTTTGTCTGGCTTAGAAAAATAAAACCTTTAAATGTAATTTAGCTTGTCTGTCATTATAAACATATCAAAAGGCATAGCATCCTGGTCCAGGCCCATTTTTCTTTGTCAGGTGATGCTTCATAGGTTCCTTTATGAAGTTGTAACATTTTTATTACAGTGTGAATACTGGAGGGGGGCTTCCCAGGTGGCGCTAGTGGTAAAGAATACGACTGCCAATACAGGAGACACAGGAGACCCAGATTTGTTCTCTGAGTCAGGAGGATCCCCTGGAGTAGGAAATGACACCCCACTCCAGTACTTGCCTGGAGGGTTCCATGGGCAGAGGAGCCTGGCGAGCTACAGTCCATGGGGTCATAAGAGTCAGACCCAACTGAGCATCTGAGCTCAAGCACTTGAGAAACCAAAAGATAGACCAAGGATATTCCCTCTATTGGTCAGGCATTCACAGTTTTCTGTGTATGTGCTGAAATTGTTCAAATGCCCGCGTTCCTTATGTACATTTTGTTTTATCACTGTTTAGCTAAATAATTTCTTCATATGCAAGCCAGTGCTTCTCATCTCCAGATTTATTGATGTAAATTAAATAGTATGGAAAAGAAATCTAGTCTTGCAACTCTTGAAACTAAATCCAGTCTCTAAGTAAAGTAGCCAGTACATCAGCAACCTCCTGGTGAGCAATTCTTTTAGTAGTGTGATTCGGACCATGCTGAAATGCTTTCCCTGATCAATTTAAGCTTCCTTCTTTAGTGTTCAACCAGTTTCTCTTGCATCTTCTATTCTGCTGCTAAGTCACTTCAGTCGTGTCCAACTCTGTATGACCCCATAGACGGCAGCCCGCCAGGCTCCCCCGTCCCTGGGATTCTCCAGGCAAGAACACTGCAGTGGGTTGCCATTTCCTTCTCAAATGCATGAAAGTGAAAAGTGAAAGTGAAGTCGCTCAGTCGTATGCAACTCTTAGCGACCCCATGGACTGCAGCCTACCAGGCTCCTCAGTCCATAGAATTTTCCAGGCAAGAGTACTGGAGTGGGATATCATCGCCTTCTCCGTCTCTCTATTCTACCACGTATAAAATGCAGAAAACTGATCAGTCTAATGGCCCAATCTTACTATAGCAGTTTAACCATGAGAGCTGTGCATTAGTACTATCTTTACTTTAAGAGAAAAATCACTCTCTAAAATTCATCTTGAAGTAAAGACCTTCTTCAGATAGCTTTTCCAAACCCCAAAGTTAAGAGTCTCAATGGCTGCTAAACACGTGTCCACAGGCCCCCTCTCACTGTGCTGCTTCCTCATTGCATTCCTCCTCCTCTCAGGGCCCATGCAGACTCTGCCTCCTTGGACACCTGGCCTTCTCTGCTGTTGGCCTTGTCTTGGGGGAGCTCTGACAAATAAAATGCTTCATCTCACCACACAGATATATTTGTTTATAGTCTGTTCTTTTACACACAGGATTTAAGCTGGTGACTCAGATAGTAAAGAATCTGCCTGCAATGAAGGAAACCCAGGTTTGATCCCTGGGTTGGAAAGATCCCCTGGAGAAGGGAATGGCAGCCCACTCCAGTATTTTGCCTGGAGAATCCCATGGACAGAGAAGCCTGGTGGGCTACAGTCTGTGGGGTTGCAAAGAGTTGGACACAACTGAGCAAGTAACAGTTTCACTTTCATAAAGATAGTTTTCATCTTTCCCCACCTTCAGTTAGTCCAGTCACTCAGTCATGTCCAACTCTTTGTTACCCCATGGACTGCAGCACGCCAGTCCTCCCTGTCCATCACCAACTCCCGGAGTTTACTCAAACTCATGTCCATTGAGTTGCTAATGCCATCCAACCATCTCATCCTCTGTCCTCCCCTTCTGCTCCCGCCTTCAATCTTTCCCAGCATCAGGGTCTTTTCCAATGAGTCAGTTCTTTGCATCAGGTGGCCCAAGTATTCGGAGTTTCAGCTTCAGCATCAGTCCTTCCAGTGAATATTCAGGACTGATTTCCTTTAGGATGGACTGGTTCGATCTTGCAGTCCAAGGGACTCTCAAAAGTCTTCTCCAACACCATAGTTCAAAAGCATCAGTTCTTTGGTGCTCAGCTTTCTTTATAGTCCAACTCTCACATCCATACATGACTACTGGAAAAACCATAGCTTGACTAGATGAAACTTTGTTGGCAAAGTAATGTCTCTGCTTTTTAATATGCTGTTTAGGTTGGTCATAACTTTTCTTCCAAGGAGTAAGCGTCTTAGTCACACTCTGCAGTGATTTTGGAGCCCCCAAAAATAAAGTCTGACACTGTTTCCATTGTTTCCCCATCTATTGGCAATGAAATAATGGGACCAGATGCCAGGATCTTTGTTTCTGAATGTTGAATTTTAAGCCAACTTTTTCACTCTTCTCTTTCATTTTCATCAAGAGGCTTTTTAGTTCTTTTCACTTTCTGCCATAAGGGTGGTGTCATCTGCATATCTGAGGTTATTGATATTTCTCCCAGCAATCTTGATTCCAGCTTGTGCTTCATTCAGCTTGGCATTTCACATGATGTACTCTGCATATAAGTTAAATAGGCAGGGTGACAATATACACCCTTGACGTACTCCTTTCCCAATTTGGAACCAGTCTGTTGTTCCATGTCCAGTTCTAACTGTTGATTTTTGACCTGCATACAGATTTCTCAAGAGGCAGGTCAGGTGGTCTAGTATTACCATCTCGTGAAGAATTTTCCAGTTTGTTGTGATCCACATAGTCAAAGGCTTTGGCGTAGTCCATAAAGCAGAAATAGATGTTTTTCTGGAACTCTCTTGCTTTTTTGATGATCCAACAGATGATGGCAATTTGATCTCAGGTTCCTCTGCCTTTTCTAAATCCAGCTTGAACATCTGGAAGTTAATGGTTCACATACTGCTGAAGCCTGGCTTGGAGAATTTTGAGCATTACTTTGCTAGCATATGAGATGAGTGCAATTGTGCAGTCATTCGAATATTCTTTGATATTGCCCTTCTTTGGGCTTGGAATGAAAACTGACCTTTTCCAGTCCTGTGGCCACTGCTGAGTTTTCCAAATTTGCTTGCATATTTAGCGCAGCACTTTCACAGCATCATCTTTTAGGATTTGAAGTAGCTCAACTGGAATTCCATCACCTCCACCAGCTTTGTTCGTAGTGATGCTTCCTACGGCCCACTTGACTTCGTAATCCAGGATGTCTGGCTCTAGGTGAGTGATCACACCATCGTGTAATCTGGGTTATCTGGATCATTAAGATTTTTTTTGTACAGTTCTTCTGTGTATTCTTACCACCTCTTCTTAATATTTTCTACTTCTGTTAGGTCCATACCATTTCTGTCCTTTATTGAGCCCATCTTTGCATGAAATGTTCCCTTGGTATCTCTAATTTTCCTAAAGAGATCTGTAGTCTTTCCCATTCTATTGTTTTCCTCTATTTCTTTGCATTAATCACTGAGGAAGGCTTTCTTATCTCTCCTTGCTATTCTTTGGGGAACACATGTATACCTGTGGTGGATTCATTTTGATATTTGGCAAAACTAATACAATTATGTAAAGTTTAAAAATAAAATTAAAAAAAAAATATTCTTTGGAACTCTGCATTCACATGGGTATATCTTTCCTTTTCGCGTCTCTTCTTTTCTCAGCTGTTTATAATCCTTATTTAATGGCTGGGACCAAACCAAGCCATTAATAGCTTAAATAAGTCTGTGCTGATAATTGTTACACTGTTAGTGACAGTAGCTTTTCTAGTCTTCATTACCAGTGATGTCCATTAACTTGTCTCAGAATTTTAAAAGTTTGACGTGCAATTCTACGGGCATCTGATTTACGCTTTTCTGAATAATTATATTGCATGCATCAAATCCTATTATGGTAAAAGACAAAACACTGTCCAGATTCATTTATTATACTGAAATTTGGCTGTTTTAGGCATTGCTTGAAATAATATTGTCTTATATGAAGTTTAACACATCAATGTATCTCAGGTATTCTCCATATTTGTACAGGTGAAGAACAAAATAGGCTGTTCCTCAAAGAGCATTTAAAAGTGTGACATGTTAACGCAAAAGCAATTGATAATTCCCCCTTAAATTTTTGTCTTTTTTATATAATCTCTTAGGTTTTGTTGTTGTCATTGACACTGAACAATATATATTGTTTTCTTGAAATTAACTGCTTTAGAGCAGGACATTTATCCCGTTCTCCCTTTGGCTGTGTTTCTGCTGTTGTGTTTATCACAATTTTATTTTATTTGTTTACATGTCAGCCTCCCTTAATAAACTCTGAAGACAGACACTCTTATTTGTCAGCATCCTGTGCCTGGGATGTTATTAGTGTAGTTTTCGGAAATTCTTTTTAAATGATATCACAAACAGTTCACTCAATCACACGCCATGTGTTTATTTCATAAACATTTATTGAGCACCAGTTTTGTGCTGAGACTGTTACCTGTTTTAGGAATTTCGCTCTAAGCCCATGTCTGGAGTTGGCTACCCCAGAATTACCAAGGTAACTTCAAAACCAGTGTGCGTTCCTGGGCTCCATTCTTGGTGAGCTTGATAGTATAAGTTAACGCCCAGGACCTGGGAAACTCCATGTAACCCTCAGAGTCTGAGAGATGAAAACATAGTCCTTTCTCTAAACTGGTTGCTGCTGCTGCTGCTGCTAAGTCACTTCAGTCGTGTCCGACTCTTTGCGACCCCATAGACGGCAGCCCACCAGGCTCCCCCGTCCCTGGGAGCCTCTAGGCAAGAACACTGGAGTGGGTTGCCATTTCCTTCTCCAGTGCATGAAAGTGAAAAGTGAAAGTGAAGTCGCTCAGTCGTGTCTGACTCTTAGCGACCCCATGGACTGCAGCCTACCAGGCTCCTCCGTCCATGGGATTTTCCGGGCAAGAGTACTGGAGTGGGGTGCCATTGCCTTCTCCACTAAACTGGTTAGTCCTCCTTATTTTTTGTCACTCTCTTTATTTTGCTTGTTCTTATCTTTATTCTCATTCATGAAAACAAATGAAATAAAATGGGGAAATGCAGTGACTTTTTTTTTTTTTTTAAGCTTAAGGAAGGGGAAGGCACTTTAACATAGATTATTTCATTCAACTGTTGAAGTAACCCTGTGATTTAAATATATTCCCTTTCTTCCCCCATAAATTACTAAAGGTTATAAAACCTTAAGGTGAGATATCTAGTTAATGGCAAAGTATAGTTCAGGGAACAGAACTGAGCAACTCAGGAGCCTGTCTTCTTTTCCTTTGGTACAACCAGCCGTACCATAAAAATGAAATTAATTGTAATATGTGTTTTGCTGGAACTTCCCTGGCAGTGCGGTGGTTAACACTCCAAGCTTTCCCTGCGAAGGACTCGGGTATATTCCCTGGTTGGTGAACTAAGATCCTACATGCTATACACCACACGGCATGGCCAAAGACAAAAAATACACAAAAACATACTAACTGCTTATGTGTCCTAAGAACAAAGGAAAAATGCAAGGAATTGGATGCCTCATAAAAAACTCAAATGCTCTATGGGAAAAAAAGCGATTACGTTTATATTTGTGACCTATGATTTCATTTTTTCCCCCTCTTGCTCTGTGTATCAGTGCCTCTTCATGGGTCCTTCGGCTATTTTTAAAAATCATTGTGTATAGTTTCAAAGAATGGCTTCATGTTTGAAACTTACGAGTCATAGAGACATTGTACGGCTTTATTTTTAGCTCTATAGTCTATTGCTTAAGGTTATGAAAATACCTAACAACACTCAATATACATATTACTCTGTATCAATATCTAATGTCTTGTTTTTTCTCATGACACATATGTTGGCCATTTTTTTCTTCTCTTGACGGTTTTTGAGGCCATGTATTGACATTTTGCAAAGAATGTTAACATATAGAGGTTCATGGTTCATTTACTTGTGTGAATTATGTGCCTGTAATATGGAAATTAAAAATCAGATCATCATTAATAAATTAGTCAATAAAAGTAGACATGTGCTTTATCAGTTCTGTGCTATCTGTGCACGTATTATTTCTATAAAACTGTACACTAACTGGAAGTTGCTTTTAAAAAGTGCTGTTATTGTTTAGTATTAACACTTGCCTTTTTAAGAGCCACACTGATAGGATATAAATATTTGCAAGGGTGAAATTAGAATGTTGAAGAGGCTACTGTGAAGTGTATTTACAGAGGAATATACTTACATTTAGACTGTTTAAAGATTCTGTATTCTTAAACTCCTCTCTGGGCTGCCCACCACCTTCAACCCTTTGAGAAAACTGAAATTCATCCCTCCGGTCCACTTCTCAGGAGAGTTTTCTGTGTCTGACCCTTTTTAGGCTGAAGCAGTATTTGTTCCTCTGATAGCTGTCTGTAATGATTTACTTAGGTATGTCTTCTCAACCAAGTGTGAACTCCTTCATGTAAGGATTATCTTGAGGGAGCTCCAGCAGCATCTGAAACATTACACAAGTCACTCAATGTTTGATTTTGGTTTAAGGAACAAAGTTTATGATTTGCCTTGGCAAAGAAAATATATTAGAGCAATTAACTGTGAATTTTATAGTTGTGTAATACATTACGACCTTTGGGAAAACTGAAGTCCGGGGTAGCTAAATAGCTTGCCGAAGTCACGCAGAAGGTTCCTTAAATTTAGACTGGCATCATGTTCATTTCTCTTTCAGCCGCATACACTTTCTAACACTGGCTTTTGCCAAACTGTACTCCACAGGACACTAGTGCCCTAGGAAGTCATGCAACTGGAGTCATGGCGAGTAAGGGAGAAACTGGAATTTGACAAGGGGAAAAAAACCTTTGGTTAAATAAAATTTGAGGTTTTTGTTTTGTTTTTTTAACTCCAGGACTCTCCTGAATTGTAATGTGTGAAAGTGCATATTGCCAAAGAGATTACTATAACATGGAGTAGCTTCCAAAGTTACATGTTAATAGAATCCCCCTCTTTAAAATTACTCTTAAGAAAAAAAAATAAAATAAAATTACTCTTAAGAGACTGTTTTTTCAAAGGATGCAATTTAAAGAAGCTTTAGTAATTGAATTCTGTATGATGTTCATTCAAGTTCTTTATGTCAAAATCAACTTGACTTTGTGAATAGCAAAAAAAAAAAAGATATTGGTTGTGGACTCCTTCCCTGGATTTTTCTCTGATTTCTCTATGAGTTTTGACAGATTCCAAAATTGCAGTAAATTGCTTCCATTTATTCATTGGTGAAGGGAATCTCTGGGGAGACAGTGGTCAAATATTTAACCTTTGGATTTGTGATTTTGAGCCTATAGTCATTGTTTTGCTAATAGGTCCTGGCCAAGATGTATGTGTCAGATCGTATTATAGCAGTAATAGCAGACAGTCTACATGCGTTTATTTTACTGAATTTATGTTTTATTGCCTGAAAGAGATTCGCTTGGTAATTGTTTTTTATATGGAGACTTGGGTGTCCACTGTGGTCCAGGGAACATTAAAGGGACCACTCTCTGTTTTATTGGGTTTGGCCAACCTGATAGTTTGTTAGTTGGTAAAAGGAGAAAAAGAATTCTAAAGTGATATTAAATGTTAATTTAATAGTATCTGTTGTGAGAAAATTTGACTTTATCAAATTCAAATCCTCGACTTAATAGGAATTAAAATTTAATTATAAGATGGTAGTTTGAGGTAGTTACATTGTAATTTGAGAAGGAAATGTCAGAAAACTATTAGAGATTGTAGATTTGGAGAGAGAATCCGTAGCACTAGTTGCAGAGAGAATGAACCCATTAGTGTCTGGGATAATCAGTGCAATCTTGATGCCAGCACTATGTGGGATTTGTAATAATAGAAGGGAAAATTGAGGTTTTATAGTTTGCCCAAGGGAAGAAGTAGCTTAATTAGGTTAAATACAGCCTGGAATAAAACATCCACACAAAAGAAATAATGTAGATTTCAGAATGAGAATATTGGGTCTGTCCGAATTTGAAAGGGGTAGGAGAGCTCTAGACTTAAATTGGAATTCCCAGGTGGCGATAGTGGTGAAGAATCTACCTGCTGATGCAGGAGATGGAAAAGACACAGGTTCGATCCCTAGGTCAGGAAGATCCCCTGAGAAGGACATGGCAACCCACTCCAGTGTTCTTGCCTGGAGAATCCCATGAACAGAGGAGCCTGGTGGGCAACAGTCCCTGGAGTTGCAAAGAGTCAGACATGACTTAGTGACTGAGCCCAAGCACAAGGCTTGAATTAGTCTGGAAGGACTGTCACTCAGAACATCAGACTCCTCTATCTTCTGTCTCCGTGACCTTGGTTAACTCCATCTCTCTATTTACTTAAGAGAAAATGGAAGGTCATACTTCATATGACTAATTCCATGATCCTGAGCTAGGAATGTAAAAAGAAGTAGGGTAGACTTGTCTTTGCAATTGAGTCAGCATGTTAGAAACATGCTCATAAACAGATTTTTTTAAATATCCTGATTTGATAATCTAATTGAATTTTATCCATAAAATACTTACTTTAGGAGTATGTGTGTGTGTGTGTGTGTGTGTGTGTATATATATATATATATATATGCTGCCATTGTTACAAACATTTAAAAAATCTTCTTTTGGAATTACCTCATGGCAAATTTAGAGCTTCCCTGATCGCTCAGTTAGTAAAGAATCCACTTGCAATGAAGGAGACCCCAATTTGATTCCTGGCTCAGGAAGATCTGATAGAGAAGGGATAGGCTACCCACTCCAGTATTCTCGGGCTTCCCTTATGGCTCAGCTGGTCAAGAATCTGCCTGCATTGCAGGAGACCTGGCTTCGATCCTTGGCTTGGGAAGATCCCCTGGAGAAGGGAAAGGCTACCCACTCCAGTATTCTGGCCTGGAGAATTCCACGGACTGTATAGTCCATGGGGTCGCAAAGAGTTGGACATGACTGAGCAAGTTTCACTTCACAGAGCAAATTTAAAGACCCCCAAATTAAATACAATTCTTAGATATATATATATATATATATATATGTTTTATATACACCTCATATATTATTTTGTGTGTGTTTATGTATATTTTTAAGAACTGGACATGGAACAACAGACTGGTTCCAAATAGGAAAAGGAGTACGTCAAGGCTGTATATTGTTACCCTGCTTATTTAACTTATATGCAGAGTACATCATGAGAAATGCTGGGCTGGAAGAAGCACGAGCTAGAATCAAGATTGCCGGGACAAATATCAATAACCTCAGATATGCAGATGACACCACCCTTATGGCAGAAAGTGAAGAGGAACTAAAGAGCCTCTTGATGAAAGTGAAAGAGGAGAGTGGAAAAGTTGGCTTAAAGTTCAACATTCAGAAAATGAAGATCTTGGCATCTGGTCCCATCACTTCATGGCAAATAGATGGGGAAATAGCGTCAGACTTTATTTTTTGGGCTCCAAAATCACTGCAGTTGGTGATTGAAGCCATGAAATTAAAAGGCACTTGCTCCTTGGAAGGAAAGTTATGACCAACCTAGATGGCATATTGAAAAGCAGAGACATTACTTTGCCAACAGAGGTCCGTCTAGTCAAGACTATGGTTTTTCCTGTGGTCATGTATGGATGTGAGAGTTGGACTGTGAAGAAAGCTGAGCGCCGAAGAATTGATGCTTTTGAACTGTGGTGTTGGAGAAGACTCTTCAGAGTCCTTTGGACTGCAAGGATATCCAACCAGTCCATTCTAAAGGAGATCAGCCCTGGGTATTCTTTGGAAGGACTGATGCTAAAGCTGAAACTCCCAGTACTTTGGCCACCTCATGCAAAGAGTTGACTCATTGGAAAAGACTCTGATGCTGGGAGGGATTGGGGGCAGGAGGAGAAGGGGACGACACAGGATGAGATGGCTGGATGGCATCACCGACATGATGGGCATGAGTTTGGGTAAACTCCGGGAGTTGGTGATGGACAGGGAGGCCTGGTGTGCTGCAATTCATGGGGTCGCAAAGAGTTGGACACAACTGAGTGACTGAACTGAATATATATTTTTAAACAGCAAATGATACTACCTAATTCGTTTACTTTTACTCAGTCATTAGACTGAGGTTTGAATGATTTTAAGTGGTTAGAAAATCTGTAGTAGACAAAGAAAAGTTACCATTTACTTTCTTTAAGGCAGTTTCTAAAATATTTAGAATTCTAGAATATTTTTAACAATGGTGGCAGCTCTGAAGCAAATATCTAACATCCATCATCAAGAACCTTGGAAAGACTGACTCTTCCTTGGATGTTTAAATTCTTCTATGTTACTTAAAAATAGCAATTATCTTATAGCATATTCTTACCTGGTGAAATAAACAGAAAGGATCAAGTAAGCAGTAGATTTGAAAATCTAAATTCAGAGATATATATAAAGATTATCTTGAATTGTAAATGTTGTTACACCAAAGGGTTCAAAATACCTAGAAAGTCTTAATTTTCCAAGTAGAATTTTTCCCTGAGTAATTAAACTGTAGTCCTCAACTTTAGAAATTTTCCATTATCTGAATAGCTCTACATCCTCAAAAAGATCAGTGCAGAGTGTAATAGAATTGCATAATTCACAGTATGAAATGGGATAATTTGAATTGGAGCTGAGTTGAAGCATAATATTACCTTAAGGATTTTAATGAAGAGAATATTAACACTATTAAACAAGATCAACAGCATCAAAAGCTAATAATCAAAGCATTTTTAGACACTGTTAAAGAGGTTGCTTCCACTGAGGCTTTGCTGTGCCAATTGTGTGTAATTTTTATTTGTGTATTAAATTATACTTTTTACTAGACAGCATTTGACTAGATGTTCCAGTGCATTTAAAACTTTAGAAATGATCAAGCTTCATTTCAAATAGAAGTATCACATTCACCTGTTCTTTCTGTTAGTGTGTGAGTGGTTTTCCTACCGACCATTTAGAATTAATGCCACTATGATGCCCACCATGTGCATGCATGGATGCAGGTCTGCATCAAAAGATATATTTCTGTGTATTTCTTTTAATTTGACTAGTTCCGTTAGCTTTAATATAATGAAATTATGGTGAAACATCTGGTTAAATATATTCCAGCATGGTACCTTCCTTCTGCATTATAGAAACTTACAGACTTGGTTTATCAGTTACAAGATCATACTACAAAGGTGATTGACACACATGTATATTTCTATTTCTGTTTGTTTACATTTATACACATATACAGTCTTGTAAGTCCAGTTTAGACATAGCTTTCATTGACAAATGAATGCTCAAATTAGCACTATCCAAAAGAAATATGAGCCACAAAATGTAATTTATTTCCAGTAGAGATATATATACCCAATTTTTAAAAAGCATAAAGAAACGGGTAAGTTTTAGTAATATATTTCATTTTACCCAATACTTCCAAAGTATCAGTTCAACCTGTAAGCCACAGAAGAATTGCAAATCTGTTTTGTGTTCTTTTTCATAGTAAGTCTTAGAACTGTGTACCTTAACACTGAAAGCACATCTCGGTTTGGCCGCTGCACATCTGAAGTGCTTGCTAGCTCTGTGTGGCTTTTGGCTCCTGTGCAGGATGGCATAGAGCTTGATGCTTGTCAGTGTGGACACCCGGGTGAGTGGGGAGGAGGAAGGGGATGGCGAAGATAATGAAGCTAGGATGAAATCATAGCTCATTTAACAGCGTCTCCAGTAATCACCGCTTCTTTAGAGAAGGTGGAACAGTGGCTAGAAAACAAAAGACCATTTCCTATATATATGTGAACACAGGGGAAAGAGCTCCTATATTGTTTTTCTTTCTTTGCTGGCAGAAGCAAAATTCCAAATTGGGGGTAAGACTCACAGAAATTTCCAGAGCTTGCTGACTCCTTCTCAGGCTGGGGAGGAAAAGCCTCCCAGTCTCCCAGCTGCAGGAGGCCTACAGAGATAAGATGCTTCCACTACCATTACCGTTCCTGATGTGGAGGGCTGGGACCAGCCTTCTGGAAGGGGAGGCACAGAGTTGTTTGAGTAATTTACTTCTCAAGAGAGATTGCACCTGCAGACGCTCAGGCCCAGTTAATATGAATATAGAGACAGAGTATGAAGGGGTGCCTCAGCTGGGACCTCTGTAACAAAATGCCATTAACTAGGTGGCTTCAACAACAGAAACTTACTTATCACAGTTCTGGTGGCTGAAATCCAAGATCAGATGCCAGCTTAGCTGGGCTCTGTGGAGTTCCCTCTTCCTGGCTGATAGATTCAGCTTTCTCTTCTTGCTAAGTCCTCAAGCAAAAGAGCTCCGATGGCTCTTCCTTTTCTTATATATAAGGACACTAATCCTATCAGGAGGGCTCTACCCGAGGACCTCAGCAAAACGAAACCTAAGCTTAATCACCACCCAAAGATGCACTTCCAAATACCATCACATAGGGGATTGAAGCTTCATATGTGAATTACGGCAGGAAATAGGGGAGCAGGGCAAATACTCAGTCCAGAGTATGGGAACTGCTGTCATATCTCCAGCTTTCACTATATCCATGCCTGGTAAACCAGCATTCTTACAAGATTTTGTATGTGTACACATGTAGTAGCCATTCCTTCTTTCTTTTAAAAAATAAAATTGAAACCAAGAAGTTCATTTTAGCAGATAATTAAGTGCTAGGTGGTTTGAAGGGTTTGCATTGAAGCTTTTATTGGTGAAATTATAGAATTCAACTTATGCCAATGATTAATAAAATGACAAAAGAAAAGTCATTATAAATAGAAGCAAAGTTGACAATGAAATACCAATTAATAAGATTAATACTTTCTTCTTTTAAAGTAGATTATAGAAATCTGCTTAGTTTTTTCTCAACTCCCAAATTCTCATTTCTGGATAATACTTGCTATCATTTTTGTTTCTGACAGATTTGAGGACATGATACTCTGATTATATTAAGTGACAATGGGCAGTTACTTAGGTAAACAAATAACAGAAGTAATACCTGAAATTTATATGATGTTTATAGTTCATATTATTTATAAAGTGCGTTTTTGAAATCCTTAAGATAGAATTTAATGAAAACCTTCAGACTCAGAGTTTTGGGGTAGGGCTGCAGAACTGTCAGCTAAGACAATCTTACTTCTCACTGGAGATCTGTTAGTTCTTCTGTTTACAATACAAGCATATCTCCCAATGGATCAGAATTACTGTAAGATGAAGAAGACAAAAAAGTGACTATGTGGTCAATACAGGAAGATGGAATTCTTCATAAATGACTGAGTAAAACTAAAATAAATGAAGAATTTGAGGCATCTGTCATCACGGACTCTTCTTTAGGTTTCAATACTAACTTTGGGAAATAACAAACATTTTGGATGGTTTGGTAGGGACATACTGATTGGATTCAGTAACTTACCTAGTCCTAATAAAAGCATTTCTTTGTATTTCACTAAAAAGAGGAACTGATATTAATCAACATTACTAAAAGGAATGAAGCAATCAGTATGTTTATTCTTTCATTACTTATTAAGTATCTATTGAACATTTATTTTGTTCTGCAGGACAGACAGACAAGAGTCTTTGTCATCCTAGAGCTTAAATTCTTGTGGAGGACGTTTTGTTTTCTTATAGGCAATGTAGTAGGTACTTTTTGTATTCTCTTAGAAGTTCCATAGCAGACTATGGCATAATGATTATTTCCAATTTGAAGTTGAAGAAACTGAGTCTTACTAAGTTGCTTAAGACTGTATAACCAGTAAGCAACAGGAGTTGGTGCCAGTAGTGAAAGCTTGCCTTGCCTGACCCCTTCACTTTGCAGCTCCACTAATATACCATCTCCTGTGGACCCATTCTTTATAAAAATATCTTACCAAATGTCATCATTTAATAACATTAAAACCTGTTTTTGCTTATCATTCAGTTGTTTTTTTCAGATCAGTCATTTTGTAGTATTGGGCTTGATTGCATTTTCAAAAGAAATTACGCCTGGTACGCTTAGCCTGATCTAGTAGCCCAAACGACAGCTTTGCCTCAATAACAACAGGAAGATCCTTAATGGGCACTGTCTTCAGAATGGTAATTCTGATAAGCAATTGCCTCTTTAATAGTGTAGTTGGAGTAATAGCAAAGGACAGCCAATTATAATCAGACAGTGTCTGCCAAGGTTGACCTTGGTAGGGGTACTGTAGAAATATATGGATTTATGGATTTTGTGAAGGGATAGTATTCAGGAGATGGCATCAAGAGAGGAAAAAAAAGATAAAAGTGGGGAAGACAGTTTTGCACGTTTCTGATTAGCACAGGGAAAAGTTCTGCTAACTGATTATCAACAGTGCCTTGTCATCAGGCACTGCCTGTGCAGGTTAGAGTTGTTATCTGCCAAGCTGTAAAGATACCTTGTTTCTATTCCAATTAAGGCTTTGGTTACATCTATCTCAATAGAAGGGAGCGTAATCAAATTTAGTATGTGTGTGGTCAAACCTCAGACTTGGAGCTGGGAGATTGTCTGATCATTGCCTATATGACTTTAGCTTTGTTTTTTAAGATTTCTGTGATGGAATTGGGCTTCCCAGAGGGTGCAGTGGTAAAGAATCTACCTGCTAATGCAGGAGGCGCAAGAAACGCAGCAATCATCACTATCATAGTTTGTTTTCTATTTCAGTTTTTGGGAGGCATGAGATTTTAGTATAGTGGCGAAGAACTTCGGGCTCTGTAGCCAGATTGACGTGGTATCAGTCTCTTCCTTGTTGCAGAAGCCTTGGGCAGATGACTTAATCTACTTAATCTCTCATTGACTCAGTTTCCCAGTTAAATGTGAATAGCAGTAGAACCGGAGAAGGCAATGGCACCCCACTCCAGTACTCTTGCCTGGAAAATCCTATGGACGGAGGAGCCTGGTAGGCTGCAGTCCATGGGGTCGCTAAGAATCAGACACGACTGAGCGACTTCACTTTCACTTTTCACTTTCATGCACTGAAGAAGGAAATGGCAACCCACTCCAGTGTTCTTGCTTGGAGAATCACAGGGACAGGGGAGCCTGGTAGGCTGCCGTCTGTGGGGTGGCACAGAGTCGGACACGACTGAAGCAACTTAGCAGCAGCAGCAGTAGAACCCACCTGGTAGGATTTTTGTGAGTAAAGATCTTAGAGAAGTGCCTGGCCCATGGTAAACACTATGTGTGATTAGTGGACTGTGATTGTTGATAGTATTGTTGTTACTGTCAGAAACATATTATCATGGCATAATTATTGTGGTCACTGTATCCTCTTAACATCAAATGGCAGATGAACAAGAGCGTTTACCTTTAGCTTCTTAGTCCTTTGTGAATGTTGGGACATGTATATATTAGCCGTGAAAGAACTTGTAAATTTAATGCCATAGTAGTCATGGCGTTTAGGACAGAATATTTTCACTGCATGCAGTAGTAGGCATTTAGGACAGTATATTTGGTAGCTTAGTTCTGGTTGCTATAACAAGAATTCCACTGGCTTAAACAAAAGATATTAATTTCTCATAGTTCTGGAAGCTGGAAGTCCAGGATCAAGGTGGCCAGCAGATCACTGTCTGATGAGGACCTGTTTGTTGACTTGCAGGCAGCCACCTTCTTACTGTATCTTCACACAGCTGAGTTGAGAAATCCTCTCTCCCATGACTCTTCATATAAGGGCTCCAATCCCAGTCATGAAGGCTCCACCTTTGTGACCTGATGACCTCCTAAATTTCCCACCCCCAAATACCATCACATTAGGCTATCAGGACTTCAGCACACAGATTTTGGGGGGACAAAATCCTTTAGTCCACGGCCCTTGGGAAGAAGGGCAGCAGAAACAGCACCAGCAGAGGAGGGGCTCACGCACCCAGTTGGGGCAGATCTTGGGAGTAGGCTTATCCTCTGATCTCTTAGGCACCTTCCTTCAGCTTCTCTGTGGCTCCCGGCCTGGGTCCGTGCAGCTGCTTTGGCTGCTATTGTGTGTGGGGGGATTACACTCGGTAGTGATGTGATCTGGACGTGAAAACTGGCTGCAGTGTAAATTGGTAGGTGCAGATTCAAAATGCTACTACGTGAGACCTCACCTATAACCTCCACTGTTTTTGTTGTGTAGTCAGTCAGAGAGACAAAGGGGTATATTGCGAGGCAGCTGCTACTAATTTCTTTTTCCTTTGTTTCACTTTGACATGACTGCCCATTCTTTTGAATTTTTGTAAGTAATCCTAAATCAGACAGCCATGTCATGTTAGGCTTAAAATTAAACTCTATCAGGCCGAATTTTAACAACCACCAAAAAAAAAAAAAGGAAAAGTCATCACCACAGGTATATCAAACATATTACAAAATGAAGGAAGGAGGATGGTACATTAAGCACACTCTTGGTAAAGTGGAGTTCAAGGTGTGGGGATACAGTATGCCACACTGTCCCCATAGAACAGTGATAGAAAATAAACTATCATTTTTTACTGACTCATTCTGTCAGTGATTGAGGCATTTCAGTGCACAACCAGGAAAATAATAGGTTATTTTCACGATGGTAGAAGTTTAACAAATGCCCAATCATTCTCCTACATCATCACTGTCGTTGGCGAGAGCTTTACTGTATGATATTGATGCCTTGCTTCTTTCTTATTGCTGTATTCTTTTCAGATTCAATCTTTCTGCAATGGGCCACTAAACATTTCAATTTGCTACCTGTAGAGCTGGATTGCATGGCTCAGACTGAAATGAGAGAGAAATGCATTTCCTGAAACTCCAAGTTGAGGGTTTCATGGATTTTTGTAGAAGGGTGCACAGACTGAAACCCACTGATAAGTTGCACACAATCACTTTTGAGTGTCTCATGAAAGTACATGGTATTAGGCAATTCATGGATGTTTTTAGGGAAAATAGGCTCAGCTAGATACTGATGGAACCCCTACATTTTGAGGAACTCAGACCGTCAGCCTGGGGTGTTCGTGCCTATAGTCAGGGCTCTCACAATGGCCCTTGAATACTTCTAACACTGCTTGTTTAGGTGCTCTTAAGAGCTCAGGTACTGAAGAAGAGGACAAAGTCTAAATTATTTCCTGGCCCAATCCAACTGAAAGGGTTTTATTCTACAGTTGGGGAGAGATTTTTTGTCCTTTTGCAATTTTACGGGTAGGTAACATAAGGACAAGTTGGCTATGGAGGAGTGAAAAGCCAGGAGAATCATGGACAACAGGGGACAGGCACCTTGATTTTCCAGTTCCTGATGGCCTCCCGCCTTTGGACCGCTTGCTCTAGTGGAAAATAGATTGTCAGTCGTACTGCTGTTTTCCCTTGCTGCTGAAAGCATACTGATGGCTAGATCACCTGGAATACTTATATTCCATAGTCTGTGTTGTACACTGAAACCTGTAGTGTTACTTTAGAAAATAACTCTTGTCCTTTAGCAAGCATCTGACCAAGTGGAAATGACCTAGAGGGGAAGTGATTTGTTCAAGGCTCAGCCAGGATTGCAGTCCTCATCATTGAAACCCAACTCTAGCCCTCTGTCCCATTCTTATCATTATCACAGTCATAATCCAAAATAATTCTGGACCAGAAGGGAAGCCGTGACTGTGCAGGCATGCCTCTGCTCTGTTGCTGTATGATCTTGAGCAAGACATCTCTCTGGAACTCACTGTTTCTCTTTCATAGAAAGGGGTAGCTTGTATCTGTTGATCTCTGTATTTTCTTGTATAAACTCTCTGGTTCTATTAGTTTTCTTTTTTTTTTTTTTCTTTTTCCTCCATTTTTGACTTCTTTTTTTTTCTTCTGAAAATTATGAGTATATTCACAAAAGAACAACAGATCCTTGCTGGGTTTTAGAGCTAGAGGAGAGCTAGCTGTAGAGGATGGATTTTTGTAGAAGGGCGCACAGACTGAAACCCACTGATAAGATGCACACAGTCACTTTTGAGTATCTCATGAAAGTACATGGTATTAAGCATTCATGGATGTTTTTAGGGAAAATAGACCCAGATGGAGAATAACAATTATGAGTAACATTCTACTGAGTTTTTGAGGCTCTGTTGTTTGGGGGCTTCAGGGGTCTCATGGTCCTCTGACTTCTTGTCGTTACCACTGGACACTCCCAGAAGGAAATGGTCTTCCTTCATTCGAGGCTATAAAAATGGATCTGGTCTCCCACCATTTCCCTCTGACCCTGAAGTAGTCATGAAAATCATGAATGTTTTCTAATGATTTGGGGGAAGGGGGTAGGTAGTAATATTGAGAATTCAACAAATGGGAAAGATCCAAGGTTTAAGATTCAAAAAGTTAGAAACTGTAGTCTTAAACATGAGGGGCCCCATATCTTGATTGAGTATTACAGGGACTTAATTTTTTAATTACATTTGGCCTTATCCGTGGTCTTCTTTTGTGTTTCACTCTTACTTCCTAAGCTGCTTCTTACAGACTTTCTGTCCCAAATAATTTTGATGACTTTAAAGGCGACTCCTTCTCACTTCTGCATTTTGTGTGTTTCACGAGACATTGCTTGCTTGTTTGTTCCCTCCTGACTATTAGGGGCACAAGAGAGAAAGAGAGTGAGGAGGGGAGAAAAGGGGGAGTGCAAGGGCACCAGTGCCTTCGGTTATTGAACTTGGAGAGAACGGGTTCTTGTAGTGTAGACACATGAAATTAGACAGTTTACTTTTCATGGGAACTCTTAATTCTTACTCTAGAAAGCATATTTCTTCATA
Organism: Bos indicus; assembly: GCF_029378745.1. Classification (NCBI taxonomy): domain Eukaryota; kingdom Metazoa; phylum Chordata; class Mammalia; order Artiodactyla; family Bovidae; genus Bos; species Bos indicus. The sequence continues at coordinate 97,760,643 of NC_091763.1, forward strand.
GGAAAGATACTGTTGAGGATTCCTGTTCAAATGGGGAGAACCATTTGTAGGTGATACAGAGTCATTAAAGCAATTAACATTGCATCATGTCCCATGTAGAAAGCAAAGCATACCATGTATCAATCAAGAATTTTTTTCTTTTTAAAAATACAGACAGATTCTCAAAGACTGTGTTCACTCTACTACCCTCAGAGAAGTTGCTTCTAGTGTGATGCTTGTTAAATATACTTTTTCTAGATTCTATTCATTTAGTGATTCATTCAACAAACTTATTGACTACTTCCTATGTGCAGAGAATTGCAAAGTGCTGAGGACATAGATGTGAAAAAGTTGAAATGGGACTCTTACATCAGTGGGCCTTCAGCATGGTGGAAAAAGCAAATTGAACAGTTGCAGAGTCTTGTTATAAAACTAAAATACTTGTGTAAGGGAGAGACTTCTGTGTGAATACAAGTTTTATTTATAAGCATGAATTTAGAAAATTTTGAGAGTTGGGTACTGGTTGAGAAGAACCTTTGTGAGAAATTCTCACTGTTCACAAAATAAATACAGTCAGCTTTTCACGTCCACAGATTCAACCAAATATGGATTGAAAATATTCAAATAAAATAAAATTTCCAGAAAGTTCCAAAAAGCAAAACTTCAGTTTGCCTTATTTTGCAACTATTTGCATAGCATTTACATTGTATTTACAACTATTTACATAGCATTTACACTTATTCCTGTTATAAGTAATCTAGAGATGATTTATAATAAACAGGAAGATGTGAGTAGGATATATGTAAGTATATATATGCAAATACATATATGTGCAAATACATTTTGTATAGGAACCAGGTACCCAAGGGATGGATTCTGGGAACAACTCTGTGCACTTTTCATATCTGGCCTTAGCTATTTGATTTGAGACTTAAAGTGATTTATAATATAGATCTGGTTTTCTGGCATGAAATATAAAAATGAGATACCACCAAGTTGGAGCCTTGTCCTAGAGTATTTTTGTAATTAAAGAGTTTGTTTTGGATTAGTTTTAGAAAATCTTTAAAAGTGTAATTCTTCAATTGCCAAAAATTCACACTGGTTCTGTGTTTCTTAGACATAAACAGAAATATGTTATTTTTTGATTCACTTAATTTCTTTTTAGTCTTGTTAGCAAGTTGTTCACCTTGATATTTTCCATTGATTTAGCTTCAGATCTTAAAAAAAAGAAAAAGCAAAGAGCAAAAAGTTGTCAAAACTTCTGAAAGTTTCACTGCTGTTTCTTATCTTTTCAGGTGGCTACTGCCAAATAATGAAATCAGTTAAATTGCTCTTTTTTGTGTAATTCAAGGTTAATAACTGGTGAAAGAAATTTTTATCATTGGGTAAGTTTTATAATTTTATAAATGATAGGAATCCTCTCCTTTTAAATTAGTATTGTTCATTTAATAGCTAAAGAATTCACCTATATCTCTCATTCAGTTATAGAATCTTGCTCCTTTTTAAGTCTGGTTTATTCATGAGACTCTAGTAAAATGTGAATGTTCTGCATGTGTGCCCTTCCCTACTCACTGGGGACACTCTCCACGTTTCACACTCTACCCCATGTCTTTATATAATTATATTATTATATGTCATCCATCTTTCTACTAAGTTATGAACTCCTTGTGCCAGAATAGTATCTTTGTTATCTTTGTAAACCCAGTGCCCAGCACAGCACTTGACATATAATAGGTACTCATATATATGTTGGAGAAGGCAATGGCACCCCACTCCGGTACTCTTGCCTGGAAAATCCCATGGATGGAGGAGCCTAGAGCACTGCAGTCCATGGGGTCGGGAAGAGTCGGACACAACTGAGCAACTTCACTTTCACTTTTCCTTTCATGCACTGGAAAAGGAAATGGCAGCCCACTCCAATGTTCTTGCCTGGAGAATCCCAGGGACGGGGGAGCCTGGTGGGCTGCTCTCTATGGGGGTCGCACAGAGTTGAACACGACTGAAGTGACTTAGCAGCATATATATGTAGTGATTGAATGAAATGTGGCCTTCTGAAGAACAGAACCTACTTACACACACACGCACAATCAGCAAATAGGCATTAATCTTTGTTGTATATAGGGTTGCCACTGGGCCTGTTGCAGGTACTAAATTTATAGGGTCCCTCCCCTACCTTTGGGAAGATGAATTTCATTGGATTCTAAATGCACACAATCATATCTTGTTTTATTGACTTCACAGATATTAGGTTTTTTACATACTGAAGGTTTGTGACCAACCCGCCATCAAACAAGTCTGCTGGCACTATTTTTACAACAGCATTTGCTCACTTTATGTATCTGTGTCACATTTTAGTAATTCTCACAAAATTCAAACTTTTTCATTATTATTAATACATTATGGTGATCTGTGATCATTGATCTTCGATGCTTATGTTGCCAAGAAGATTTCAACTAACTGAAGTCTCAGATGACGCTTAGCATTTTTTTAGCAATAAAGTATTTTTAATTAAGGTATATGCATTATTTTTTAAGACCTAATGCTTTTGCATGCTTAATAGATCACAGTATAGTGTACACATAACTTTTCTGTGCCCTGGGAAACTAGAACAGCCTATAGGACTCACTTTACTGCGATGATCTGTGAACTCAGAATATCTCTCACGTCTGCGTTTATTAATGGAAAAGATGCCGTAACCAATAACATATCAGAGATGTGCTTTGTGTAGAGGCCAAAGGATAAACTCTGCTATAGGATCCTTGGAGCTCCAAGGATCCCCCTTCACTAAGGATAATCAGGAGCTTATTTGTAGAATAAGTGGGACTTTAGCTCAACTGTAAAAGAGTGGTTAACATTTATGCCAAAAGGCATCATAGGTGATGGCTGTGTCCAGTACATTCCATCTAGGTCTTCAGTCACCATGTACCGGGATTCAAGACTGATCATACAACTTTACCCTGCATGTGTTAAGGAATTTACTTAATGTGTGAACATTTTACTTAGGAAATGGGAAACTTACACGCCTCAGTCAGGAGGAGAAAAGAAGGCACAGTTCCCCCAGTGTTCCCATTGTCCCACTGAGATGTGTACTGAGTTTGGGCTTTGTGAGCCTGCAGTGTGGGCTTGAGTTCTCTTGTCATTCTGCCTTACCAGAGCAAGAGAATGAGAAAGCATCCTTGGCATTGGAGGAATACTCAGGCTGCTTAGTTCAAAACAGTTCAGTTTGGTGTCCCAGCTGTCTATAGGCATTTATGAATGTCACCTTCTGGACTAGAGACTTTCAGACCCATGGGAAGTTTCAGTTTCCTCTTCCGAGGGAGGAAGTCACCCACACTGTGGATAACTGATATAAAGTACAGTCCCTTCTGCTGGGAAAAAGGTGTTCACCTGCTCTGTTTGTCATGCGGGTGACGCTGCCTGAGCTCTGGGGTCACCATCAGATAGTCCTGCTCATTGCACTACAGTGGTAATGAGTTTGGCCCTGAAAGTAAAGACCTCAAGTTCAAATCTCTGCTTGTCCACTTACTGACTATGTGACTGTAGGTTCATAACCTCTCTAAGTCTCAATATTCTGAAATGTGAAGTTAGAATAATAATAACTCATTCTTCATAGAACTGTAATGAGAATGAAATAAAATAGACATTTAGTACGTAGCAAGTGTTTGGTGAACATTAGCTGGAAAGCAAGGATTATGATGTTCCAAGAAAGGAAAGAGAATGTTGCAGAATGTTCCAGTGGGGACAGGCATTGTTCCAAGGGTAGGCATTGTTCCAGGGACAGAGGATGGGCCAGTTTTGTCAGGGAAAGGGCTTATTTGGGGGAGAATAGAACTGTACTGGGGGAGGGAGGGCCCTTAGTGTAAATTAAAGAACCATCCTCCAGTCAGCTTGGAGACATTGGAGATTTTCTTGTCAACTCATGATATGTAGTGGAATTTTTTCAGAAAAAACAATGTGGTGGTAGGCATTCTAAGTATATTAAAAGGAAAATAAACTGGAGACAGGAGTACCTTCTAGGCTAGAAGTAATTTATTTTCCAGGAAGCTGCAGATTTGAGTTCTGTGCCCTTTGACTTCCATTTGCTTTGCCATCACCCTCTTCCAGCGAGTTACAGTGTGAGCTGCAATATGCCTCCAGACCTCTGTCCACCTTCTGCTGTTCTTCGTGTGCAGGCATTGTAATAACAAAAGGTTTAAAAAGTAATCCAAGTTATTTTTAATAGGATATAGGCACAGATAAAAACAGTATAAGACAATACATCTAAAAGGCATTTCTTTGGATTTTGGTGATTTCTCACTATAATGAATTGACAGACTCAGAAACTCCCCCCCCTTTTTTTTTTCTTTCTTTCTTTCTTTTTTTTTTAACTGGAAAATAATTGCTTTACAATGATGTGGTCTCTGCCGTACATCAGTGCAAATCAGTCATAATTATATATATATCTCCTTCCTCTTGAGCCTCTCTCCCCCTCCCCCTTTTCAAGAAATATATTTTTTAATGTTATAAGCCAGGGTTTTATAAAAGTTTGCAGTGCTTTACTTAGCTTTCTGTTTTCCAACCCTTCCCCATGTAATACTTGAGAGGAAATGAACAGGAATGATGGGTAAATGAATGAACAATATGATGAGCTGCAAAGGAGTTCAGAGTTGTTGGCCTTTGCCCTGTGGGACTGTGCCTCATGGAGCATGATTGCCTGATGTATCTTCCACCATCACCATGACTGGACCGGGGGCCTCTTGGAACAAGGACTGTGTCTCTGTTGTTCTCACTGTATCTCCAATTCTTAACTCAGTACCTTGGATGGTTTTTCATTATTTCTAAATAAGTGAATCTGCCCCTGAAATAGGATTAATTGTGGGATTTTGAGAGTACATCACTGATGAAGAGTACATCACTGATTGTATCCTGGGCTTTGGGCCACTCCCTTAAGATCTTAGTTTCCTTGGCTATAGAAATTCGTAAAGCACCTATTTTGCTAATAAACAGTAAGTTAAAATATACTACAAATCACTTCAGAATTTTAATCACTAAGTTCAGCTAAATATGCAACCAATAAAGGGATTTATCTCCTGCATGTCGCCCATGAGCCATCCTGACAATGACATTTCAAAAGCCTGTAAGGAAATGACCACTTACACAAGGAAGCCATGATGTGCACACAGCCCACCTTAGGATCTGATTTTGGAGGTATTTTATTTTCTTCTTCATATAAAATGACAAGGTGTAGTTACTTTGGGGATATTTCAAGTTGTAAAACTAGGAATTTCTGACAATGTGGTAAATTTTGCATGCCTGTCTCAGTTGTTTGCTGTTAAAATATCAGAGAAAAAGAACTTTTAAGAGAGAACAGTGCTTGTCTTACCTTGCATCCTTATGACAGCCCGGCCATGGTGTTTTGTTGTTATTTAATCACTTAGTTGCATCTGACTCTCTTGTGACACCTGGAGGACTGTAGCCCTCCAGGCTTCTCTGTCCATGGGATTTCTCAGGCAAGAATACTGGAGTGGTTTGCCATCTCCTTCTCCAGGGGATTTTTCTGACCCAGGGATCGAACCTACATCTCCTGCATTGTCAGTTGTATTCTTTACCTCTGAGCCACCAAGAAATTCCACTGTGGTGTTTACCAGACAGTGATATTTCTTTGATGGGTAAACAGAACATAGACCATTTGAAGATATGAAAAATGACCTTTCCCAGCAAGGAGATGGACAACTTGAGATGGAGTTGACTGCCATTCGAAATATGTAGTGTTGGTCAAGGTTTAAATTTATCAGATAATTTTAAGGAGAGGCAATTTGAGGCTAAGATAGAACTTCTTAGCATTAAATAGGCCCCTTCAATTTTCCTAAGTAAATATCCAGCTCAGCGGTGTTTGATATTAAGCCTGGCATTTTGCTCTGTTCCTTTTGCTTCTGGTAGACATGCCCTTGCATTTACCATCCACATCCAATTAAGGGGAAATGGAGAACTTGAAATTCAGAGACCTCATTCTTCTTGTCACTGAATTAATGGACTGGCCTTGGTTTGGGGTAGAGATGGGAAACTGTGGAGCTTCATTTCCATTTTTTCCTTAAGATTAAGAAAAACAACCATATTTTACACATTTGTCAGCAGTGGCATCACCTTGCAGTTTACTAGTTTCCATACTCTTAGGAGCTTATTATAAAGAAAAATACTTTGAAACATCATCAAGCTTGCTTTCTGAGTGTTATCTAGTTGGGGCTCATACAATATCCCTAGGGAAAGAACTAGGAATCAGACTGGTAATTGGAACCATTGATAAAATAGAGAATCTCTTTTAATACAGACACAGTGTGGTGTAGCAAAAACATTGATAGATTTGCAAGTCTCATTCCTGTTCCTAATTTTGTTACTATGTGAGAGACGAAGTTTTATCCCATTGGATGTTGACCGTTTTAAGATTTAAGACAGAAAGAAGCAAACATAATATGATGCTGAGTGTAAGGTGGAGTAGGTTTTTGAACCGTTGTAGTCAGCCAAAAGCACCAGTCTTTTACCTGACCTACTGAATCGAGTGTCTCTTTTATGTATAACCACTGGGCAAGTATACATGGTAAGAGATGATGAGTATTGGGAGACAGTTTTCCTTCGGTCTCTTGTGCTTCACGTCTCACGGACAGAATAGCATGGCACGCTTTTGTTGGGGACTGTCTTCTCAAGGTTGATCGTCCATTGGATATCCTTAGAAGAAGAAGAAGTAGTGTCTCTCCTCTGGAGCAAAGGGCAGAGTTGTTTACAGTCTAGTATCATAAAAACAGCTCCCTCCAGGGTGCAAAGTTGTAGCAGGTTTGCTTACAGCCCCTTGTAAAGGATCAGGGATTCCTGACCTCTGGATTCCTGCCTTGTCCTGTTCCCCGTTATGTATCATGTACTTAGTTGACCTGCATCACATGGCTCCATGGCAGTTGAGCCTCAAGGGACTTGAACAAGGAGGTGGTGATTCGCTGACTCCTGTTATTGCTGAACGTAATGAAATGTACTTTGTCTCTGAACCACAGAATTTTTTTCTTGTGCCAGCATCCTTGAAACTGTGGCATGCTAACTTGTTAGCTTGCAAGTAGGGTAAAAACTCAGACCCTTCATGTTCTTGACGGAGTTGAGTTTAAACATATTAATTTTAAAGTAAGATACATTGATCTGGTGAAATTGGGAACTGCTTATGAGTTCTGGCCAAAAAGAAGAGGGTAGAACTCAAAATAGAAACTGTAACTCGAAGACTTCTTGCTGAACAGTCTTTACCTGTTATCCCATTTGAGACTTGCCTAAAACCATTCTTTCATTGCCATGAAGTGTTAGACATCTATGGATAATGCACTTTGATTTTGAGAGTTTAAGACAACAAGACTAAAGAAAAACTGTTTCTTCAGCCACACATATCAGCTACTTTACCTGAGTTCCTTATATTCCTGTTGCTTCTGCGTTTATCTAGGTTTCAGAGGGGAATCAGAGGCTGTGTCAATGGAGGAAATAGTTAATTTCTTTCTCCTTTAGGAGAAAAAAAATCAAGATTCTGCAGAATGAGGAATGGTAAAGAAGAAATAAATCTGTTCCTTTCACAAGGAAATGGAAGCTGGCTATTGTTAGAGTCTGCTTTGAGCAATTATATGTCTCTATCAGTAGCCAATTTGGAAACATTATTGAAACTTTAGGTCTTAGATATACTATAACTGGTGCAGTAAGCAGAAGTGATAACCATTAGGTACTTCAGCTTGAATTCTAGGCATTTTAAAGGTCACTGGGAAAGGGAAAATAATGCATTAATTTTTACTAGTGTGTTCATTGAAGTATCTTCTGTGAAAATCAATGTAAAATTTCCTTGCCATTCAAAATGCAGAGTGGTGTATAATATCACCACTCCCAACTACCCTGTATTGTTGAATTTTTAAACAAGCAGGCTTTTGAGTTATACCCTGACCACATAAATTCAGCCTCTCAGATTGGATTATTGCCATATGGAAGCAGTAGCAGGAAAAATAAATTTATGTCCGTCTGAATTCTGCTTCTGGATTTATTATTTAAGCTGCTCTTAACCTTTTCCTAGGTCAGTGATCATCTCATAGATTTGCTTTTATGCATATGCCTCAGGGAATAAAAAGTCCATTCTTTATGAGTATTACTTGTAAGTGAAATGTTACTTCTCCGTTTACATTAGTAATCTTAAATTATTTACCTGCTTTGAAATTCATTCCTTGCAAATTAGAAAGATGAAAGCTGTCAGATGAGTGCATATGTTCATGCTACTTATCTGTTTGCCCATTATGGTAGCTGGTTTGGGGTTTTTGGCGAAAATAGAAAGTCTGTTTTAGGGATGTTGGCAGGGGCATAAGTTAGGAGTTTGGTCTTAAGGTAACTGTTCGCAACCACATGGACTCTAGCCCACCAGGCTCCTCTGTCCATGGAATTCTCTAGGCAAGAGTACTGGTGTGGGTAGCCTTTCCCTTCTCCAGGGGATCTTCCCCAACCCAGGGAATGAACCCGGGTCTCCCACATTGCAGGAGGATTCTTCACCATCTGAGCCACCTGGGAAGCCCCATGTATACACAGTACTACATATAAAATAGATAATCAAGGACCTACTGTATAGCACAGGGAACTCTATTCAATATTCTATAATACTGCTATGGGAAAATAATCTGAGAAGAATAGATACATGTATAACTGAATCACTTTGCTGTACACCTGAAACTAACACAAAATTGTAAATCAACTCTACTTCAATATAAAATAAAAATTAAATTACAAAGAAAAAAAAGCCCTCTGTTAAAGAAGGGAGAAAGAGGCCAGGTGGTTTATGTCAAAATGAGCCCTGCCGCAGCTGGTATCAGCTGACCTGTGGCGGCTTTCACTAAGCCTTGAGCGGCTGCATTCACCTTCCTACCTCCTGTGTGTTTCCTTCATTAAATCCTGGGAGGAGTTGGTTAGGGTGGAGAAACAGGACACAGTTTAAAACCAGAGAAATATTATCTCCCTCTTGGCAGCCATATGACAACACCTCCTGACTTGATGGCTAATATATATAATAATATCTTGAATTACTAAAGAAGTCTACTTTCTTTCCATAATGATTTATTCAAAATTAGCAAAGCCCTGACTTATATAAACAAAAAAAAATGTTATAAGTGATTACTAGTCATGCCAATCTGAGTGATGTAAGAATCGAAAATTCCATTATCACTATTAATAGTGAACTCCAGGCTGGCAGATTTGGCAATGGCAAATTTTGCCCTTGGACTGGTAGATTTAGTCTGAGGCCTTGGGCTGCTCAATCGGATCTGGTTTTCCCAAGCTGATATTTCCAAAAACTTTCAGCCTTTCTTGTTGAATGGATTGAAGCAGAGAGGACTCAATGGCAGCTATTGAGAAAATTTCATTTCATCAGTTACTGCAAATTCAAGGGATAAGGGAGCTCAGCAAAACTAAGGTTTGGTGGAAGTAAAAGGCAAAATTAAAAAAAATTTATCAAAGTATAGTTGATTTACAATGTGTTAGTTACTGATGTACAGAAAAATGATTCAGCTGTGTGTGTGTATATATACCTGTATAGATAGATACCTGTGGATACTCCATGTTCATATGTGTGTGCATGCAAATATATAGATGTGTGTACACACACACATACACATACATGCACACCTATGGAGAATGAAATGGCAACTCACTCCAGTATTCTTGCCTGGGAAATCCCATGAACACAGGAGCATGGTGGGCTACAGTCCATTAGATAATAAGAGTCATACATGGCTTAGTGACTCAGTAATCAGTTCAGTCACTCACTTATGTCTGACTCTTTGTGACCCCATGGACTGCAGCGCTCCAGGCTTCCCTGTTCATCACCATCTTCCGGAGTTTGCTCAAACTCATGTCCATCAAGTCAGTGATGCCATCCAACCATCTCATCCTCTGTCGTCCCCTTCTCCTGCCTTCAATCTTTCCCAGCATCAGAGTCTTTTCCAGTGAGTCAGTTCTTCACATCAGGTGACCGAAGTATTAGAGCTTCAGCTTCAGCATCAGTCCTTCCAGTGAATTTTCAGGACTGATTTCCTTTAGGACTAAACCACTATTATACCCATGTATATTCATGTTATTTTTCATTATGGTTTATTTATTACAGGACATCAAATATAGTTCCCTGTGCTATATAGTATGACCTTGTTGTTTTATCTATTTTTCATATAGAAGTTTGCATCTGCTAATCCCAGACTCTTAATTTATCTTTTCCCCATCTCTTGCCCTGTAATAACCGTAAGTTTGTTTGCTATGTCTGTGAATCTACTTTTCGTTTTGTAAGTAAGTTCATCTGTATCATGTTTTAGGTTCCACATATATGTGACATTATATGTTAAAGACAAAATTTTAAACCCACATCCGGAAGATAGGCCAATGAGGCAGATTTCAAAGAAGACTCTCTTAAATCTGAATTCTTCTGGAGCCTCTTCTACAGGGTGTTCCCATTTATTCATTCACTCAATCATTTACTCAAGAAATATTTATTGAGTACCTACTGTGTACCTGGCATTGTTCTAGGCTCCAGAGATATACCAGAGAGCAAAATAGACAAAATTTGGGGGCTTACACACTGTAATGGTGAAACACAGATATTAATAATAGTATATCTTTTATTGGTTAATCATAAAATATAGATATAATAGGTCAGCTGGTGATGCATGTCATAAGGACAGACAGAGTGGACCAGTGGGCTGGTTAGGGATCTCTGTGAAGGTGCTCTCTTCAAGGCTCCAAGGTGCTATCTGAGCAGAGGCCAAGGGAGAAGACGTGGTGATTCCTGCAGATACTTGGAGACAGATGTGAAGACCGGGGGAACAGTGGGTGCAGAGTGCCTGAGACCAGTGTGTTTTCAGCAGGAGGAGGGCACTCCTGATTGGAGCAAAATAAGGTGGAGAGTGAGAGGAGATGGGGACGGAGAAGTGGTGGGGCACTGGGGATGGGAGGTGATTGTATAGTAGGCCTTACCCGAGACTTTGACATTGAATAAAAGAGGAAGTTACTGAAGGGTTTTGAGGCACGGAGGGAAGTGACCCTCCATGCCCAACAGCAGTATCCCTGACATACTCCGTTGTGTAGAGATAAAACAGTCGTGTGCTGTGCTAAGTCAGTTCAATCATGTCTTACTCTGTGGGACACTATGGACTGCAGCCCGCCAGGCTCCTCTGTCCGTGGGATTCTCCAGGCAAGAATACTGGCGTGGGGTGCCGTGCCCTCCTCCAGGGATCTTCCCAGCAGGACTGAACATGCAGCTCCTGTACCTCTTGCACTGCAGGCGGATTCTTTACCAATGAACCACCAGGGAAGCCCTAAAAGGAAGCTAAAAAGGACACAGTAAAGTAGACCGTAGGATGGGTCCGAGCAACCCAGAAAGTGATGTCCTAGCAACCAAATAAAAGCGTGTCTAAGAGAGAGCCATCAATACTAAACAAGTGCTCTTGGGGTACAGTAGGCCCATGTTTATTTGTGGAATCAAGAATTACGGCCACACACTACTCCATACTGACTGCTATTGACTTGTAATGTACCATCCCTCTGTTCAGAAGCCTTTGATGACTCCCCTTTGCCTGCATAAGTCAAGTCCAAGACTGGGAATTTATATTTTAATATGACTGTGAGCCAAACTGCACAGCATTTTACAAGTCTCCAGGAAGCTCTGCAATGTTTACATCTCCTTATTTACTCATTCTGTTCACATTCCTCTATGTGTGGAATGCCACTCTGTCCCTCTTTGCCTATGGAAATCTTGGCAGTCCTTTAGGGGCTAATTCTGATACCCTCCTCTCCATAAATACTTTACCACTTGCCTTTTCTCCATTTCTCTCTTCTCACCCATTCTTCAACCTGTGTCATGGCTCTACCAACATTTCTTCCACTTTACACTTGATTCCAGTTGTTTGCTTTAATTCCCATATAGCATTTTAGATTCCCTATAATCAGGAGCATGGTACTAGAGTAGACTGATTATAAGACTGATTATATAGACTGATTATAAGCATTATAAGGACAATGATATAAAACAGACTTGTTTTTAAATACCATCTCTGCCATGACTGGCTTTTGACTTTTGCTCAGTCAGTTAAACTCTTCAAGGCTCCATTTCTGCACCCATAAATTTAGACAAATAAGGTTTCTTGAGAATTAGATGAGATAGTCATATTAAATTTATGCATCTACACTTTGTCAGATTAAAGCTGTTTCCCCCCATGGAGACAATGTATCAAATAAGTTTGTGCAAGGGAAAATCATCAAGAGGTTGTTGTTATCTCAGTGAAAGTTTATCACTTTCTCTTGTACATACCTCCTCTTCAATAATTTACAATGAAAGGATTAAACATTGCATATATGCCTTAAGTTAATTATAGGTTAATTGTGTCTTATTTGACAATCTTTGTTGCAGTTCCTTTAAATAATTGCCACTTGGCAATTTATTAACTTGACAACAGCACATAAGTATCTGATTCTTCCTTTGCCCCCAAATGCTACTTTTCTTGTTAATCAACAGAGTATCTCTGAGTGAGGAGGAGCTGCAGCTCCAGTCAGTACTTATAACTTTTTCATTAGACCTTAAAATGTTATGTTAAAAATTGATGGTGGTACATCAGGTGGAGAAAGGGAAAGTGACATGGAGAGCTAAACCTTTGCTTAGCGCCTTTGTGAAGTTGCAGCAGTAACCCTAAAATGATGATTTGCTAGTGAGTTGTCTTGAAAGGATTGTTTGTGCCACAGCTTGTATTGGGGAAAGTTTTATTGAGACTTTCTGTTGATGCTGTCACATACTGTTTATTGAAGACAGCTTTTTATTTCAGAATGCTAGATAACATTGGAAGTTGTAGACTGTCTCAGTCATTTTTGACTGTATTGAGTCGACCAAAGAATACCTTCCCTTGTCATATTTGAGCTGGGTTTTCTGCCTTTCCTTTGGGGGGAAAAATGGTTGTGTTTGCTGACAGTTTGTCTTGATATTATTAGATGCAAACTTTCCTTATTTCGTTGCCTTCTAGCTATTTGTAACTTACATTATGTCCCCCTGTAACATGTTGTAAAATCTGTCTATTCTGTGAACTCGTTTGGGCTCTTAACCCTCTTATTAGTTAGCTTATAACAATGATAAGAATGACTTTTATGTACAGGCCATTTTACTAAGAACGCTGAGAGTCTTCTGAGACATGATCTTCTCTGCAGTAACTGTTTATCTTGGATTTGGTCTGTTCCAGTGTTTAGACTTTTAGTAATACAAACTCTCCACCTTTTGAGGAAACTTATTTCATCATTCTGTGAAACTGACTTTTAGAAAGCATTTTTTACTTTGTTTTGGGGGGCTTGTGGGTTTTTTTTTTTTTTTTTTTTGTCTGTTTTTTGTGCAAACACTTTGTCTCCTAAAAAGCCTTACCTGTCCATGCCAGTTCTAGCTTGAGTTTTTTAAGGAAAATAGTCTAATGCCTCTTCCGCAGAACAGTCCTTCAAGTGTTTGGACAACAAGAACATGGTTCTATTCTATAAACCCTGCAGGTCCTCAGGTAATGTCTATCATTGATGAAGTTTCTCCCTTGATTTTTTTCCTTAGAATTAGTTTCAAGAAAAGTTGCAGACAACAAATGCCAAAAACTTTATTTCTGACTATAAACTTGAGGCAGGCTATAAGAAGAAATGTAGGAATGATTGACAGGTGGCTTGTTTACTCTCTGTTGAGTAAATGTATACTATGCTATTACAACCAAATCTTAGTTGCGTGAGTATATTGTGTAATTGTTAAAGCATGACTGTTTGCTTATTCATCACTAATCAATGGATTTGGACTTGACAAATCTTGCAACCTGTTGTATGAAGGAATGAAGAAGAAATACATGAAAGATACTTTGAGGTAAACATTTAGGTTGAAGGAGACATTGCTGTCAGTTCACTGCATATTAGGGAGCTGTGGAGAGAACTCATCTGGCTTCCTACTGAAATGATGTTATCTGACCTGACTGGAAGGGGGTTCTTAGCTACAGGGTATCTTCTTGGGCCCTTGGAGTGCAGTAAGATTTGTGAAAACTTTCCTTATGTGATTTTGTTTTTATTTAGAGGAAGATTCTTATATATGACTTAATAAGCCTTCTTTTGCTAGGTTGCATACCCAGGTCTTTTATTAGAAATTTTTTTAAAGAATTGAAGCAGTCAAAATCAACTTTCATGATTCTCCTTTTCTAAATTGTCTTTTGAATTCAGGAGATAAGCTCTCCCCTTACTGTAGAAGATTGTTTAAAAAAAAAAAAGCAGAACTTCCTTTTCTAAGTCTGAAATAGCTTAGTCTCATGGTCAAAGGAATAAGATTAATTAAATTTTAATCTGGAAACCTCCCAGAGGAAGATATAAAGTAATTGACCTCTAGAAATTAAATGTAATAGCATATAAATGAGCAATCATTGACTATTTTGATTACTTTTCTTAGGTTTAGGTAAAGGAAATAGATGATGTAGGCTTTTGACCAAATAACACCATGCCTTTGATTTTCTTTTGTTCCAGTAGTGCTACTATTTCTAACAACCACAAAAAAAGAGAGGTTGGGGGGAAAACAAAAATAAACACACTCCACAGGTCTTAAAGGCAGATAAATCATCTTTTTAGTAACCTTCTTTCTTACCTATTTACTGCAAATGAAATGATTGGACCGGGGTAACGATTATTGATGGCAATAACAGGAATCTTGTTAAATGGATTTGAAATTATATTCTCTACCTGGAGAGGAATCTAATAGGGGAAGTCCTAAAGGTTAGCAAGTAGGATTTCCAAGTACAAAGTGTTAGGATTATTTGCATATGATGACCCTTTACTGAAATGTTCTACATTTATATTCTTCCTTCCAAACAAATGATAGATTGGTAAGATGTTATTAATGGCACTGTCATATCTTTCAAGCATGGCTCTAGGGAAAAAAGATATCTTTTGATATAATCAAGTCAACTTGGTGAACTATCAAGTATTTCAGATTTGGCAGATCCCAAGTTTTCTTGGTTACTTGCTTGGATGTGTTCATAAACCATTAGTTTTCCTTCTTTCCCCTTTCTTCTCTCCCTCTCTTCCTTCTTTACTTAATTTTTTAGTTTATTTATTAAAATTAAAAAATATTGTAGTTTGTGACCCATGTTTCAGGTATACAACATAGTGATTCACAATTTTAAAAGATTATATTCCATTTATAGTGATTATAAAATATTGACTGTATTCCCTGTGCTTACAACATATCCTTGTAGCCTATTTATTTTACTTGCTAAAGTCCGAACATACAGCAAAGAATAAGACTAGTCTTTGTCTCACGGAGCTTACAATCCAAAGCATTTTGGAAGAATTGTGCAAAAATACCAGTATTAAATATTAAATGATATACAATTAAGTGCTTCATTGCTTCCCCTCTCACCATTTTGTATGAATTAGCTCACATTAACAGATATGGGTCATTATGGTGAGCTTGAGTCATTTCATGTTAATTTTGTGAAAGACATAAGCCTTTAGTAAGACTAAGTATTCTTTTTCTCTCTTAGATTTCATTTGACTTCATAAAACTTACTTGATAGTCATTGCACAGTGAATCTAGTTGGGAAGTCAAATGGGAAATGAGATTTAGTTCTTTCTGTCTACTGCAGATTTTAGCTAAAGTGTAGGTCACACTTAGAGGAGCAATACATTTAACACAGATAATGAAAACCAGTAGTAGATTTCATATACTTATTTACTTTTTTTTACATTTCAGATTTTAAATGTGGTTTTAAAAATGTTTTATTATCTTCATTATTGTGATAAAATATGCATAACTCATATTTGCTGTTTAAACCACTTCTAAGTATACACTTAAATAATATTAAGTACATTCACATTATTCACATCATTGCTATCCAACTCCAGAACTTTTTCTTCTTTCCCAAACTGCAGTCCTATCCACTAAAAAATCCCTCCTTTCCTCTTTTTATTGCTTTTGGTCTATATAGAACATAAGCTTTAAAATATCCTTTATCCTTGGACTCTTTGTAAAATAATAGGTGCTAATTAAAGACTTTGTTTATTGCTGGGATACGATTAAGAAAAAATCATACTAACTTCTGGGACTACTGAATTTGCAAAACAGGAGAGAGAGGATAAAGAGAGAAAATAATAATTTGTTTAGCCAAATCTGGATGTTAATGAAAACTTAAGTTTGAATCCTGGCTTCTGCACTTACTCTAGTTGCCTCTGGGCAAGTTACTCCACTTCGGTTGGTCTGAGTTGTCTCAGCTGTAGAGTGGATATAACAAAAGCTTGCTTTACTTAACTCACCGGGCAGCTGTAAGGAACCAAGAAGTTAATTCTATCCAAGTGTTCTGCAAATCAGAACTCATATTTCGTATGTTAATCTGTATGTTGTTACGCCAGGCATCTGAGTGTTTTCCTCTTCCTGCCATTCCTTGCCAAGTCTAAATAGCCTACACTGAGATTTTGTCATTACATTTGACCCATGGGCATGTTCTTTAATTATTGTTGTCCTTAAGCTTTAATTTTTATAAGTTTATGGTGACTCCCTTTTTAGTATTTCGAACCCACCGTATCTCTGTAGATATCTTGTAGTGAACTTTTAAGACACTTCTCTTCTAATTCCCCAAGATACTATGCACATGATCGGTTCAGTTCAGTCGTGTCCAATGATAGTAACCTGTTATTTTGTTAGGAGGGGATGGTATTGTTTATTGGCCCTCTCTATTCCAAACATGTCATGTAGATTTAATTTAAAATGCAGATTTTAACTCATTTTTAGTGAAGTCCCGAGAAGATACTTGCCTAAAAGATTAATTTTCTCCTCTTCACCAAATAGTTTTTGCTATTTTTCACAATGTGGCTTGTGACAGAGGAATATGATATTTAAGTAAAATTTGTAGAGTCAAAAAAGTGCCAAAGTGAACAGCTTTTTAAAAAGGCTATTTTACCAACTCCATAATTGACATTCTGTCACTGCTCAGATTTTATTTCATTTCTGCTCAACTCAATATATGGATTTTTATACAAACCATTTACCCAGCACTAGACAATAGCGCCTGTGGCAGATCACATTCATACAGGTGGGTTGTTTGTTATCCACAAGAGAGCTTCCTTGTATTGCGGGAACAGCTTCCTTCAGCAGGCCAGGGTGAGAGCTGGCGACACTGAAAAACTCAAATTATTGATGGGAACATCCCAAGTACTAGAAAGGGTTTAAAATTAAACCTTTTAAGCCTTTGTAGTCATTATCACATTAAGCAGGGAGGTGGTGATGGGTCATAAATTGGTTTTCCATTTTATTTAAACAGAACCTGGCCAAATGTAAATGGAATCTTTGAAGTTCACTTATCTTATGATAATTCTTCATTTTTTTTCCAACGTAAGATATGAGGTTGAAACTTTAGATAATCTCTGATTGTTTCTGTTAGCCTCCATTTGTTGGAAAAATTATACTTAGAGTTTTGTTTTCTAGTTCATTTTAGTTTCTGAATGCCTTCTAGAAATTTAGGGATTCCTTGATATTCTAATTTTCCTGTATTGATTTCATGGAACTTTTTGGAACTTTGAAGAATTTAATGAATTGAGATTCTTAATTCATTGTCAGAATTTCTTGAAGGAAAAACTATAGCTTAGTGTTAGTCAGTTGCTTTAAGGTCATTCATCACTTGAAACTTTGATCAGCTCTTTAACTTTCTTGAGACTTGATGTAGATGTCAGTTGAAACTTTGGTTTGATCTGTCTTTTTCCTTTTTTTGTAAAGCAGTTGGTGCCTGATTCTAATTTCAGCTGTGTTGGCAGTTCACAAGTTAGATTATCTGAGTCCTCTCTGTGTATTCCAGTCATCTTCCTGACTTTTCTGATAAGAAATCTGATCGGTTACATTAGTAGAAGATTGTGTACCTGCCTCAGTTAAAAGAGATATTGAGTGTTTTGCCTTTGGTGATGTTATGGTTTTTCTCTTCTTCTTGAAACCCCAACTCTTTCCCTGTTAATCTACCTATTGAGACCGTCTGAAGAGGATTCTCTTAGCATGACCCTGCTCCACTCTACCTCAAGTATTTCTCTTTATCTTCCTCTTACTTCTCTTCCATTTTCATTTTTCTGGGAAATAAATCTTTTTGCCACCTGACTTAAGCTCTTGATTAGTGCTTTTAATTGTATCCTCTTTCAAATTTTCCAGAGTCTTGTTTCACTGTTTCCTGTGTACCCCATGTCCAGCTCTCTCTCTAAGCCCATATTTATTTTCTGTACATCTACTGATTTCTTTCCCTAAAACATGCTCATTCTCTCCGCATCCTAAAGAAACCGTCTCCTGACTTGAGATCTTCTCAAGATCCTGCTGTCCTTTCTACACCAAGTTTATCCGAAGATTAGATTGTGCTAACTCTATTCTTTTCTCTTTCTCCCTTTCTTTCTTCCTCTTCTCCCCTTCCATTTCCTTTTTCTCCTCTTCTCCTTCCTCCTCCTGCTGTTTTTTCTTTTTTTTAACATATTCTGGTTTCATCATTTTGTCTAGAATAGTGGTTTTCAAACCTGGCTGCATTTGAATCATCTGGATAGCTTTTAAAAACTACAGATGCATGGGGACCACCCTGACTATTCTGCTTTAACTGGTCAGTGATAAGCATCCCCACTGATCTTTTAAAAAAATATCTTCCCAGAGGTTTCTGATGTACTGCCAGGGTTGAGAACCACTGTCCTAATGATCATTGTAATTGTTAACTCCAACAGGTTCTCTCCTTATGTTTTCTTTTTGTCTTATTAGTTCAAGATAGATAAAAACCTTTTCCTTAAGCTCATAAGTATTCCTGGTTGTAACTGTGCACTGTATTTGTCTGCTCCTGTGTGACTGCTCATTTTCTTTGTCCTCTTTTTCCTTCTCTTTCTCTTTCATATTCCTAAAATATTGCTTCTGCCCAAAGTATCAGCCTAGATAGATCTTCTAGTCTTTATTATCTAGATCACAGATCTTATGTCCTTGCTTTACAATTATATTTATGTACTATTTCTCTGCTCTCTCTCCCTAAATCCAGATTCCTCAGTATAAACTGCCTTCTAGACACTTACCTGCATATACCATTGCCACTCATGTCCAAAGGAGAGCTTATCATCTAGCTGGGATTGTTTTTTCTTTTCCTTTCTAGCTTCTGTTTTTTCAGCCGTGAATGCCAGAAGCATCATATTTATCTTCAATTTCATCTTTCTTTTTGCCACTATCATTATCATCTACATCCTATAGATTTCATCCTAGGAACTTCCCTTTGGTTTGCTCTTATTTTACTCTTTCCACAGTCATTAATTTTGTTCTGGTTGCATGTGAATAATTACAATATTACATTAGCTGATCTTTCTTGTATCCTGTGGCACTGTAGGATAACTGTACTCAGTGCTGTTATATTCATTTTCAGGCCCAATTCCAATCTTTTCATTATCTTTAAACCTTCCATGGATCCATACTGACTATGGTATTAATAGAATATAATTATCTGGCAATTCTAGGCGTTTGATAATAGCTCCCTGCCGGCATTTTCAACCTAGCCCCGTTTCTCTTCAATAGGACTCTGTACTTCAGCTAAACTGGGCTATTTGCTGTTCCCTCACCTGTAAGCTTTCTCTCTGACATTCTTGTATAAATGTTCTATCTTATGAAGCCTACTAATTTTTTCTGAAACCCTTGGAAAGGAGAATTTTTGCCATAAGTTCTAGGCTTCATGGATCCACCTCATGTTTGACTTCCAAAGTCAACTAAATAGCTTAAGGTTTCTAGTTGCTTGAATATAATTTAACCAGAGTATGTTTGTAGTTTCAAAGATGGCTTGTGACTAATTGTGATCCCTGGCATATTCTGGGACTTTGTCTAGCTAACTGGTCTTTATTTCACACCATATCAGGGTAAAGATGAGGTTTTTCTTTTCTTTTTTTTTTTTTAAGACAATTCTCATGTTTTCTGTAGGCTGGAGTCTATCTTCCTAACCTGGACCTTTTGATAAAATATGCCTTCAGCCCTTTGAATTCAGCAACAAAATAAATATCCTAGAAAGTTGGACTGGTATGCTTTTAGATTCTTTTAACTTTGCATGCTTTCTATGCCCCACCATTATTAAATCCAAACTGTCCTCCTGCTGTCTCTAAAGAAATGAGATTTCTCAGCAGTAGCAAACAATAATGTCAATCTATTTGAGACTGTTAATGACTCATTTATAATTCTGGCAGACACATGAAGGCTGGAAAAATTAAATGTACAGCATCATTACCTTTGTGGTTAGCATTGCTGGGAAACAATATAATGCTTTTAGGGCAACATTTTAAAAGCAAGAAGAATTCTCAGCAGAAGGAGCTTTATACTTGAAGGTGTGGATAATGGAATGGCAGACTGATCACTTCTTGCTATTTGAGCTTTCTGCTACAAGGCATTCAGCAAATATTAACTACAGGCCCTGCATTTCTGCAAAAGCTGAGCTGTTTCAGTCACTATGACCTGTTTTACATAGATAATTTTGGATATGCATTTTTGGCATTTTGAGAACATCATTTTCATAGAACATAACTTAGAATCTTTTTTTTAGAGTAGTAATTATTTGAAATCGTCTTATTAGCTTCTTCTGATTTGAAGATATTACTTACGTCTCCAGGGATACTGCAGAAAGGAGCTTGGGTATCTGAGTCAGCCTGCCTGAAGCGTCCCTTCCAGTTCCCTTGTGTTAGGTCCATTCCACTGGAATTCTTCCTCAGCAACTGAGATGAAAATGGTCTAGTTTTTCCTTTTTTACGTAGAACACAGTTATGAAATGGATGGCGTGTTTTGACAGTTTGTAGGTAGGGGTGAGAACAAAACGAACTGGCCCAGATGAAGCCAGACAAAACGTGAGATCTAAAAAGTGCCATCTCGACTATCCAGGGTAATATAAATGCAAGCTCCGTGTGGTCCTGACACCTGGCACTGCTCCCTCTCCTGTTTTTTTTTTCTTTTCTTTTCTTTTTTTTTTAAGAAAACTCACTGCAGTACAGAACTGTGCTTTTTCTAACAGGAAACAGAAGACGTTTTGTGAAAGCACACCATTGAGCTTCAAGACATCGACCTACCGTTTCTTTTTTCTCCATGATGAATGTGTACCTTTAATTTATCAGAACACCTTTTGCGGTTTTAATTATTTCAAATCTGTGTTGCTTCCTTGAGTAACAAGTTCTATACATCTTCTATTCATCATTTATGATACTTTCTTGAATTCGTTCTGAAATGATCTTTAAACTTGAAGATAGGACCCCTCTGTTGTAGAGTTAAGCAGTTTGGTGAATGAATCTGCATATTGTTTTTAGACATTTTTTTTTCAATGAAAAAATATGTTTTTGTATCTATTACCAGCCTTATGTTGCCAGATTAAAAAGCCAGTTGATTGTGAAAATGAGTAGGGCGTCATTGAGTGCCTGGTGTTTGTAAAGCCCTATGTACAGTGGAGGGGATGCACGAAAGGAGAAGATACGGTATCTGCCGTCAAGAGGCTTGCGCCAGCTGGCCCATAAAGACCACAAACCATTGCTCCATGAAAATCACGTCTATATGCATGTTACTCTAAAATATCTTGAAGTGCCTTGAAGTTAGAGACTTGGCATCAGGAAACGTACATTCTGATCAGAGAAAATTGGTTAGACCTAGATGGTTTAGTTAGGGGATCTGAGTAAAGACATTGAGATGAGAAGCATTATATGTTAAAGAACTGATTATCATAAGCAATATTTTTGTTTCAAAATATTTTGTATGAATTTTTAAGTTGTACACTTTTGTGTGAGTATATGAGTTCAGGAGTTGGTAAAAGCCTTGTCCCTGTAGTTTCCTCTTAGGTGATCCTAGGAAAGCTCTTGCTCTTGTCTTAGATTCCTTATCAGTACAAAGGAGGTAATCATAGTTTTCCTATGTTGTTGAGGTGAACTGTTATATCTGAAACTCATAAAATAGGATTGTGCTTTTAGTGAAACTTCACTGTAGAGCCATATATGTGAGTGTTAGCTATAATAATAATTATTCTTGAGAAGACTTCTACTACATAACCCCTTTGCTCAATAGATGCTACTCTTATCCCTCCTTATAGAGATCTATATATTTAACATATTTTAAATGCTATTTTCATTTTATCATTTCCTCCAATGCATGGGAGTTTTGAAAGCAAAATTCAGCAGATAACTAAGGTTTGGCTTTTGATGCTAAAAGTTGGTTTTGAACTTTTTTCAAGTGGAAATCTCTCTTAAATCTTGCCTCTCTAAGCTTTACCTCTTCTTTTTCTTGATTATTCACACATCTCTCAACTACTGGATTGTAGGAAGTTGTAAAAAAGCTCACCTTTAGTCATTTCACTTCAGAATAAATATCTTTGTGGACAGACACAAAACCATGGAATGATATTCTGACAAATAAATTATGGCGTTAAATTAGTGGTGTTCAGTCAGAAAAGCAGAAGCACAGGTAGGCGTTTGTGTGTATTGTACACAAACACACATATAAGAAAAGACTTGTTACAGGGACTTGACCTTATGCAGTTGTAGGCTCTGGTTAAGCGGTTCACAGCTCTTACTATAATCTGGAGTCTATGTAGGGCAGGTAGAAAGGAGAGAGGGATATAAAGTAAGGGATGGTGTAGACAAGGTTGAACTCATGAGAATCAGCTGGAATTCCTGTGAGTTCTCACTGTCTCCAACCCTGATGATATGAGCGTCCTACAGAGCATCAAAGAAGCTTACTGTAAGAGGGTCCAAGTGGAAAGTGGAAGGGTCATGGGCTCAGCAGTGCCCCACACCAAGTGCTTGAACAGCATCTGCATTAAGAACCCAAGCTCCTGAATCTGTAAAACAGTGGATGCTGCTTCACTTCCACCCCTCAGTCTCAAGCAAGAATGTCTCTTATAACCCATCTTAACAGAAGTACACAGGGAAGGGAATTCAGGGAAATATTGTTTAGCCTGGCCAAGTTGGCACATTTCACAGCTATCATACTACAAATTTAGCTTTCCTATATAACTTCTTTATCATTTCAGGAGGTACAGGTCAAAGCTTCTTCCTCCCTTCTCATAACATCTGAATGGCAAAATTCTAGGCATAGTAGTGTCAGTCACTCAGTCGTGTCTGACTCTTTGTGATCCCATGAACTGTGGCCCACCAGGCTCCTCTGTCCATGGGATTCTCCAAGCAAGAATACTGGAGTGGATTGCCACTCCCTTCTCCAGGCATAGCCAGGATATATAATTACATCATTAGTGTTACTATGGGCCTGAGAATCCTATATAATGGCTCATTGAATTTGAGGGTATGATTATAATGTAGTAAAATTAAGAGTAAATAAATGAGAATATTAAGGAAAATTCCTTTGAAAGTTCCATCATCAATTTATGAGATCAGTTCTATAATAATATTTCATATTACAGTGTAATTCGATTCGGCGAATTAACTGTTGCAAGCTGAAAGATACTATAAGCATATTAATAGGCAGTCATCCTTGCTACCTTCATTCAACCACAGGATATGAAATTCCACTGAGTGTACAAAAGAGCTTGAACTTGCCAGGAAGAATTGATCTGCATTAGCTAGTACCCTGTAAGCAACAGGTGTGACCCTTTGAAATATCTAGGGCTGTGAAAGTTGCAATTGTCCACACATTTTGTATATCAAACCTACATGGATATTAGCATTTGCATTACTAATAAGCCCTGTCCTCTCAACTTCAGGCTCTTGATCCATGATTACCTGCTGGGATGGTGTTTACCGTGCTTCATACACATGGTTGCTTCATCAGCCGAGTGACACTTGCTCGAAAGAGTCTTTCTTAAAAACAACCAAGGAGTTCTGTCTCTGGAAACACTCCAGTAATGTTGGGTGGTTTCATGGTTTATTGATTGTCTTCCTTCAGATAGAATCTAGCCCTCTTTTCCATAATGACAGTATAAAGTGCTTCAAAAACACTCATCTCAGCAAATTGCTTTTCCTCAAGACAATTAGTTGCCCTTTCAATGAACACTATCCAGACAGGGTGGTACTTGCTGAAAACAAAAGTCTTCTTTCTCACTCCCCCTTGTGCTAATGATGATGACCTCTCAGATCATCTGCAGAGGTCTTATACATATCACTTCATGTGATCTTCCAGGAATGATGGCCCTCTTAGATGAGGAGGCAGATACTAACTTGAGGAAGGTAAGACATTGAGAGTTGGAGATAAACAGTTTGCTGCACCTCTGTATTGCCTTCCCCCTTCTTCCTAGCTGTCCAGTGCTAATTTTTGTTCTCTTGCAAGGCCATATGCTCAGGGAAGGGTCCTTTTTCCTGCTTCTCAGTGTACAATAGACCAGTCATGCTAACGATGTTTCAGCAGTGATGGTCTGGGCCACGAATAAGTAATTCAGTTCTGTTCAGAAAGTCTGAAAATCTGCTGAGGCATTTGGGGAAGGGTTTTCTTTGATTAAAAGGTAATAGAAAGAAATAGGCCCATTTGTCTCTGTTAACAATGTCTAATGTATGTGTGTTACCCGTGACAGCCATTTTGCCATCAAAGAGGGGTAAGCCTCTGATGCTAAAGATAGAAAAATGGAAAAACCCTGAGTCCTTAATGGTGTTGTAAAGACACTGAATCAAATAATGCTGAACTGCTCCGCCTTTGGAATTCTTCTCCTGAATGCCAGTATTATTTTTATTGTTTCATCTACCTGTGAGTCTGGTGGGTTGGTACTCAGAATTCCAGGCTCCTCCTGGTGGGCCCTCGGGAGTACATTTCCTGATCTCCCTGCAGCAGAATTCAAGGGTGAATTGAGTTCTTCTTATTGTGTCTTCAGACACTCTGTCATGTCCGACTATTTGCAAATCCCATGGACTGTAGCCCGCCAGGCTCCTCTGTCCATGGAGCGTCTCCATGCAAGAATACTGGAGTGGGTTTCCATGCCCTCCTTCAGGGGATCTTCCCAATCCAGAGATCAAACCCACGTTTCTTGCGTCTCCTGCATTGGCAGGTGAATTCTTTACCACTAGTGCCACCTGGGGAGCCCCTAGGTTCTTATTATTAGATGCGTTCATGTGGCATTTGGAAGGGAAAATTGAGATGAAGGCTCTTTTGAGTGGCTTGGCTCTTTTGTGGGAGCAAGAATAGAGATGTTGATATTTTTGCAACAATGTTAAAAGTTACTCACTAGTTTCATGGCTATCAAGAGCTGATGGAAGCTGGGCAGACTCTTAACTCCTGGCCTTCCTGATAGTGCTGGAGAAGGGAAAGACTACCCACTCCAATATTCTGGCCTGGAGAATTCCATGGACTGTATAGTCCATGGGGTTGCAAAGAGTCGGACACGACTGATCGACTTTCACTTTGCCTAATAGTGACCTTCTCTGGTGGAGTCAGTTCTTTAGTGTTACTTTTGAATAATTTCCTGGAAATGCGGCTTAAGTTCAGCTCCACCAGCCCTTCCTGTGATACCATAAGCACTCAATTTCTTACGTTTAGTTTCTTACATCATTTTCTGCTTAAATTAACTATAGTCGTTTCTGTTTCTTACAGTAAAACCCTGTTTCCCACTTTGAGTCAGTTTTTCTGTTACTTAAAACTGAAAGATCCCTGGTTGAAACAGTCAGACACATAGTATTGCTAAAGAGTGGAGCTGGGACGTCAGTCAAAGTCACGTGACAACAGATCCGTAGCTCTTTCCATTATACCATGACTAGGATGTCAGTAAGAGCTAAGAAATTAAACTCAACTCCTGGAATATGACTCTGCTTTCTCTTTCCTTCTGTCTGCTTTTCCCTTTGTCTTCCACAGTCGCCTCTCAGTGGTGTCTCTGCCTCTTCCCACCCTTGTCTTTCTAAACACAGGTTTTCTCTGGTCAGCACTGGTTTGTGCCTCCCCATTTGAGGCCTGAATTGACCTGAGGATGCTACAGAGTCTCTTTTTCCACACTCCTCCAGTCCTGCTGTTCTTCTGATGGCCATTTCAAGTATATTTAAAGATCTGCCTTAAATATAACGCTTTTAAACAGTGAAGGCTCTCCTGTTTTTTCCTTTGGCTGGCTTAACATCTTGCTCCTGAGATGATTATCCTCCTATCACACTGTGTTAGAATCGTTAGAATGTTTCTCTCCACCACACAATGACCTTTGTAGAGAGAAAGAGCAGGTCCCATCTGCCTTTGTATCTTTGTGTCTGGGACATGGTAGGCACTCAAAAATATCCTGATCTGCTGAAACGTTGTCTAAGTGTTTGAATCCAGCTATAAGCAGATCACAGTGTTATTCGTTGGGAGTTCATCCATTCCAAATCCTGAAGATATTTTTCAATTTTCATTTCTGAAATATGTCATTTCCTGAGCCAGTCTTTCACTAAAGCATATTTGAAACCTATGTTGTGGACGAATGTCTGTGATTATTATCTGATGGTGTTATGCACGACAGTTGTACAGATTATAGTGTGACTTGGTTTCTCGGTACCTTCGGATGAATTGCTTGCCACTGGTTAATCTGGACTGATGATGTAGCCTATGCCTGTGACCTGTTGATGACAGTGATGCCCTCAGGGGGTCTGATGAAGTTATTTTTCTAGAAATCCATTTTCCCTTTCCCTAAATGTCCCCCAAGTCTGTAAACTTGTTAATTTATAATAGACATGCCTTCACTGCTACAACACTGTGCTTTATGGGGACTGTACTGTTTCTTCTACTTCTGCTGCTTCTACTGTCGAGAGAGCCATTTCAGCTCTGTACCAGTCCTTAACCCCCTTCTTTAGTCTTAACAATTCTTTCATTTCATATAGTTTTTTCTTTTGGATCCATTGGCTGCCTTTTCCTGTGGCTTTCCTCTATGCTTCTTGGATTTTGAACCACTCATTTGGTTTTTATGTGTATTCCCCATCCTTTTTTAAGAACACTTCTTTCCTTCTGGAATATGTAAGAGAATTTGCGACCGGGGTTTATTGAGAACTCCCCCATTTAGATATTTCTGGTTTCTTTTAGCGTTGCTAACATCTCCTGCTTTATTTTCCTGTAGAGTTGCTTTAAAAGATGAAATAAAGCAGAATGTAGCACGCCAGCCACCTTGGCTTACCAGGGTTTTCTTAACTCCTAAGAAAATTGATTTCCACTCGGGGTTACTAAATTGTGTTTGCTTATATTGAGGTAGACCTCGATAGCAATTTAAGACTGTCAACCTACAACGCATTATTAATGTTCTTGAAAACTGAGATATATGAGAAATTGAAAAGTTAAAAGTGCTTGAGAAATAATTATTTTTTAAATGGGTTTCCTATTCTATAGCAAGAAAACTTCACATTTCTCCCTGAGAGAGGAAGCAGGAACTGTTAAAAGCGTTTGTCAACAATACATTAATATGCAGGACAGCTCACCCAATATTGCTAAGGTATTTTCAGGTTGAAACTTTCAGTACAACAGCGTTTAAAAAGCACTTGCAGCTCCAAGGGATGTCACCTTCATTCCTGGGCTGCCCACCCCTCCGGAGTTGTTGACCTGGGAGTTCTAGTAGATTATGTGCTGAAAGTAAGGGACATTGTATTATTTTAACATCAGGAGAGGAACAAAGAAAAGGGGGTTGTTTTTCTTTTTCCCAGCTGCCCCCTGGTGGCAAAGGCAGAACAGACCACCAAGGCATTGAACAAAGATGTTCGCTGTATAGATGCTGCTGGTGATTCTTAAGCGGGTCCCCCACCAAAGTCTGTGCTGTTCGTGTGTGCTTCTGAGAAAGAAGAGCTGACTATTGGATCTCCTAATTCCATCTTGCTTCGCAGCGGCATCTGTTCTTATCACAGTAACACCAGGCTCTCCTGGCTCAGTCAATACTTGTATATTAACAAGAGACGATCGATAGAAAAATTAAAAAGGAAAGTCAAGGTAATTAGGCTAAAGCTGCTGCTTATGAGTTTTCAATAATTACTTTAGCTTCCTCTTGTTTTCCCATCTCCAGAAAAATAGGGCCTGATTGAAGGACTGGGTCGTGTTTGACTGAGGACATGTCAAAATTATACAAAGCCAGGCAGGAAATAAAATTAAGCCGTATTTGTATGAGAGCAGTAAAAGGGGCTTTGCCTGATGGCACGGGAAGAATAGGCGTTGATTTAAATGCACCCATGAGCAGCTGTGCCATTGTGGATACCTGCTTCATGTCATCAGTTTTTGCACCACTGGCAGAAGCCCACTCAGAAGTACTGTGACATGTCATGTATCAAAGCTCCAGAAGAAGAGAACAGATGAATTTCTCCCAGACACAGGATCTTTGGGGAAATTAGATGCCATCCTTTACAAAACCACGAAATAACTCAAAACCCTATGGCTGCCATACTTTGGCCACTACTTCGTATGCACGTTATTGACAGGGTTCACACACCAGGCTGTTGTGAGCAAGCTGTCCGCGTTAGGGGAATGAGCCTAATCTTTGATTTTTGAGCTACTTTGTCATTTTTGTGCCCTGATGCTGGGAGTCCTAAATAAATCAGAACCACCCTTTTTCTAATTGCTCCGTGTGAGCTTGTTACATCTGCCTCTTTGTGCATGCTCAGTCGTGTCTGACTCTTGGCAATCCCACGGACTGTAGCCCGCCAGGCTCCTCTGTCCATGCAATTTTGCAGACAAGAATAATGGAATGAGTTGCCTTTTCCTTTTCCAGGGGATCTTCCCAGCCCAGGGATCGAACCCCTGTCTCTTGAGTCTCCTGCATTGGCAGGCGATACTTTACCACTGTGCTACCTGAGAAGCCTCTTACAGGAAGGGGAAAAACAGAGGAATCCCTAGTTTGGGAGAGAGAAATCTGAGGAGAAAAGATAGGTTAGTGAGAGAGATATTTCATGTTTTATATCCATTTACAGTCTTCATTTGCACTATTTCTGTCAACTTAAAGCACTTTATAAACTTTACAACCAAATTATGTACCAACATCATTTCATTTTCTGCTGATACGTAGCTGTTAAACATCTGCCAGGTATATATTTCCTAGAGGCAAAAAAATAAAAAAAGTAGAAGGGAATGAGACCTGGTTAAATATACAGAGAAAATTTAGATATGGGGGAATATAATAGGAATATATTTATTGAGCATCTGCTATGTATAATGCATTATAAAAGATTGCCTGGGTACAGGAAATAATACCATAGACTTTTCTGCATACACCCCCAACCCAACCCATCCCATCACCTAAGTTTATAAATCAGAAGTGAGTGATGCAGCCAAGATTTGAATCCAGGACAGTCTGATTTCAAAGCACAAGCTCTTAACTCTTGGAATACAGTATCACTTTACCTTGAGGCTTAATTTAAAAAAGACTTTCTAGGGGAAGATGAAATGTGTGACATATGACTTTTACTCAGTAAACACAAATCTGATTAATTATAGTGGTGCTAGGGAGTGGGGGTGGGAGAATGTTCAATAAAACATATACACCCAAAGTCACTGAAAAGTAAGATGAGGGGTCAGATAGAACTAGAGCTCTGGTGAGAACTGTTATCACTAGTTCTTAATATTACAAACGGTTGTATATTATTCCACCACTGTTGGGTTTGCATATGTGAATTTCTGCTCCATGTAGCACTTAGCAGCAAGTAAGACCAGTGCTGATTGGTGATTTGGGTCTGTCTCTTTTATAAGATTGTGTGAAAGCTCTCAGAAGATTCTGTGCACCATTTGGATTAGCTGAGGCCAAGGAATTACAAATGCAGCTAAACTCGGACACATCTAATGCCTGAATTCTTTGCTGCATATTTCCCATGCTGCGTATTTCCCAAATGTTGCAAAGGATCCAGCTGATGCTTGTTATAAAGATTAAATGAGCCAGCATACAGAAAGTGCCTTGTATACAGTGCCCTATAAATGTTAACAAGAGAGTTCCAGAAAAGCATCTACTTCTGCTTTATGGACTATGCCAAAGCCTTTGACTGTGTGGATCACAACAAGCTGTGGAAAATTCTTCAAGAGATGAGAATACCAGACCACCTGACCTGGAAATCACAGATTTCCTGAGAAATCTGTATGCAGGTCAGGAAGCAACAGTTAGAACTGGATATACAGCAACAAACTGGTTCCAAATCGGGAAAGGAGTACATCAAGGCTGTATATTGTCACCCTACTTATTTAATTTATATGCAGAGTACATCATGCCAACTGCCGAGCTGGATGAAGCACAAGCTGGAATCCAGATTGCTGGGAGAAATATCAATAACCTGAGATATTGCAGATGACACCACCCTTATGGCAGAAAGTGAAGAGGAACTAGAAAGCCTCTTGATGAAGGTGAAAGAGGAGAGTGAAAAAGTTGGCTTAAAATTCAACATTCAGAAAACTAAGATCATGACATCTGGTCCCATCACTTCATGGCAAATAGATGGGGAAACAATGGAATCAGTGTCAGACTTTATTTTTTTGGGCTCCAAAATCACTACAGATGGTGACTGCAGCCATGAAATTAAAAGACGCTTACTCCTTGGAAGAAAAGTTATGACCAACCTAGACAGCATGTTAAAAAGCAGAGACATTACTTTGCCCACAAAGGTATGCCTAGTCAAAGTTATGGTTTTTCCAGTAGTCATGTATGGTTGTGAGAGTTGGACTATAAAGAAAGCTGAGCACCAAAGAATTGATGATTCTGAACTGTGGTGTTGGAAAAGATTCTTGAGAGTCCCTTGGACTACAAGGAGATCCAATCAGTCCATTCTAAAAGAAATCAGTCCTAAATATTCATTGGAAGGACTGATGTTGAAGCTGAAACTCCAATACTTTGGCCACCTAATATGAAAAACTGACTCATTGGAAAAGACCCTGATGCTGGGAAAGATTGAAGGCAGGAGAAGGGCCGATAGAGGGTGATGAGATGGTTGGATGGCATCACCGACTCGATGGACGTGAGTTTGAGTAAACTCCGGGAGTTGATGATGGACAGGAAAGCCTGGCGTGCTACAGTCCATGGGGTTGCAAAGAGTCAGACATGACTGAGTGATTAACTTCAAATCGCTACTGATTCAGTTTTCTAAAATACTATTATTGCTGTACATTAAGACCTATTTTTTTTTTTAATTTTTATATATCAGAATGCATTGCAGTGACACCCCTAGAAGTAACATAATCCAGAATATCAAGACAAATGTCTACTTAGTAGGAAGAATAAATGGTCAGTGCCACGTTACTCTTTGGTGGTGGTGGTGATCTCTATTACTGTTATTATTTTGGTTTTCTTTTTTGATATAAATTTGGCTTGTTTAACTTATAAGAACTCTTAGAAGATTAGAAGTAACATAAATTATTTAAAGTCATGCCAGAAATTGGTGTGCTCTGAGGGCTAAAAGAAATAATGTGAGTTGGTCTCACATGCATTCAGTGCATTCACATGCATTGAAATGTGTGTTGACAAAATGTTGATGTATCTTTCTAGACCTTTATATAGTGAATTATGATTGGAGCTGTCTTGCTCTTCCTAGAACAGCACTGAGCAAGCAGTGTAACTTAGTCTCTTCATTATTCCCATCCCCTACCCCCCAAAGCTCAATATAACTGTTCCTGTTCTGAGGCAGTTTCTAAAATCTGTATGATTCAGCAAGAAAAACCAACAATAAGGAAGAATATTAATTTATTTTCATGCCTATCAGCCATCACCACATAATTGAAGCATCTACGTCCTGACTGAAAATTTAGTCTCTCAGACTTAGAATATCTAGTTAACTTTTTGCTCCCTGTTCTCACACTGAAAAAGAAGGATCTAAATGAAGAGGTTAGGAGACCACTAGATTTTTTTCTTCCCTTTTGTTCCCCAACCCTATTTACATATCTAGAAACTGCTGGTGTCATGTGAGCTGAAGTACTGCAAAGCTTGTATTTCCCCTAGATACTTTTTTTTTTGGCCATGCTATGTGGCTTGAAGAAGCCAGGTACCCCGACCAGGGATTGAACCTGCACCCTCAGCAGTGAAAGTGCAGAGTCCTAACCAGGACCACCAGGGAGTTCCTCCTCCAAAGATTTCTTATACTGATCAATTGTTGAACTGACATCTTTCTACCTGGCCTTAGATTTCTACCACCAGAATTCATACTTTGGGTTAGATAATGATTCTGAGGATGTTTTCTTGAACATAGTACTTGAACATACTTTAGAAGGAAAACCTCAGATCTTAGAAACCTGTGATTCTTTGCATTAATATGGTTTTATGAATAACCTGGAACAAACTTCAAGAGAGGGAAGGTGAAACCATCAATGAATGAATCCTTGTTACAAGAGGAATCACATGAAGTCCCAGATTGGGAAGTCATTTCATAGTTCCATTGGAAGTTCAGATGATCACTCTTATTTTGGGAGATTCAGTAGGACTCATGGAACTCAACATAGAGTTGTACCGTGGCTACGATTTAGAACAGTGATATAGTCAGGGTACACAACTGGCTGATAAGGGGAAGAGGCCCATATAGTTCAGTTCAGTTCAGTTCAGTTCAGTTTAGTCACTCGGTCATGTCTGACTCTTTGCGATCCCATGGACTGCAGCACACAAGGCCTCCCTGTCCATCACCAACTCCCAGATGTTGTTCAAACTCAGGTCCATCGAGTCAGTGATGCCATCCAACCATCTCATCCTCTGTCATCCCCTTCTCCTCCTGCCTTCAATCTTTCCCAGCATCAGGGTCTTTTCCAATGTGTCAATTCTTCGCATCAGGTGGCCAAAGTATTGGAGTTTCAGAGGCCCATATAGGTCTGCAGAAATTCATGTACTGGCTTCCTTACGCTCTCCATACTGCCCTACTCCCCATGAGAAGATCACTAAGGGCACCTTCTTCTTCTCCCAGAAACAGAAATGCAACAATATGTATGAGAAATTCAGCACCCAAGGTCAGGGAGTGGGCACTGGGTCATGTAGGCACCCTTTGCCAAGCACTGAAAATCCCAG
This sequence comes from Bos indicus, assembly GCF_029378745.1. Taxonomy (NCBI): domain Eukaryota; kingdom Metazoa; phylum Chordata; class Mammalia; order Artiodactyla; family Bovidae; genus Bos; species Bos indicus. The sequence goes on from NC_091763.1 coordinate 97,793,519, forward strand.
ACTACAAGAAGTTTTTTGTTGTTTCACAGAATCCCTGCTCTAGCTGATAGACTTCAGTGGAGTCCAAAGGGTTGATGAAAAGGGGAGAGATTTCCCCAAGAGCCTACTTCACAATTTTACTCATGTCTCTGGGTCCTGATGGGTGATGGCCTTTATTAAAAACTATGTAAAATCAGGCTGAAGAACTCTAAACATGTGGCTTGTTTTGAGTGCAGAGCAATAATAATTCAGACTTCACAGGGATAATGTTGTGTCTAAAATTCCCAAGTTCAAGCACTGAGCAGGGTCCATCATGAACTAGTATTTTAACATCATATCGGTGGCCAATTCTTTTTCCACACTGAACTGATTCTCCTTTTATAGTATCTTCCCAACCTAGGGATCAAACCCAGGTCTCCTGCATTGTGGGCAAATTGTCTACCATCAACAATCCTGGAGTGGGTATCCTGTCCCTTCTCTAGGGGAACTTCCTGACCTGGGAATCGAACTGGAATCTGTTGCATTGCAGGCGGACTCTTTTCCAGCTTAGCTACCAGGGAAGCCCTAATAGTACCATGAGATTCAGTAAAAGATGATTTCTAGCCACCTGGTTAACATACTCCCTTCTTCCCCCTATCGGCCTTAATATAGGCTGGTTGGTTTTCTCTTTGCTAATAGGTTTTAGTGCCTTGAATACTAAACAGACAAGCCTCTGAGACAGAGATTTGCGGGAAATTCTGCTGAAGTGAAGGAAAGTTACAAGGCCTAATGTTCTGATTTTTCTAGTCATCAGGAGAGTAGATTGTATATTCGAGTTACTTGGGGATTCAAATTACATGGACTTCTGTTTCTGGACAATATCTGCCTCCATTGTCTCCTTTCCCTCAAGATTCTGGATTCTATGTGCCCTTAATATTTAGCCATTGTTATTAATGGCTGATGGAAATGTGTTTTATATTTCAAGCATAATTAGACCCCAACATATTTAAGAATCATTGGCCTAGAGCACTTTATCCGACAGTGTGTGCATTGAACTCCAGTTTCTCAGGCAGAATCTGGCTATTTTGATTTTATTATGCACTTCCTGGGATGGGAGACCCAGAGCACCATTGGTAGATCACAGGTTTCTTCTGGTATTAATCTCATATGTAAAGCAGAAATGCTTCTGGTGCTTCATTTTGTGGGGAGTCCAGTTCTAAAATGCTGTAATACCTGAGAAATGAGTAATGGCTGTGCAAGGGGATTATAAACTTGTTTTTATCTTTGTCAGTGGGAAGACCTCAGAAAATCAATTATTGGGAAATATGAAGCTTCCTAAAATGTAAGAGGCAGACCACTTAGAAATCATTTGTGTTTCATACCCACACATGTATATTAACCACAGGAGGAGACTCTTACAGAAAGTCCATTTCCCCCTCAACTAGTTTACTGAATCCTTTGAATCACTCGTGTCATTGAAGACCATAAGAGTATTTGGAGAGCCAGTGTATTTCACAGTCACAAAGGCACCTTTAATTGCTTGCATGAAGTTGGATCCTGTCTTTCTTCTTTCCCAACAAAGTGACACGTATTAGCATTTCTCTGGTAGTTATTTGTAATTGCACTGGTGTTCACCATTCCCAAATGTTACAATTGAACCATTTTAAGAGTCTAGTCACATCTCTAAGCAGATGTACCAAATTATAGCTCAAGACTTCTGCTTGAAATCTAGAGTTCCAATTAGTCAAATATCGGGCATGAGAAGGGCTAGCAAGGCAAAGACCTGAGAAGACACACAGCCCAAAATAGTTCGAAATTTCCCTGCTGCTCTGCCTCCTCCCAAATTTGATTTGTCAGCATGTGAAAGGGTGTTAGATCGTCTAAGAAACTGCTTGGTTTCCATTGCATTCAAGTATAATTGGTTTTCAGGGACTGAATTAAAGCAGGAAAGCAGAAGTTAGGTGGATGATGCCAGTGAGCAAATAACTCTGTATGTAACAGCATCTTGACTTGAGTGTTAGTTCTTTGTTCTGCATTTTCATCAAAACCACAGTTTCATATACTGTTCTTTTTGGCATACTGGTGGTCTTTACGTTTTATCTTAAAACACAACAGTGAAATAATTGTATCTTTTTTCTCTTTTAACTCGTTTCAAGAGAGTTCACACAGCCCTCTTACATACTATTCCTTTCACTTGGAATGGCTACTTTATCATATCTCCTGAATTTTCTAACTTTTCTGATGACCAGCATCTAAAATCTTTTCTTCCACTTAATCTTCCTTTTCCAGTAGACTCATTTATAATCTCTCTAGATTGCTTCTGAATTGAGCTAATTCAGTTGCTTTCTCTTATTGCACTGCTACTTAAGGGGAACTGTGTGATCAGGAAGAAGGAGAATCTGGTGGTAGATTTTGAATCATTCTGGCTTTACATTTGGCTTTCTTGCGCACAATCTCTGAGTTTAGTTACAGCTGCTAACTTTTGGAGTGATGATATTCTCTCATAATGAGATGGGGCCGATGGCATCTGTCTTTCTCGGTTGTTTGTTATTTCAGTTGTTCCTTCTTTGGTCTGCATTCTTTCATGAATTTGTTCACAGTAGGTATTGAGCACTCACTCTGGTGAGCACCATGCCAACTGAAGGGATGTCAAAATGGACATGGTCTGTGCTTTTAGGATGCTTACAATCTAGTGGGGCAAGTGGATATTAAACAGTAGTTACAAGCATGAAAGAAAGAGAAAAGTTAGTCATTTAGTCCAACTCTTTGTGACCCCAGGGATTGTAACTCACCAGGCTCCTCTGTCCATGGAATTCTCCAGGCAAGAATACTAGAGTGGGTTGCTGTTTTCTCTCTGGGGGATCTTCCCAATGCAGGGATCAAACCCAGGTCTCTCACATTGCGGGCGGACTCCTCACCAACTGAGCCACCAGGGAAGCCACTGCAAGAATGACCAATGTTTAAAAGCAAAAAAAAAAAAAAGAGTACGGAATGCCGCAGGAGCATGACAGGGTAGAAACAGTGAGAAGCTGTCTTGGTCCATTCTGGCTGCTTCAAGAAAATACCTAGGCTGGATGGTTTAAACAACAGAAAATTATTCTGAAGGCTGGGAAGTCCCGATCAAGGCACTGGCAGATTCAGTTTCTGGTGAGGGCTGTTTTCCTGGACCATAGAGGGCCGTCTTTGCACTGTGTCCTCACATGACAGAAAGAACGAAGGAGCTTAGGGGGATCTCTTTCATAAGGGCACACTAATCCTACTCATGAGGGTTCTACACTTATGACCTGATCACCTCCCAGCACCCCCACCTACAAATAGCATCACATTGGGGATTAGGTTTTACACATGAATTTTTAGGAGGACACAAATATTCAGTCTACAGCAGAAGTCATCAAAATATTTTTAATTTTTTTGGCGGGCAGAGAGAGAGAAGTCATGAGCAGCTTTGTTCAGCAAATAAATGTTGACTTAATGAATGTTTCCATGGAAGGTGAGCTAAAATAGGCGCTACTTTGCTGACCCAAGCAGATTTTGCGCATCTTTCCCCAGGCTCTCAGTTTTCCAATTTGTCTCAATCTTTGAACCCTCAACTTGCTCTGTCAGACATTATTGCACATAATTGCCTGCATCTGGCCCCTTGTTTTCTAATGCTGCCCTGTGTAGATGAAACCTGCTTCCTTTCCCTGAAATTTGCTTGCTCCTGCTTCTCTGACATCATTCCTCTTATCCCCAACCTGCAGAATACTCTTGATGTTTTTCTCCACCATTTTGACCATCTCTTTCAAAAATCAAAGAACTTATCTCTTTAGAATCTGATTTGTGTGTTCTGAATCTTTTCAGCTTAAATTTATAAATATATGAAACTTGAATCTAATAGGAACATGAACACCAAGAAGCTGAGATAACTGTTCTCTCCTAAGACCAACTTTGTAGTCCTCATTGTACCTATTTATTTTTTAAATCTCTTACCTTATGGCAAGTACTAGAAGTGATTCACTGTTCTATCACTAGCACACCCAAGAATATGATGCTTGGTAGATACTTGACAGGGCTTCCCTGATGGCTCAGATGGTAAAGAATCTACCTGCAATGCAGGAGACCTGGGTTTGATCCCTGGGTTGGGAATATCTCCTGGAGGAGGGCATAGCAACTACTTCAGTATTCTTACCTGGAAAATCCCCATGGACACAGGAACCTGGTGAGCTACAGTCCACGGGGTTGCAAAAAGTTGGACACGACTGAGCACCTAAGCACAGCATAGATACTTGACAAGATTTTTTAAATTGTTTAAATTAATTTTTATTGGAGTATAGTTGCTTTACAATGTCTGGTGTACAGCAACATGAGTTAGCCATACGCCCCTTCCCATTTGGAGTTTCTTCCTATTGAGGTCAGCACAGTGCATTAAGTCGAGTCCCTGTGCTATACACTATGTTCTCATTAGTTGTCTATTTTATACATAGTAGATGTTTTTAAATAAAGGACTGTATTAACAAATACTTGGGGATGAACTTAGATTACATCTAAATAAACTCTAGAGAAACTCTAGAAATGAGAAATGTAAATATCTAATAGGTAGAGCAGGATGTCATTTGAGCTGCAGAGATGCACTGGAAGAATTAAATGACCCCTGCCTAACATGGTCCAGAAAGGCTCTATGACCATCACACCACTGTCTTAGTTCATTCATGCTGCTATAACAAAATACCATACTGGACAACTTGTAAACAACAGAAATTTATTTCTCATTGTTCTGGAGGCTGGAAGTCTGAGATCAAGGTAACAGCATATTTGGCTGAGGGCTTTCTTCCAGATTTGACTTCCCTGATAGCTCAGTTGATAAAGAAGCCTCTTACAATGCAAGAGACCCCAGTTCGATTCTTGGGTTGGGAAGATCTGCTGGAGAAGGGATAGGCTACTCACCCCTGTGTTCTTGGTCTTCTCTTGTGGCTCAGCTGGTAAAGAATCTGCCTGCTATATGGGAGAACTGGATTTGATCCCTGGGTTGGGAAGATCCCCTGAAAAAGGGAAAGGCTACCCACTCCAGTATTCTGGCCTGAAGAATTCCATGGACTACAGTTCACAGAGTTGCAAAGAGTCGGACACAACTGAGGGACTTTCACTTTCTTCCAGGTTGCAGACTTCTCATTCTGTCCTTGCATGACGGAAGGACTAGGGAGTTCTGTAGGACCTCTTCTATAACAGCATAATCCTATTCATGAGGGCTCTGCTCTCAGGACCTAATCACCTCCCAAAGGCGCCAGATGCTCATATATATATATCACCTTTGGGGGCTGATATTCCAACACACGAATGTTGTTGTTGTTTAGTCATTAAGTTGTATCTGACTCTTTGTGACCCCATGGACTGTAGCCTGCCAGACTTCCCTGTCCATGGGATTTTCCAGGCTAGAATACTGGAGTGGGTTGCCATTTCCTTCTCCAACACTAATGTTGGGAGGACACAAACATTCAGAGCTTCTCAACTACTTATGTTAAAGGATGACAAGAATTTCTCCATGTGAACAAGAAAAGAAGCACATTCTAGCTTGAGAATTCAAATGTGAATTGCATACATTTGGAGAGATGTGCTTACACGTTGGTTCAGCTGCAAGTTGCTCTTGTGACCTGGAGAGCTGGGAGTATGTGGGGCTGCAGTGGACATGCAGCTAGAGAAGTGGGCTCAGCCTGGAACCTAAGTGTCCATGTTGTGTTTCGGGGTAGTGACCTTAGCCTTTATGAGTTGGGGAGTATTGAAGGAGTTCAAATGAGAGGAATGCATTCATCACATTTAAACTTAAAGGATAAGGTAGAGAAAAGTTAGGAAGAGATGAGTTATTATAATGTATTGGGTTGGCCAAAAGGTTCATTCAAATTTTTTCCATAAGAATAAACTTTGTGGCCAACCTAATACCAGCCAGAATCCACACTCTCCACCAGTTCTAACTCAGGTAACCCTCCCATCTTTAAGGCCCACAGTCATGTGTCGGTAGCATCAAGGATATTTTGAAGCAGGCAAGACTGAAGGAATGAGAACATCATATTATAGTAGGTTGCTTGAAAAATGACGGGGTCTTACAATAAAATCACTTCAGTAAAAGCTAGAGTGAGGAGGTCTTGGTGGCAGAATTGACAGATTTTGGACAGGCTGTTGGAGGTCAAAGGGAGGAGGCCAGTATGCCAGTTCTCCCTTGGGCAGCTGGAGATATAGTGGTGCCCTTCTCTGAAATAGACTGAGAACAGGAGTGGGTTTCTGGGGAAAGTTGTTAAGTTTAGGTTTGAGCTTGTGGCATTTGGTCCTGATGAAATATCCAGAAGGCGTGTGTTAGTTATGAACACCTCTCAGGAGTTCAGAAGGGAAGAGGTAGGAGGTTACATGTGAGGGAACCAGTGCTATTTGCATGATGTTAATAGTCAAAGCCATGACAGTGCTCGGAATGGACTAGGGAGTTTGTTAAGTAAGAAGATAACTGGGTGACACCTTAGGGAACATCGCACTTACGGAATGGTCAGAGGAAGGGGGCACTCAACTAAAGATACTGCTACTGATACTATTGTAATTCTTTACTGTGATAAATGTTTAGGCATTGTAAATGTATAGTACCAACTGATTATACAAGGTACTCTGTTGCATGTGACATTTAAAAATACGTGATTTTACTTAAAATCTAGGAGCTACAAAGTACTATTTACAAGATTCAGATCTAAAGCTGCTGAAAGAAACAGAATTGATGCCCTTTCCCAACATAAATGTTCTTGCTCTTACCAAGGAAGTGTGCGTGTGTTAGTCGCTCAGTCGTGTCCGACTCTTTGCAACCCCATGGACTATAGCCCACCAGGCTCCTCTGTCCGTGGAATTCCCCAGGCAAGGATACTGGAGCGGTTTGCCAGTTCCTCCTCCATGCCAAGGAAGAATGGTACACGTTTTTCTGTAGGTCTGGAAACACAGTACTGCAGTTGTTGATGATAAGTAAATATTTACTGATAAAGACCTTTTTTCCTCTGGAAAGAGAATACCTTGGCAAAAAAGGCTGAGCTTCCATTTCTCTCATGTGCCTTCCTCTGTCAACATAGTTTATTTAAAATGCAATGGAAAAGATAAAAGAAAATGTAATACGGAAGCTGAAAACCTAAGTAAAAACTACTAGAAAATAGGTGCTAACAAGTCCTCAATTCAACAGTTTGCCTTCTAAAAGACCTGCTTGATGCTGTATAAACTTCTTCACACAACTTAAAAGCTTTTGCACAACAAAAGAAACTACAAACAAGGTGAAAAGACAGCCTTCAGACTGGGAGAAAATAATAGCAAACAAAGCAACTGACAAAGAATTAATCTCACAAATACACAAACAGCTCATGCAACTCAATACCAGAAAAATAAGCGGCCCAATCAAAAAATGGGCCAAAGAACTAAACAGACATTTCTCCAAAGAAGACATACAGATGGCTAACAAACACTTGAAAAGATGCTTAACATCATTCATTATTAGAGAAATGCAAATCAAAACCACAATGAGGTACCGTTTCACACCAGTCAGAATGGCTGCTCTCCAAAAGTCTACAAACAGTAAATGCTGGAGAAGGTATAGAGAAAAGGGAACCCTCTTACACTGTTGGTGGGAATGCAAACTAGTACAGCCACTATGGAGAACAGTGTGGAGATTCCTTAAAAAACTGGAAATAGAACTGCCATACGAAACAACAATCCCACTGCTGGGCATACACACTGAGGAAACCAGAAGGGAAAGAGACACGTGTACCCCAGTGCTCATCACAGCACTTTTTTATAATAGCCAGGACATGGAACCAACCTAGATGTCTATCAGCAGATGAATGGATAAGAAAGCTGTGGTATATATACACAACAGGATATTACTCAGCTATTGAAAAGAACACATTTGAATCAGTTCTAATGAGGTGGATGAAACTGGAGCCTATTATACAAAGTGAAGTAAGTCAGAAAGAAAGACACCAATACAGTATAATAATGCATATATATGGAATTTAGAAAGATGGTAACGACCGTATATGCAAGACAGCAAAAGAGACACAGATATAAAGAACAGACTTTTGGACTCTGGGGGAGAAGGCAAGGGTGGGATGATTTGAGAGAATAGTATTAAAACATATAAATTACTATATGTGAAATCGATGATCAGTCCAAGTTCGATGCGGGAAACAGGGCACTCAAAGCCTACGCACTGGGACAACCTTGAGGGATGGGATGGGGAGAGAGGTGGGTGAGGGGTTCAGGATGGGGGACACGTGTACCCATGGCTGATTCATGTCAATAATGTATGGCAAAAACCACTACAATACTGTAAAATAATTGGCCTCCAATTAAAATAAATAAGTTAATTTTTAAAAAAAGTTCTTCACACAAGATTGGAAGGCCATAGGAAGAGATCAGCCTCTCATTTATTTTGTTGTTGTTGTTCAGTCGCTCAGTCATGTCTGACTCTTGCCATCCCAGGGACTGCAGCATGCCAGGCTTCCCGTGTCTTCCACCAATTCCCAGAGCTTGCTCAAACTCCATCTAGTTGATGATGCCATCCAGCTATCTCATCCTCTGTCGTCCCCTTCTCCTCCTGCCGTCAATCTTTCCCAACATCAGGGTCTTTTCTGAGTCAGCTGTTTGCATCAGGTGGCTGAAGTATTGGAGCTTCAGCATCAGTCCTTCCAATGAATATTCAGGATTGATTTCCTTTAGGATGGACTGGTTTGACCTTGTTGCAGTCCAAGGGACTCTCAAGAGTCTTCTCCAACACCACAGTTCAAAAGCATCAATTCTTTGGCACTCAGCTTTCTTATGGTCCAACTCTCACATCCATATGTGACTATTGGAAAAACCATAGCTTTGACTAGGTGGACCTTTGTCAGCAAAGTAATGTCTTTGCTTTTTAATAAGCTGTCTAGGTTTGTCATAGCTCTTCTTCCAAGGAGCAAGCATCTTTTAATGTCCTGGCTGCAGTCACCATCTGCAGTGATTTTGGATTGGCCAAATCTCATTTATTGGGTTAGCCAAAAAGTTCCTTTAGGGTTTTCCGTACCATCTTATGGAAAACCCCAAACAGACTTTTTGGCCAACTTAATACAGTATTTCAAAGGAGCTATAGTGTAACAAGAGCAGCATGAAGCTGCATTGTGGAAGCCTGCTGTCCTGTAGGCCCTTGGCAAATAGGCACAATCCATGTCTCTGTTGTCCTGAGAACTAGGTGTTCACACACTCTGAACTTCTTGTACTCGTTCCCTACTGATTCCCATTTTTAATTCCTTTGTGTCTTGACTCAAGGTGGAATGTTGGCTCCTGATACCTTGTCTTCCCTTCTTCTCTAATACCTCACCCTCCCTTCTTCTCTGATCCCTTGTCTCCCTTCAAGACCTAGCTTGTTTTACCTGAGTCTCCATGGTGGCTCCCTCCCCAATGAAATCATTGGAAAGACAGTATGTGGATAAAAAAATTATCACTCCCTTCCAACAGAACAGCCTTTTTTAAATTCTGTACCCTCCAGTTATTTTCCTTATGCACATATATATTTATGCAAGACTACAGGCACTAATTTGTATTCTGCTTTTTTCTTATATATCCTGTTTTCCATATTTTTGTGTAATTTTCATAATTATCATTTTCATCATAAAAACAGTACGATCCCATTACAGAAAATAAGTCACCTCTAATCACCATCTTGATGACACTTCCTGCTTGTTTTCTCTAAGTACCTGTGTTAAAGTTTGCAGAGGAGGTTAGGGATGTTTCAATGCTTAGGCAGCCTCCATTGCCATTTTACTTTCTTTGATGATGTAAATTTTTTTGTTTTTGTTTTCAAAACACCTTTGAAATTGACATAACTGTTCTGAACTTCCATTATCCCACATATTATGCTAAATGAACATGCAAGGAATAACTTGAAAAGACCTTAAGGTAGTTCCTATCTTCCAAGAAATACACAGTGAGTTATAGGATGTTGCAGAATGTTCAAAGATGGATAAGAAAAGTCTCAAGAGGATGAAGAGCTTTCCATGGGAAAATAAAGGAAAACATATCCTCCAACTTGTAAAGGCTCAAGGAGAGGCATACTTTCAGTTCAGTTGCTCAGTTGTGTCCAACTCTTTGCCACCCCATGGACTGCAGCAAGCCAGACCTCCCTGTCCATCACCAACTCCTAGAGTTTACTCAAACTCATGTCCGTTGAGTCAGTGATGCCATCCAACCACCTCTGTTGTCCTCTGTTGTCCCCTTCTCCTCCCGCCTTCAATCTTTTCCAGCATCAGGGTCTTTTCCAGTGAGCCAGTTCTTCGCATCAAGTGGCCAAAGTACTGGAGTTTCAGCTTCAACATCAGTCCTTCCAATGAATATTGAGGACTGATTTCCTTTAGAATGGACTGGTTGAATCTCCTTGCAATCCAAGGGACTCTCAACAGTCTTCTCCAGCACCCCAGTTCAAAAGCATCAATTCTTTGACGCTCAACTTTCTTTGTAGCCCAACTCTTACATCCATATAACCTGTTTAACATATAACATATGTTAACATATCTCACATCCATATAACATATATACTGGAAAAGCCATAACTTTGACTAGACAGACCTTTGTCGGCAAAGTAATGTCCTGCTTTTTAATATGCTGTCTAGGTTGGTCATACTTAGATGCTATCAAATCTTTACAGCCTGGGCACAGAGTGAATTCAAAGACATTTACATCAAGTGCTGATATATTGGAACAACTCCTGCCCTCTGGGTCTATCCCACCTGTAGAATGAAGGCATTGATCAAGCTTGTCTCTGAGATTATCTCTAAGTCCTTTTACGTGATAACCAGTCTATGACTCTTTGAATGTAATAAACCTCTCTAACATTGATAGTTCTTTATCTTTTGTGTCCTACACTCCATTAAGAATATGGCAAAAGCTTTGGATTCTCTCCATTAAAAAATGCCACTGTGCACAAACACATAAAATGTTTCATGATCAAGGGACCAAGAATTTTTTGCCCTAAGCAAAGAAAAGAAGCTGTGGAAATGACATAGAATTGAGAAAGTATTTCACATCCAAGAAGTAGCAGAAATGATATGGTTTATTTTTCTCTAATGTTGTGTAAACCAGAAAGAAAATGAGAAGACATTCTGGAAGACATGTATAAAACACTTTGAAAAGTTACATAAAAACATTGACCAAAATGAGTTTAAAATATTTGGATGTAATCTAATTATATAATTTAGGAGACTGTAGTAAAAATGGTGACTCTTGGAGCTATACATGGAAGTGCTGAGTTCAGGCTTCTAGAATGAGAGGGACAATGGGCAAGACTACAGTTGTCTGGCTGTTTTTAGAAAACATGTACTGATGGACTAAATATATCCCCTAGCTCCTTTGTACATTATTAGAAGCTCTATCTGTGAAGTTGGTTATTTGCAATTTTGTTTTCTATATGTTACACTAACATTTGGTTTTAATACAGATGAGGCCACTCTTTCTTCTAACATCGTCTCCTTCTGTGTGAAGTGAGTGGATTCTCACTTTAAACTGAGATTATAGTGGAGAAGTGATGTAGTGTTGACTATAAGCCATTGAACATAAGTTGCATTTTGTGGCTCTAGTTAAATTGCTCAGGATTTTTCTGCTGTGCTAAAGTCGATAGAAGAAGAAAGCTGTTTTAGAAAAAGAATATGAAGCATCTCATTTTTTAAAAGATGTGGACCCTGTTCACTTTCTGATTCAGATGTTTAAAGATGTGTCATAAGGATGCTTCAGTTTTGGAAATGCATAGTTTGAAATGAGAAAGAAGACTGTCATCAGACAGCGCTTTTCCCAAGAGATTTTGGAGTCAAAACTACTTGATGAATTCTTCTAAAGGCAGCGTTTTTTGCCATGTTCTTCCAAAATGTATTAAATTGCAGTTTAAAAAGAACAATAAACTTATAATGATATGTCTTGCATACTGTGTGGAAAAGGCCTTTATATGAACATTCTTGAAGTATCACGGATGTGGGCAAAGACCAGGTATTTGTGGGTCTGGATCTCAGACAAATAATTATTTGTTCAGTGAACTTAACAGTTTGTTTTTGAATGCCTCTTCCCTGGTGGCTCAGACGGTAAAGTGTCTGCCTGCAATACGAGTAGACCCGGGTTCAATCCCTGGATCAGGGAGATCCCCTGGAGAAGAAAATGGCACCCTACTCCAGTACTCTTGCCTGAAATATCCCATGGATGGAGGAGCCTGGCAGGTTTCGGTCCATGGGGTCACAAAGAGTCGGACACAACTGAGTAACTTCACTTTCACATTCCTAAGTACCATCCATATCACACCCTATTGTTTCTGCCTGTCTGGAGAACCCTAATCACTATAGTACTGTTTTTATTCCCGTTTTGAGGAGGCTGAGTCTTACATATTTTAAATAACTTTTAAAGGTAAGTGGTAAAGCAGGGATTAGAACTCAGGGTCTCTGGCTCCAGAGCCTACTGTCTTACCAAAAGAGGATGATAAAGGATTGCTTTTATGGTTGCTTTTATTTTCTGTTCAGTCAGACAAATTCTGAATTAGTGGGCTGTTTAGGAAACATCTTAAATAGTATTGCTTATGATTTTAACTGAAGCAGAACATCATGAAGTTAGTATAAAATGAGTGCATCGGTGCATAATTTACCCATTGAGTAGAGCGAATATTTATTGAATATGCCATGCTAGGCTCTAGGGGGTACAAAGATGAAAAGGCCAGGATCTGTACCTGAGGGGCATGGTCCGCTGTGTAGAGAGGCAGACCACCAGGTACACTTGGGCTGGGACAGGTTATATAGAAATGAGAGCACTGGGGATGAACATATGTGCTTTCCTTCTCACCTTTATTTGCTGTATGTCTGGGGTTGGCCAGAACATTTGCTTGGGCTTTTCCATAAGATGTTACAGAAAAACCCAAACAAACTTTTTGACTAAACCAAGATATGCATTTTGCAAAGAAACACAGCACATGGCATAAAATTCAATGGTATATAGTTATACACTGAAAAGTGTGGTGTGTATGTGTGTGTATGTATAAAGCAGGATTAATTTTTCTCCCCAGACACCCAAAGGATTATTTATAATCTTTGTGGTTTGATGATCTAATACATGTAATATTTTTTATGTAGTACATTGTTCCTTTTCAGTCTTCAGATTAAGTAGAAAGATCATGTTGTTCATTGAGGAAAACCAAGACTTAAAATACATTGGCAGTTTCAGATAGTTAAGGAATAAATGTTAAAGTTTTGAGGTGTTTCTGGAGGGTGAGGAAAAATAAAGAAATGGGCCAATAGCATATTGATAGAGTGGATGGTTTTAAATATGATAAGATTTTGTGGCATTGAAGGATTGTTCTTCATACCATAAATCCCTCCCTCCAGCTTGTAACATACCTACAGTGATACCATTAAAACCTTCTAGGTTAGGGCACTTCACCCTAAGAATCATCTTGTTTTGCAAGATGTTGAAAGATGTGCTGAGCATGTAAAGAATTCCATCAGCAAATAAGATTGGAAAATACTATTATTAATCCCATTCTAGGCAGTTCATTATTTCTTAGGACAAGAAAGGTTCTAAAACGTCCCATAGTAAGAAAAAAATTCCGTTTACTTTTGTTATGTCAACACTTCACAAATTTATATGATAATAGAATTTTTTCCCCTAGAATACTGGATTAATATATTGTTTCTCTAAGCAGTCTCCTAATGGCTCTCTGGGAGAGGCTAATAAATGATGAAGAGATGCTGATGATAGCATTGATGATGTAATAACATAGTATGTAAGCTTCCCTGGATATTTACTGTATCCCATGTACAGATCTACAGCGGTTTTACATGTATTATCTCATTTAAATACAACAATTCTATGAGCTTTCTCACTTTGCAAATGAAAAAAGATAGGCTTAATGGAACTACATAGTGTTTTTCTTCATGGTCACACACGCAACCAGTCAGTGTCAAAGCCATTGGTAACGAGACTCCAGAGCCACTTATCTCTGTCTTTACCTGCTCCGTGTAATCCTACACATAAAGTTCTCATCAGATACTTACAGTCTAGATCACTGAGTCATTGTCCCCTTTTCATCATGACAGCAAGCAAGGGAAGAGCCTTGGGGAGTTGGAGTTCTGATGGATGGTGAGACAGAAGAGTGAAGAGAAGGAGCCTCAGCCCCTGAATGTTCAGAGGAGTGGAGGCAGGGGATGGGGGTCCGAGTTTAGGAAGGAGCACAGTAGAAGGAAGGTAAAGTGGGAAGGTAGGTAGTGGTAGGCTTCTTCTGTTTTCCAACTTGGTCTGGAAGCAGCCTCTTACTTTTCATGAGGAGTATGATACAGAAGAAGAAGAAGTAGGGTACAGGTTAGAATGAATCACTGCCTCTCCAAGTCAGCTCGAGTCTGACCAAAGATGATCATGTCAGGACAAGTCAAATCCCTTACAGGAAAGATCACTGGGAGAACTCTCTGTTTTTACACACCCGATTGTGGTGCTCAGTTCCATGGAGTGAGGCTCTTTGGAGAGCCTCTGGATATAGCACATGGTATTAAGTGAAAGCAAATTTGTACAGTGGAGATATTTAGAGGGCCCTGTTCTTGTTAGTTTAGTCTTTTTTAGTGAAGAGAGTAGCATTTTGATGTAGTATCTTTGTACAGTGACTATATTTGAATATGTATACTACTCCTATTTAACACAGAAATGCTTTCAAAATATTATTTTAGTCATGGGATATGGAAGGAAATATACCATCTTAATATTTTCCTTGAATAGGATATCAGTTCTTAGAGTGTGCAGGGGAGGAGAGCAGCGAGTGCCGTACAGTCCCTGACAACCTGTCCCCTTTGATCTTAGACCCCAGCGTCTCCCAGGGCAAGTCTCTGATGCTGATGCCTCTCCTTCTGACCTCACTCCACATCTGCAGTTTTTCTTTCCGATTTCAGGGACTTCCCTTCTGCCCGCTGGTTGGACCGTGCACTATTCTAGGCCTCCTTTAGGAAAGACACTAGTAACAAAGGCAGGATCTAGGTCTCCTGGTGTTTATTCCTTTCTCATCTCCACCCTGGTGGTTTAGACGGTAAAGAATCTGCCTGCAATGCAGAAGACCTGGGTTGGATCGCTGAGTCAGGAAGATCCCCTGGAGAAGGAAATGGCTACCCACTCCAGTATTCTTGCCTGGGAAATCCCATGGACAGAAGAGCATGGGGTTGTGAAGAGTCAAACATGACTTAGCGACTAACACTTTCACTGTCTTTCTCATCTCCACTTGACATATAACTACGTTTCTTTAAAAGCTCAAACAACGTGTCTAATGTTTTATCAGGCTAATTTAAAGGAAGTCTTTTTTTTCTGGATGACAGAAAGTTCTGGGTAACAAAAATATTTCCAAGGCCTAGGAAATGATCTCCTTATTCTGAGAAATATTCTATATGGGGAAATGATAACAGAATACTACACAGTGCCATCTCATCTTTTGGATTTTCTGTTATCATTCTTTGATTATCATGCTTTACAATTTGATGACAAAAACAAAACAGCAAATTGACAAAATGTACAAAATCTGCAGCAAAATATGCATGTATCAGCCTATCCACAGTCAGAGAGCAAACAAATTGATAACTTAAGATTTAGTATTAATAGTATATCTATGGAGAAGGCAATGGCACCCCACTCCAGTATTCTTGCCTGGAAAATCCCATGGATGGAGGAGCCTGGTAGGCTGCAGTCCATGGGGTCACAAAGAATCGAACACAACTGAGCGACTTCACTTCACTTTTCACTTTCATGCATTGGAGAAGGAAATGGCAACCCACTCCAGTGTTCTTGCCTGGAGAATCCCAGGGACAGGGGAGCCTGGTGGGCTGCCATCTATGGGGTCGCACAGAATCAGACATGACTGAAGCAACTTAGCAGCAGCAGCAGCAGCAGCAGTATATCTACTGGGGCCTCAACCCTCCCTAATTAAGAAGTCTTAAAAGAAGATTAACATTTTCTGTTGATATTTACCTCTGAAATTTTGAACAAAACAGTGCAAGTAGAAGATACCCTAAGGAGCATTTTTGAAAAAAAAACCCAACAATTGCATAGAGCCCCACAGATGTAAGGATTTAATTAGCTTGGATAATGCTACGTCTTATAAAGTATCTGAAACAAACTCGGGAAGCTCATAAAGAGCCTTGTATTTTGTAATGTATGTGAGAGTTTAAGGGTGCTTTAGGGCCTACTTTGAAAGATTGGCTCTGAGCCTCCCTTGATGAAATGTAGTATTGCCAGAGTTCCAAGGAAAAGGGGCTGACAGTAGTTTTAGCCAGTTGCCAATGTCTTCATAGAACTTAGAACTGGAAAGAGACTTTAGAACTCCTCTTTTTACAAAAGAGTGAAAATGATGGATCAACTGGCTGTGGACTCCAAGAATGTCCATCACGAGTGGGGATGACAGAGCTAAGGCAGACCCCAGATTGCCTGAAAGATAAAGAGAAGTTCACTGCTCTTCCCACCCAGTTGGGAGTTGCTTGATATTGATCAAGCTTTTGCTAATCTGGAGTTGAGCTCTATTATACATATCTACAGATCGTTCTTCTTTGTGTGACATCTGAAAAGTGGTGGGAAAGACAAATTCAAACTCAACGATCTGGTTTTGCTTCCTGGTGTGCCATCTGTTAGGTAGGTGACCTTGGGCAGAATATTTAACCTCGCCATTCTCAAATGCCGCGTTATTAAACATAGATACTAATCAGTAGGTAATTGGAATTGTTGTGACCACCAGAGAATGTGAAATGTGTGAAAACTTTATCTAACCTATGAATTCTTATATCAAGGTAGGTGGGACTTGTTAAGCTACAGGCTGCTATTTTTATGTTACTCTATGAACATAAGTTTTGGGGGGGGTTTGTATGTTTGTTTTGGGTTTTGGGTTTTGTTATTGTCTCTATAAAATGAGCATATCCTGTTGCTTTGGGAGAGTTTACACTTTCATTATCAAATTAGGATGGCTGTTTTTTCCTCGTTGATTTCAGGACTTAGGATTTAAATGGAAGAGATCTCTGACAGTCATGACTCACCTCCCTTTTGATTGAGTTTATCATTGGTTTACCTCTAACCTTTGCTAGGTAAAACTTTAAAAGCTCAATAGTTGGATCTTTTTGTACACCAAGCAGCTAGGATTTTAAAACGGCCTGTTCTCATTTTGAAAACCCAAGATTAATGGGATACTTTTAACAAGGGTTGACTAGGGCGTTAGAAGTGGTGTGTGTCTCTCTAGATGCGTTCTTTTACCATGGGCGGGTCAGTTGTTTCTTAATCACTAAAAGCATCAAGTTTTTGTGAGTATAAGATAAAAACGGAGTGTATTTTAAGGTCTTGGTGTAGCATTTTCTCTTTGCTGCATTAATCATCTTCCCCTGTATTATCATCTTTTCTATAAAGAAAATGTCAGGTTAACCCATCATTTTTCTTTCTTCTGGGTTTAAGTAAGCATGTATGCTTTATAAACCGTGAGTCACAATTCCTCTCTCTTTTGTAATTTATTTCCCTTTTCTCTTTTGAGACTCTTTCGGGCCTCAAAGTGACATACGATTTCTGGGTGACTTGCTTTGTTTTTGAAGGACAGAGGACTTAACTTGAGGCGATTATGTAAAATCAAGCTCTTAAAAATAGATGTAATTCTGTCTCTGCCAGCTGAGGGATACTACCCAAAAAAATTGAAGTAAGGATAAGTCTGGTGAAGTTCAGGCAGAGCTAAAGAAGTAAAGTCAATGGAACTTTTATCGGGAATTCTGAGTGAAATAATTGTTTGCATTCTCCTATGTTCCCCCTTCAGAAAGATTTCTTTTCTTTGTATTCTTTTGCTTGAATATGGCTTCTAGGAGGCTCATATTTAGATTTTCTGTGCTTATTTTATAAAAAAGCTTTATAATTACTATGTAAGGACTATGAAGTGGGAAGGAATACATTGGCAAGGCTTATTACAATTACTTTGTCATGCATCTGGTTATGTTGGCATATTTGTTTAATTAAATTCCCTGCTAATTATAACTGTATGTACTTCTGTTAATTATTATTTGCTTAACACAGGAAACAGTGTAATTCTTTAAAGGAAAGCAACTCACTCTCTATTTAAATTAAATTTCAACTTAATATGCTTTCTAAAATAATAGTAGTGATGTTTCATTAGAATGGTAGTTGGAAAGTATTTATCAACCTCAGTGGGAATTTGGACTGGCTAAAATGTAACAGAGCTATTTTAATATCAAATTGTAATTGGAAATCAAAAGCTTCAGAGTATAATGGTCAACATTCCCCAACCATTCCCACCATCCAGTGCTGCGTATGGTTCATTTACTGAAGGACACATTTTCACCCTTTAAGGTAAACCTTCCCTACCCTTCAGAACCTCATCGCCTACTCTAGAAGAAAGAGGGGGAGAATTAGCACTTGAGCATGATATCCCAAGACCCAAGTTCACATCTCTTTCTAATACACACATTCTCTGAAGCATTTGTTTTATAACATTGCCCAGATTGCTTGGTTATGATCACTCATGATACTGAATATATTTATAGACTTTCTCAAGCTGCAGGTCTTCCATTAGAGTTAAAATAAAATTCCCAATGAAGTTGCGTTTTTTCCATTCCACTTTTTTCATCTTCTCTCACTTTCACAATTCTTATATAGGTTTCCTCTTCCTCCCACTCTTTATCAGGCATGATGTTTTGTTTTGTTTTTTTTTTAATTTCAGCATTTATCTCATGATGAGCTGGGAACTCTTATTTACGTAACTGTCCTCCTTCATTTGCGTGTACCCTGGCACCTGTTTAAAGGGCTCAGTTCTTACCAGTTCCTTTCCTTCATTTAGTTTAAAACTAGTTTTTCTCTCTAAAATAGCAACTTAAAATATTTGCAATATGTTCTTACTATTAACTTTAATTCGCATTAAAAGCTTTCTTTTCTATCTCAAGAGCTTTAGCTTTGGCCTTACACAGAAATGGGCTTCCCTTATAGCTCAGTCAGTAAACAATCTGCCTGCAATGCAAGAGACCTGGGTTCGATTCCTGGGTCAGGAAGATTCCCCCGGAGAAGGAAATGGCAACCCACTCCAGTATTCTTACCTGGAGAATTCCATGGACAAAAGAGCCTGGCGGGCTACAGTCCGTGGAGTTACAAGAGTTGGAGATGACTTAGTGACTAAATCATCATCATCTACACAGAAATGGATTTAAAACATGCCTCTTTAGGTAAATTGCCTCTTTTCTGAGTCTCAGGGTTCTTAATTATGAAATGGGGCTCGAAGTAGTGTCTCTACCTTGTAGGGCTAAAGAGGAAGTCAAATGATAAGGCATATTTAAAACATCTAGTTTAAACCATCACCAAGATTAGATAATGAACCTTAATTGGTGAAAGTGGAAATGGAAATGAAAGTGTAGTTGCTCAATCATGTCCAGCTCTTTATGACTCCATGGATTATAGCCCGCCAGGCTGCTTTGTCCCTGGAATTCTCTAGGCAAGAATATTAGAGTGGATTGCCATTTCCTTCTCCAGGGGGTCTTTTCAACCCAGGGATTGAACCTGGGTCTCCCGCATTGTGGGCAAATTCTTTACTACTGAGCCACCTCGGAAGCCTAAAAGTGGAAATACTGCATTGTTTTTTTAAATGGGAGTCTTAGTTATCATCTGAAATTTGTATTTGGCTCACAGGAAGGTAGTATCTATTAGCTACATGATAACACTCCAAGAAATTCTGCAAAATGTGACTGACTTTAGGACAGCTGTTCAATTCAATAGATACTTTTTGACTGACTACCATATACCAACCTTGCACTGTGTACAAGAGGAAAAAGTCAAGGCCTCTCTTCTCAGAGAGCCATGCTGCTGCTGCTGCTAAGTTGCTTCAGTCGTGTCCGACTCTGTGCGACCCCATAGACGGCAGCCCACCAGGCTCCCCCGTCCCTGGGATTCTCCAGGCAAGAACACTGGAGTGGGTTGCCATTTCCTTCTCCAGTGCATGAAAGTGAAAAGTGAAAGTGAAGTCGCTCAGTGGTGTCCGACTCTTCGCGACCCCATGGACTGCAGTCCACAGGCTCCTCCGTCCATGGGATTTTCCAGGCAAGAGTACTGGAGTGGGGTGCCATTGTCTTCTCCACAGAGAGCCATAGTCTTGTGGAAAAGTCAGATTGTTCAGAATATTATGTTAAGTGTTAGGGAAGAAACATAACGAGCACTTTTGGGACCATAGAAAAGAGGATGTCGTGTCTGAGGCCATGACATTGAAAGTGAGTCTTTCAGAATCAGTTAGAAATTAGACAAGTAAAGACATGGGGAAGGATGCCCTCCCTATATGCTTTGTCCTTGAGTGGAGAACACTTGGTCTTTGTCATCCATCTGATGCTTCAGAGACCAGCCAGCCACGTGCAAGGCTCTGTGGTCTCACACAGGCCAGTCATTTAATTAACCTCTCTGAACATCACTTGCACATCTCCATATAGGGTTTACTGCAAAGCATTGTGAGGATGCATATAAAAGGGCTGAGACCTAATACATAGTTTAAAAAATAAGTTGGTTTGGTTGTAAACACTGAGAATTTGGCATTCATTGCCAAGGAAGCCAAATTTTGGTATTTGATAGTGGCTGAATTTGCCAACCACCTACACAGTGGTTGGGCTACTCAAATGGAAAATTTCCTTCCCAATTAATGCACCATTTTTCTCAGAGACTTTGAACAGGCATATTTTTGATCCATCAAATCTTTTCTGTCCTGGGGTTGTGTCTGGTTTTTATTCCAATTTTAAAGTCTGTCTGCACACATTGTGCCTTGAGCCATGTAGCAGATAGAAAGACAAATGATTTCCTTTTATTATTCTTTTTATTAACAACTAAGGGAAATAACATTTAAGGAAAAAAGAAGACTGACTTGAGAAAAACTTCTGGTTATTTTCTAATGAGGGAAGAAATCTCTAAACGCAGTATATCAATCCTATTTCCAGGATAACAAAGCAAATCTGAAACAGTTTTAAGCTTTTCCCTTATTCCCTTTATCATGAATGTTTAATATCCAAAGGAACCAATTTTTGTTCAGAATTAGCTTCCAGGTTTGAAGGACTATTAGCAGTCACCACAGGGAGCTTCACACTCCGATGATATCTGCCACCCTTTTTTCTGGAACAGAATCATTTTCCATGTAGTTGTAGCAAGAGCCTTTGTTTCACTGGCCTCGTCAACTCTAATATATTTTAAATATGTCTACCTGCGCCAACATGAGACATCAAGAAAGTAACCACACTGTATGTTGAGAAAGAGTACGTCTCTGCTTTAGTAAGCTTGTAAAGGCAACATGTTTAGCCTCTATACATGACCCTTCATGTAGCTATTTTGATTTGAAATGTTATAAATATGTTACAATCATGTTGTAGTCATAATATGAGTTAACTATTTTTTTAACCACTTAACACATGCTAGGTGCTTCATGTAAGTGGTCTTGTTTATCTTTACAGTGGTCCTGTCATGGAGATGCCCACGTGATATCATTTATCTAGAAAACTAAGGCTTCAAGAAGTCAAGCGACTTGCCTCTTATTCTGTGGCTTACAGGCCTGGAGTACACACCCCAGCCTGTTTGATTCCAGAGCCCAGGCTCTGATACACTAGCCTACACTACATCTTTTCAGTCATTCTGTGATATTCTAAAATAGACTTTCCACATGACAGTCCTTAATGTAACGCATTATTTGATGTCTTATGCTAGTACTTACTCTTAAGCTAGTACTAGCTTATTAACGTTTGTTTATAAACACTGAAAGCAAGATGAAGCTGGTGTAGGCTTAATAAGATATTTATTTAGCAAGGATGTCCTTGCTACTAATAAGCCAAACATTATACCAGGCATTGGATTTTAAAAAATAAAAAAAGATATCACTTGACCTTGAGAAGGTCACATGTAGTTGGCAAGATGTACAAGAGTTCCCAAATTCCAAAAACCTCTGAAAAATGAAAGATTTTTGTATGAGGCTTATTTAGCACTAATACCTGACCTGAATTGATAGTAGGCTATACATGGCCTTTGGGAGTTGTTACATAATCTGTAGTAAATGCCCTGCATAACTTTTCTAAATTCTGAACTTTCTCATTTCTGGAATACATCTGGTTGTAAGGGTCTAACAGAGGGGATTGTGGACCCATTACAGTGAATTCAGGTGTGGAGGTCCCAAGAAAGGTGTAGTCACTTGACCTGACTGAGTTAAAGATTCACAGAAGAAAGGTTTCAGACACTGAAGGTAGAATTCACCAAAAATTCACCAGGCAGAGCAAAACTCAAGGGCAAAGATACACTGTCATGAGAGAATGTGACGAGGGTGTATACGGGAGACAAGACTAGAAAGGCAGTTTGGCCTCGGATTACAGAGGGCCTTGCATGCCACAGGAAGTGTGCACTGGTTTTGGCTGTGGCCGAGCCCTAGGGAAGCTTGGGAAGGCTTTATGCAGAGGAGTCATCTCATCAACTTTCTGCATTTGAGAATTCCCTCCTGCCTCAGCGAGGATGCTGTGATAGTAAATAGGGCCCAGAATGCTGAGGATTTGGAACAATGTGGTGGCAATAATTGAGCAAGGACAGAGAAGGGGAAGTGAAGAAAAGACCTCAAAGCCGACTTCCGGGTTTTCTAATCTGAGCATCTGAGTCAGTGGACGTGGAATACAGAGGGAGGCACAAGAGCTAGTGATCATGTCCATGTTGAACTTGACTTTCCTCTATATCATGTTTGTGGAGATGGGGCAGGCAATTGAGATTTGGGATCTGAAGTACCGCTTGTAAGTTTTATATTTAGTCATAGATATTTGTAATGATTTGAAGCTGCTAGAATAAATGATATTATCGAGATGAAATCAGTGTAGGTGACCCACATTTAAGGTTAGATGGAAGACATGAAGCTAACGAGATTAAAGAGAAGCAGTTAATGGAGGAGACAGATGGAGGTGTATCAAGGAATGGAAGGATGGCAGTGTGTCTCCTTCCTGCATGAGGCAGGGTGTCAGGAGATGCTGTCAGATGCTGTGGAGACATTGTCAGAGCACGTGCACTCTCAGGAGATCACTTGGCACTTTCAGGCCAGCATGTTCTGGAAGAAGAGCTGAGGTGGCTGAGAGCAGGTGTACCATTAGCGCAGACTGCTCTACAAAACGTGCATGGACTAATCAGAGGGTTCTGTCATCTTTCAAAATACTAATATTTGGGAAAGGCAACAATTGATCGAAGTAGTATGTTAAGAGGCATTAGCTATAGCTTATGGCTTACTGCTCATTTCCTATGTCAATAAAGGAGAGAATCCTACCAGCTCAGCCTCTTGGACTTTGTCTCCAACAGCATGAATTAAAGAATAGCCATTGAATGTGTTCGCAGTGCAATTAGTGAATAACTGAGTAGATTTTGATTTTAAGCTTCAGTGATTAAGGTATGGTGCCACTGACAAGCCTTCAGGTGTTCTTTCTAGGATTTTATTGTGCCATATGTTTAAGAAGTACATTGAACTATGACCCAAGAAACTTCTACCACTTGGTGATCAAGTAGCATATCAGTTGCAACTTCCATATTTTTTAGGTGAGACATGGAAATGTGATGGTGGGAGAATAAGTTGAAGAATAAGTTTCCAAACTGAAGAGAACAAAGGGGTCCAGTCACTTCATAGCTTGAAAATAATGATGCTTGTCTTATTTCATCAGAAGTTTTTACTTTGCTTTTAATGAAACAGTTTATCATTTTAGGCAAGAAGGTACTATGGGAAGCAGTTATCTTAAAAATTTCTTTGTTTTATCCTAATAGAAAATTCTGTCTTGTAGAATGTCTGTGTTGCTAAAGAAGATAGCCTAAATGCATCTTCTCTAGCAACATGTAAGCAAGGCATCTTACACTGATTAATTACTCATGAAAATCCTGAAAGATTAGCATCTTTTACATGACATGCAAAACCATCATGCCTGGCCCCTATAGGAAACTGACTCTTGAGAACCAAGTCTCAGCTAGAAGTATAGAAGCTGCTGTTTGCAACCTCAAGACCCATGGTGGTGTGATTGGTGGGGAAAGGGTGGGTAATGACTTAAACTCATAAATCACCTTCAAGTAGGCAGTTGTATGTCATATCTCACAGTCACCCTCCGTCTACTCAGCAACATGTTTTATCACTCCGAAGAAATCCACAAAATTATATCACATAATTGACTCTTCTGATGCCATAACTCTAACTGCAGGGACTTCCCTTCCATAAGTCCTGGGACTCTAATCTCCATGATTTAATATGAGGGCATGCAGGGACACGTCCATGTCCAAGAGTCTTTTTCCCTTAAGCTATTCAGTTCAGTTCAGTTGCTCAGTCATGTCCGACTATTTGCGACCCCATGAATCTCAGCACACCAGGCCTCCCTGTCCATCACCAACTCCCAGAGTTTACCCAAACTCATGTCCATTGAGTTAGTGATGCCATCCAGCCATCTCATCCTCTATTGTCCCCTTCTCTTCCTGCCCTCAATCCCTCCTAGCATCAGGGTCTTTTCCAATGAGTCAGCTCTTCGCATCAGGTGGCCAAAGTATTGGAGTTTCAGCATCAATGTCAGTCCTTCCAATGAACACCCAGGACTGATTTCCTTTAGGATGGGCTGGTTGGGTCTCCTTGCTATCCAAGGTACTCTCGAGTCTTCTCCAACACCACAGTTCAAAAGCATCAATTCTTTGGTGCTCAGCTTTCTTTATAGTCCAATTCTCACATCCATACATGACTACTAGAAAAACCATAGCCTTGACTAGACGGACCTTTGTTGACAAAGTAATATCTCTGCTTTTTAATAGGCTGTCTAGTTTGGTCATAACTTTCCTTCCAAGGAGTAAGCATCTTTTAATTTCATGGCTGCAGTCACCATCGGCAGTGATTTTGGAGCCCAAAAAAATAAAGTCAGTCTCTGTTTCCACTGTTTGCCCATCTGTTTCCCATGAAGTGATGAGACCAGATGCCATGATCTTAGTTTTCTGAATGTTGAGCTTTAAGCCAACGTTTTCACTCTCCCCTTTCACTTGCATCAAGAGGCTCTTAAGTTCTTCTTCACTTTCTGCCGTCAGGGTGGTGTCATTTGCATATCTGAGGTTTCTTAGCATATTTCTCCTGGCGATCTTGATTTCAGCTTGTGCTTCCTCCAACCCAGCGTTTCTCATGATGTACTCTGCATATAAGTTAAATAAGCTTATGTAGAGGTATAATGAATGCATGAAATAAATATTCTCCAATCAAATTTCCTTTACCTCAGCGTAGAAGTCAGTGAAGAGAAATCTTGAGGCATACTTTTTTTTTCCTTTATAGAAAGAGGTCTTAGGTAAGGTACTTCGGTGATAAAGTCTAGACAGAAAATAACATGAAGGTATTAGGAGGGAGATCAATTACATATTTTTGATGAGATAAACCCTGAATAAGGAGGTTCACTGTCAGTGACTTCTAAGTGAACTTCTTGGCACTAGTCTTTCTCCCCAGAGCAATCTTTCTGAGACACCCAGCAAGTTACTTTGTTACTTAACCTACCCTTCCCCACTTTCTGGTTAGAGTCCAGACTCTTCAGTGAGGCATGCAAGATCTGGCCCTAAGCATGCAGGGTCTTCTTTTGCTTTGCCCTGCCTTGGCTCTGTGTCTCACACTCAAATGCTTTATGTCTACTCCTTCTCCAACTGGCATTCACCCTAAGAGTCAGCCCTCTGATAATTAGGCCTTCCTGAGAACGAATTGCTCCGTCCTTTCCTCTCCACCATAGATGGTATATATTTGTATCACAGAATCTCTAATATTTCATGCAGTCATCTGTTTATATGTAAGTATCCTTTTATTATATAGTATATATTTAGAGAACAAAAAATATTATGACCAACCTAGATAGCATATTCAAAAGCAGAGACGTTACTTTGCCAACAAAGGTTCGTCTAGTCAAGGCTATGGTTTTTCTTGTGGTCATGTATGGATGTGAGAGTTGGACTGTGAAGAAGGCTGAGTGCCGAAGAATTGATGCTTTTGAACTGTGGTGTTGGAGAAGACTCTTGAGAGTCCCTTGGACTGCAAGGAGATCCAACCAGTCCATTCTGAAGGAGATCAGCCCTGGGATTTCTTTGGAAGGAATGATGCTAAAGCTGAAACTCCAGTACTTTGGCCACCTCATGCGAAAAGTTGATTCATGGGAAAAGACTCTGATGCTGGGAGGGATTGGGGGCAGGAGGAGAAGGGGACGACAGAGGATGAGATGGCTGGATGGCATCGCTGACTCGATGGATGTGAGTCTGAGTGAACTCCGGGAGTTGGTGATGGACAGGGAGGCCTGGCGTGCTGCAATTCATGGGGTCACAAAGAGTCGGACATGACTGAGCGACTGATCTGATCTGATCTGATCTATATATCTTTGTACTTAGCATTATGCCTGCTTCATAGTTATCATTCAGTAAATACTCATTGGATAGAAGAATAGATACATGGACAAATGAAATATTTTGTCCTGAAGGGACCATTTATTTGGTAACCTATTTCACAAAGTCTATTAGCCTTGTTTTCCCTTTGCGCCAATTCCACTCTCTAAGGCCAGAGCCACGTAAGAGTCTGGACAATGTATTGTAGCTGAGCTAACACAGGAAAACTCAGATTTGATTTTCAATACAATAATTACTTATCAGTACTCTCATGGGCAGATGTACATATCTGATGCGTAAGTAGATTACTGGATTTTATTCGTCTTGAATATGTTATAATTAAGTGACTGCTTCTGACTATGAGGTGAAGAACATAGCATTTTAAAAATAGCACGTAATTATCTGCTGTGATCATCTAGATTAAATATTATGGCTTATTTTACATTTCAGTAATTTGCATAGTAAAGCTTTTTCAACATTTACCAGTGTCCTACATCTCACTTAATTCTTAAATAGAAGTTGGAACTGACTTTAAGAAGTTACGGGTTTATCTTTAGACCTTTGACACTAAGATGATCATTATTATACTCTCTGATTCCTCCTTGTAGAAGAAAAATGAAAACAGATATGTCTAATAAGTAGAGTCTGAAGTTAAATCAAGTAGCTGACAAGCAGAAGCTCACTTGAACTTACTTTGAGGTCACCTGTGTATTTAATGAATATTTTTTGTTGACCAATTTCATTGCTTTGGTCCAAGGATTTTCAAAAATTTTAGCCATCACTACAATATACAGGCATGCATGCATACATTCCTATGTACATACACACACACACACACACATATACACACACACACACATATACACACACACACATACAGGGATATCTGAAAGAAAAAGAAATGCAAAAAGTCAAAATGGCTGTCTGAGGAGGCTTACAAATAGCTGAGAAAAAGAAAAGCTAAAGGCAAAGGAGAAAAAGAAAGATATATCCATTTGAATGCAGAGTTCCAAAGAATAGCAAGAAGAGATAAGAATGCCTTCTTAAGTGGAACAGTGCAAAGAAATAGAGGAAAGCAATTGAATGGGAAATACTAGAGATCTCTTCAAGAAAATTAGAGATACCAAGGGAACATTTCATGCAAAGATGGGCACAATAAATGACAGAAACTGTATGGACCTAACAGAAGCAGAGAATATTAAGAGGTGGCAAGAATACACAGAAGAACTATACAAAAAAATATTCATGACCCGGATAACCATGATGGTGTGATCACTGTCTTAGAGCCAGACATCCTGGAATGCAAAGTCAAGTGGGCCTTAGGAAGCATCACTATGAACAAAGCTAGTGGAGGTGTTAGAATTCCAGCTGAGGTGTTTCAAATCCTAAAAGATGATGCAGTTAAAGTGCTTCACTCTATACATCAGCAAATATAGAAAACTCAGTAGTGTTCACAAGACTAGAAAATGTCAGTTTTCATTCCAATCCCAAAGAAGGGCAATGCCAAAAAATGTTCAAACTACTGTACAATTGCACTTATTTCCAAGCTAGCAAAAGTCAAAATGAAAGTCGCTCAGTCGTGTCCCATTTTTGCAACCCCACAGACTATAAAGTCCATGAAATTCTCCAGGACAGATTACTGGAATGGTAGCTGTTCCCTTCTCCAGGGGGTCTTCCCAACCCAGGGATCAAACCCAGGTCTCCTTCATTGCAGGCAGATCCTTTACCAGCTGAGTTACTAGGGAAGCCTCCATGCTAGCAAAATAATGCTCAAAATTCTCCAAGCCAGGCTTCAACAGTACATGAACCACAAAATTCCAGATGTTCAAGCTGGATTTAGAAAACGTAGAAGAGCTAGAGAATAAATTGCCAAGTACCGTTGGATTATAGAAAAAGCAAGATAATTCCAGAAAAACATATACTTCTGGTTCATTGACTATGCTAATGCCTTTGACTGTGTGGATCACATCAAACTATGGAAAATTCTTTAAGAGGTGGGAATACCAGACCACCTTACCTGCCTCCTGAGAAATCTATATGCAGGTCAAAAAGCAACAATTAGAACCAGACGTGGAACAATGGGCTAGTTCCAAATTGGGAAAGGAGTACATGAAGGTTATATGTTGTCACCCTGTTTATTTAACTTCTGTACAGAGTATATCATGTGAAATGCCAGGCTGGATGAAGCACAAGCTGGAATCAAGATTGCCTGGAGAAATATCAATAACCTCAGATATGCCAGTGACACCACCCTTATGGCAGAAAGCAAAGAGGAACTAAAGAGTCCCTTGATGAAAGTGAAACAGGAGAGTGAAAAAGCTGTCTTAAAACTCAACATTCAAAAAATAAAGATCATAGCATCTGGTCCCATCACTTCATGGCAAATAGATGGGGAAACAATGGAAACAGTGACAGACTTTATTTTCTTGGGCTCCAAAATCACTGCAGATGGTAACTGCAGCCACAAAATTAAAAAGACACTTGTTCCTTGAAAGAAAATCTATGACCAACCTAGACAGCATTTTAAAAAGCAGAGACATTACTTTGCCAACAAAAGTCTGTCTAGTCAAGGCTGTGGTTTTTCTAGTAGTCATGTATGGATGTGAGAATTGGACCATAAAGATGGCTGAGTGCTGAAGAATTGAGGCTTTTGAACTGTGGTGTTGGAGAAGACTCTTGAGAGTTCCTTGCACCGCAAGCAGATCAAACCAGTCCATCCTAAAGGAAATTAATACTGACTATTTATTGGAAGGACTGATGCTGAAGCTCCAATACTTTGGCCACATGATGCAAAAAACTGACTCATTGGAAAAGACTCTGATAACTGGGAAAGATTGAAGGCAGGAGGAGAAGAGGGCAACAGAGGATGAGATAGTTCGATGGCATCACCAACTTGATGGACATGAGTTTGACCAAGCTCTGGGAGATAGTGAAGGACAGGGAAGCCTGGCGTGCTACGGTCCATGGGGTCGCAAAGAGTAGGACATGACTGAGCGACTGAACAACAACAATATCTGACTACATGTAATACACTCAGATATTTTCTGTTCTGTTCTGTCCTATCCATTGGATATCAATGCACTCCATGCTGATTATGATATAGTCTGGAAAAGTCTGCTTTGATCCCCATCAGTAACACGTATTTGGCCAGGTCAGAATGTGACCTCCACTCCCAGAAAATCCTGCCTGGTTATGGATGTGCATTGTTCCGATACTGAAGGGGGTGAGTGGCAAGTACCATGGATGTGTCACATGCAGGATCTCATACTTCTGTCTGATGACAGTCTTTTATCTAGTTTCACTCAGCCTCATTTGTTCATGCTTCTTGCTTAGTTGCAGAATGTCATGGATCCCTTTGGGGAAATGGATGAGTAATCTTGTGAATGGAATAGTGAATTGAGGGAAATTGTTTATTTTCGGTGTTGATTCAGGCCCCATTTCGTCTTAACCCCTCGTTAGAGGACATCAGTAATGATTCTGTTTCTGCAGCTCATTCCTAAAGAAAATTAATTGGAAGCTAGATAGCTCCCTAATAACCACACTTGTTTTTACATAATAGAAGGAGAAAAAGATTAAGTTCTTTGTTCTAATTAATAGGAGTGAAAATAGAATCACAATCTATGGTATGGCAAAATGAGAGAAAATAAGGCTTGTAAGTAATTTTCATGGTTGTTTAGGAATAATTGTTTCATTATTGAGTTAATAGTTTTTACAAACAGCTTCCATTTCCATATCATATTTCTGCAGTAGCTCTTTATTGAGATTGCCTAGGCAGAAGATGACAAGAAGTTGTTTTAAACCCATCACTTGTCTAAAATATGAGTTCCAGAGTAGTTAGGAGA
Organism: Bos indicus; assembly: GCF_029378745.1. Classification (NCBI taxonomy): domain Eukaryota; kingdom Metazoa; phylum Chordata; class Mammalia; order Artiodactyla; family Bovidae; genus Bos; species Bos indicus. Next base: position 97,823,713 of record NC_091763.1, read on the forward strand.
GGGGGCTACTGCAGGAAAGAAGGAGGTAAGGGAGGGAAAAGGGGGGTCAGATTGAAATCAGTTGATTAATAAGACAACAAAATTCATTCACCAGCTTGTTTCAAAGGAGACTCTTATTATTCTGGAGAGAAATTAGACATCAGATCTCTCATAGGCCCTAGGCTCTGACATGTGTTTTATAATGACAGTTAATTAGATACTGTCTGCAGCAATCATAGGCTGTCATTTCTAATACATTTCTGGGAAGTTGAAGGACAGGAGAAGTCACCCCCTCCCCATCTTCCCCCTTCCCGTAACTGAAATCAGTTGCCAAAATTAACTATGAATATATGAGGCACAAGTTCAACAATTATACAGCCGTTCTGCACATTTACGTTTTCCTACTTAGTATGTGCTCTGCATCTCAGGCTGTGCCGGGCGTGGATTTTGCAGACAGAGTTGTTACTGCAGCCCTGGTAATATTTAGGAATATCTCACACTGCAGTCCCTCACACCTGGTCTCATGGAACATACCACTCATCTTTGTAGCTTACGTGTTAGAACACAAAGAATTTTTCACATTGTTGAATTCAAACTCTAGCTCTACCCCACCCGACCCCCTGCCACCCTCCTGCCTTCCATCTTTAATAAAGAACTTGCCATGCGTTAATTAAAATGATGTATTCTCATTATAAACCTTAAATTTCGATAACTCCTGCAGGGAAACCTAACCTGGATTTTCAATGCCCCCTTTTGCTGAATGTCATTATAAACATGGCAGTCGAGTACAGTGTACAAGAAGCTAAGCCATGAGGCAGAAATCCTGCTTGAGACAGCTTAAAATCATAGATGGTTGAAGTTTTAAAGGACCTTAGGAATAGTCTAATCAGTTCCTTTATAAGCAGGACATTTGAGGCCCTGAGAGCTTAAGCAATGTCAGAGCAAACCTGAGCTAAAACCTGGTTCTCCTGACTTCTAGAGTCTTGCTCGTTTCCCTGCACAGCACTGCCTCCTGCCTGATTATCTGGGTTACTCTGAAAATCACTGGACTTTTCTGACCTTGAGCTTTTTCAGCTGTAGAATGAGCAACCCCAGGGTTGCACTGAGCATAAATGGGAAGGCTACTCCCCGGTCATTTGTGGGAATCCAGGCAATCTTGTGTTGCCCTCTGATTGCTCTCATCACGTGTCATCTTTCCCCCAGTACGTGCCTGGCCTCATCACCACCTGCCAGGAAACAGAAGAAGGTGCTCAGCCCCTTTCTGGTTGAAAACAGCACTCTTTTTACAGGCTACCCACTCAGTTTCTATTACCTGTTGTTTGAGACATGGCCGCTCAAGTCATGTGCAGAAATTCTGTCTTTTTCAACCCGAGGTATCATCCCTGATATGTCCATTGGTGATTTCCGAACACGACAAATAAGACTCCCATGGAGTTTCTTAAGATCTTCCCTGAGAGCTTGGTTGGTAAAGAATCCTCCTACAATGCAGGAGACCCCAGTTAGATGCCTGGGTCGGCAACATCTGCTGGAGAAGGAACAGGCTACCCATTCCAGTATTCTTGGGCTTCCCTGGTGTCTCTGCTGCTAAAGAATCTGCCTGCAGTGTGGGAGACCTAGGTTCAATCCCTGTGTTGGGAAGATCCCCTGGAGAAGGGAAAGGCTAACCACTCCAGTATTCTGGCCTGGAGAATTCCATAGATTATATAGTTCTTGGGGTCACAAAGAATCAGACACGACTGAGCGACTTGTACTTTCAGAGTTTTCTTAAAAGTACAGATTCCTACTCCCCATGGTACTTCCACCCTCCTGTCAGGCCTCCTTGAGAAAAAAACCTAATGTAGTACGTTTGCAGCAGAGCCTGATCATCAGTAGATTAGCTAGGTTTTGTTTTACTTGTTTTTGCTTTTTGAGCTCCCGGGATGACTGCTGGGGAAATGCTGCTTACCCAAGCAGATCAGATCCCCAAATGTGCTACCTTCTACAGCTGCTAGAATCTCTGGGTACTTCTCCGTGGGTTCTAATTAACTTTTATATTTTAGAGGTTGAAGTGTCAGCAGTAAGCTACTACAGTTCTTGGAGGCAAGAATTGGTTCTCCTCTTCTTGCCTTTATAGAGACTTATACAAGCACCACCACCCACATTCCCCACAACGCCACCACCACCCTGTCTGCAGCCTTTCCAACTTGAAATAGACAGTATAACAAATATCAGTGTCAGTAAAGGGAAGTCTGCTGTCCACTTCCAGTTTGAGATTTGCTTTGTGGCAGTGGTGATTTTAATCTCCCCACATCCACCTTCCCAGTAATAGGGCTGAGTTTATATTACTCCCTTCTCTCCTACATCTAACCCACTCCAGTACTCTTGCCTGGAAAATCCCATGGACAGAGGAGCCTGGTAGGCTGCAGTCCATGGGGTCGTGAAGAGTCAGACACAACTGAGCGACTTCACTTTCACTTTTCACTTTCATGCATTGGAAAAGGAAATGGCATCCCAGTCCAGTGTTCTTGCCTGTAGAATCCCAGGGACGGCAGAGCCTGGTGGGCTGCCGTCTATGGGGTCGCACAGAGTCAGACACGACTGAAACGGCTTAGCAGCAGCAGCTCCTACATCTGGTCCCCTCATGATTGAAGATGTGTTTTCAAAACACGTAGTTGGGATGAAGGATATGGTGTGTGATGCTAAGTGATTATCTCTGTGCAGAATAAACTGGTATCAGGAAGCACACTGAGCTAGAGTCTTGACTTTATTGTATGATTCTCTATCCATGAGCTACCAGCTGGGGCAAAGTAGGGAAGGCTACAGGGGCACACACCATCAACATCCCTTGAGATCCAGACTGATATCTTGAACTATTCTTAGGCATGAGCAGAAAGTGAATGCTTAGCCAATTCCATATGTGTTACTATAATGGTTCACTTGCTTTCTAAATGAAGGCAGCCTCCTTACCAGCTGTGGACTCTTCAGTGTTGGTAAAGGTTTAAAGATGTTCCAGAAGGAAGTAGAATGACATTGAATAAAGATGTTAGAAAAAGAAGGCAATCAAAGATAATGAGATTTTACATACCTATAAAGTTAGTTTAGACAGAGCCCAGTATATAAGTAAGCATGTAATAAATGTTAGCTCCTGTTGAGGTTATTGCTATTATTCTTATGTCCATGCTATTTTAAATCAAGCTATTGCTGATAATCAGTGGCATATTGACCATGGTTATTAAGTATTAAAATTTGAGGACAATTAACTTGACTTTTTAGAAAAAAAGCAACTTTAAAAATCCACTTAGTTCAAGCCTAACTTCTTACTCTATTTGTGCATATTATAGTATATGGTCCTTAACTTATGGACATTAGTTCTGAGTTCATATTTCCATTGGGCTTAGTGAGTTAGATGTTTTTAGGTGAATTAAATGGGCTGTATGAATCTCATCCCCAGGCCAATTTCAGGAATCACTGAGGCTTATGGGTAGGTAACTCACAATGTCATTTCAAAGTTTATGATTATTTTTCCCTGAAGCTTCTAATCCTCTGTTCAATTTATCCCTCCCTTTTATTAGTTGATTTAATAATGATGAAAATATGGTTAACCTGACTAAAGTCTGTTACCTCCAGCAATGACTCAGATATGTGGCAATAAGATGGAGTAATGCATTTATCCCAGAGCTCCAGGTCTATGGATTTTAAGAATATTTAACTCTTTATGGAGTCATAATTGTGACAGTTTTTTTAAAAAAACATAATATTTTACTTGGTTTTGTTGTTTCAATTGGCTTCAATTCAGTCGCTCAGTCCTGTCCAACTCTTTGCCATCCCATGGACTGCAGCACGCCAGGCTTCCCTGTCCATCACCAACACCTGGAGCTTGCTCAAACTCATGTCCATTGAGTCGGTGATTCTATCCAGCCATCTCTTCCACAGTGGTCCTCTTCTCCTCCTGCCTTCAATCTTTCCCAGCATCAGGGTCTTTTCTAATAAGTCAGTTCTTTGTATCAGGTGGCCAGAGTATTGGAGTTTCAGCTTCAGCATCAGTCCTTCCAAAGAATATTCAGGACTGATTTCCTTTAGGATTGACTGGTTTGTTCTCCACGCAGTCCAAGGGACTCTCAAGAGTCTTCAACACCACAGTTCAAAAGCATCAATTCTTCAGTACTCAGCCTTCTTTATGGTCCAATTCTCACATCCATGCGTTACTACTGGAAAAACCATAGCTTTGAGTAGATGGACCTTTGTCGGTAAAGTAATATCTCTGCTTTTTAATATGCTTTAGGTTGGTCATAGCTTTTCTTCCAAGGAGCAAGCGTCTTTTAATTTTATGGCTACAGCCACCATCTGCAGTGATTTTGGAGCCCAAGAAAATAGTCTGTCATTGTTTCCATTTTTTCCCCTTTTATTTGCCATGAAGTGATGGACCGATGCCATGATCTTCATTTTTTGAATGTTGAGTTTTAAGACAGCTTTTTCACTCTCCTCTTTCAACTTTCATCAAGAGGCTCTTTAGTTCCTCTTTGCTTTCTGCCATAAGGGTGATGTCATCTGCATATCTGAGGTTATTGATATTTCTCCCAGGACTTGATTCCAGCTTGTGCTTCATCCAGTCTGGCATTTCACATGATATAGTCTGCATAAAAGTTCGATAACCAGGGTGACAATATATAGCCTTGACATACTCCTCTCTCAATTTGGAACCAGTCTGTTGTTCCATGCCTGGTTCTAACTGTTGCTTCTTGACCTGCATACAGATTTCTCAGGAGGCAGGTAAGGTGTTCTGGTATTCCCATCTCTTTAAGAATTTGTTGCTTAGTTTGTCTTGCAGGGAGTCAGGAATTTTGGTTTCTTCTGAAACCCTTTACTATGTTGTGTGCATGCCAAGGTGTCTTATTGTCTTTAATATGCAATATCCCTGTCACTGGGGGAAAGGCATAGAAATCAACATGGATAAAATACAGAGCCTGTATGGGTTAAGCATTTAAATAAATTAAGAGTGTACATTGATCATTCTTAGCCTGTGTTGAGGAGAAATAATTTCTAGCCATTTGTTAAGCTATTCAGCAAAATAGTCAAGTTGATAATCCCACAGGGTGATCTGCAAACAAAGTTTCCTCAGTCTGGATACACAGTGTAGCACTGTCCTGTACTGTCTTTAGTTTGTCATCCTTAATGAAGTCTGAAAAGAAGACAAGTTAATTATATCTGCCAAATATAAAGGAGGTGCACCTGGAAGAATACACGTATAGCCACACTTAGGTTATCTGGTGTACATTCGCCAGTACAGCTTTTCTGTGGATTTAGTACAATAGAGAGGCCTCTTAACACACTTAACGCATCAGAATATCCAAGACAATAGATGAGGTCATTTCCCTGTACATGTTTTGTGTGTGTGTATGTGTGTGTGTGTGTGTGTGTGTGTGTGTGACTTCCATAAGCCCACAAGTTTACTGTTCATTCTTCTGTTGAATGTCCTTGGTCCTTAAATACATAGGAGAGAGTAGGACTAGTGTGGAGCCGTCTCTCAATGCAGGTAAGTCATGGCTATAAACTGTTTGGGATGTTGTAGTGTCCACAAAAGAAAAACTGAAATTGGGCATAATTGAAACTTCAGGAAAGGATTTCTCAGGAATATAGAATTAGACTCAGTGCTGGAAGAAATGACATCATCAGTTTTCTTGAAGAAATTGCATGTGTTGTCTTTTTGTTTTCAGTCTTAGTGGACTTAAGGTGCTTTGGACAGTTACGGGTGTTCTGTGGATTAAAAGCACTCTTAAAGAAATAGGGCAAAATAAATTCAAGATATAACTCTGGCTAGGCTAGAAAGCTAAAGAAAGTGGGGACTTCAAATTGCAAGCGTGTGTGATTTTTAAGGAATAGATGAACCACTTGAGGAAACGGACTTCTTTAGTTTCTTTTTTTTTTTTTTTTAAACATTATCTCCTTTTGGATCATCACATTCTATTTTCTTTCTACCCTTTGGTGGCAAGAATAAAAATGGTGGCATCTTTTGTTGTTGGCATATTGTTGCTCAGTGAGGCAACAGTGTACATCCCCTTACAGTTTGTTCTTCTACCTGCCTCCTCCCTGTGCTAAGTGCACTGACATGATTTGTATTTATGCGTTAGTCTTAGTTCTATATTAATTTATTCAGTCATCTTTCAGAAGTTAATTGAACATCTTGTCACTTGTTCCAGACATTTGGCACGTGTTGCCCCAAGTTTAGTCTCTTTATATGGAAAAAGGGGCCGCCCAAGGAGGCTAATTGACCTCCTTGTGAATGAAGGACTGTAGCACGTGAAAGATGAATTGGGTTTCATGTGAAGATGGACAGGATTCATTCACTCTAATTTTTAAGATCATGTGCAATTTTTGAAAATCTCAATTCATGTTTGTTTCCTCTTAAATCATCAACATATTATTTTTTAAGAGTTATCAAATGTTCAAGAGCTAACATTTGGCTCAGAGTAAACCTATTCATATCCCAAATAATTTGGATTAAGTTCAGAAACCCATTGCTTTGAATCTTAAAATTAGTATTCTTAACAAAGTAAGAATTTTCTTTGTTTCTTCATTGCAAGTTATGGGCCATGAATTTATTTTCTTCTTCATGATGTTTTCCTAATTGCCTTCTATCTAAGAATACTTGTATGTAGTTCACTACCACATTAAAAATATGAAATAAAACTGTTTTGCAACAAGAAGGCCCCTTTACCCTTCTAGAAAGGAACTAAAATGAAAATAAAAACGAGCACAAGCTTTCATTTTGTTCTAAATATAGGACCACTTGAGGGCCAAGAAAATTACTTAATTTATATTTTCTGATGCTTTTTCATAACTTTATCATTTTTTTATATTTAGTCTGCTAAGATTATTGGCTTAAAATGCTTTTACTCAGATCATTAATGATCCTTATTCCCTATCAAGGATAATTCTTTGACCATTATTGTACTTACCAGAATTCCTACTGAGATTTGTTTTTTTGTCAGTTGATTTTGCCTTTATAGATACCTCTTCAGAAGATATTCTCAGGAAACCTTATTACTGAGTTGTATACCAAAGTTTGATTCAGACTATCTGAGGATCTGTTTTTGGACCACAATGTATAATAAAAATCCTTCCTGCAGAGCATAAAGTGAGAAGTTGTTACTCTAGAGGTGGAAAGTACTTTCACCTTCTTAATAAATGCCATTATAAAGAAGAAAACAGTATTATGATTATTGGTGATATCAGAAATGGCTTGCTTTGGAATTGTAGTAAGAAGCTGATGAGCAGTATAGATTAAAGATACAGCACGTGGTTGAGAATGCAGACTTTACAAACATACCCTGTCTAGATTCAAATCCTAGCCCAGTCATTTATATTAGCCGCATGATCTTGACCAAGTCACTAAACCTCTGTTTTTCAGTCCTCATCTAATGTATGGGGATGATAATAATGAACCTATCTTGTGCAATTGTTGTAGGGATCAAGCTTGTTAATACGCATGAAGTTCTTAAAACTGTCTCTGGCATAGAGCTAGCCAGATATAGCACGTTTATTATGAGCCATTATGAAGATTGTCTTGGTTCGATACCTTAGCCAGGTGATACTGTGTTCTCCCTGGAACTACATCTCCCCTGTACCCCAATGCTATTTGCAGCCTATATATCTAGTAACATTCACTCTTTATATGGATCTCTATGTCGTCAAAAGAAGGCTTCCCTGGTGGTTCAGATGGTAAAAAATCTACCTCCAGTGTGGGAGACCTGGATTTGATCCCTGGTTTGGGAAGATCCCCTGGAGGAGGGCATGGCAATTCACTCCAGTATTCTTGCCTGGAGAATCCCCGTGGACAGAGGAGCCTGGCGGGCTACAGTCCATGGGGTCACAAAGAGTCAGACACGACTGAGCGACTGAGCACCGCACACAGTCAAAAGAAGAACGTCCCTGAAAGGCTTACAGAGCTACACTTGACTGATGAGAGCTGCAGGCATTCTTCTTAGGACATGTTGTCATTAAGACAAAGGGACTGTCCAAAGTATGTAGAATAAGCGCTTTAACTCAAGTTGCCATTAATACTCCCTACCTCTTGATTCAGATCTTAGGGAATAATTAATGAGAAAAAAATATAAACCAAGTTCCTCAGGATTCCCTTAACTTTAAACAAGACTTAATCTAAGATGCTATCTCATATGACTTTTCCACTATTTCTCCAGTATTGACAGAATCCAGAAGTTGTGGTTCACCTACTATCTTCCCATGGTTACTAACTTCAAAAGTTATACTCTAATCAGGGTTTCAGTTATTTTCCTCTTCATTCTACCTTATAGCAGAAACAATACCCAAACAATAATTGCTTTATCTAATCTCTTATTAGTCTATAATGTGGTCTCTGCCTTGTCAATTTTTTTTCTATTAATTTAATTCTTCTAAAATGCCAACAGCAGTTCCCTTCTGAGTTAGCCTCGCTTGGGCTGCATCAGAGACTCTTAAGTAAATTGTTACAGTGTTAATTAAGATTTCATGGTCAGGCTCTTTTCCATAATAGGTATGATAGGATTTGGCCTCCTCTGTATCTTCAAATGAACAATCCTCAGGCATCCTTATGATGTTTTCTGCTGCCTTAGAAGATTTGATATAATGGAGGAATGATAAAGCAATGAAACTATTAACTACTGAGTCATCTCTGTGAGTATAATTCATATATCAGTAAGTACCCTGGATGCCAAATTACCTTTGGAGTTTAAGTTTAGATTGCAAAGTTTCATCTGAAGGGAAATTTTGTTTTGGTAGGCCACAGGGTTTTGCTTTTAGAGACTGTAAAATATCTGTCTGCGTGCCATATTCGTTGTATAAGTGAGAGCTTTAAATACTATGCATTAAAAGGAATTTGTCTATAAAAATGAGAGGTTTCTTCTTAACTGGCTTTCTCAGTACAACTTACTCTTAATTTTGCTGTAGTGCTGGGTGAGAAGTATGGATTTATGAAACAAAAAAAAGCAAAGAGTAAAGAGAAAAAAAGAGAAAGTACAAATATCTTAGAAACTCTATCTTGAAACCTTCTAGAACTCACTAGGCCTTAGGATCATTTGGGAAATTTCGGTTAGATTACTTGATATCTAGGTTGGAGGACTTTCCCTGATGAACTAGGGAGGAAATCAGTATACTCTGGTGGGTTGGAAGAGCAGGGGTTGGATGCTAGAAGGATGGGTTTTGTTTTACAAATGATATTAGCATAAAAGTAATGGGGTACTAATAGTTTTGTTTTTTTTTTACAACTCATTATGTTTTTATTTCTAGTCATCAACCAGTACCCTGAATGCCTTAACATTCATAGTTAACATGCTTTCCAAAAAAATCCTTCATTTTCTTTATATTTGAAATAATTTCTTCTTCCTATGATTGCTTTTTAAGAGCTAAAAAAGCCACAATTTTAGCATTTTACTTGAGAGTGTTACCAAGTCAATGAGAAGGTTTTTTTTGTTCTGTTTTTGAAAATTTGGAAAAGGAAAGCATTAATGGTATTAGCAGTCTTTGAGATGTGTTGGATTTGGGGGCTCAAAAATTCATTTAAGCTTGTCACCAAAGATGTTTTTTTCCTTTGTATGTGTTTCCCCTCCCTCCCCCAAACTACCCTTTTATGCTAATAGAGTCACCTTCTTGACTGGACTTAGCAGCTCTCCCAGGTTTCCTGGGAGTCTCCCAGTATTACTGTTAATAATTGCCAAGAGCAATGTCTTTTCTTCTTTTTGGAGCTGAAATAGTGTTGTAAAGAATCCCACACTGGGTTTCAGTGGCCCAGTTCAAGTATGCCTACCACGCTCGGTCACTGGCTGGGAGCAACTCCAGAGAACACAGCCACCATGAACACCCAGGAGGTCAGGAGGTGTGGTGTCTGGAGGTTGGCAGTCAGCTCCACTCCCCACAACACATTCCCTCAGAGGGAGAGCTAAGTGGAGCGCCTCTGTGGCTGCCATAACCCCTGTTAGCATGTTGGTATTTTTAAAACTAGGAATTAACTCTTGCCTCCTGAAATGTGAAGTGACTAACTTGAGCCTCTAAGATTGCCATGATTAGAATCAGCTTTGCCTCATGGTGACTCCACTTATGAACATCACTAAAATGAGCAGATGATCTTCTATTAGTTTTTGGAAACATGAGACACTAAGCATGCCTTAGCTATGTTGATGAGAGTAGAAAGTGCTGCCTCTGTAAACCTCTAACACTTCGGTTCCAAAAGAAAATGATGGCTCTTAGCTTCAGTTTTTTTCTGTATATGCTATGCTAAGTCACTTCAGTCGTGTCCGACTCTGTGCGACCCCATAGACGGCAGCCCACCAGGCTCCCCCGTCCCTGGGATTCTCCAGGCAAGAACACTGGAGTGGGCTACCATTTCCTTCTCCAATGCATGAAAGTGAAAAGTGAAAGTGAAGTCGATCAGTTGTGTCCGACTCTTAGCGACCCCATGGATTGCAGCCTAACCGGCTCCTCCGTTCGTGGGATTTTCCAAGCAAGAGTACTGAAATGGGGGAAATATAAAGTATCAAGAAGCAGAAACCCCTCTCTCAGAGAATGTAGAACTTGAAACAGCCCTTGCCAAAGGCAGCTGGAGGCTTAAAACTTTCGAAGGCTGGGTTAGGTTGCCTGGTTCATTTGGTCTGTGGTGGGGGGAGTGGGTCATTAAACGCTAGATTATACTAGACTTCTTGGGGTTCCTGGAATCACTATAGAAATAAATTGGCTTTCTGTGAATTCTGAAACCTGAAGATAATGTGTCCACACTGTGGTAAGGTTCTCTGATAACGGGCTTGGAGTTGGTAGACCCGAGTTTGGGATCTGGTTCTGCCACTTACTGGTTGTGTTTCTTCCAGCAAATCACTCAGTTTTTCTGGGTTGGTTTCTTTATCTGCAAAATACAAGAATTGAAATACCAGTGAAGGCAGAATGCTTTCCAATTCTAAAATCTGTTGATTCTGTCTTAGGTATTCCTGTGCAATAAAAGCCTATATACTCCCATACCTGAAGCTTGTGGGAAAAATATATGCATCCCCAGAGAACTTGTCTTACCATGGGCCTCCTTTACCTGTGTGGGTCTCCCACATGGGGCTGATTATCCCCTGACTATGATCAGTTTAGAGACAGGGGCAGAGAACCTCAACTCCCATTTGTGTTCTTGACTTACCATAGCTCTATGCCTTTGGGCAACTTGTCTAACTTATCTTTAGTTTCACCAGCCAAAACACAAATAATAATCTCCTTCCACTTAATGAGTGACAACACAGAAAAAGCTTTTGTTGTGTCAGAATCAACCTCTTATAATTTTAATCATTCCCCTGTGGCTTCTAGTATGTATGTATGTGTGTGTGAGTGTGAGTGAGTGTGGGTATATGAATAATTGTTCCTTTGTAATCCTAGCCTGTATGATTTTTCCATCTAATTTATCTTTGGGGATGAATACCACCAACTTGGGCCAAAACAAATAGGCTGCCAAGGGTTATAGTACCGTCTACAACTAAAAGCTATTCATAAAAATTTTTAAACTTTTGTTGAGAACATGTGAGATTCCTTAGCTCAGAGGGAGTCATCAATTCAGACATCGGCAGTTATTTGTCAAAATGCTACATCAGGAACTATTATATTTATGCATATCTAGGTTTTCTAAAATAAATGTAACCTCTGAGGGAATGCAATCATTCTGGGATCCAAATTAGTTAGATACCTGGGCCTCTAGGCTTAACATTACGCAAATATCCCTTCTTGGTTTTATAAAATTGTTGAATTATTTCGAGTCACACAAATGCACCCATCCTTGGGGCCTTGAGGGCATTAACATTAATCAAAGTGATGCAAAATTCAATTAGAAATTATCTGATGCTCCCTGCATGTTGATCTCACTAGACAAGAAGTCTCGTTTGCAATAATATACTTGAACAGATGAGGCTCAGATCAGTCTCTGAAGCTGAAAGCTGTCAAAGGATAAGTTTCAAATCAGGGCAGAAAAATGATCCCAACATGGGAGACTTTTTCGAAGCATCATCCATAGTAGAAGTGGAGCCTGGGGCAAATCACACTTTAATGGGTCCCCTGAAACACTTTCTTTTGTCGCTGACATCTAGTTAAACGAATGGCAGGAATTATTGCCTTTAGATTAAATGTTCTCTGGACCCAAGTACATATGTAACTACAATTATACCATGCATATGGAGAGAGGGACTTGCTATGAAGCGCTTGATAGTATTGTATGGAGTATACAGACAGATAAGGTCGCTTTCCACAGACCTGCTCTCTGGCTTCCAGGCCACACTGCTTTGGTCCCTGGCTCAAGCCATTGGAAAACAGGCAGTCACAGAGTGGAAAGATGTAGGTGTTAGTCTAGAGTTTGAATCCCAACTATGCCATTTTTATTTCCCTAGTGACTTTGGACAAGTTGCTTCACTGTGCTTCACCTTTAAAACGAAGATGTTTATCTCATGGGAATATTGTGAAGGTTAATAATAAATATATATGTAATACATATAATGTACAAGTAGTTCATAGTATTCAATGATTTCTTTAAAGAACCTTCTGTAACTCTTCTATCATGGATATGAGCCACTGGACCCCTTGAAAACTTTACTCTTTTAGCCCTTTCCCAGCCTTACGGTACTTAGAGAATCCACATGTTCATAGCATTCTTAAGTCTCAGAGCTGCTAAGGACTGGAGATATCTAGAGACAGGGATTATCTGTGGTTAACTGGTGGGAGAGGATCATATGTCATACCTGTGTGGATTTTGATGCTTACATATGAAACCCTGGGCTTCCCAGGTATTGCTAGTGGCAAAGAATCCACCTTCCATTGCAGGCGATGCAGGAGACATGGGTTCAATCCCTCTATCAGGAAAATCCCCTAGAGAAGGAAATGGCAACCCACTCCACTTTTCTTGTTAAGAAATCCCGTGGACAGAGCAGCCTGGTGGGCTGTAGTCCAGGGGATGCAAAGAGTTGGACACTACTCAGTGAAATAAGTTATAAATTACAAGCATGAAGCCCTGCTGTGTGTGACGTCATGGTGTCTAGCCATGGCCCTGGCCATCATCCCACTTGCAGTTCCCCTAGGGCATAACTGTTCTTATGGACAATGAATTTTATGTGATTCCTAGTGGCAAAAGCTCAGTGTTCATCTCTTTCACCAGTCCGAATTACTCCTCCACATTTGTGCTCTTGAATTCTTTCACTTAAGTAGTGTAATAAACTGTGCATTCAGTGAACTGTGTGAAGATTTAGTGTATAGGATCATTGCTTGTAGGTAATTTTTAAAATTACAAATTATTTGGAAGGGAGGAAGGTTCAGATTTTAGCAGACTAACAAAACTTAATTTTTATTCCTTTGCTTATGATATAGCAATGATATATGTTCTCAGTAACAGGAGGTAATACAGATTTGGGGTTATCATGCTTTGAGATTCTGTTAAACTCTCCTATGCAATTTGATTGTTCAGATCCTTAGTTTATGGTGGTGAGTCCCAAGAGAAAGCTTCCTGAAGTAGATGAAATGTATTTATTTTTGATTTGTTGGACAACTTAGGGATGTGATGATTTCTTCACATCCCCATCCTTATGCTCTTAAAGAAATAGTAATCACTCGTTTAAAACATCGATTTCATCTGTCCTTCCATTTTCCGTGATAACATTAACAATTATTATGTTGATTCAAATCAGCAAAGTTTTTAATTATTATACCACTTAATTTTTTCTTAAAGCACTTTCTCATTTGCTTAGCACCTTGGCTTCTCCTTTGTTCGTGTTTTCTCCCCTCAATCTTGATCCTCTCTCTCTCACCAGATGCAAGGTCAAGCACAAGCGCTCGTAATGGCACATGGCAGCTACTGAACCCCAGCGGGTACGACTTCAAGAGACCATTAGGAGGACAGAAAAGTGTACCTTTGATATCTTAATTTGATCACTCTAATTGAGAAAAATACACCTTAATAATTATTCAGTAGGTATATTGACCTAACTATTCATTTGCCTTCTAATTTGTGCCCTCAGTCTCTGCTTTTCTGAGTTTTATCTCCATTTAACTAGATGATATATGGAGACCCTCAGACATTAATATTCAGGTGATGGAGCACAGGCCTTGACCTGCGCCTTTTTCTCTTCTTTTTTCCTCCCTGGAGTCTGTTTTTTTTGTACATGGCATTGCTGGTGGGTTCCATCAGGGAACTGCCAGCATAGGCTAGTTATAATGATGCTTTCAGATTGCTTCAGAGTCTGTAATTAAATGACATCACTAAGTCTTAAATGCATCTGCTGTGAAAGTCAGAAGGCTAAATTATCCCATTAGAGAAGAGTGTTAGTTGCTGTTAAAGAATCCCAAGTTTAGTATGCTGAAGCGTTGCTTCAGGAAAGCTGTTGAAAGCCAGTTGAGCATGGAACATAGTGGGAAGATTGGGAGGCTGGAAGGCCATGTGGTTCAGAACAAGCTGTTCAAGAATCACAGCTGCACTCAGGCTAACTTGTTAAAAAAAAAAAAAAAAAAGGCATTTTTCCCAAATGCAGTTAACTGCTTGGCTGCTGGTCTTCACTCTGAAGAAATACTATTTGAGGCAGCTGTCAACTACATGACTCCAGAATAGTATGTTGTAGTTTATTGGAGCACGGTTCAAGTGAGACCAGTGCTGTGAATTTAGTTCCCATAGGACCAAACAACTTAACTTAATAAATCACCAGTTACTGTGCCTCTGACCCTAGTTAGCCAAACCACACCCCCGCCCCATATTATTGCCTCAGAGCAGAAGAGAAAGAACCTCTGTTGATTGGCCCAAAAGTCCCATCACTGTTAGAATGAAACTGATGAACCTATGTCTTCTGTGCCTGTTTGGGGTTACAAGGAGTCGGACATGACTGAGCAGCTGAACAACAACAGAATGCCTGTTTGGGCTTCCCGGGTGGCGCTAGTGGGAAAGAACCTGCCTGCCAATGCAGGAGACATAAGAGACTTGGGTTCGATCCCTGGGTTGGGAAAATCCTCTGGAGGAGGGCGTGGCAACCCACTCCAGTATTCTTGCCTGGTGAATCCCATGGACAGAGGAGCCTGGAAGGCTACAGTCCCTAGGGTTGTACAGGAGTTGAACACGACTGAAGTGACTATTTGGCTAAGCAGATTTCATTTGTTTATCTACTTATTTTAAAGATTTCTTTTCTTATATTGACAATTTTTTAAGTCTTTATTGAATTTGTTACAATATTGCTTCTTTTTTTTTTAATTTTTTTTGGCTGCATAGCACATAGGATCTTAGCTTCCTGACCAGGGAGTGAACCTGTATCCCCTGCATTGAAAGGCAAAATCTTAACCACTGGACCATCGGGGAAGTCCCAGGCTAAGGAATTTTTATAATTAACTTGTAGAATTCTTGTATTATTCCTTGTGCTACTATATGAAATATTTGTTTTGTCTTTGTCCCAGGTTCCCTGCAGAAAGCTCTTAAAACCTTTGGACTCTCTGGAATGACAGAGAGAGTGTCTTTTGTATGCTAATGAGATGACTGGAGGAGAAGGCAATGGCAACCCACTCCAGTGTTCTTGCCTGGAGAATCCCAGGGGTGGGGGAGCCTGGTGGGCTGCAGTCCATGGGGTCTCACAGAGTCGGACACAACTGAAGCAACTTAGTAGCAGCAGCAGCAGCAGAGGTGACTGGTAGCTGGATATCCCTGGATAGCTTCAGGATGGGGGCTGGTGACCAAAAAGACCAAAGCATGATTATTGGAACTTTTCAGCCCCACCCCTTGGCCTCCTTGGAGGCAAAGGAGGCTAGAGATTGAGTTAATACCCCATAGCCAATGATTTTATCAACCATACCACCCTCCCTAAGAGCCCCTGAACAACAGGGTTCATGGAGCCTCCAGGTTGCTGAATATGTCCACAGGTAAGGAGGGTGGTTGTCCCAGCTCCACTGGGACAGAAGGTCCTTTATAATAAATGAAAGTGAAAGTGAAAGTCACTCAGTCATGTCCGACTCTTTGTGACCCAATGGACTATATAGTCCATTGAATTCTCCAGGCCAGAATACTGGAGTGGGTAGCCCTGTTCCCTTCTCCAGGGGATCTTCCCAATTCAGGGATTGAACCCAGGTCTCCCACATTGCAGGCAGATTCTTGACCAGCTGAGCCACAGGGGGAGCGCATTTATTATCATAAATAGTCATAGTAAGTCCATTGTTTTACCTGATTCTGTGACCTGTTCTAGCAAATGACCAAATCCAAAGAGGAGGTCTTTGTTTCCATAGTCTAGCTCCTGATTTGGCTAGTCACTCAGAAGCATGAAAGACCTGGGACCTGTGACTGGTGTCTGAAGTGAGGGCCTGGTAGGACTAAGCCTTTAACTCATGGGGTCTAATGGTAACACTCAAATCAGATCAGTTCAGTCGCTCAGTCGTGTCCGACTCTTTTTGACCCCATGGACTGCAGTACGCCAGGCCTCCCTGTCCATCACCAGCTCCCGGAGTATACCCAAACTCATAACACTCGGTAGTTAATGTTAGAATTGAACTGAGTTGCTGGACATACAGTTGGTGTCCGGAGAGCTGGAGAATCGATTGGTGAAAAAATCTGACACAATGGGTGTCAGAAGTGTTGTGATTAAAACCAGCTCACACTCATTCATTACTCTTTCTCAGTCATCAGTTGTGATGCTCCCTGTTAAATATAAAAAAAAATAATGGAGGTACTTGACCAAGTCTTAGGTTTTCCAGTCACTGTTTTCTGTGACACTTCTATAGAATTAAGAGGTTTCCTCACTGGATTTATTTCCTTCCCATATGTGTCTGGCTTATTGCACTGTATCATAATTCAGATTTTATCCTTTGTTTACTGAGTGAGATAGGGAGAATAGTGAGAGAGTCTGGACGTGGATGACAGGGACAAAAACCACCCCATTATTTCTTCCTTCACCCCTAAGCATATACTTGGGTTCTCGAAATTGCCTGATGTCTTCCATCCTCAGCCCCTGAGAAGGCCATTATCTCCAGGTCACCAAACGAGATGTCAAAGGAAGAGATAGAGGAAGGAAATGAGCAAATGTTCTATATTCTTGATTTTGCTTTAGAAACCTTTTTACTGAAAGGTCTTCTTCCTTCAAATCTCATACTCTTTCCAATATACACATATATCAATGATAGTTTTTTATTTTATTTTTTAATTCTGTTTTGTTTTGTTTAATCTTGCTCTGAGGCATGTGGGATCTTTGTTCCCTGACTAGGGATTGAACCCACGTCCCCTTTAGTAAACGTGTGGAGTCTTAGGGCCTGGACCACCAGAGAAGTCCCAGTTGCTTTTTCTTTCTTCCTTTCTTTTTTTAACTGTAAGTAAAAGAAGTCAATACTCCCACCCCACCTCAAAACAAAAAACAAACAAAAAAAAATTTTCAAAGAACAGTAATCCAAGGTTTCTTTTGGAAGGACAGAAACCAGGGCAGCTCTGGGGCCTCAGCAAGGGGAGTCTATGCATCTTTGGTCTGCAGTGTGCTCGTCACATGACTCAGCTCTCCCACTTTTGCCAGTTATCTTTGGACATCATACAAATCAATTTGTGTAAAGACATGGCCGTGCAACAGAAAATCTACTCTCAAAGTTATTCTTCTGGGGGTTATAGATTCTTCCCTGAGGAGGGGACTGCATAGGCCATCCTCAAAGCATCTATATTCTTATTAAAGTTTTTAGAGGCTTCATTTTGTTGGGTTGGCCAAAAGTTTGTTTTTGTTTTTGTTTTTTTTTTTCTATATGGAAAAACTCCAGTGAACTTTTTAACCAACTCAACAGTTCATCAAAATGTAGGTGTCAGAGTCTTTTAGACCAGCACTCATTGCAGAAATGTAATAAAGGCTCTCAGAGCATCTTCAGTACCTGCGAGGCTTGGAACACTAGGTCTAGAAAAGCATTTTTCCTCTGACTTAAGGCTACGTCGAGGATCTACATCTGGTGTCATGTTACATTTTGATGATCTTTATTTAGTTGTTTGCTGCTTCTTCCCCCATCTGACAGAAGGCCAGGTAGGATCTAACAGTGATGACCTCATCATCCTGTCTGATGGTTTATGGATCTCTAAGGAACATGTTAGTTGACTGCATATTAAGTTTTCCCTTCCAAGTATCCAGGAGAAGAAAAACCCAAAGACCTATTTCCTTCTTTGCCCTGTTAAAAATGTAGAATAATGAAATTAGTCCACTAATGTATGTGTGTGTGTGTTTGTATGTATTCAAGCTTCTACAGTGCTCAGAGTCTTGTGCTTGAATTGTGGAGAATACAAGAAGGTTGAACTAGTTTCTGAATTCAAATGGCTTGCACTTTAGTTGACAATATAACTCATAAACATAAAGTAGTTACCATTACCCTTCAACGTTGTAAATAAATCCCAAATGATCAGTATACAGATGGAAAGTGCTTTAGACATAAAAGAGGAAGGATTCATAGAGAACAATAATGAGAAGTAATATTTATTGAGCGTTTTCTGTCAGGTCCTGTATTGAGCACTTTTTTATGGGTTGTGCCATTCAATCCCTCAACATATAGTTGGTATTGTTTTGTAGATGAAGCAACAGGCTCAGAGAGGTTAAACAACTGATTTAAGTTTGCACAGATAGTAGGGACATGACCTTCTCAATGTTCATAGTCTTAACTGTTTTTGACAGTTTTCTAGAGGAAAGGAAATAAAGCTTATGTCTATTCAAAATACTGTAACAGGTTCTTGGAGAAGGCAGTGGCACCCCACTCCAGTACTCTTGCCTGGAAAATCTCATGGATGGAGGAGCCTGGTAGTCTACAGTTCTTGGTCAACTCACCCACTCCCTCAGAGCTGTGACCCACTCCTTGGCTTTTCCATTTGTGAATTAGGATATCTCAGGGCTCAGTCTTTGTGCCTCTCTTTTCTCTTCCTAATCTCATGCCTTTAAATACCAACTATGCACTCATATATTCTAAAAATTTTTATCCGCCCTGCCAGGCTCTCCTCTCAGCCCTAGACTCATATATCTACCTCCTTACTTGACTTCTCCACTTAGATGTCTAATTGGCATCGTCAGCTAAATTCACCTGAAACAAAACTCTTCATTTCCCCCTAGACTTGTTCCTATCATTGTCTTACTCATCTCAGTAAATGCCAGCCCCATCCTTCTGTTGGCTCCAACCAACACTCTTCATGCCATACTTGACACCTCTCTGTGTTTTACACCCCATACACCCCAGGTCATTGGCAAAGCTTGTGTGCTCTGCCTTCAGACTACATACGGAATCTAGCTACTTCACACCATCTCTACTGCTCCTGTCCTGATCCAGGCCAACATAATCCCTCATCTGTATCACTTTAATAGATGGCTGATGCTCTCATGACTTTTTCTTGCCTGGTAAACTTCATTGTCCACATGGCAGCCATTTGCATGATCCTGGTTAAAAAAAAAAACAAACACAAAGTAGATCATGCCACTAGTCAGATTCTTTACCATGGTCTTTAATTTTTTTTAAGCTTTTTTTCTTTTTAATAATGTGGACCATTTTGTTTGTTTGTTTGTTTAAAGTGTTTATTGAATTTGTTACAATATTGCTTCTTTTTTTAATGGTTTTTTTTTTTTTTTTTTTGGCCATAAAGCATTAGCTCCCCAACCAGGGATTGAACTCACACCCCCTGCATTGGAAGGGCAAGTTTTAACCACTGGACTGCCAGGGAAGTTCCTACCATGGACTTTAAAGCCCTGTTAACTTGTCCTACTTGATACATGTCTATTTCATGTCTGTCTGCCTAACTAGAATGGAATGTAAGCTGCATTAATATCTCTGTCTGTTCTGTCCCTGGTGTCTAGAACAATGCCTCCCACATAGAAGATGCTCAACAAATACTGTGAATTGATTATCCATTGGGTTCAGATGTTTATTCAACACTAAACAAATCAGTCATTTTAAGTACAGTTCCATGAATCAAATGTCTTCATACCCTGCAATGACCTGAAAGAGTGTGTCTCTTAGAAGGTTTTTGCTGTGAGATCCCAGTGCAGGGACAGGTTCTGGCATTTTCATAGGGAACCCTGAAGCTGGAAGATGTGATCATTTAATAAATATTTGTTAACTCTGGTTGGACCAGATGCTATTCTAGGCTTTCAGAGAGGTTCAAAGATGTGTAAGACACAGGAGCTGGCAAGTGAGTGGCTCCCACAGTGACACTGCCTCGTGCTAATGTCATATTGAGAAATCATGATGAGAACACTATGAAACCCACCGTCTCTGTTTAGTCATATTCCGTGGTGATGCCACTGAATCTGCACACCAGCACATTCCTAGATAACGTATTGCCTAGTTCCTGAGACCCACATCAATTTCTTTTTGTTATTCCACTATTAGTTCACAGTTCACTGGATTATTCTTCATACAAATATATGGCCTTTCAGTTATCTTTAGACTTGCTTTCAGTTCATTTTTGGATTGCCTTGGTTTCTTCAGTCACTATTCCGTTAGTGATTATGAACAAAAAATAAAAATAGTGATAGCTGTGGACTGTAAGTTAATGAAGAACCCAGAGGAGTGTTTTGTTGTTGTTGTTGTTTATTTATTCATTTGACTGCTCCAGGTCTTAGTTTTGAGATCTTTAGTTGTGGCATGTGAACTCCTAGTTTCTGTATGTGAGATCTAGTTCCCTGACCAGGAATCAAACCCGGGCTGCTTGCATTGGGAGTGTGAAATCTTAGCCACTGGACCACCAGGGAAGTCCCAAGAGGAGGGATTATTAACATGTTAAAAGGCAAGAGTCGTCTACCAACTGATGAATGGATAAATAAATAAAATGCACTGCATCCGTATAATGGGATATTATTCTGAATAAAGCACAGATCCATGCTATAACATGGATGAACTTTGAAAACATTATGCTAAATGAAAGAAGCCAGTCACAAAGTCGACCTACTGTATGATTCTGTTTATATAAAAAGTCTGGAACTAACAAATGTATAGAAATAGGAAGTAGATTGGTGGTGGCCTGGGCTGGAGGTAGGGGTGAATTGGGGGAGAAATGGAGAACCACTGCTGATGGGTGTGGGGGTTCTTGTGGGGGTGATGAAATAAATATTCTAAAGTTGATTTTGGTGATGACTGCACAATTGTGTGAATATACTAGAAATCAATGGATTATAAACTTTAAAAGGGTAAATTGTATGGGATGTGAATTATATCTTAGCTAAAGATAGTATGAAGGAAGAAAGGGAATTATTTGAAAAGTTCTGGAACACTGGGGTGAGAAAAGCATTTTCTGCACACTTCCAGTTTCAGCAACTCTCTACCTTGTGCCACTTTGGATTTTGCCGACTTTGGTTCAATTCTATGCCGCGTGTCAGCACCTCCCTCCACCCCGACATAAAATAGCACATGTTTTTCTTTTGTATCTCTTAATTCCTTCAATTTTTAGTTTCATCCATGCTTTCGAATATAATTTTATAGTCAACCACACTAACAATATGCGGCTACCATTTGATAATAAAGCAAAACAAAGCATTATATTGCAAAGAAGACCAGAGGAAGATTTGAAAGTCCTGGATTCTTTGCCCATTACTGACCTAGAAATAGCCATGCTCAAATTACAGGACTCTGTACCTCAGTTATTTACTTCCATTATAAGATTGTGTTACCATTATAATGGTCTTCCCTGATGGATCAGATGGTAAAGAATCCACCTGCATTACAGGAGACCCAGGTTCAATCCCCGGGTCAGGAAGACGCCCTGGAGAAGGGAATGGCTAGCCACTCACTCCAGTATTCTTGCCTGGAGAATTCCACGGACAGAGGAGCCTGGCGGGCTATAGTCCTTGGGGTTGCAAAGAGTCAGACACAATTACAATAATAGCAGGTATACTGATCAGTCTAAGGCTATCCATTTCAAAGAGAAAATGTTATTTTGACAATTGTGGAGGAGAAAAGACTTTCAGTTTCTAAGAATACAGTGTTGTTGAAAATAATGACAGACTTTGTGTGTTAGTTTGTGCATTTGAACCATCACAATTGTATTACCATATTTCGTTTTTAACTCTTCATCTTAGATGTAGTAATCAATATATTGATCATCTGGTAGAAGGAGTGTAAGGATTTGCCATGAAGATCATGGCCAGCAAGATCTTCAGCCCATTGACCACATAATTAGTAAAAGTACATATTCTCGTGTAACAGACCTGACTTTATAGAGTTAGGTGGCTCCTGAGGGAGCCCAGAGCTGCCTCCAACCTGGTAAATATTGAGCACATATCTAACACAACCTGATCTTCCCAGCAGAAGAGTCAGCCTACTTTATGGTCTGCAGTGTGGTCAATGAATCAGTGCTTGCTGAGTGAACTGCACTTAGCCCAGCTGGAGGAGGATCAAGCTTTTAGAGCAATATAGCATACAATAGAGTATAGACAGGAAAGGAATTTGATGAATTGATTTTCACTGGAAAAGTCTAAGAGATGCCTTTACCTAAGATTGCTTAATAGTCCTAAAGATTGAAACTGCTAATAAGTCCCTGCCCATCCCACTGGGGACACTTAATACAAGTCGCTAAGCACTGAGTTGGAGAAGGCAATGGCACCCCATTCCAGTACTCTTGCCCGGAAAATCCCATGGACGGAGGAGCCTGGTAGGCTGCAGTCCATGGGGTCGCTAAGAGTCAGACACGACTGAGTGACTTCACTTTCACTTTTCACTTTCATGCATTGGAAAAGGAAATGGCAACCCACTCCAGTGTTCTTGCCTGGAGAATCCCAGGGACGGCGGAGCCTGGTGGTCTGCCGTCTATGGGGTCACAGAGTCGGACACAACTGAAGCGACTTAGCAGCAGCAGCAGCAAGCACTGAGTAGTCTGAAACAGATGATGCAAAAAGTCATGCTTGGATTTCCTGGAACTGCAGGGGTGATCACTGGTGACATCTCAAATTGCACCAAGGTGATAGAACTTTGGTAGAAAGTTCTATTGGAAGGAAATTGGTAGAATGTATGTAGAAGCTCTTTGCTTTTCTCACATTGGTGCTGTTTTACATAATTTTTATTTTCTGAGTGGCCACATCCAAGCCATTTTAAATAAATGATTAGGCAAATTCTTTGTATAATTTATCCCCTATTACTAGAGCTGGGTTACCCTCTTAAGATTTACAACCAGCTGGTAATTGAAGGGAGGACATCATGACTGAAATGTTCTTCAGCTTCACTAAAGGGCCTCTCCAGCTTGAGATTGTTGGGTAGATGTTCATGGTACACGCTGCGGGGGCTCTGTGGAGTCCGCTTGTCAAATCAACAGAATGTTCATCCACAGGTTTGTGGTCCCCATAGCTTTCCAAGAATTAACTTACTTAGAAAATAATTAGTAATCAGAAAAGACATTTAAACTCAACTCTCTGAAGCATGGAGGCAGATGTACATTACATAAATTGAATTATCGTTATAAATACCTACTTTAGTTACAGACATAATTAGGTTTTCGTGAAAGAAGACATTTATGTAGATTGGGGAGACGTGGGAATGTTTTAATCATTGAAGAATCATTTTTATTGGGGTTGAACTATGGGGTCCTGTCGTCTCCACTTAGAATGATAAGATCTTAATGTTTTAGAAATCTTAATATTTTAGAACTAGAAGGAAGCTGACAGCTGATCTCATTCAGCAGCTGACTGTCCTGGATTCCCAGCTTCTAGAAGCCTGTGAAGTTGGTGGTACGCTTCACAAGTTATTTTCAGGATTTTCATGTGTATGGATGCGCTCATGATATGGCTACAAAATTACGAGTAGGTTTATTTTTTTTCTGACTGGTGTTATATCACCTCGAGATGTAGGACTTACTGTAGGCGCTGTAGCAGTGGAAACTAGGTCTACTCTAGCTCAGGTATGTGTCCTTAGCATCCTAAATAGGTCCTCACACGTGCTCGGAACTTAATAAATACTTGTTGGTCATGTGGTTAGACAAATGGAATGAAGCACTGATCAGGAGTTCTGTTGGCAGTTATATAAACTTGGGTTAATTTTTTAAAGGAGAAACAGATTATTGTTTAATAAATGCAATTTGGTTAGTAAAAATATTTCAAAACAAAATCTCAGTGAGAGTGCATCACTAAATTACATTTTGGATGTGTTCACTGCTTCTAGTAGTTCTGAACCAGGGCCTGGAAAAGCTCATTGGCTTGCTCCAAGCTGAGCAGCAGGCTGGGTGTAGCATCAGGATTAAAACCCAGAGCTGTGTGTCTACATAGTGTCCCCAACCATGAATTATGTTAGCTAAAACTGATCAGGTTTCTTAGTATGTTTCATCTTTATGAACTGAAAATACTATCTGAGATTTAGAAAGCAAACATCTGTGGCTCTAAATAAAACTTACCTCTGTGGTTGCTTCCTTTTACTTTTACGTATGATGCATGGAAACTAAATTGAACATTGTTTGTTTCCATGCAGATGAGGGACTATTGAATTCTGTGGTTTAGGGAATTTGGGAAGGGATGGTTACAGCTGCCTGTGAAAATCTGGTGACAGCTGCGGACCCTGGAGAAAGGCTGCTATGCCCAGACCCATGCAGCGTTACACACTGCGTCGGGGGATTCACAGACCCCGGGTTAAGGACCCTGAGTGAGGGGATCGACTGCCTTTTCTCTCGCCCCTCCCATAGTCTTGGATGTTCTCTTTTGAGCTTTCACATTTACTTCTGCTCAGATCACAATCAAACAGCCCGTAACGGTTCATCATTTAAAACACCCCCAAAGGGACTTTTCATATTGTCCATAGAAAGTGATTATTTGATTTACAACTAACGCGTTTTCATTAAAATATATATAGAAAATGGGGAAAAAACTGCTATAGAAGAAAATTGTTCAGAGGGACAAAAGTGTAAATTACTATGCTATGATGAAGCCATAAGTGGAGTTATTGTAGAATATGCATTTTTGCATGGAAATGGAGCTGTAAAGACTGAGACAGTTTTGCTGCTCTGAAAAAACAACTGTGTAAAATGGTGTGTTTACAGCTCTTCGGGATTAAGTATCAAATGGGATAGTCAAGTTCGGGTTGTCTGAGTGGGTCTGGAACCTCCTTAGCATAGACGGAGGCTGACAGGGAGTTGTCGCGTCCCAGATGGGACAGAACAGTCCTTGCCTTCGGAACCTCTGCAGGACTGGCTCCCAAAAAGCAAAGATAGATATGCCCTTGGCTTTTTAGAGGCATTCCCTCTTACCCCACATTTTTTCTTCTTTACCTGTAAAAATATGTCAATTAGTGGGAAAAGCACAGTGTGTTTAATTGGCAAATGAAGATGTTTAATAAAAGTGAGGCCTCGGAATCCTCAAAGAGGAACTTGATCAGGGAGCCTTGCACCTCTTCTTACCATCTTCACTGGAGATTCAAAGAGACTCGGACAGAGGCAATGGTGCTCTGTTGACCTTGACTGTATTTATCAGAAGCTCATGTAACTTTTGAACTCTGAGTCTCAGACATATGACCCCAAGAGGACTTTTGGCTTTACATTGGCTCTCCCAACACCCAAGAAAATATCCCCATGACTTCTGTAGGTCTTTTTCCCCCATAGCCTCTCTTGATATAGTAAGAGACAATTCAAGAATTAGATTTGAGGAGCTTGAGCTTGTGGAGCCATTTTATCCTCATGTATCTTACCCAGTATTTTGCTCAATGGGTTTTTCCCCCTAATATCCAGTCTTTGTAATTGACTTTGAATCCTTCATAAAGTCTCCTAGTTGGAAAAATAACTCTTTAGAGATGCTATCTCATATATTGATACATTCAGGTGACTTCAGTACTTAGAGTGGTATTTTCACCTTTGCTGTCCAGATGAGTCATAGACTGCTTCCCATTTTAAGTGATGAATTAATTCAGAAGGCCAGTGGCAGCTTAGACCCTTCTCACCCCTACTGAAGACCTTGACACTCTCTGACCTCCCTGGGGAGCCTGGAAGCAGAGCCTCCCTCTTCTGCCTTGGAATTCATACTTAATTTTTAATATTTGTAAAGTCTCCAAATTAAATCACCCTTTTCTTGATACTGAACTTTACTCTCTAGGTTATTTCATCTCTTCTCTTAGCACCTGAACGGCACCACCTTGAATTTAACTCATTCAAGTTTCAGTTCTTCCAGCCGAGGTGTTCTTTCTGTCATTATATTAGTGTCGCTGGCCATGTCCATGCTGTTGATAACAGCCAGAATGTTTTACAGCTATCTGCCACTGAGCACCTTCTCTTCTTCAATAGCAGAACTCTCTGGCTCCATTGACTGAGCATCTCCCAGTCTAATCACTTTTAATCCCTCTGTTTTTCTGCAGCAGCTATTCATTGTGAGTGCTTTAAGTGTTCCATCAAAGAGATTGTGTATTCAAAGAACTTTAAAAAAAAAAAAAGTCAGGTGTTACACAAGCAAGTTCATATATAACTATCATTGAATATAACTATTATCCTCCATAAATAAGGAATGAAGACACATTGAAAGGGGAGAATGATTGTTCATGGGCCTGCCTTTCCCTTTAGCCACAACCATGAAAAAATATAATCCTCATTAAAGGGCCATAAAGTTGTCTGCTGCAGTAATTCAGCACTTTCATGCCTTCTTGCTTTTAGTGCTGTTTTAGTATGTTGACCCTCTGTTCCCTGCAGCTGGGATTTTGTTCGTCTTTGTGGCCTTTGGAAATGAATATTCATAATGAGATAGCAGTGAGACTTCAGGTCCCTTTTAGCGCCCTCAGGGAATTAGTCTTAGCTTCTAGGAAAGCTGAGGAAAAGGTCGTACTATGCCAGCCTCCCATATTGACTCATGTAAAGTTGTGGGGGGGCGGCATATGCTCAGTGTCCGGGAAGTTCATTTCACCAGTAAACTGAGGCCCGGGGTTCCTAATTATGAATTGGACACCCAGGTTGGCATCCAGTCTTTGGATACCCAAGCCATATTCCTCCATAACATCATGCTGACTCCATATTAATTTGCCATTTTCATTCCTGGGCTTCTAACCCACTGAATGCTCACTAACTAATCAGAACTTGACCATGATAGTGAGAGGTTTGTGACATAGCTGCTCCAAGAGGGAAGGGAACTGGAAAAGGGTCTCTGTCAACCATGTGAGCTCTTAGTAGTAAACTCTCACAATATTTGGGGGCATTAATTTCACCCACTACATCGCCTTTTTCCTTCTAAAAATTATCATCATGATTATTAACAACTTTGTGATATCCTTAAATTGATTCACAGAGAGTTTATGGGATACCTGTTACTAATAAATGGTGGTTGTTATGGTAAATAGAGTCCAGAATATAGAAGATAAATGATGGTTCTTCCTTTAAAATTTCTTTTCCTTAATTATACTGTGAGCATCCTATGAAGATTTATAATTATAAGATAACTTTGTTAAAATTCTTGTGATGTATTTTTATTTACTGTAGTTACCCAGGCCTCACCCTTAAAAGTTGTGGGTTAAGTTCTACTTGACTTTCTCCATAGGGAGCTTATTTTAATGTGTCCTACTCCTTTAATTTCTTGATGAAATCAGGTCAGATGAAAGAACAGTTTTGCTTTCCCAAGGTGATGTCACTCGGATCCCAGACTAAACTGGTTTTTTTTTTTCCCTGGAATGCAGATCAGTCAGATTTCTGGCAGTAAAGGGCTCTAGTGGAAAGATGACCAAAGGGCCACCCTTCCTAATCAAGCCTGCCCAGGCGGGTTCCTAGGTTGGCTGAAGGGTAAGCTAGATGGCTTTGCCTATTTTAGGCATGGCATCAGTGTAACATTAGGCTCATGAATTTACTTTTAGTGATCTGTGTCTTTGGTTTTCTTTAGAAGACACCTGACTTTATCTAGATGGACTCCTTCCCCAGTTATGTGCCCGGGAAGCTAATTATTCAGTCGGAGGGTAATGAGAGACCCGGCCATCTGTCTGCCGATTTAATGGAGTGCCAGCACATCCCAAATAAGAAGTAATTGGATTGACAGACACAAAGCCAGTTATTAGACTGTTACTATCTGATTGGAAAAAGCAGGCGGAGAAGAAGCATACAACTGTAGCAAAACTAATCTGTTGATGTCTGCGGTTCCCGGCATGCATAGTCCGCCACCCAGAATTCATGGGCTTTGAAACTCCTGACTGGCTTAGGAGTATTTGGAGTTCTGCCTCAGAATTCATCTCTGTATTCTTATTGCAAATCATTATAAGGCAATCTAATAAAACACAGTTTGCATAAAGATGGGGCCCATTTATAAAACTGTCACTGCAGCCTCTCTATTAATAGAGCCATTTTAAAGATTTATTATGAGCATATGTTACTTCTTACAGGGGGCCAGATTGAGAGCTGCAGGATTGGAACACACGAGAATGTGTTACTGGTGATAATTTAAAAAAAAAAAAAAAAAATTTTTTTTTCAAGTTATTCTGCCCAAGGAATGTCATTAGCCCCATGCTCTTTCCTTACATTCAGGTGTGATCGTTAAACAGTAGTCTTAAAGAGGCATGAAAGAAAGGTGATAAGACCTAGAATACCATGTTGCATAAACACGTTTCTTCTCACAGGTTCCAGTTTTACTGTCTGGCACCATTGAAGGTCAGAGGACATGGGGGATGGGCTCAGTGTGAGAGTAGGGCAGCAGATAAGCTCTGCAGCTTTATTCTTCTCAGAAGGATGGGTTGGGAGGGCTCTGATGGGGTTGGGGAGAAGCGGTAAAAATAGTACTTCCGTTAGTCATTAATGGATTCAGGGATAACTGTCACCTCTTAGAGTTTCTCGTCTTCCATGTTCATGGCTGGAACTAGACCAGAATCCAGCAAGTTTATATTTATTCAGCAAGTGTCTCTAAAGTACCTGCAGCATCTTACGCACTTTCCTAAGTTGTCCACTGAAAACTAATGCATGACCTAAAAGCTGAGAATTATGTTTTATCTGGTAATAGCTTAGTTGGTAAAGAACCACCAGGAGACCCCAGTTAGATTCCTGGGTTGGGAAGATCCCCTAGAGAAGGGATAGGCTACCCACTCCAGTATTCTTGGGCTTCCCTTGTGGCTCAGCTGGTAAAGAATCTGCAGTGTGGGAGACCTGGGTTTGATCCCTGGGTTGGGAAGATCCCCTGGAGAAGGGAAAGACTATACCCACTCCAGTATTCAGGCCTGGAGAATTCCATGGACTATAGTCCATGGGGTTGCTAAGAGTCAGACACAACTGAGTGACTTTCACTTGGTGAATTTGCCAAGGACTTAAGCCCAGGACACAGTCTCTCAGCTCTGAGGGACTGTTCTAAAGAAGTAAGGGAGGAGTCAGGATAGTCAAAATATCCAAAGATTCCTGTTAATTAAAGAAAACCAGACATCTCAGGGCTTCCCTGATGGCTTAGCGGGTAAAGAATTCACCTGCCTTGCAGGAGACACAGGAGATGTGGGTTTGACCCCTGGGGGAACATCCTCTAGAGGAGGAAATGTCAACTCACTCCAGTATTCTTTCCTGGAGAATCCCATGGACATTGGAGCCTGGTGGGCTACAGTGCCTGGGATCACAGAGTCAGACAAGACTGAGTAACTACGCACACACACACAGATATCTGAAGTTAAGAAATTTAGTGCCTTTCTATATATGGGAAGATGCAGTAACTTCAACATCAGTGAAATTATTGCTTTGATGAGCACCTGAGCTGTCTGGGGCTGGTATCATATGCTTTCTCATCCTGAGTCTCCTTAGGGTGCATCATTGTGGGTGGCTGGAGTGGGTCACAGCTAAATCGGAGTGTCCTGTTTCCACCCTGAGTTTCCTCAGGGCTCACTGTCGGGGCTGCTGTAATGTGATGGCCTAATGGCTGCAACATCCTATTATACCTGACACAGCAGGCAACGTTTTTTCCATTCACATAGTTCAACATATACACCTATAAATCAACCTGAGTTCCTGCTCTCCTGGGGCTTACATTGCAGTGAGGCAAATGGAGAATAAACAAATAGGTGAGTAGATATATTGTAGTTCAGTCACTAAGTCATTTCCAACTCTTTATGACTGCATGGACTGCAGCACCCCAGCCTTCTCTGTCCTTAACTATCTTCCAGAGTTTGCTCAAATTCATGTGTGTTGAGTCGGTGATGCTATCTAACCACCTTATCCTCTGCCACCCCCTTCTCCTTTTGCCTTCATTCTTTTCTAGCATCAGGGTCTTTTCCAGTGAGTCAGCTCTTCACATCAGCTGGCCACAGTATTGGAGCTTCAGCATCAATCCATTGAATATTTGGGGTTGATTTCCTTTAGGATTGACTGTCCGTCCTGAAGGGATTGATCTCCTTGCAGTCCAAGGGACTCTCAAGAGTCTTCTATGGTATCCAATTATAATAAGTTCTAACAAAAGAAAAAGAAGATGGAGTTTAAGATGATAGTAGTTAGGAAGCTATTATAGATGTCAGACCTTCCTTGAAATTCTTCAGAAGACGTCATGTTTGCAGAGACCTGGCTGAAGTGTGACTAGAGGAAGAACAGATCAGAGAAGGGGCCCAGCACTTGCCTAGAGTACATATGAAGTACACTGTCCATAGTCACCAGGTGCTGCCAGGCTGCTTGCATGAATAAGGTCTCCGGCGTCTCTTGTCTGCAAGTTAAGAAAGACTGATAATGTATATGAAAGGGTGTTGTGAGCTCTAAATGGTATGCAGACATGGATTTGGTTACGAAGCTCCGGGTAATCTCTAGAAAGCTCTGTTATTGTAAACTGAATCCTTAAATGTTTCAAAGGAAGTCCTATTTATTGAGACTCAGTGATATGCAAATTTTCATGATACAAATACTATATCGTTTATTTGATAGGCACGTTTTCAAATAAAGGAACACATTAATTAACGGTTAGTAGCATTTGTTGTTCAGTTGCTCAGTCATGTCCAACTCTTTGTAACCCCATGGACTGCAGCATGCCAGGCTTCCCTCTCCTTCACCATCTCCCAGAGCTTGCTCAAATTCATGTCCATTGAGTCAGTGATGCCATCCAACCATCTTGTCCTCTATCACCCACTTCTCCTCCTGCCTTCAATCTTTCCCAGCATTAGTTCAGTTCAGTTCAGTCACTCAATCATGTCTGACTTTGCATTCTCATAGACTGCAGCACACCAGACCTCTCTGTCCATCACCAATTCCCGGAGTTTACCAAAACTCATGTCCATTGAGTTGGTGATGCCATCCAAACATCTCATCCTCTGTGTCCCCTTCTCCTGCCTTTCCCAGCATCAGGGTCTTTTCCACTGAGTCAGCTGTTCACATCAGGTGGCCAAAGTACTGGAGTTTCAGCTTCAACATCAGTCCTTCTGATGAACACCCAGGACTGATCTCCTTTAGGATGGACTGGTTGGATCTCCTTGCAGTCCAAGGGACTCTCAAGAGTCTTCTCCAACACCAGAGTTCAGAAGCATCAATTCTTTGGCACTCAGCCTTCTTCACAGTCCAACTCTCACATCCATACATGACCACTCTAAAAACCATAGCCTTGACTAGATGGACCTTTCTTGACAAAGTATGTCTCTGCTTTTTAATATGCTGTTTAAGTTGGTCATAACTTTACTTCCAAGGAGTAAGCATCTTTTTATTTCATGGCTGCAGTCACCATCTGCAGTGATTTTGGAGCCCCCCAAAATAAAGTCTGACACTGTTTCCACTATTTGCCCATCTATTTGCCATGAAGTGACAAGACCGGATGCCATGATCTTAGTTTTCTTAATGTTGAGCTTTAAGCCAACTTTTTCACTCTCCTCTTTCACTTTCATCAAGAGGCTCTTTTGTTGTTTTTCACTTTCTGCCATAAGGCTGATGTGAGGTTATTGCTATTTCTTCTGGCAATCTTGATTCCAGCTTGTACTTCGTGCACCCCAGCTTTTCTCATGATGTACTCTGCATATCAGTTAAATAAGCAGGGTGATAATATACAGCCTTGACGTACTCCTTTCCCTAAATGGAACCAGTCTGTTGTTCCATGTCCAGTTCTAACTGTTGCTTCCTGACCTGCATACAGGTTTCTCAAGAGGCAGGTCAGGTGGTCAGATATTCCCATCTCTTGAAGAATTTTCCACAGTTTATTGTCATCCACACAGTCAAAGACTTTGGCATAGTCAATAAAGCAGAAATAGATGTTTTTCTGGAACTCTGTTGCTTCTTCGAAGATCCAGCGGATGTTGGAAATTTAATCTCAGATTCTTCTGCCTTTTTTAAATCCAGCTTGAACATCTGGAAGTTCACAGTTCACATACTGTTGAAGCCTGGCATGGAGAATTTTGAGCATTACTTTACTAGTATGTGAGATGAGTGCAATTGTGCAGTAGTTTGAGCATTCTTTGGCATTGCCTTTCTTTGGGATTGGAATGAAAACTGACCTTTTCCAGTCCTGTGGCCACTGCTGAGTTTTCCAAATTTGCTGGCATATTGAATGTTGCACTTTCACAGCATCATCTTTTAGGATTTGAAATAGCTCAACTGGAATGCCATCACCTCCACTAGCTTTGTTTGTAGTGATGCTTCCTAAGGCCCACTTGACTTCACATTCCAGGATGTCTGGCTCTAGGTGAGTGATCACGCCATCGTGATTATCTGGGTCGTGAAGATCTTTTTCGTGTGGTTCTGTGTATTCTTGCCACCTCTTCTTAATATCTTCTGCTTCTGTTAGGTCCCTACCATTTCTGTCCTTTATTGTGCCCATCTTTACCTGAAATATTCCCTTGGTATCTCTAATTTTCTTGAAGAGATCTCTAGTCTTTCCTAGTCTATTGTTTTCCTCTATTTCTTTGCATTGATCACTGAGGAAGGCTTTCTTATCTCTCCTTGCTATTCTTTGGAATTCTGCATTAAAATGAATATATCTTTCCTTTTCTCCCTTGCTTTTTGCTTCTCTTCTTTTCACAGCTATTTGTAAAGCCTCCTTAGACAGCCATTTTGCTTTTTTTGCATTTCTTTTTCTTGGGTCTTGATCCCTGTCTCCTGTACAATGTCACGAACCTCCATCCATAATTCATCAAGCACTCTATCAGACGTAGTCCCTTAAATCTGTTTCTCACTTCCACTGTATAATCATAAGGGATTTGATTTAGGTCATACCTGAATGGTCTAGTGGTTTTCCCCAGTTTCTTCAATTTAAGTCAGGGTTTTTCTAATAAGTCAGTTCTTTGCATCAGGTGACCAAAGTATTGGAACTTCAGTTTCAGCATCAATCCTTCCAATGAATATTCAGGACTGATTTCTTTTAGGATTGATTGGTTTGATTTCCTTGCAGTCCAAAGAACTCTCAAGAGAATTCTCCAACACCACAGTTGAAAAGTATCAATTCTTCGATACTCAGCCTTTTTTATGGTCCAACTACCTTGTAATGAGTGCTACTCTATTTCAGGAGCTTTCCTTGTATATATTATATGGTGAATATAGGGCATTCTTCCAATGCGTACATCACTGACAACTTTACATTAACCCTCCAAGGGAGGTATTGTTTCCCTGTTGTGTAGATCAGGAGTCTGAGGGGTGGGGGCGAGTCAAGGAAGTCCTCTGGTTAAATATCTGGAGATGTGAGATTTCAACCGAGGTGTGTCTGACCCCAAACCTTGTGTATGATGTTGTCCAAAAGGTCATCCCGTGGAGTTCTTAACATGAGTGGCACATTGTGTTAGGAACCATGAGACATAGAGAAAAAAACTACAAGCACAGTCGCTGTACTCAGAGAAATGAAAATATAGCTGGGAAGAGATGATTACATTAGAAACACCCACAGACAGTGAACGATGAGATATAAACACATAATTGCGTTCCGTGGTCTGTGAAAGCTAGGGAAAAGAGGGAGATGAATGCAGGCTGGAGACAGTAGGCCTGAAGCTAAGCTTTTAAAAGACGGGTAGGATTTAGGTAGGCTGTATGATGGAGTTTCAGTCATATATGAGCATTAGCAGCTACTCTTGCCCTTAAGGGGAAAATCAGATATCATGATTATCTGTGGAAATCACTTAGCAACTTAGAAATTAACTACCATTTCTTAACATGGTAAATACAATACAATTAGGTTTTTCTCCAGGGTTTTTCTTTTTCCTTTTTGGTTAAGCTCTAAGAGAAGTATTTCCCTTATGAATGATAGGCATTCTAGTGCATTCAAAATATATATTTTAAAATACCAGGTTACAGAGTCACAGTGGCTAGATGCTGATACCAAAGAAAAGATAGCCAGGACCTGGGTCTGATCAAAAGACCTGGATTTGAGTCTCCCTATTTGCATACCCTGGGAGCTATTCTGACGAAGTAGAATGGCAGTTTGAATACCTGGTAGTATTTACACTGCCCTCTTAGCCCGTGTATTGTTGATTTCATTTATACTGAATATGTTTGTTCTGAAAGTCACTGAAATGAATTGTGCTCTGAATGAATGGAAAGGCGTAAGTGAAAAGTCTTATGAGATAATGAGCATCCTGCAGAAATGTGGGAGCATAATAATTGGGCCAGGAAAGAGTGTTTTCAGAAGAGCCCTGAAACCCAGAGAGAGAATTTTGGATTAATGTAATGGAAGTTGAAGCCATAGAAGGTTTTTGAGAAATGGACTATCACTGTGAAAGGGATCTTCAGCGTAGATTAATCAGGTTGGTGGAGCTTAGGGTGGATAGTGAAGTAGACTTGGGAAAGACTGGTCCAGAGACAGTTTGTCAGAGTCTATGAGAAGAGGGATGGACCAGAATGTTAGACCAGTCATAGAGATGGGACTTGTTTGGAGAGAACTTTGTTGCCTTTTTACCTTACTTGATCTCCTTAAGGGGAATGATGTACATTCAAAGGAGTAGGTTAAATACAAGTAAATTACTGAAGCATCTGGCTGTAGCTTTTTGGAATGTACATCCATCTATCCATCCTACATTCTTTCCTCCCTTTCTAAATTTATACTTAAGAGTCAATCACATTTCCCCAGGTAACAGTCCCAGCGTAGCACTATGTTGGAGGCATAAAAACAGGTAATGAATATGAAAGTGACTCCCATTGTAAAAGCAAATTTGAAACATCATGGTTATTATTATTTAGTTTTCATCCCTTTTGACTTCTCTTAAACTCATGTTTAGAATAGGTGGGTAGATACATGTATTGCTTTGTACATTTGAAAATAAATACATCCTTCAGTGATCTAGTTTCTTCTTATTCTGATTCCTCCTGCATTTTTATGACAGTACCTTCTACTAGAAAATTAGTTCATCAAGGAAAAAGGAAGACTTCCTTTTCTTCAAGACCTAAAATGATCACTTTGCTTCCCTCTCTAATGCTCTGAATGGAAGAGGCACAGCAAAAATGTTTGCTGTTTCAATAACATCTCTTTTATTTTCCTCATAATAATAAAGAATAGTCATATTAAGTTACATTCCTACAATAAATTTTCAGTCCTCTGATAGGGTTTTCTTTTGTTTCAGAAATTCAAATAGTTTAGAAACAGTAGTCAAAAACAAGTTCATTGAGTTCGAGTTCAACATTTCATGGACATCTCCTGATCATCGCTTTATGGTTTAGTCATTGACATCCAATCAGACTACCCGCCCCAGTGTGGAGACCTAACAGGCAGGCATCCTCTATTCTCCAGTAAAAACGCTACAAAATATTGGGTTTGCTCTGGAAAAACACAAACTAACTTTTTGGTCAACTCAGTATTACTACAAAGTCAAGCATGCAGTTTCTCAAGTCAGAGAAAGATATATAAAAATTTAAAGATTATCTCATCCTTTCCTTCCTTTACAGTGTTGTAACTTGCATACATTACCTTCTGGAATAGAGTGGTTCAGCCTTGTAGTCAGAGTTGATCAAGCTTAGCTTTTCTTCAGATGAAAAAAAGAATTGTTATTTGACAACTGGCCAAAAGCCATGACCTGCATGGCAGACGCCCATTGAATACTTGAATGTAGTGAGGGCAGATGGTGAAGGCATGGCGTGTGTGGCCGGGGTGACTCGAGAGCTTGAAGGTGACTCTCTTTCTCCTTGTTGTTGCTTTCTTAACAATGCTATTTATTCCTGTGCTAATTTCCAAGGTGAGCAACGCGATGAGAAACGTGCACCCCACTCCACTATTCTTGCCTGGAAAATCCCACGGATGGAGGAGCCTGGCGGGCTTACAGTCCCTGGGGTCCTAAAAAGTCAGACACAGCTGAGCACTTCATTTTCACTCTTGGCTGTGAGATATTATTTGCTAGCATCCCCTCATGCTTATGTTCTCTTGTTGTTTGGTTATGTCATATTTGCTCTTTATGAATAATCAATAGGCACACTCCCTCGCCTTAAACCACTGCCTAACCAGCTAATAAGAGGCACAATTTGTCTTAGCAGCAATGTTGTTTGTAATTTCTGAATACTTCCTAAAGGACGAACAATGAATTAATTAGAGCTTGAACAAATGAAGTTAGATCTAATTGTCATGGGTAGAGAAGATATAAGCATAGACTGGTCATAAACAGCAAATGGCCCACTGCAAATGAATATGCATTTTCCTCACATATGCTCAGTTAATCACAGACCTAAGTTGGCTGGCTTGTATCAGTGTCATTTTCAGAGACGGCTTCATACGCCAGTTTATGCAGGAAGTTTTACAGTGAGCTTCTAGTGAACTGTACTGTACTAGGCATGGAGGGGAATGCAGTGACAGAGCTGACCAACATCCTGCATTAAGGACCCTAGAGTCATGTAGGTGGGTGAGACATATAAACACATTACGAAGTGCTATGCCGTGAGTCATATCAGCCTGTCTGGAGAGCATTCTTAAATTCTCTATTCTCTGGATCAATGGCTTGCAAACAGAACAGTGAAGTATGTGTATTTTACACCCTGATCTGGTATACTCCTACTATGTGTGTGTGGAAAAAAAAAAAAAAATGAATAAATAAATATGCACATATACATGTACCTGGGCTTCCCTGGTAGCTCAGTCAGTAAACTGAATCCACCTGCAATGCAGTAGATGTGGGTTTCATCACAGGGTCGGCAAGACCCCCTGGAGAAAGAAATGGCCACCCACTCCAGTATTTTTGCCTGGGAAATCCCACGGACAGAGAAGCCTTCTATGGTTCTCGAGTCAGACACAACTTAGCAACTAAACCACCAGCACCATAGATATATCTATAAGGTAAAGATTATACAAATCAATATTTACCATTAATGTATGTAATCAGTTCAGTTTAGTCACTCAGTCATGTCTGACTCTTTGCAACCACATGGATTGTAGCACGCCAGGCCTCTGTTCATCACCAACTCCCGGAGTTTACTCAGACTCATATCCATTGAGTCGGTGATGCCATCCAACCATCTGATCCTCCATTGTCCCCTTCTCCTCCCGCCATCAGTCTTTCCCAGAATCAGGGTCTTTTCTGAGTCAGTTCTTCGTATCAGGTGGCCAAAGTATTAGAGATTCAACCTCAACATCAGTCCTTCCAATGAATATTAGGGACTGATTTCCTTCAGGATGGAATGGTTAGATCTCCCTTTAGTCCAAGGGACTCTCAAGAGTCTTCTCCAACACCACAGTTCAAAAGCACCAATTCTTCGGCACTCAGCTTTTTATAGTCCAACTCTCACATCCATACATGACGAGTGGAAAAACCATAGTTTTGACTAGACGAACCTTTGTCGGCAAAGTAATGTGTCTCCTTTTTAATATGCTGTCTAGGTTGGTCATAACTTTTCTTCCAAGGAGCAATCGTCTTTGAATTTCATGGCTGCAGTCACCAGCTGCAGTGATTTTGGAGCCACAAAAAATAGTCTCTCACCGTTCCCACTGTTTCCCCATCTATTTGCCATGAAGTGATGGGACCAGATGCCATGATCTTCGTTTTCTGAATGTTGAGTTTTAAACCAACTTTTTCACTCTCTTCTTTCACTTTCATCAAGAGACTCTTTAGTACCTCTTTGCTTTCTGCAATAAGGGTGGTGTCATCTGCATATCTGAGGTTATTGATATTTCTCCCGGCAATCTTGATTCCAGCTTGTGTTTCTTCCAGTCCAGCGTTTCTCATGATGTACTCTGCATAGAAGTTAAATGGTCAGGCTGACAATATACAGCCTAGAGTACTCCTTTTCCTATTTGGAACCAGTCTGTTGTTCCATGTCCAGTTCTAACTGTTGCTTCCTGACCTGCATACAGGTTTCTCAAGAGGCAGGTCAGGTGGTCAGCTATTCCCGTCTCTTGAAGAATTTTCCACAGTTTATTGTCATCCACACAGTCAAAGACTTTGGCACAGTCAGTAAAGCAGAAATAGATGTTTTTCTGGAACTCTCTTGCTTCTTCGATGATCCAGCAGATGTTGACAATTTGATCTCAGGTTCCTCTGCCTTTTCTAAAACCAGCTTGAACATCTGGAAGTTCACGGTTCACATACTGTTGAAGCCTGGCTTGGAGAATTTTAAACATTATTTTACTAGCGTGTGAGATGAGTACAATTGTGTGGTAGTTTGAGCATTCTTTCGCATTGCCATTCTTTGGGACTGGAATGAAAACTGACCTTTTCCAGTCCTGTGGCCACTGCTAAGTTTTCCAAATTTGCTGGCATAGTTGAGTGCAGCACTTTCACAGCATCATCTTTTAGGATTTGAAATAGCTCAACTGGAATTCCATCACCTCCACTAGCTTTGTTCGTAGGGATGCTTCCTAAGGCTCACTTGACTTCACATTCCAGGATGTCTGGCTCTAGGTGAGTGATCACATCATTATGATTATCTAGGTCATGAAGATCTTTTTTGTATAGTTCTTCTGTGTATTCTTGCCACCTCTTCTTAATATCTTCTCCTTCTGTTAGGTCCATACCATTTCTGTCCTTTATTGAGCCCATCTTTGCATGAAATGTTCCCTTGGTATCTCTAGTTTTCTTGAAGAGATCTCTAGTCTTTCCCATTCTATTGTTTTCCTCTATTTCTTTGCATTGATCACTGAGAAAGGCTTTCTTATCTCTGCTTGCTATTTTTTGGAATTCCACATAAAAATGAATATATCTTTCCTTGTCTCCTTTGCTTATCCCTTCTCTTCCTTTCACAGGTATTTGTAAGTCCTCCTCATTCAGCGATTTGGCTTTTTTTTACATTTCTTTTCCATGGGGATGTTCTTGATCCCTGTCTCCTGTACAAGTGTCACAAACCTCCATCCATAGTTCATCAAGCACTCTGTCTATCAGATCGATTCCCTTAAGTCAATTTCTCACTTCCACTGTATAATCATAAGGGATTTGATTTAGGTTATACCTGAACAGTCTAGTCGTTTTCCTTACTTTTTTCAATTTACGTCTGAATTTGGCAATAAGGAGTTCATGATCTGAGCCACAGTCAGCTCCTGGTCTTTTTTTGCTGACTGTATAGAGCTTCTCCATCTTTGGCTGCAAAAAATATAATCAATCTGATTTCAGTATTGAGCATCTGGTGATGTCCATGTGTAGAGTTTTCTCTTGTGTTGTTGGAAGAGGGTGTTTGCTATGACCAGTGTGTTCTCTTGGAGAAACTCTATTAACCTTTGCCCTGCTTCATTTTGTACCCCAAGGCCAAATTTGCCTATTACTCCAGGTGTTTCTTGACTTCCTACTTTTGCATTCTAGTCTCCTATAATGAAAAGGACATCTTTTTTAGGTGTTAGTTCTAGAAGGTCTTGTAGGTCTTAATAGAACTGTTCAACTTTAGCTCTTCAGCATTACTGTTTGGGGCGTAGGCTTGGATTACTGTAATATTGAATGGCTTGCCTTGGAAACGAACAGAGATCGTTCTGTCGTTTTTGAGATTGCATCCAAGTACTGCATTTTGGACTCTTTTGTTGACCATGATGGCTACTCCATTTCTTCTAAGGGATTCCTGCCCACAGTAGTAGATAAAATGGTCATCTGAGTTAAATTCACCCATTCCAGTCCATTTTAGTTTGCTGATTCCTAGAATGTCGGTGTTCACTCTTACCGTCTCTCCTGTTTGACCACTTCCAATTTGCCTTGATTCATGGACCTAACATTCCAGGTTCCTAAGCAATATTGCTCTTACAGCACCGGACTTTGCTTCTTGTTGTTTTTGCTTTGGCTCCGTCTCTTCATTCTTTCTGGAGTTATTTCTCCACTGATCTCCAGTAGCATATTGGGCACCTACCGACCTGGAGAGTTCATCTTTCAGTGTCCTATCTTTTTGCCTTTTCATACTGTTCATGGGGTTCTCAAGGCATAAATACTAAAGTGGTTTGCCATTCCCTTCTCCAGTGGACCACATTTTGTCAGAACTCTCCAGTATGACCCGTCTGTGTTGGGTGGCCCTACATGGCATGGCTCATAGTTTCCTTGAGTTAGACAAGGCTGTGGTCCATGTGATTAGATTGGTTAGTTTTCTGTGATTGTGGTTTTCAGTCTGTCTGCCCATTGATGGTGAAGGATAAGAGGCTTACTGAAGCTTCCTGATGTGAGAGACTGACTAAGGGTACACTCTGATATTTTCTATCCTATTCAGCCCACCCTCCTCCCCCCTACTCTGTCTCTATCAGTGCTGATTGCAAACCTTTCGTTTTGTTTCATGACCCCTCATATGGTTTGGATTCAGCATTGCTTCAACCCAAGCTCTTTTAAGAACAGATTCTTTTTTTTTTTTTCAACCTGGATCCTCAGCAGTAAGCATGTGGAGTCCTAACCACTGGACCAATAGGAAATTCCCAAGAGCAGGTTCTGTGTTTTGTATGTTTTGTCCATTTTTCATCCTTGTCACCTATTGGAGTATGTGGTATAGTAAGCACACTGACTGTTTGCTGAATGAGTGAAGAAATTTTTGATCGATCCTTGACAGATAGTACAGATATATTCCCTATAATCCTGACTGACAGAAATAAAAAAAAAAATTACGTGTCTTATTGTGTCCCCTCCTTGTGATACATATAACAGGACTATGATCTAAATATTGGGAAACAATCCATGTAGACCAAGTGGAAGCAAAGCATCTACCACCCTCAACTTTTAATACATTTTACTTCATTAATGCTCTCTCTTTATTCAGTATGCTCTTGAGGATTTTTTTTTTTTTCTGAAACCATGTATTAAGGAATGAAATCTACCTTCAATTATTTATGGTTTAAATTAATACAAATAAGACTTTCTGGCTTGCTGTGCTGATACTCATTAATAAATATTTTACTGGGTATTAGGAAGATTCAGATTGACTAAATGAGGTTCTTTTTCAGTATAAACAAAAGCCCTTGTGTGTATGTGTGTATGTTTTTTTTCTTTCCACAACTGTGCCTGCCCGATTCTTCCGTCTGGCTTTCATTAAGGCAAATGAACGTTAGATGGGTGCAACCTCAGAACGATAGGTCTTTGGGGAACTGGAGTCAGCGGGGGCTCCGCTGTGAAATAATCCCCTCGTTAAACCAAATTTAATCTCATTAGCAGGGTAATTGTGCTGTTAGGAGAAATGGCCAAACAGGTTAAAGAGAAACCCACATAGTCTAGTTATTCTTTCATTTTTGTCATTGAAAAATGGAACGCTGAACCGAGAGGCAAAAGATGCAGATTTTGTGTTTGGCCTAACTATGTGATCGAGTCTTAAAAAATTCGAGGTCTCTTGCAGCTCCACGGGCCTGCGTATGACACTGGTA
The DNA here is from genome assembly GCF_029378745.1 of Bos indicus. Taxonomy (NCBI): domain Eukaryota; kingdom Metazoa; phylum Chordata; class Mammalia; order Artiodactyla; family Bovidae; genus Bos; species Bos indicus. Next base: position 97,865,199 of record NC_091763.1, read on the forward strand.
TTATGTCACAACACTACCTGGAATCCTTTCCTATAGAAGCACACCAGTAGCCCAGGTTCCTGTCATGTCTGTCCTTTTTATACACGCATTTTGCCCACTCACTTTTCCAACCAAGTTGTATGTATTTGACTTTGCCAGTGTTTTTAAAACTATCAAAATATCCCAAACTTAGTTGTGAAAAATATGCCTTTCCATCTTTGGAAATGAGCGCATGGGGAAATTTTCTAAAATCATTGAATCTGTGACCATTTATTTTGCTTTCTTCTGAATTTCCATGCATATGGGCTTTGCCATTTTTAGGACAGGATATAGAAGAAAGAATAGTGAATAAATGAAGAGCCGGATCGAAGTATAAGGCAGAGTCTTAAAACTTGATAGCAGGGTGACTTTCAGTAAATTACGTAACTTGTCTACAGTTCCTTCATTTGTAAACTGCAGTTCCTTCCTTTGTAAAACGGAAATAATTATCACTATCAAAACATCCTCCAAAGCAGAGTGAGGTTCAAGTATGTGGAAGTCCTTTGCAAGTGCTAACAAGCACTGTGGTTGTGAGAGATCATCCTGTAGCCACTGGCCTTATGACCTGGCATCCCTTGCTCCTGGGTCATGGCCTATCCATGGTCAGTAAATGTTAACTTTAATGAATGAACAAATTAGATATTAGGGAGGTTCACTGCCAGGTTTCACATTATTGATTTCACCTGAATGATGATTGCTAAGAATTTGTCAAAAATAGAGTTGCATACTTTTTTAAGAGAGAAAACACAACAAATCTCTCCTGTCCAGTTCAGTTCAGTCTCTCAGTCATGTCTGACTCTTTGTGACCCCATGAATTGCAGCACACCAGGCCTCCCTGTCCATCACCAACTCCCGGAGTTCACTCAGATTCATGTCCATTGAGTCAGTGATGCCATCCAGCCATCTCATCCTCTGTCGTCCCCTTCTCCTCCTGCCCCCAATCCCTCCCAGCATCAGAGTCTTTTCCAGTGAGCCAGCTCTTAGCATGAGGTGGCCAAAGTGCTGGAGTTTCAGCTTTAGCATCATTCTGTCCAAAGAACACCCAAGGCTGATCTTTAGAATGGACTGGTTGGATCTCCTCGCAGTCCAGGGGACTCTCAAGAGTCTTCCTGTCCAAAAGGAGCTTATTACAGAGCCACTGAAGCAAAATGTGCACGTGGGGAATGATATTAAAAAATACTTCAAGGTGTTGGTAATTCTGAATGCACATAAGTAACAGTCTGAATACATAAATGATAAATGTAGAACTAAGTGTTGTGTCTGTGGCTGTGATTTTGTATTGTTAACCTCATAGCAGTCGTCAGTTGTTGTGCACAGTTGGCCCTCCATACGATGGTCAGCACAGAAGACTGACTGCACTATGCTGTTGTATTTAAAGGATTTGAGCATCCGTGGATTTGGTATCTATAAGGAGTCCTGGAACCTAGTATTCGCTAATACCAATAATATTAGGGTATTAATATTATATATAATATATATAATAATTTTCAAAATGATAGTATTAGGTTGCTGCTGCTGCTGCGGCTAAGTTGCTTCAGTCGTGTCCGACTCTGTGTGACTCCATAGATGGCAGCCCACCAGTCTCCGCCATCCCTGGGATTCTCCAGGCAAGAACACTGGAGTGGGTTGCCATTGCCTTCTCCAATGCATGAAAGTGAAAAGTGAAAGTGAAGTCACTCAGTCGTGTCTGACTCTTTGCGAACCCATGGACTGCAGCCCACCAGGCTCCTCCGACCATGGGATTTTCCAGGCAAGAGTACTGGAGTGGGTTGCCATTGCCTTCTCCAGTATTAGGTTATATATATTATGCATATAATTACATATAATATAGGTAATGTTACATATAATAATTACATATAATATATAATAACCTAATGCATATAATATATATAACCTAATACTATATATTATGCATAAAATATATATAACCTAATACTATATATTATATAATATATATAACCTAATATATAGTATTAGGTTATATATATTATATACATAATATGTATGTGTAATTTCTCAGAGGAAATTTACAGCCAGTCTGATGAGTTAGATATTTTTTTAAAAAGTTAAATACAAAACAAAGTAGGTTTTTGAAATGAATTTTTCCAGTAAGATGTATTTCATGTTTGTGCAATGGTAAATCATATTTTCATTACATTTTTCCATTGCTTTGAAAACAGGAAACATTTCTCAGATGAAATCAGGGCTTACATTGGCTTTTTTAAAAAATAATGTTCAAACTACTTCTATAGGCTTTTTCTGTTTCTCGCATATTCAGTAGCAATAACCAGACCAAACGTGTAACTCACTGAACCGAGTAACCTTACTGTCGACCCTGACTGTTGGACTGGTCTTTTATCTGCTCTGTGTTTTAGGTATTTGTCATCAGTATAATCTCAAAGAGTATCCATTCTGTGGGAACTGATAGTATTGTAATCGAAATTCTTCTCTAGAGTCTCGTTTTTTCTTCAGAAACATGTATATTCCATCATTTTAATGTTTCTTCGATTGATAAATATTAACCTACAAGTTAATCTGCAGACAAGAGGCTTTCTTTTTTTCTGTATTATTTTTACATACAAATGTAATAATCTATGCTGCTCTGGATCTCAAGATTTTTGAGCAGAATTTAAAATTCTGATTTAGCCTTACAGAGGATATGAAAACCTGAATAAAGGAAATGGTAGGAATATAACGTGTCTAATTCCTCCAATAAGTAGACCTATTTATGAAACTATAAAGAAGAAAATGAGTGAGGCCTCTGGAAGGAAAGGAGGACAATAATAGCAGAATGCCAGCTAAGATGGCTTAAAAACATTTAGCTTAGTTCATATTCAATATTAAGTTGATACTACTCCAGCCCTTTTTATCATGTTAAAACCCTAAGAGTGTGATATGACTCTCAATGGCCAAAAGCAAGGCTCTCGAAAGCACAAAATCTCTTCTAAGTAGTAAAGAACTCTTTTGGAGGTAAATCTGAGGAGAACTTTGAACCATTATAGAAAATAACTTTGTGAACATGTGTAAGATAATTATAGATATTGGTCTGGAAAAGTATGGAGATGGGAGCAGGGGTTGGAACCAGCAGTGTTTATGAGAAGACGAGCATGGCCTAATTGAAACAATCAAATATGTGAGTAAAGGAGATAAAAGCAAAAAAGTTTAGGCAAGCAATGTCTGTGACTCTCACATATCAGATTTGTCAGCTAAGGGATCACTCGCTGTTTTCCAGGTACTTTTTCTTGGAGCACTTTGCATTCAGGTTGGCAGTTGATCAAGTGATGATAAACCTAAGAGCAGGATATGAAATAATAATAAGCTAAGTTCAGAAACAAGGTTAGCTGCCAAATAGGCTCATTAGAGATAATTCAAACTGAGTTTTCCAAAGCATTCATTTATTAAATATAATCAAATCCATCCTTATTGAAGAACAGTGAAGGTGAGAACCAAGTGGCCAGACCATGTCTTCCAGCAAATATATATTGTAATTTTATCCCAGCAGGCTCGCAGTTCGTGTTTTGACACATGACATACACCAAGCTCTGACTTTTATCATTGATGGCAAAGTAGTATTCAGTTTAGGCCAGAGTCGGTAAATTTCACATTACCAGGAATGTGATCAGGATTTGATTTGTTAATGGTGTGCCTAAAAAGGCCTCATATGGATAGATTTCACATAATGCATCATTTAACTTCACAGCCTTTTCTTTTTTCTTTCACTATCTCCGTTCTGTCTTTCACCTTGTTTAGCCAGCCATATTTATACCTTAAAACATAGCCTTACAGTAGCCTATGCATTGTAACCCTTCAGAAAAGCACTGGCCTTTTAGACAAGCCTAACCAACTTGTGATAGAAACATAATATTATCATTTCTTAAAACATTTATTGACAGTGTCCACTGTACTTGACATAGTGTTATGTGCTTTGAGTGTGATTGGAAATGTGCAAAGCACAGTTGCAGCTCTAAAGGAGCTCGATTCTGATAGGAGAGAAAAGCGCCTAGGGAGAAGAATGACTAATGCTATCTGATGAAGTAAAATAATTCAAATTAATAAACTGGCTTAAAGAGATCAGGGAAAACCATGAGTGAGTGAGCTTTGAATGAGTCCTTGAGGGGAGATTATAGTGAAAATGACAGTTTTTCAAATATCCACTGTAGCTTACTTGTCACAATATAGAACATGCCTAGATGAGCTAGAAAAAGACCACATGGACACCATGAAAAAAAAAAGTTTTGTTTTGTTTTTTAATGTAGAGAATACATAGAAAACAAAATTTGATGAGTAAAAGTTGAAATATGTTACTTGTTTCTTAATTTCCTATTAAGTGCTACTATCTTCAAGAAGCAAGACACCTCCCGTCACCTCAAGATGTTTACAAAGTAGGAGGGAATACAGGCACCTCAACAGGAATATTCTTCGGACCTGGGGTGCTATGGGCGGGGGGCGCAAAGTGAAAAGCTTTCAACTGGACTCGAGGGACAGGCGTCCTGGAGAAAGTATTTCTAAGCTAGATGCTGTTGGGCAAATGACATTTGAAACAAGAGGTGTGGGCAAAGTGTTCAGGCAAATAGACCACCGTGGGCAAGACCTGGAAGTAGGAAAGAAAGCAGGGCTAGTTCATGAAAATGCAAGCAGTTATAGTCTGTGCTTTAGTGAAATTAATATAGCAGCTGTATGTTAGATATTAATGCATTGAAGGAAGAAGAGATGAAAGATGGAAAAACCAGTTAGGCGATTGTTGTGGGAAAGCCTGGGAAATAAATTACCTTTATTAAGTTCCACCTATTCATCTATGTCATCTAATTGAATGAAAGGCTAAAGGATGCTGCCAGGTGTTATAAATGGAGATGCGGGGAAGTTTTCCCAGGGTATGGCATGGAACTGTTGAGGTGGTACCATTCATAGCGTGTGCTATGGTCATGGCAGTCCCTGGGCAGGGTGATTTCACTGTGAATGCTTTAGCCCCTAGAACAGTCCATGACCTCAGGTAGATACTCCATAGATACTTCTTAAATAAATGAAGGAATAAACAAGTGAATCAAGAGACAATGTAAAGAAAATGTCTCTAAGTCTGGAAGTGTCTTGCATGAGTAACGATGCTGAAAACAGAAGGAAGTGAAAGATAAATAAGTTTGAGACTGGGTGACTGAAAGGGAATGGTGCAAAAATAGAGAACGCAGAAGGAGAGGATTGAAATCACTAGAGGGTGGCTCTGAGATTCCATTTTGGACGTCGTTTGAGTTATCAAGAAGATATCCAGAGAAAGTATCTAACAGGTGATTTAAAAGGCAGCTTAGGAGCTTGGGTAAAGAAGTAAGGAGTAGAAATCAGATTTACTACATTTCAAGAGAAATAATTTATTGTTTTCTAATATTTGTATTTAGCAATATTAAGGTCCTCTCAATCCACACAAAGTTCGACTACATCAGTACACATGCTGGGGTTCTCAAAATGAAATCGTTGATTGTGTTCCCCTCAGCAGCCCTCCTCAAGAGATCTAACCTCAGGAAGGCATAAAGGAAGCAAATCGTGGCAATTGCTTAAAGCAGTGCTGCCATGTCATTAGCACAATATAACTCTCAGCTATTAATGTTACTGTTATTTTTTCATTTGCTCAGTTTCATCATTTATAAAATACAGATATTAATGGAGCAGATTTCAGGGAGTTATTGTGAAAACGGCAGGAAAAAAGTCTATATAAAGCTCTTCAGTCGGAACATGGTAAGACCTTCCCAGGTGGTGCCAGTGATACAGAACCTGCCTGCCAATGCAGGACACAAAAGAGATGCAGGTTCAATCCCTGGGTTGGGAAAATCCCCTGAAGGAGGGCATGGCAACCCACTCCAGTATTCTTGCCTGGAGAATCCCATGGACGGAAGAGCTCAGTAGATGTAAGCAGTTATTAGCACTGCTCCTGCTCACATAGCAATGGTAGATTTGCCAGATTGCTCTGGAACACTTGAAATATATTTAATATATTATACATAAGTTTCCAGGTGATATGATAGACATTTTATAAGTTGAGATTCTTTTTCTTGAAAAATTTTCTGACATCCTTATCTTCTATTAAAAAGATGCAAAGGAGAGGTGATTTTACAATTAAATGAAAAGGATAAAAACAATTCCAGGCCTGTTGGAAGAAGCAGGACTATCATTTTGTCTTGAGTTTTATATCAAGTCCTTATTTACATGATTTTTTTTTTTTTTTGGTTAAAAAAAAAGGACCACTTGATATTAAGAGTTAGCATTGGAGTTATTTCAGTTTCCAAATTACATGCTTAAAAAATTTAAACAGCTGTCATTATAAAGAGGCTTACTTCATTTTACCTAAAGTGCTTCTCAGTCTGGAGGGAACACTTAAGTATAGTCACAAATCACTTGCTATCACAAGTGTAAGGTTTTTTTTTTTAAGTTAAATTTGTTTACAAGCCTGCAGAGCTCAAATTGTGTAGATAATTTTCTTTTCTACCTTTAGTTAATGATTTCTGCCTCTTTTCTCCTCCAGTCCTAGGCATGAATTTCACTCGTTACAAAGAGAGCACCCAAATCCCTTTTTATTTCATTAGTTCAGTAAATTGTCTCCTAGGGGTTTAGACTGAGGACATGATTGGGCTTTGCAAGGATGAGCTTGTTTTGCACTTTCAGCCAGAAAATCTTTCTATACAGAAGTCACAGAAAGTAGTTACACTCGGCGTGAACAATTACAGGCTGTTGGGGGAGCCTCTTCCTGATGTGCTGGTGACTTACTCCTATGAATTAAGAGGCAAATGTGCTCCAAAGTGCATTAACCTTTATGGATTTTTTCTTCGGTTTTCATGTTCCCCTGATTTATGGTCTTAAATATGCCTGTTGCAGCTGTTTCTGAACGAGTCCCTTGTAAATCATTTCTAAATGATCTTTTCCAAGTGAGATAATCCAAGTCAGTTGAATATATCCCCAGTCAATTCCTCTGAGGCTTCTTTCCTTCTTTGCCCAAGTTATTTCCAGTTTGCTCCATGGCTTAAATGTCATGTGTGTATGTGTGCTGAGTTGCTCCAGTCGTGTCTGACTCTTAGCGACCCCACGGACTGTAGCCTGCCACGCTCCTCTGTCCATGGGATTTCTGAGGCAAGAGGACTGGAGTGGGTTGCCATTCCCTTTTCCAGGTGATCTTCCTGACCCAGGCATCAAACCTGCATCTGCTGCCTTGCAGGTGGATTCTGTACCCACTGAGTCACTTGGTACCAGTCAAGCATGGCAGGAATTTTGAGTGTGTTCTGTATATTCATAAAAGCCCACTGTTCCCCTTAGAGTGATGTGCAGGAAGTGTCATGAGCACATAGTTCCCTGTTATTAGTGATGTTTGGCATCCTTTCGCGTGGGCCCATGTTTCTCCAGAAGAGTTCTGCATTGAGCAAGCAGTGTTCCTTCTGGGTATGAAGATGGTCTTGGATTTGAGGGAAAATGTGAGTTTTTTTGTCTCCTCATAACTAATGTGTCATTCTGGCTATAGGGTGGCTGTTACTGCTATTGTTTGCATTCTTTCCATAAAATGAAAACACAAAATCAGTTTCAGAAAATTCAGAAAATTTAGAATTCTGGCTTTTAAAGCACAAAATTATTTATTCATGTCTCTGTCATAAACAGTGCTTCACTGCTTATTGCTAATCAAGTTTTAATGTAGATATTTATAAATACCTGTATCCTGTGACATTATTAAATGTACATACATTAAACGTGATGGTGAGCATGGTGACATGGGGATTTACCTCTGAATATGCTTGATGACATAAGCAGATTTTCTGCAGGCCTGTAAATGTCTCATAACTTTTCACATAGAAAGCTTGAACTTAAGGAAGGGAAAGAGATGGTTCAGATTTTTTAAACTGTCTTTAAAGCCATTGTGCAATAGAAGAGATTCAGAGCTTCTTGATGGAGGTAAGCATGTTACATCTCTGCAGAGTGGCAAGACTGGATTAGAAGTTACTTTGGCAGAAATGGTATGTTGCAAGATCCTGCAGAATGCAAGAGGTCAGAGGAATAAATCACATGTAACTACTGGTTCTAATACATAAGATCAGGAGGAAAATCCCAAGCTTTTCAGATAAATATTGTGTGTACATAATGCAGCCCAAACTACCAACACATGTGTGTAATAATATGACAAATCCAGGAATAATAAAAGTGAAAAGAATTAAAATGTTTTATGTTGTATGATATACATTATATACAGATGTATGTATTACAAACAGAATTAGCAGTAAACAGTGACATATTGTTTGTGAGAGAGCCATGAATGAATTCCTTGTAGTCCAAAAGCCAAAATTCTTAATTTGAATTTTCTGAAGTGTATACTTTTGATTTGTATTTTAGTTCTCTGGAAAGATGTTATTTCCCCATGACTGGATTCAGGTTATGCGCTTTTTGGCAAAAATACTCATTTCTGGTAAGAGGTGCTGCTGTGTTCTTCTCTGTACCATGTCAGATGGTACATGGCGTCAGTTTGTCCCATTACTGCTGTCAGCTGTAGGATCTTTTAAATTACACAAGGAGCTCTTATTTACTGTGAGCAACTATTTTTATTCAACTGAGTATTGCTCTCATTGCAACTTCTTGAACACAGAGGATCCAAATTGTATTTTAGGATATTTCCAGCTGGTAGCAACCATAATCATTGACTGAGATGAAATGGAGCTTTACAATAAGATGGAATTTGTGATGAGGAGTCTGGGTTAAACAAGGGGCTTGGGAAACTTGAGTGAAATTTTAATTAGTGTGATTTTCTTGGATAGAAATCAAATCAGAGTAAAAATTTTGAAAATACTAGGTTAAGTGTGGGTACTGTGTGCTCATGTATGTGTTCCAAAGTACACATGCTTGTTATAAGAAAGAATAAATTTAAAATATAGGGGGAACTTGCTATAAAGCACAGGGAGCTCAGCTCAGTGCTCTGTAATGACCTAGATGGGTGGGATGGGAGGGAGGGTCAAGGGGGAGGGGATATATATACACATATAACTGGGTCACTTTGTTGTAGCACAGAAGCTGACACAACATTGTAAAGCAATTATATTCCAATCAAAAATAAAATATAGGTATTACATATGTACAGATTTTTGGAGATCCCCTGGTTGATGGTAATTTGAAAATAAAACCTTTGGTAAAATAGTTATAAACGGCAACATTAGAATTTAGGAAGTAAGATCCATGCTTTAGACATTCAAAGACAATAAGGATAGATTGCATACACTCTTTGTTTTCTGGTATATCCTGCGCTACTGCTTGAGGATTGGGAGGCTGATCTGAATAACGTTCTTCAAAAATCCCGTAATTAGATACTCTGCATCTTTCATTATGTAGATCCTTCTCTTTGATTCTCATTGTCTCTCTTTCCATATACACAGATGTACCTGCGTTTTGTGTTTGCCTTCTCATCGTTTACAAGAAGAGGAAATCCCCAGTGTGAAAGCACTTCACAAGATTAGATAATACCCTTTTGACGGGGTTCCATCTGTGTTCCATTTTAACTTTGAAGTGAAGTGTTTTCTTTCCTAATGAGATTCCTTTCACTGTTAAAAATTCAATGTTTTCTTACTTCCAAAGAGCTGATTAGGAGCATTGTTGGAAAAACTGGGTTTTTTGATGCTTCTCTTCAACACCCTTGACTCTGTCTTCTGTCTTCCATTCAACAGATGATTTTTTAAGGTACTTAATAGGTGAAAGGAGCCATGCAGCATTTTTTGGGAATCTGAGGGAAATAAAATATAGGCTCACCCATGAAAGATGATGAGGAAATATTCCTAGTACTTTAACTCATGGAAAGAATTCCACAGAAGCAAAATGAAGATGTTCACTGTAGGCTTATCTATAGTAAAGCCAGGAAGCAGCATTGATGTTCCCTAATAGATGTTTGGGCTTCCCTGGTGACTCAGACAATAAAGAATCTGCCTGCAATGCAGGAGACCCAGCTTCAGTCCCTGGGTCCGGAAGATCCCTGGAGAAGGGAATGGCAGCTCACTCCAGTATTCTTGCCTGGAGAATTCTGTGAACAGAGGCTACAATCCATGGGATCGCCAAGAGTCAGACATGACTGAGTGACTAACACTTTCACTTTTCACTTTCACAGGGATGTTTAGGTTAATAATGTGTTCATTAGATGATGGGACTTCCCTGATAGCTCAGTTGGTAAAGAATCCACCTGCAAGGCAGGAGACCCCAGATCGATTCCTGGGTCGGGAAGATCCCCTGAAGAAGGGATAGGCTACCCACTCCAGTATTCTTGGGCTTCCCTTGTGGCTCAGCTGGTAAAGAATCCACCTGCAGTGTGGGAGACCTGGGTTTGATCCCTGGCATTGGGAAGATCTCCTGGAGAAGGAAAAGGCTGACTACTCCAGTATTTTGGCCTGGACAGTTCCATGGACTGTCTAGTCCATGGGGTCACAGAGAGTCGTACATGGCTGAGTGACTTTCACTTTCATTAGATGATGAAGTGAGTCTTAGGCTTACAAGCACTAACCTCTGTGAAATGGCTAATATGAAGTAGTGTGAACAACCTTATTGCATGAAGCAAAAAACAAGTGAGAATATGGGCACGGAGTGGAGAATACTCTTTCAATCCAAGGCATCTGTGGTTGAGATATAGGATTATTTTCTTCCTTTCTCTCTTTTTCTTATAATCTTTCATTTGGACCTCCAGTCCAAATCGTTTGGGGAAGGGCACTATTTATCAGAGAGATCACACTCTAGTTTTAGGAACTAAGGGTAAATGAAAGGACCTATTAATTATTTTATTCAATACTTGATTCAGCAAATATTTCCTGAGACCTACTATATGCCAGCAGTAGACTAGTCCTAGGCCCTGAAGATACAGCTGTGAGAAATTTAAACTTGACCCCTGGCCACATGGGGTTTTGGTCATTCCTACATATGTGCATTGCTGAAATAGTCCAAGTAATAATCTAATGGCCCAAATTGCCAATTATGGATAATTGCAAGGCAAAGTAAAGGAGAGAGTGAAAAAAAAAATGATAAAATATGTCACACTTTGTTTTAAATCTCCAGCCTCATCAGGGTTTATGCACTGATAGTAAGTATACAAATAGCAGCAGCCACCACCTACTTAGCAGTTAACTATATGTCAGCCTCTGTGATGAGCACTTGCATTTTATTTCCTTAGTTAATCATCAGAGTAAATCCTGTGTGTTACATCCATTTACAGAATGCACAAAAAGGATGAAGAGAGGCTAAGTAACCTGCCCAAGACAGTACATTCAAGATTCAGACTCAGGAATCCCTACTTTCCGTGTTCCACCCTTGGCCATCCCACTTCCTAAACCTTTCCTCTCTGCACAGACTATGAGTTTGGTTCACCTCTTAGATGCCTAGGGACAATCTTCCTCTGTGTCCTTCCTGTCTAAGAAAGGGCGTTTTGCCCATTTGGTGTGATTGCTTCTCATTCTTGACCAGAGTGTGGAGAAGAGGCTGGTGAGACGGCCCTAATTTTTCTCTTTCTTTCTCCCCTCATGTCTCATGTCTTCTGCACAGTGGGACCCTCCCAGCTCCAAAAGCAGATTTAGAAACATGTTGAATGGGTCCCCTCGAGTCAGAGATGACACCATCAACCTGACTGTGTCATTTTAGACGGATGTGTATGCTTTAGGGAATAAATGATTTGTATCCGAAAAAAATCATTTGGCTGAAGGTGATGGAAGCTGCTCCATCCGTGCTGCTCAGAGTGGTTTCAGATTCGAGGGGCACCAAAGGCAAATAAGGGACTAGAAAAAAAGAAAAATGGGGTAATTTAGAGCCTTCTGTTACTTTGTTTAGGAGCAGGTTAACTACTAAAAATCTCCTCCAAATAATTGGTCGATTTTGAAAATACAAGAAGTATTTCTGTCAGAGAACGCTTCTTCTAAGACCCATGGGAAAGAATAAATAGGGATTCTGATGACAGGTGTATTTATTTGTTATCAGATTGGTAACAGTGGTTGTCTTTCAGAGTCAGACCAAGGGAACCGGGATGCCCCTGGGTGGAGGGTTTCTCTGTGAGTTAGATGAGATCAGAGGGGATCACTCTAGCATGATGTGGGACCTGGAGATCTTAAAACTATAACCATAGTTAACTATCTGCTCTTTATTTCTTCATTTCTGCTCCCCCCCCCCCCCGCCCACCTTCTACGCAATCTCTTCTTAAAGATTTATTGTATCTTATTTTGGGTCAGGCCTTAAAAACATATATATATTTATTAACTTATTTATTTTTATTTGGCTGCGCCAGGCCTTAGTCGCAACATGGGGAATCTTTAGTTGAGGCATATGGAATCCAGTTCCCTGCTCAGGGATCTAACCCAGGTCCCCTGCATTGGGAGCCCAGAGTTCTAGCCACTGAACCACTAGGGAAGTCCCTTGGGTCAGGCTTTTACTTCCCTTTAGTTGTTGACAACATCAGTTAAGAAATCTCATTGCTGTTTGTCATGGCTTCTCTGTGTCCCCTTTCCTGGGTGACTTTTGCACTGTAATAATCCTCTGTGTTCTCTTTCCTGCCCCCACTCCCCCTCCAAGGGCCTGGAGGTTAATGGAGCGTTTAACTGGTGATATGGAAGAGTAACCATGATGTATTTATTTATTAAGTAAAGGAAACTCTTTATTAGGTTAAACAGCTGAACTTACGGAACATTTATACCCCAAACTTTAAATGTGATCTAATTAGAAAGCAACTTATGAAATAGAGTCTTTGATAAATATAGATAATTTATTTTATTTGAGTTGCTAATATATTCACAGTTTTTTAAAAATTAAATGATTATGAAAATTACAATTGAAAAGTATATTCTCACTCCTTTGCCAGACCCCACCCCCATCCTGCTTCCTATAAATACTCACATTTACTAATTTTTTTATGAATCCTTCCAAGATGTCTTTATAATAAAACAAATAAATGTATAATTCTTATACAAAGGTGCATATTGGTATGCACCTTGCTTTTCTCACTAAACAATATAAGTCCTAGAGATCTTTGCATGTAAGGTCATCAAAAGCTTCCATGTTTGGGAGCTGGGTTGCTGCCCATATTGTAGTGTGTAGATTCACCATAGTTTATTTAACTGATGTCTAACTGATGGATTTTTTGTGTTATTTCTAATCTTTTGCTATAAAAACAATGCTGCACTGATCTCTGTACCCTGTGCATAGATCATCTCATCCATATTCAGATGATAGCTGTTGGAAGAATTTCCCAGAAGTGAGATTTCTGGGTCAAAAGGAAATACATTTGTAATTTTGAATGATAGTGCCAATTTGTCCTGCGTCAGGGTTGTAACATTTTTCACTCCCATCAATAACATATGAGACTGTCTCTCTGCCCACACTTAAACCAACAGCGTGTTTTCGAACTTCTGGAATCTGGCTGATGCGTGGGTATAAAAAATGGTATCTCGGTACAGTTTACCTCTCATTTTTCTCATTATGAATGAAGTTAAAACTTTTTCTTATGTTTAATGTTCACTTACTGTAAAATGTCTTTTCATGTCTTTTGATCATTTTTCTACCACGTTCTTTGGTTTTTCACTGCCTGTCGTCTGTGACATAAGTTGCAAATAGATCTTCCCGGTTAATCACTAATTTTTTTTCTCTATTATATTAGATTCTGTTTAATTTTATTTAACTTCTCTTCTTTTGGGAAAAATTTAAAGTGTAAGGCCTTTCTTGCTTTACAGAACATTGCAGAACTGTAAAACTCACCAGGCAAAGCAGTATTATTAATCAGTAGGGGAAAATAACAATTGTTTCATGACTTGAAATTTTTTGGTATGAGAACGTTAAAAAATTCTTACTGTCAGTTACAAATATATACAGAAATGAAAAATAAAACTAATATGTATTAGTACCCTGTAACATTAGAAACATTGAGAATAAGAGTTTTGTTTCTTTGTTAAAATCTTTCCAAGAGTGGGGTTCCCTGGAGGTCCCATGGTTTAAGACTCCCGCACTTCCACTGCAGGGGGCACGGGTTCAATCCCTTTGATCTGGGAACTAAGAGATCCCATACGTCACATAACCTGGCCACAAAAACAAGTCTTACCAAGAGCAGTTTGAACAGTGCTTGCCACCATCTTCTTTTTGGGTCATTTACAATACATAGCAAAGATCTTTTTTCTCTGCCTTAGTGAAATGTCATACTTCCCTCTCAGTTTGGGTCAGCTGCCTGTATTTTATCCTTTGCTTTTCAATGTCATGAAAAATCTCCAAGAGTTCCTCTTACGTAACATGTTTTGGTCAACATCACTTCCTCTGGGATGCCTTTCTCTCTTTCATGACAACTGTTTTTCTCTTTTAAGGTCAGTTGGTTTGCCCTCCCTCTGGCTGCATGTTCCTGTCACATGTTCCCAGGGTCTGTTATTTCTTCTGTAAATCCACTTATGTTCAAGTCAGATTTTGCTCCCAGTATTACTTTTAGGTGGGTCCCCCCCCACCCTGTACTTTTAGCTCTTTTGGCCAATCCGTTTTTCAGTTATCCATTTCTGTAAACTGTCACAGGGGTTAATCACTGAGAGACAGGAGACAACAGCTACCCACATTGTTGTCTTTCTGCGAACTGAGTAACAGATGTGAAGTGACCATTCACTGATTGGACTTTGAAAGAAGTGATATGACTGATCATTGATTGTGACGAACATCAATTATTTACATAGAAATTTCTGGATTGAAGCACTGGAGTCTCTGTTTCATGCCACTACTCATAGTTAATATATTGTGGTAACTGGAATTCAAATCCTGTTGAACTGGTGTGATTCACTACACTGTAGTAACTTATATTTGTGCATATCAGAACCATGAAAGCAGGAGCTGCCATCATAGAAAAATACAAAGAATAACATAACAAGTATCTGTGTACTCATTTTTGAGGTTTGACAGTTAGCCTTCTGCTATAAATGCTTTAAGTGTTTTTTTTTTTTTTTTAAGGAAATTGATCATTGCCAATAAAGTTAAACTTCTCCTTTGTCCCCACCCCCCTCCTGTTTCCTTTCATAACCTCTCAACCCACATTAGCATCATAAATTCAAAGACTATCCTTATTGGAAAAGACCCTGATGCTGGGAAAGGTTGAAGGCAAAAGGAGAAGGGGGTGGCAGAGGATGAGACGGTTAGATAGCATCGCCAACTCAAGGGACATGAATTTGAGCAACCTCTCAGAGATAGTAGAGACCAGAGGAGCCTGGCATGCTGCAGTCCATAGGGTCGCAAAGAGTCACACATGACTTAGAGAGTGAACAACAATATCCTTTATTTTCTCTCTTTTCGAAAGTTCTGTCCACACATATATTGAGCTTAAGAAATATGCAGAATGAGGTTTGCTCTTTTCTTTGCATCATAATTTGTTTTTTATCACACTTTCTTTCACTTTTTATATTTTTGTTTCCTTCTTGAATTAATAAATATTTTTGTCTCTCCTTTCTCCCCACTAGTTTGAAATTTTTGTTTCTGTTTCATCCTATTTCTATTGAATAAGTGAAATAACTTGTGTTTAAAAAACAGACTCGTCTGTTTTAAATATAGGTGGATATTAAAGTGGCCTGCCCTTGTTTAGAATTCTGGTAATTTCTCCAGATCTCTCCATGGCAGCAAGCAGAGATACCCATATTTGGTCATATTTCTGTAACTATCTTTCTGATACGTTTGACAGTGGCTGTGCTCTGTTTGTCTTCCAGATTCATTCAAGAGATAGAGCACGCCCTGGGACTTGGTCCTGCCAAACAGTGTCCTCTTCGAGAGTTTCTCACCATGTACATCAAAAACATCTTCCTCAATCAGGTCTTGGCTGAGATCAACAAGGAGATCGAAGGAGTCACGAAAACATCTGACCCCCTGAAGATCCTGGCTAATGCAGACACCATGAAAGTGCTGGGGGTTCAGCGGCCTCTCCTCCAGGTAATCACATCCTTTGAACTTCTTTCTGTCAGCAGTTTTCACTGACTTGGCAAGGGTTACAAATTGAAAAGAGAAGGAGAAGAATTACCATC
The DNA here is from genome assembly GCF_029378745.1 of Bos indicus. Taxonomy (NCBI): domain Eukaryota; kingdom Metazoa; phylum Chordata; class Mammalia; order Artiodactyla; family Bovidae; genus Bos; species Bos indicus. The sequence continues at coordinate 97,881,218 of NC_091763.1, forward strand.
TGTTTCCATGTTCATCAGGGACAAAATAAGAGGAAATAAATTAAATGGGCACTAGGGAAATTAAAGGACTAATGTAGAGATAATGGAAGTCCTGAAGATCTTTAAGAAAAAAATGGTTAGTTTTGAGTATAGGAGATGGTGAGCCTTATTAACATGCAGGCAACTCCTCATTATTGGCCTGAAATTTGTCCTTGAATAGAATTCTCTTTCCAGTGGTGAGTGCATGCTGAAGTAGAAGGATTTACAGGGAGGAAGTGACTCTGCCTAACCTCAATGACCAACAGTAAACCCTCAGTTCCATTTGAATGCTGATTTGGCTAGCTCACAGTGAATCTGAACCCACCTTGCAAACTGGCTTTTGAAGGTCAGATCATTTGTTAATTCGAGTGACGATCATCTTAATATGAAAATGTTACTTTCCCTATTTTAAGTGATGGTTTCTGGGCAACAGAAGTAAAACAAGTTGTTAGATATTCAGATTAATAGACGAGGTATTTATTTTACATGCTTTAAGCCAGTGACTTGGAGGTAAATATAAAACCAAAAGAAAATTTGTATTAATATGAATTTCAATTATGAATATACATTAATTACTGTTATATTGTATAATAATTGGACCTTTGCAGTGTTTCTTCATTTAAGAGAATGATAGGCACAATAGTGCATTTTTGCATATGTTGTATGATACGAGGATACGTCAAAATGTGGAAGACTTGAGCTCTTCAAAGAGACATTGGATAAATGGGATAGTTGCTTCAGTTGCCTTCCTTTACCTGCTTTACATATGTCATCCTAGATTTTCCTTCTTTGTACACTAGATTGAATAAAAATGCTGGCCCTCTCGTAGGGAAAGGTCCTAGTGTGAGCATTCTCCTTTTTTATGAGCAAAGTCTTATATGGTCTTGAGAACATAGACAAGAGGCATTCATGTCCCCCAGAACTAGAGTAATAGCAACACATCTAGGAAGATGTTCATTTGGATTGTCTGAGTCCGCGTTTCTGGTGAAGGATCTGTCCTGAGTGTGGGATGCAGAACAAGGAGAAGAGCAAAGACGTGTGCTCACTTACCCTACTGCTGGCTCATTCTTCTACTGGCTCTTTGCATGGCCGGCCTCCTCTTGGTGCCAGTTTAAATGCCACTTCCACAGGGAAGCTTTTCCTGACTATCTGCCTAAGTAGGTTCCCTTCATTGGTTTTTTTTCGTCTTCCCTCCTCCACCTTCTCAATCTGTTCTCAACACTGGAGCCAAATTTTATGGATGTATCACACAAACTCCCATTCCAGGTGACTTATGATCAGGTTCTGCCAATAGGAAGTGCTAACAGGAAGTTGGGGATAAGGCAATGGCACCCCACTCCAGTACTCTTGCCTGGAAAATCCCATGGACGGAGGAGCCTAGTGGACTGCCGTGTCTGGGGTCGCTAGGAGTCGGACACGACTGAAGCCACTTAGCAGCAGCAGCAGCAGGAAGTTGGAGGGTAAAAGGAGAAAGAGAGATTGGGCTCTTGTCTCCTTCCTCTCCGTTTTGGACCAGAGTTCTGGCCTTGGGTGCCTCCCTCCATAACGAGAGGTCCTGCCAGATAACATTTGCTCCATGGCTCCAGCTCTCCCTGGACTATGACAACACCATTTCCTCTCCTCGGTCCTTGATGAGAGCTTTCTGCTGTTACCAGTCTCTGGGAGCCTCAGCATCCCTTGTTGCTTTTTTCAATGTTGCCTATACCTCTGTAAGTCACCTCTTCATTAGTATTTCTTCCGTTAATCATCTGAATGGAATTCTGTTTTTCATTTAGGATCATGAATAGATTTCCCTACTTAGTCACTATTTTCAGGTTTTAATTTTTTTTCTTTCTTCGCACAACAGTCATAGGTGTTTATTTTCTGGCTTGTTGATGGTGGGGGACAGGGAGGCCTGGCGTGCTGCCGTCCATGGGGTCACAAAGAATTGGACACGGCTGTGTGACTGAACAACAACAACAGGCTTGTTGATTTCCTATCTTTTCTCACTAGAAATTAAGTTCCAAACACATAGGCAGGAGGAATGTGCTCAGGAGTTTGTTGGATGAATGTATATGTGGGTGGGTGGGCAGATAGATGGTCACAGTGAATAGGTTTTGAGTGTCTTAACTGCAGAGTCAGAGTGGGAAGATGAGAAAGAGAGAGGGACAAAAACTTGTTTACTTTTATGTTATGTCTGACCATATCATTAATTTCTTCTCCATTAGAAAGCCTCTCAGTATGTATATCCCTCAAGTATCATGCTAGATGCTATACAGAGCAACTTTAATACATTTAGTGTGGTGAAAATAAAAGAAACATTGCACTACAGACAGAATCTGGGACCTAAAGATACTGGCTCATTAGACATGACAATTTTCAACTTGAGTAACAGAGACACATTCAAACTCCTAACTGGTTGACTGCAGTCTGGGCCATGTCAGGGCCCCATACTGCTGGCTCCATGGCGTCTCTGGGCCGTCTACCAACGTGCTTATCAAGTCACTCCTAACCTCATCACCAGCCATTTGTACATGTCATTACACCTCTTGTTCTTCAAATCAATGACTCCATTCTGAGGCTACATTAAGAACTCCAGCCTTACCTCTTCTTTCTTTGACCTTGTCCAGACATGATAGTTGCACATAAGTGAATAAATCTTAAAAGCCATTCAAGCTATTCATCTCCAAATAGGTTTACAGAGCCCAGATACCTGCCTTCTTATTTGGTTATTTTGTTCTCCCTTTCTTCCTCAGAGTTTTATTTTTGACAGTGAAAATGAGTTAGAGCACATCAGTAAGTTTGTTTAATATTCTCAGAGTTAGGTTAAAAAAGCACATGAGGAGGAGGCTATTTTCCTTTCCCATCTTGAGAAAGTCTCTGGCTTTCTGATGGTTGTAAATTGTTCTCTGACAATTTCTCTCGTGCTCAGATTTCAGTGTTTCTTAAATGTGTTTCAGTGTCACTTTAATATTTTTTTATTTCCAGCTAATTATAGGTAGCTAATATAAAGAAAAATAATTGAGAAGTAATTCTCAGTAACTGTAGCTGAGAATCCAAAGCAGTTGTGAAGAAGAGAGCTTGGAGAAATATCTATATGTGTGAAAGATGCAGGAGGGCTAAGTATGGAATTTTGTGTCCTTCAAAGCCGTTCTTCCTGCTCACTGTTGTTTGCTTACAGACTGGAAAGGATGGTGCCTTTCCCTGGAGGCAGCACCCACTGTCATAAAGCATCAGCCCGATGGGGTTCTCCGGGGACAGTGGACAGACAGCTGTCTCAGTGCTGCTTCCATTTATTTCGTGATGTGCAGACACAGAGAACCCCGGGACACTCGGTCGTTTCCTCTCTGAAATGGCATTTGGTCAGGGTAGACAGTCAGTTATAAGGGGGCATTTATTTGGGCCATAACGTGCTTTTACATAGACTTCCAGGTGACTCAGTAGTAAAGCGTCTGCCTGCCAGTGCAGGAGACTCAGGAGACATGGGTTTGATCCCTGGGTGGGGAAGATCCCCTGGAGGAGAAAATGGCAACCCACTCCAGTATTCTTGCCTGGAATATCCTGTGGACAGAGGAGCCTGGCGGCATATAGTGCATGGGGTTGCAAAGAGTTGGACACAGCACACACGTGTGCTCACGTGCTTTTCCATTGGTAACTTTACTTTCTAGGCACATAGGAGGGAAGAAAGGAAGGAAATAGGGAGGAAGAAATTACAAGCACCATGTTATAGGTGGAATAACTGTGTGGATGCTGGCCGCTGATACAGCAGCATTGTACTAGAAGTAACAGAAGCAGTAATGATAGCAGTCATAATAGTAAATAGTAATAATGCTGACAGCTCACACTTTAATAGCATTTACTATGAGCCAGACACTATCGAGTGCTTTACATGTATTGACTTGTAAATGTTTTATATGCATTGACAACAGCTTTGTGAAGGTAGCGTTCTTATTGTGGGGAAGAAACTGAGAAACAGTGAAATTAAATAATTTGCCCAAAGTCATTTAGCTAGCATCAGTAAAACTGTAATTCAAAGGCAGGTGACCTAACCCTGGAACCCGTGTTCTAACTCAGTTTTACTCAGTGTAAGAGAATGCTTCCCTGCAAGCTGTTTATTTATTTATTTTTTCCCTCTGCATGCGTGCTCAGTCCTGTCTGACTCTTTGTGACTTCATGCACTATAGCTGGCCAGTCTCCTCTGTCCATGGAATTTTCCAGACAAGAATACTGGAGAGGGTTGCCATTTCCTACTCCAGAGGATCTTTCTGGACCAGGGATCGAACCCATGTCTCTGAATTGTAGGTAGATTCTTTACCACTAGGCCACCTAGGAAGCCAAGCTCCATTGAGTCGATGTTGCCATCCAACCATCTCATCCTCTGTCGTCCCCTTCTCCTCCTGCCCTCAGTCTTTCCCAGCATCATGACAATGTTTAAATTGAAACATCACAGATCTTATACTTCTAATGCTGTTAGATGGAGACAGGTGGACTATGCTTCATGCTCTTACCATCTGAGAGTCCTCTGTTACCATCACTTTTTCTGCAGAGTGGCCTCCATCCATTGCAAGGCAAAGCATGCTGACTCAAATGAAAGAAATCCATTAAGAGAAATTCCTCATTTCTCCTGACTCAGATCTTCTGGCATTCCAGACATAGAGCTATGGAAACAGTTGATTGTTTGAAGTGGATACCCCTTCATGCCTTATATATCACAGCAATCAACCAACTGTTCACTCATCAGATAGGAGGAAACATTCTCTCTGTTCCCTAACTTGCCCTTGGTTTGGGGATGTAATTTGATTTATTCCTCTTTAGTGTCTCCATCCAGAAAAGGGGAGAGGAGACTAATGCTTAGGTTTTTCTCCCTTAACTATCACACAGCTGAACAGACATGTTTCTGTGTGAACAAAAGATACAAGTAAAGGTGCCCCCCCCCGCCACCCTCCCACCAATGAAATACCTGGTATCCTTGTTACTTAGAGAGGGACCTGTGGACAAGAACATAAGACCTCTGAGTCAGAATATGCATGTATACGGCATCCCCAGGTGATTTGTACATACATTAGATTTTCAGAAGCACTGTCTTGAATGAGCACGGCTTCCCTAGTGGCTCAGAGGTGAAGAATATGCCTGCCACTGTAGGAGATGAGGGTTTGATCCCTGGTCAGGAAGATCCCCTGGAGTAGGAAATGGCAACCCACTCCAGTATTCTTGCCTGGAGAATCCCATGGTCAGAGGAGACTGGTGGGCTACAGTCCATAGGGTCGCACAGAGTCGGACACAACTGAGTGACTGAGCACACACATACTCCTTGTACGAGAGCAACGTGAAGTGTGGTCCATGGACTGGTGCATCATATCACCTGCTGCTGCTGCTGCTAAGTTGCTTCAGTCGTGTCCGACTCTATGCGACCCCAGTATCACCTGAGCTTGTGAGAAATGCAGATTCCTCAGCCTCAACTGTGCTCAAGAGTGGAGCTCAGGAATCTCTGGTCTGACCAGCCCTCTCGGTCATTAATAGAGGTGGAAGTTTTAGAAGCATTGTCTTACATAATACGGGCATTTCCAGCTGGAGGCTAGGCAATGGGGTTCTAATGCTGTGGGCTTCTAGCACTGCGGCAAACAACAGTAGTTACTTCAAGAAAATGATTCAGCTTTGTTTCATACAGACGCCAAATTTGTAAAAACAATATTTGCAGCGGCAGCAGAAGCTGCTTCCTAGTCTAGCACATTGCTGAATGTTGCAAAGTTCTTTCCAGACACAGGCTGAGTGTACGTTTCCTGGCTCATGTTGAGCAATGTGAGACAAGGACAGCTTTCCTAAAGCCGAGGCTTACATTCCCACATTCACAGGAGGAAAAAACCATAAACTGTGCAAGTGAAAAAGTTGAAACAATATTCAAACATTTAAAGTACATTTTCATTTTCCTCATTGCCCCAGTGTGTGTCAGAGCCCTTCTGAGAAGTGAGATAGAGGCAGCCTGCAAACCCTACATTCTTCTGTCTTCCTCATCCTTCTGAGCTCCCCACTGCTGCCTGGGGGTGTGTGGGTATCAGTAACAATTTTCATTAGAAGCACCCAAAGGCTTTCTGAACACACCCAGGGAGTTGGTTCTGTTGATCAGGGGTAAGATTCCATCCCAGAGATATGGTTCAGTAGATCAGGGATGAGGTCTGGGCATCCAGGTGTTATGAGCTGTCCAGATGATTCCAACATATACAGACAGTATTAGCATCACTTGTCGCTGGCCTGCATCTTTCTACTCCATAGAATCAATTACTGCCCTGAGAGGAAGTACAAAAAAGTTATAAATAAGGGATCCTTTCTTTCAGTCAGTTTTGTAACAAAGGATCTGTTGGATACTTTGAATCAAGCTTGGTATATAAGACTTGGGATCAGATACAAATAGATTTAAATCCCAGATGTTTCAGTGGATACTTCTGTGATCAGGACCAAGTTTCTCACCTCTCCATACCTATTCCCTGCTCTATAAAATAAGAATAATAAAATATGTGTCCTAGGAACACAGACATCATTTCTAGGGTTTGGATGGAATAATGGTTGTAAAACATGCCTCCTTCCTTTTCCATGTCACAGATGCCTGGACTTCAGCCTTGACTACTCTGATGCCTGCTACCTGCCCACAGCTTATCTCTCAACATCGCAGCCTTTTGACTTCTCCTGACCACGCCTCACCACTCCTGTTGTTTCTTTGTAGATTTCAGCCTGCATCTCCTCTCATCACTAACTGTTTACTCACTCCTGTTCTCTGTGCTCCCTCACCCAGCTAGTAACTCGTGTTTCCTGCTTCCTATTACCTTAGAGTGAGCAGGAGATGGTATTGTTTCACTTCCTTCCTCTTTTTCCTGGATTTGCCCACTGATCATTTGTTAGCAGCAGAAACATCATGCAATATTTATGATCATTAAAGCTAGTATGTTCATTTCCCAGGGCAAGTAAAACAAATTACCACAGACTTGGTGGTTTAAAAAAATAGAAATTGATGGACTCCTAGTTCCAGAGGCCAGAGGCCACATTCCCTTCAAAGGCTCTAAAGGAGGACCCTTCCTTGCTTCTTCCATCTTCTGGTGGTCCTGGCCTTTTTTTGGCTTTGGGGAGCATAATTCTGATCCCTGCTTCCATCTTAACATGATCTTCTCCCACATTCTCCATTTTTCCTTTTCTGTCTCTTCTCAGGATACTCTCATTGAATTTAGGGCACACTTTAATCCAGCCATGACCTCACCTCAACCCTTAATCATGTTTATATCCACAAAGACCCTATTTGCGACTAAGGTCACATTCTGAGGTTGCCTGTGGAATGTTGGGAGGACACTATTCAACTCACCACAGCTAATAATTTGCAGCAGTCTATATAGAATGCAACATATTCAACTTGCTATATTTTCCTAGAAAACACTCTGGCAGGAAGCAGTATAGAAGTAATGTTGTTAAGTCAATAGGGCCAGAATGGTCTAAATTCTAGATGTCAGCAAGGTTCCAAATGAAAGTTTTTGGTGGGCTGAGTGATTGCTGGAGCTCTAGTTAAGCTTTATTGAAGGTTAGCAGACACAGCTGCTTACAGTATAATGATTTGCCAGAGATAATTACACTGATGCCCAAGCCTATTATCTCCCTGGCTAAGTCAAGGTGCTGCCAGTAACCTCTTGTTGGTTTCCCAGGGAAGTGTGGCCAGCGGAAGTAGCATATTGTTTTCATCATATCAAATTATGTTAATGTGAACAATGTTGGATTTGAGTGGTGTTTGCATACAGCCAGTTGTTACCACTCTACTCATGGTACAGAATAGATTTAGTTTTTATTAGCCTAAATAGATTAGTCCCATTTAAGGTCTGCTGGAAGTCATCATGGAAATCATTAAGTGGAAAAGAGAGCTGATCAATTTTTTTTTTTTTTTCTCCCCTGTAAGCTTGGAGAGGTGGTGCTAATGGTCTCAGTGTGCTAAAAATAGGTCTCAGAACCAAGATGCCTTGAGGCCTAATTTGATTCTTCAGTGTTTACCTAAACCTAAAGAAATACTAACTTAAATAGTAACTTTGAATTTTCCCTTGATAAAGGTAAAATAAAAATAAAATAAAATACTCACCGACAGTATTATTTAGGCCCTTCATGCTGCACGAAGGCCTCCAGTAACCAACCACTAGTGGCCGCTTGAGGTTTTATCTGGGAAGATGGGCGACAATGTTCCTTTGTTCTTTTTGAATGTTCAGATTGTCAGCATGGCTTTCAACACTTCGCTGTCCACTTCTGAGACAACTGAGCAAATTAAATCTTTCAATACTGATGTGGACCTCGGGTGTGTCTTCAGATTTTCTTGTCAACTTGTGTTATTTTTGTATGATTTATTTTGTTAATAGTTTAAAGCATTTTATTTGTTGTAGAATTTTTGTTGTGATTCTTCATAGCCATTCAGGAAAATAACTCACAGAAATTTCACCATGGTATGGTAGGAAAAGCATTTAAAATGGGGATCCGGTCTCCCTGTTAGTCCAGTGACCTTAGGCAATCCCAAACCACTTATTGTCCCTCAGCTTCACGTTTCTCTATGAGAATGATACTGGCTTAAACCACCTCGTAAGATTAAGGTGATGAGTACAGCGAGATCATGTATTCGGCAGGGCTTTCTGAACTGCTCTACGTATTGAGTTGTCTCATAATTGTTATTATTGGTCCACACACCCACATGATCATTCAGAAAATCCATTAGCATTAAAGGAAATGATGCTAAGAAAACACCTACAGAAATGAAAAATATTTCCTATTAAATGAGAGGCTTCTCTAAGTTTTGCCAACAGTTTGTTTTATAAATGATTGGACAACCAACATAAGAACCTGGTATTTTCCCCCTAGAGTTTATCATGAAAATATTTGAAACATCTAAAAAGGCTGAGAAAAAGAAAGAAAACCACCCACAGCTCACTATCCAGATTTTACAGTTAGCACTTCTCTGAATTTGTTCCATAGCATAACCAAACCTGATACATTTGAATTCTTTTTCAGTCATTCTAGAAATGAATTCCCAGTCATTCCTAATCACTTTACCATGGTGGTGTTCACAGGTTTTTAATATCTTACGTAGGAAATCTGAACATAAAAAGAAATATATTAAGTGAGAAAGTAGTTGCTTTGTGTTAACTGTTCAGTTTCTAAAAGTATCCATCCAGATGTTTCCTTAAAATAGTGTCATGGAACAGGAAATTGACCAACCCATGCTTGTTGTTAATCTATTACCTATAAATTGCCTTTATTGAATAGACTGCCTTTATTGAATATACTACCAAGGAATTTGCCCTTATAACTACTGATGAAAAGGGCTGTGAAGTGAGCAAATGAGAGTGATTTTTATATACATGCAGAATAGGCACATCATATGATCAATTTTTTATAAATATCTTTATAGTCTTATCTCTGGATGAAGAAGAAATAGGACCTTGTTGTCCATTTGGCTGGTTTTCATAGAAAGTCCCTGGTTAACTAGATGGGAGAAAAGGGTGTGTGTGTGTGTAAATATGCATATATTTAAACTAACTTCTATACAGTATAGCCAGTGAGGCATTTGGAGAAAACCAAGAGGGGCTAGAAATAAAGAAATCATTTTTCTTTTGTCTGCAGAAAATCATCTGCAGCCAACCCAATGCATTGTATAAAAATCATTAATGATATGAAGTTTTCCGTTTTTGAAGTCGGTTAAAAATCCGACTGTTTTCTCCAGCATTCCATCAATTCTCAGAATGTGTTTGGGACAGATTTTAACTTAGATGCAACTTTCCCAGAATTCATTTATTGTATCTGGGTTATGAGGTCAGTGTATAACACAGAGGCTGGGAAGGGCTTATCCCATGAGGAGGCATGAGGGGCTGGAGGAGGCATGAGGGGCTGCTGAATGAGAAAGTAATTACAGCCAATGACACTTGTTTACCAGCTTTGCTTGGTACTAAGAAACTTGCTTGAGCACCAGGCTGTTTCAGAATGACATCAATATAGGGATAAGCCCTGGGTTTTAAAGGAGGATTCTGAATTTACTTTCTAAGTAAAGGCAGGCCCACTGATGGCCATCTTGGTTTTCACCTAGACTGGGCTATGTAACAGGGCTTATTCGGGGTACTATCTGTCTTGATCTTGCCTCAGCCCACTCCTTGGTGGATAAGCAGGAGAGAAGGTAATGACTAGTGACAGATATGCTGACAGGGACTGAACTGCATTAACACTCTGTTGTTCAGATCTTTAGAGAGCTGTCTTTGCCCAAAATAGATTTGACTTTACTTGCTAACAAAGGCATCTTCAGATGTATTTCTCTTCCTTAAACACTGGAGAAGAGGAAGAACATCCCATCGAGAGATAGCAAGAAGGGAGAAAAGACTGGCTTGACAGCCCAAGCAGATGATAGTCATCGTTCTTGTGAGCAGCAGGATTGCTGACCTGGCAAGATGACTGGTGGAGGCCGGATGAGCATGGACAGAGCACTGCTGCTCTTGGGGAATCTTTGAGGTCCTTATCCTAAGTCAGTTTTGCCCAGTGCAGCTCTGGCTTAGAGATGTTCTAGTGAGCCAAGGAAAAGGATGAAGACTGCCTGAGCTTGAGAGTTAAACGGCCCTTTAAGATGAACTGTTCAAATAAAGTAGATGTTTTTCTTCATGCTTTTCAAGGATCCTGTCCTGCTCAGAACCTGGCACGTGCTTTGTCTTAGATTAGATACCCTAAGATGGGCTGGTGAAAATCTGACACATCAGATATAATAAGAGAGACACGACACAGCTGGTTAATTTCCACTGATGAAATTCTAGTAAGACTAAATGATTACTCACTATACACCTCCTTTGTGCTATCACTGGACAAGGAGATGAGGATATACAAAAGAAATTTAAAGCCCGACTCCCACTTCTCAGGGGCCTCCAGTTTAGTTGGGGAATCAGAATTCCTCACGCCTATAAATGTGACAGCAGCAGAGGACCATGGGTACCTGAACACTGAAGGTGATGGTTCAGAAGATTTGCAGTTTAAGAGAAAGATGGTAACGATGACCCTATATGCGAGACAGCAAAAGAGACACAGATGTAAAGAACAGACTTTTGGACTTTGTGTGTGAAGGCGAGGGTGGGATGATTTGAGAGAATAGCATTGAAACACGTGTATTATCATACGTGAAATAGATCTCTAGTCCAGGTTCGATGCATGAGACAGGGTGCTCAGGGCTGGTGCACTGGGATGACCCTGAGGGATGGGATCGGGAGGGAGGTGGGAGGGGGGTTCAGGATGGGGAACACATGTACACCCATCGCTGATTCGTGTCAATGTATGGCAAAACCCACTACAATATTGCAAAGTAATTAGTCTCCAATTAAAATAAATAATTTAAAAAATAAAAAAGAGTGGAGGACTCAGCTGAGGGCTGGAGAATTCTAGAAACTTTAAACAAGAGGTGGGTCCTGAACCGGACATTGTAGGATATGTAGCAATAGAGAAGGGGAAGTATTACGTGAGCCAAATGATACATGTGAAGACACCAAAGGGATTGTTCACAAAATGGTGGGGCTAGTCTAGGTGAGTGAAGGAATGGAGAGTGATAAGCAAGGTTCTCAGGGCGCAGAACTCCCATGGAGGTCTTAAACTTTGACAGGACTATTTCCTTTGTAACAGAGCCTGGAAGGGTATACTTTAACGGGTGCTCTCTTAAGGGAGAGTGGGCTTGGGCAATTCATGGGTGAGATTAGAAGGAACCCAAATGCCTAGGAATTCACTTGATCTGCTAGGCAGAGACATTTCAAACTCAGGGGACACAGAATGGGAACTTAGTTCTCTGTGTCCCAGAGATATGTAATTCTCTTTGGAGATTTTACTTGATAATAGCTGTGCCCCAGAAAACCATCTTGTTTAACCAATGTGATAAGCTGACAATGTAGTTTTTCTCTCTGATTATTAGGTACTCTGTGTAGTCAATACACTGGTACCATGTGAGGGTAATTTCCTCTTTTATTTTATCTCAATGCACTGTGTTATAAATAGTTAAAAACAAAGCAAAAAGATAAGAGACAAAGAGCCTGGGGTCAGAAGGGCCAGCCAAGATGGGAGTCCAGTAATCCAACCCAGAGAGGAAGATGGTTTCCAATGAGTGTTTCTCTCTCAGACAGAAGCTTCAGGTAGTAACCTCACGGCTGCCTGAGGTTTGGTGAACCCCAACCTTTTGCTCGGATTTGAAGTCATTCTTTTGACTCAGTGTCGTGATTGGGCAAACACCCACCCCAGATGTGTTTACTTTCTGGGATAAGTATTGTACTTGTTAATCATCATCAGGTTTTTCTCGCCGAGCCTTCAAACGGCAGCCACTGGATGGTGTCCTGTCCTTCATCACCTCTGTCCACAAGAGCAGCCGCTCGGCTGCAGCATGTTCGTATTTGTTCAAAGATTAAGCTGTACATTTCTCCCTTATTACCTTTTTTAGACACACAGGAGCTCTGTCAGTTAAAGCCCTGCTTTGGGGAAAAGGCAACACGCAGCTAACTCATTAACAGGTTATCTATGTCATTATGTCCTTTTTGGATTGTACATATTGGAAATCGTCTTTTGAGGAGAAAAAAGAATCCATCTAGGCTTCTAGTTTCCCTTTCTTTTTCTTCCTCATTTTTATCTGCCTTTTTTCCTTCCATAGTTACAGCTATTCCCATGATGGATGGTCATATCTTTGGAGTCCAGAATACCCTGAGTATTCACTTGCAAATAGCTACAAAGTCAAGTTCAGATAACTGCTCTTCAATGAGAGCTATTCTGTACCTTATTGGACCCACACTACTTCTCTTGGCCCCATTGCAACCACAGGAGTTTAATTGCTTCTTCCTTTTTATTCCACAAAGCGTTTTTTAATTTGTTCTCCTCTTGGTTGTTCCAGGGTCAAGGCTGCCTATCAGGTGCTTGCAGAAGTGCTCTGATGACCTTGCTTGCTGTTCTTGCCCGTAGCTTCCAAGGCTGGGTCCAGAATGAGCAGCTTGCCTGAGTGAGAGATGGCTAGTTGGTACGTGAATTTCGTACCTCTTGAGCAAGACATATCTGTCCTTCCATCCTTTCACAGTTTTGCTTTGGAGCCAAAAGAAACCTCTTATACTTAGTAGGCTCTCATTTGGTGAGTGAGTAAAATAGAAATTGCCAAAATAGAAATTGCCTTGAACAATTATGTTCAAGGATGGCCTTTGGCTTACAGTTAAGTAAAGGGTATATAGAAGCAAACCTATGTTGTTTGCCAAGGAAAGGAGCTCTAAGTTTTATGGTTCTTTAAATAAACATTTTATTTTAGAAACATCCAAGATTTATAGAGAAGTGGCAAAGATGACACACTTCCCATACACCCCACACTCAGTTGCCCCCTCTTATTAGTATCTTATATTCGTATGGTGAATTGATTGCAATTAATGAACCAATATTGATACATTCCTGTTAATTAAAATCCACACTTTATTCAAATTGCCTTGTCTTTCACGTGATGTCGTCTGTTCCCAGATCCCATCCAAGATATCACATTATGTTAAGTTCTGTCTCTTTAGGCTCCTCCCGGATATGACAGTTTCTCAGACTTTCCTTTTTTAAATGGCCTTGACAGCAAGTTAGGTATGTTGCAGAATGTCCTTCAGTATGGACTAGTCTGATGTTTTTCTCGTGATTTGACGAGGGGTATGTGTTTGTGGGGGGAAGACCACAGAGGTAAAGCATATTTCTCATCATGTCACATCAAGTATATATACTGTCGGCTTGATTCATCACTGTCAATGTTAACCTTGCTCTCCTTGCTGAGGCTTAGATTTCTCCTTTAGAGAGTTCCCCTGCCCCTTTCCATAGATTACTCTTTGGACTGAGTGAAGTCGCTCGGTCGCGTCCGACTCTTTGTGACCCCGTGGACTGTAGCCCACCAGGCTCCTCCGTCCATGGGATTCTCCAGGCAAGAATACTGGAGTGGGTTGCCATTTCCTTCTCCAGGGGATCTTCCCAACCCAGGGATCGAACCCAGGTCTCCCACATTGCGGGCAGACGCTTTAACCTCTGAGCCATCAGAGAAACCTTACTCTTTGGAAGGAATTCATTATGCACAGCAGACACACTCAAGGAGTGGGGAGAAAAAAGAGTGAGGATTTATGCCCCACTTCCGTGAAAATAGAGTATCTGCATAAATGATTGGGAAGGCTTCTGCCTGAAAGATGTGTCCCTTCTCTCCCATTTTTGTATTTATTCAATCATTCATGTCAGTATGAACTCATAGATTTTTATTGCATACAGTGGGTTAAAATCCAATACTGTCTTTGTTTTCTGTTTTAAATCCCAGCTTTGGCCATTGGAGGCTCCTGTATCATCACCCTTGTGATTTTTTTTTTAAGCACTTATTTTCTGGTGCCCCAAGATGCTACGAGCTCCATCTTTGTATTTCTTACCCCAGTCCTAGAATCAGCCATTTTCCCCAGAAGCTCCAGTTCCTGTTATTAGAGAAAATAGAAATGCCAACCAAGATCTGGGGATTTGATATGATTATTTTTACTTGGGTGTCATTATGTCTGTCCTCTCGGTCTACAGAGAAAGGAAATACATGTGTATGCTAACTCGTGTATATATTCATATCCCTGTATATTTCTGTATGTGGCCCTTTACTTATTGAGCTAAAACTGAGTTTATACTGACGTCTCTGCCTCAAGTGCATTGCCACATGGATCATTCTAACCTCCTCCTCTTGCTTATCTGTTACCTTCCTCTCCCACAGTGAAAGAACCTCCGACCGCCTATAATCCATGTCCCTAACTGTTCAATTCCAACTTCCATGCATAGCAATATCAGAATTGATAACCCCTGCCCTATGAAAAACAACTTTATTCAACTCATTATAGTCCTTATGTATAATTTCTTCTGCCTTTAGTTTTGTAGACTTTACTAATTTCCAGAATTACTTGGGCTAGCACCTTTTTCTCTCACTTTCCTTTCAAGAGGGTTATTTTAGACATTTGTGATATAGTTAGATGGTTTTATCATATTCTGTATGTCGTTAAATTTAAGGTATTGTAGGATACCTTAACCTCCTAAATGAATTTTTAATTTGCATATATTAAGCTGTATTATAAGTTCTGTGGGTTTTGATAAATGCATAATGTCATGTATTTACCGTTAAAGTATCACATAAAATGATTTTTACCCACATCCCCCAGATACCCTGTATTTCATCTGTTCAGCCTTTGTCTCCTCTCCTCCCCATGCCTTTGACAGTCACCAGTCATTTATTGTCTCTAGAGTTTTGCACTTTCCAGAAGTCATATAATTGGAGTCATGCAGTATTTAGCTCTTCCAGACTGGCTTCTTTAAATTAGCACTCTATGAAAGATTCATTCGTGGCTTGACAGCTCATTGCTTTTGATCACTGAATAATAGTCCATGGTATGGATTATGGATGTGGTATATGATATAGAAATAACAGTTTGTTTATTCATTCACCTATTGAAGGATATCTTGGTTGCTTCCATTACAAATAAAGCTGCTGTAAATATCCACATACAGATTTTTATATGATTATAAGTTTTCAGATCAGTTGGGTATTGTTTTTAACTATGTATAGAAGTTGTGCAAGTGGATGGGGTTGTGGGTTACTCACAAATAAGCAAGTACTTTACGTGGTAAGTGCTCTAATAGACATAGGAATACGATCAGTAAACTGTTGAGTCTAAGAAAAAGGCAAAAGTAAATATACTTAAATTTACTCTTAAGTTCTATTTTTAAATGATTCCTCAGTTCAGTTCAGTCGCTCAGTCATGTCCAACCCTTTGCCATCCCATGGACTGTAGCACACCAGGCTTCTGTGTACATCACCAGCTCCCAGAGCTTGCTCAAACTCATGTCCATCAAGTTGGTGATGCCATCCAACAGTCTTATCCAACCATCTCATCCTCTGTCATCCCCTTCTCCTTCTGCCGTCATTTTTCCCAGCATCAGGGTCTTTTCCAATGAGTCAGTTCTTCGCATCAGGTGGCCAAAGTATTGGAGTTTCAGCTTCAACATAGTTCTTCCAATGAACAATGAACCATACTTCCAATATTCAGAATTGTTTTCCTTTAAGATTGACTGACTTCATTTCCTTGCAGTCCAAGGGACTCTCAAGAGTCTTCTCCAACACCACAGATCAAAAGCATCAATTCTTTGGCTCTCAGCCTTCTTTGTGTTCCAACTCTCACATCCATACATGACTACTGGAAAAATCATAGCTTTGACTAGATGGACCTTTGTCCCCAAAGTAATGTCTCTGCTTTTTAATATGCTGTCCATGTTGGTCATAGATTTTATTCTAAAGAGCAAGCATCTTTAATTTTGTGGCTGTAGTCACCATCTGCAGTGATTTTGGAGCCCTAGAAATTAAAGTCTGTCACTATTTCCATTGTTTCCCCATCTATTTGCCATGAAGCAATGGGACTAGATGTCATGATCTTAGTTTTTTGAATGTTGAGTTTTAAGCCAGCTTTTTCACTCTCCTCTTTCACTTTCATCAAGAGGCTCTTTAGTTCCTCTTTGCTTTCTGCCATAAGGGTGATGTCATCTGCATATCTGAGGTCATTGATATTTCTCCCTGCAGTCTTGATTCCAGCTTGTGCTTCAGCCAGCCTGGCATTTTGCGTGATGTACCCTGCATATAAGTTAAATAAGCAGGGTGACAATATACAGCCTTGGCGTACTCCTTTCCCTATTTGGAACCAATGCATTGCTCCATGTCTGGTTCTAACTGTTGCTTCTTGACCTGCATGCAGATTTCTCAGGAAACAGGTCAGGTGGTCAGTATTCCCATCTCTTGAAGAATTTTCCACAGTTTTGTTGTGATCCACACAAACTTTGTGATCAGTTTGTGTGATCCACACCACAAAAGCTTTGGCATAGTCCGTAAAGCAGAGTAGATGTTTTTCTGGAACTCTCTTGCTTTTGCCATGACCCAACAGATGTTGGAAATTTGATCTCTGGTTCTAAATCCAGCTTGAACATCTGGAAGTTCACAGTTCATATACTGATGAAGCCTGGCTTGGAGAATTTGGGGCATTACTTTGCTTAGCATGTGAGATGAGTGCAATTGTACAGTAGTTTGAACATTCTTTGGCATTGCCTTTCTTTGGGATTGGAATGAAAACAGACCTTTTCCAGTCCTGTGGCCACTGCTGAGTTTTCCAAATTTGCTGGCATATTGAGTGCAGCACTTTAACTGCATCATCTTTTAGGGATTTAAAATAGCTCAGCTGGAATTTCATCACCTCCAGTAGCTTTGTTTGTAGTGATGCTTCCTAAAGCCCACTTGACTTCACATTCCAGGATATCTGGCTCTAGGTAATTGGTTATCTGGGTCATAAAGATCTTTTTGGTACAGTTCTTCTGTGTATTCTTGACACCTCATCCTAATATCTTCTGCTTCTTTTAGGTCCATACTGTTTTTGTCCTTAATTTACTCTTAAGCTTCATTAAAAAAAAAAAAAAAAAAAAAAACCTTCACATTGCTTTCCAGGAAAACCCCCTCCCTCCAACTTCTTCCCCTTCCCTCCACCAAAACCCACCAATTTACCAAAGACTTTCTGCTGCAGCTACAGTGAAGACCTTGAGACAGGTGGCCCAAAATATTCTGCCTGAAAAATGAAAGTCATAGGAACTCGCTCATGACAGACTCCTTCACAACTTAATAGTGGGGGAGAAAATCCACATAAGGTTGAAAAAACAGTTCTTACCAATGAGAAGGGAAAAAAATGCATAGAGACTTTTAGCTGTTTGGAAATCTGGAACTAGTAGGACGAAGGAACTGATGTAATTTTTTTTTTACCAAGTGCAGAGCTAACAACAAATAATTTATTCTGGGATTTGGGGTTCCTCCCCCAGAGATTTCTCCTAGAGCTAAACCCAGTGAAACTAGCCACATGGGAAATGAAACCCTGCTTTGTCAAGAGCTAAGCCAGTATCTTTCAAGAAGAGCTTTTGTGTTATATGCCCAGGAAGAGATGCCAGGGAGTCATGGGAAGGCCTCTCGTTTCTTGCTTGTGCACTTTTGCATGTTAGCTGCCTGGGTCCACTGTGCGAACTGGAGCCGGACTTATACCCCCGTCAGTGGTAGAGAAGGTGGAATAGCAGGGGAAGGAAAGTGTGTTTACTGCCTGGGAGGTGGAATGCACAAGAATTGGCCCACACATACCCTTCTTGAATGTATCAGATCAGATCAGATCAGTCGCTCAGTCGTGTCCGACTCTTTGCGACCCCATGAATCGCAGCACGCCAGGCTTCCCTGTCCATCACCAACTCCCGGAGTTCACTGAGACTCACGTCCATCGAGTCAGTGACGCCATCCAGCCATCTCATCCTCTGTCGTCCCCTTCTCCTCCTGCCCCCAATCCCTCCCAGCATCAGAGTCTTTTCCAATGAGTCAACTCTTCACATGAGGTGGCCAAAGTACTGGAGTTTCAGCTTCAGCATCATTCCTTCCAAAGAAATCCCAGGGCTGATCTCCTTTAGGATGGACTGATTGGATCTCCTTGCAGTCCAAGGGACTCTCAGGAGTCTTCTCCAACACCACAGTTCAAAAGCATCAATTCATTGGCACTCAGCTTTCTTCACAGTCCAACTCTCACATCCATACATGACCACAGGAAAAACCACCTGCATTTTAGTAAAATAGAACACAAGCACAGAGGCTTGATTTCATGAGCAAGTGCTCTTCGTTTACAGAGTAATTAATAGGAAGGAGTACAGAGATCCTGATTGTAAATAAAGAAAGAATTTTCTCCAGCACCCTGGATAACAAGAAATGTGTTGGCTGTAAGTTATCACAAACTTTTTGATGTGTGGAACATAAATAAGAGTAAATTAAATCTTTCTCCTTAAGTGAAAAATAAAACAATATTCAGAGAGAAGTTGTAATTTATAATGTTACAGTTAAGTTGGTGAATATTTTTAATTAGTCCCTGGGTAACTGTCTTTTTAAAAATCTTGCTAGAGTACATATATTTGTCTAAAATGCAGTGGTTAAATATTTATGTGATTAGTTATTTATAATGTCTGCCTCCTCGTAGAGTAGTTTTATAGAAATAATCATAAGTGAGTGGATTGAAAGCTGTTTTTGCTCTTTCTCAACTAGCTGTATCTAGGGAAAACCAAGTTAATGAATTCATGAAACTACTTCCCAGACTGACCTCATGAATACGAACCCAATTGCAGACCTTGTACCTGGTAGAAATAATCAATTGCTTTAGAGCTCGTCTTGCAAATGCAAATACTTCAAGTACTGGCCACAGTTTTAGGTTTATTTGCATTCTACTTCCTTCCTTCCTTCTGCCAGGTCCTGGACATATAGGCACAGGCTAGTTTGCCTAGATGATAGAAATATAGCAGACAAGGAATGTTGTAACCAAACTCATGTACATGGAACAAATATTCTTTGTAAGTCATAACTCTTGTTTGATCAAGGACTGACTGTGTGTGGTTAGCCTTCAACATGAATTTCCCCCAGCTAGTGTTGATATTCTCTAGCATGTAAAGACTAGACTTCAGCAACATTTTAGTGCAAATTTTTTATCCAAATCTGAGTGAAGTCGAGCTCAGCAAGTTTAGTGTCTTGTCTTAGGAGACCAGTGGCAGCTCCAACAGTAGAATCCAGGTTTCTGTCCTGCTGACCCACTCCTCTTTCTTTTCTTCCTGCGGTATTATTTAAAGCCCGCTACCCTTTTAGGTACTGAGTAATTTATTTATATCAGACTTTTAACAGCACCAATGCTTGTACTATAAGAATACTTCTCTGAACTCCCAGAAAAGCATCATTTTGAACCACCTCCAATGACTCTGCTTTTCCTTTCGCTTCTTCCTCTAAAGGCAGAGCACATTTCAATCGCAAATCAAATAACAAGCATCTCTCTCCTAATTTATGGTTTTCAAAAATTCAGAGTTTTTTTTTCCTCTTGCTGTCCAGAATGCTGTCTGAAAAGTCACAATGATTTAAATAATTGATGGCTACTTTATGAAATTGTCAGCCTGAATCCATCCCCCGCCTCCTCCACCTCCAGGTCCTTGAGCAGCTAATCGTTTTATGTTGTATGCTTGGTTTTTTGTTTTGTTTTTTTTTGTTTTTTTTTTTAACTTTTTTTTTTTACTATTTCATTTAGATAATTATATTATTCACCCCAGAATATAATTGCCATTGTACTGTGGGGGAAGGGGGGTGGGGTAGGGTAGGCTGCCTGCTGTTGGCATCTGCAGGTTGTAAAATGTCTGTTATGCTCTAGCCTCTAATTTCTTTGCCATCCCACCTTTTAAAGATTTAATTATACCTGTGTAAAAGCATAATTTGAAATGTGACTTCTGATTCTTTTGGAAGATAAGAGAGAGATTAATCCATTGTTAAACATGAACAACCATGGTACAAGGGAAAAAACTTTGGACTGGCATGCTGGGATCTTTATTCAGCTGAACAAACAATTTCTGAATGCCTAGCATATACCTGGCACTGTACTAAGCATTAAGAAATACTAAGACTTAAATGAAAACTGCTGTTAGGAGTGGGTATCGTGGTAATCTGCCACCCGACTTATGACTTTGGGAGGTACCTCTCTGAGCCCCCAATTTTCATCTAAATGAAGGATATCGTACCTCTTCAGAATGTCCTTCTAGCTGTAAAATCCCATGATGCTCTGAAGAAAAAGGGCCATAAAGTAGCTGCCACATTCCTTCTTTGTAAGATTTAATTAGAAGAATGAGAGATAGTAAAAAAGCATACATTTTCTGTGACTGAAGTCAATTCATCACCTCTGAAATCAAAGATGGTCCAGCCTGAATGCTCTTAAAGGATTCTTTTATTTATTTTTTTAATATATTTTCTACCTGCTATGTCCAGAATGCCCAAAACAGGGGGTGTTTGGGAGCAGAAAGTAACAGTCTCTAAGCAACTGAAAGGTGTTATCAAAGGAGCAGTAACTTTTCCTCTCAAATTACTGCCTGACATCTTTTTACTAGTTCATGGAGCTGTTTTTCCAGTGAGGATTCTGAGTCTAACATGTTTTTTTCACAAGGCTGAACTTTGCCACCCATTGACTGGAAGGAAATTTCACAAACTGGTTCTTGTGCTTCTTTATATATTGTTCTTTACTCTTTGGAAGTATGTAGTTTGGATACAATGAAACTTGCCAATTCAAGAAATTAGGAAACTTGGTGTTAAGTATAAACACAATGATAATTCAGGCTTTGCAACTTTTAAGAGGAAATGGTGTTCATCTCTTGTCAGAGCCTTAGAGTGTTGGATAAAGTAAACCCAAAATGACAGCGTATAGCCTGTTTCAAATGGAACATAAATAACACATATTAAAATAGAGATTTAGAGTGGATTTCATAACATGTTTATTTTCAGGGAGCAAATCATAATCCATTTGCCTTATTGGAAAAACAATTTTTCTGTTACAGAGGGAAAATGGAGTATTTAAAAAGGAAATGAACATGACAGCCAAATGGACTTGGTCAAAATTGGCAAATTTGTTTATTTACTTGTTTTTGCACTGCTGCTGCTGCTGCTGCTGCTGCTAAGTCGCTTCAGTCATGTTTGACTCTGTGCGACCCCATAGACGGCAGCCCACCAGGCTCCCCCGTCCCTGGGATTCTCCAGGCAAGAACACTGGAGTGGGTTGCCATTTCCTTCTCCAGTGTATGAAAGTGAAGAGTGAAGTCGCTCAGTCGTGTCCAACTCTTAGCTGCCCCATGGTCCTGCTTTGCACTAGGGAGAGTAATGTGGTGCCTGAATCTGCTTTCAGCAATCATGCTTCTTTTTTGAAAAAGACCTAACCATCTGGGGTAAAGTAAGTTGCTCATGTCCCATCTTCTCTAAGGGTAGAAACTGAGGCTAGAAATCTTCCCTTCATTTGCAGTATTAATGCTTTCCATAATTTGCAATCTACCTTTTTCCTCCCCTTCATCTTTATAAAACCCCTCTATTGTCTAGTAATAAAAACACTATGACTAGTAGTAAGCCCACCTCTTTTTTGTAATTTTAGTTTTTTTAGGACTGTGTTCTTTAGACCAGTGCCTCTAAAATTTTAATATTCATGTTAATCACCAGAAATTTTTGCAAAATGCATATGCTGCTTCAAGCAGCCTGGTTAAGACCTGAGATTGTGCATTTTGAACAAGCACTTGGGTGATGCTGATGCTTCTAGCTCATGAACCATGCCTTGAGTAGCAAGTCTGTAGACCAGGGATCAACAGGCTTTTTCTGTAAAGGGCCAGATAGTAAATATTTCTGTGCGGGTATGTGAACCATATGGTCTCTGTTTGAACAATTGTACCATTGTAATATAAAAGCAACCCTAGATAATGTGTAAATGAATGATCATGGCTGTATTCCAGTAAAACTTTACTTACCCAAATATGCAACAACCCGATTTGGCTTGTGAGACATATTTTGTCAAGCCCTTCTTTAGACATTGTATTTGAAACGAGGTATATATATTTTTAAAACTTGAAGGCTTTCGTCCACATGTTTAAATAGGATTGTTTTACAGTGCTGGGAACATGTATAAAATGGTTAGAATTTAATTTGTGCTCTAATGAGTTATTACGCAAAAAAAAAAAAAAAAGTAAGCCAAATAATGATATCTTTTCCCTGTAGAGGACTTAGAATAAGGTAAGAGGCATAATGTTTTAGCGCTGTTGTGGCATAACGATGACAACATTTTGAAAAACCACTTCCAGCTTGGCAAGCAGCGGTTTACAGTTACACATTGTTAGATGTGTGTCTCTTTCCGAACTACCTCTTTCCTGCGTATGTGCGTTTCTCTTATCACATCCCTTGCCATATCATTTGGCACTGATCCATATTTGGGTAATGAGATCGTTTGTTGTGCCTGCAATGAAGAAAATGATTTAAAATGTTTTTTAATAAGTTAACAGGAGCAAGTGTTGAAATTGCTGTAATGAGATAATGACAGTGCAGCATATTGCTTTGAAGATTGTGCTCTGGTGAAAAACGTATGCTTTAATACATTCATTTTCACTGGGCTTTCCTTGACGAGGTCAGTTAGCCTTTGCCTGTTTTTCTGCCAGTAATGGAGAAATGGACCCAAGAGTTGGAAGTCAACAGAGAATGAAGAGCAAGGCTGGTAATCATTTAACAGTACTCTTGAGTTTTAAGGTATCAGCCATGGGAGACCTTGTACCAGCGTTGCAATTTTGTAATGACAGATGCTATATGGGAAGATTAGAATCCAGACTACTGAGTGAATTCCCTGGCAGTCCAGTGGTTAAGACTCTGTGCCTCCACTGCAGTGGGCACAGGTTTGATCTATGGCTGGGAAACTAAGATCCCACATGCTGTATGCTGCTGCTAAGTCGCTTCAATCGTGTCTGACTCTGTGCGACCTCATAGACGGAAGCCCACCAGGCTCCCCCGTCCCTGGGATTCTCCAGGCAAGAACACTGGAGTGGGTTGCCATTGCCTTCTCCAATGCATGAAAGTGAAAAGTGAAAGGGAAGTGGCTCAGTCGTGTCCGACTCTTAGCGACCCCATGGACTACAGCCTACCAGGCTCCTCCGTCCATGGCATTTTCCAGACAAGAGTACTGGAGTGGGTGCCATTGCCTTCTCCGACATGCTGTATAGTGTGGCCAAAAAAATTTTTTTAATTAAAAAAATAAAAGCAACTGTAGATTAAAAACTTAAAAAAAAATACAAGCTCAGAAAACTTAGGTCACTATATTAGATTCACATTTTTAGTATTTGTTGATGTAAATAACATGTACTTTCTTTGACATTTGAAATGTTATACTTGAAAGTTATCTAACTGTTCTTTAACATGTTTAGCCAACATGTTTTCATGGTGTAAAACACAGAGCCATCCTCATGTTTACTGTTTAATAGAGAGGCAGACATATTAACAAGTCATTGTTACATCTGCCATGACCCACACATGTACATGGCACATTGGGAGCTCAGGAGAAAGAGTGGTCATTCAAGAAAGACTTTATAAAAGATATGATATTTAAGCTGAATATATTGATAGAAAGTGGGAGAATTTTTGAAATAGAGAGAAAAGCGTTGGCGAAGATACGGAGGCATGCAATAGAATCACACATTAAGGGAAATATTAATAGATACATGTGATGTGTGCCTATGATAGAATTCTGTATGAATGGACTGCATGGTATACATAGCCTGGATGAACCTAACAAAATAATGTTCAAAAAAAGTAAGACCCAAAAGTTGTGTAAATTGCAATTGTATTCATAACAGGCAAAATTGTATTATATAGTTTAGGAATATATATATGTATATTTATATATATATAAAAGTAGTACAGTCATAAAGAATAGACAAAAAAGATAACTTAGATGGGGAGAAGGTTTTGGTTGGTATTGGGCGTGCTTGGGGACCTAGAAAGTTTTGTTTCTTTCCCAGGATCATGATGATTCCATTGGGTGTCTACATTATGATTGTTGGTTAAGATGTACATACATACTATAAAAATTCTTATATGTATATATGTTACTGTGAAATATATATGTTCTATTTTACAATAAAAGAGATTTCTTGAAGAGAAGATCAATCCCTGAAATGAGGCAGTAGGAAGTGGAAGAGCAGGAAGGAGATTTGGCAATCACTCAAGGGAATCACGGACGACTGATTCAGTTGAGGATGGAGCGTCAGAGCGATCCCTTGATCCCAGGTTTTTAATTTGTTGACCAGAAAGATGGCCTTTGCTCAGATGGGGAATACATTCAGTACCAGCCACAACTGGCGAGGCCTTTCCTGCTTCAGCTTTCTCTTCTTTTAGGCCCCTTCTCATTCTGCACAAAGGTTGCTATTCATACCTACTTCAGGTAAATGTTGGGTTGGCCAAAAAGTTCATTCGAGTATCGTTGTTGTTGTTGTATCTTATTGTCCGGACTCATTGCAACTCCAGGGGCTACAGCACACATCTTATGGAAAAACCCAAATGAACTTTTTGATCAACCCAGTATGAATCACTACCACCTCCACCAGCAGTCCTACCAAGAGACTGCTTAGTTGTCCATCTTCACATCTCCACTCATTCCAGCAATCACCTCAAATTCTTTCTCTCTGCGCACACACACACACACACACACACACACTGTCTTGTACATTTTTAGCCAACTGGTTTGATTTGGCTGATTCTTCAATATATCACACATTCCTTTCTTACCAGTTTGAAACATGCAGTCCTTAATGCTCACTGGTCTTCTCCATGTATTTGTCCATACCTCTCTGCTGTGCTTCTGTAGGTATAACACATTGCTTTGTCCTTCTCCCCAGAGTCCACTACTCAGTTTTTACAACCAAATTTAAAATCCCCTTCAGAAACCCATCTCTGAATAAAAAAGGTCATTGTTGGCCTTCTCTAAACTAATCCCTGAAAATATCCGTGTTGATGTTAAAACCACACTAGATGTTCTACTTTGATTGTAATAGATTTTGTTCTTTCTCATATGGCTTTCTTTCTTTCCTTTCTAATTTAAAGGAGCCTTTCATTAACTCAAGACTGCAAATCCAAACCTGTATCTTGAAATTGAAATTTGTATATGTGTAAGTAGCCTCTGTGTCATGGGAGCTTTGGTTTTTATTGCTTGTGTATTTTCTCTTTATATGAAATAGACTGAACAAGCTGTTACTTATTTAGAAAGATGCTGTAGAGGCCTACTGTGACTAGGTAGGCAGCTGCTTTATGCCGCTTTTCTGATGCAAGAGCTTCATTTGCATCATCCTTACTTATCCTGTTGCCTGGGTTGTCGTGTGACAGATGGCCCAGTGGGAATGTCCCATTCAGTCAAAATGTGTTGAGGGCCCGGTATTGGCAACTGCTAACTCAAGAGATCCATGGCTCAGACCCATCCCGCACTGTCTGGTTTCTGATTCTCTTGGAAAGTCAAAAGTCCTTGGTCAGGCTTGTTCTGCTTTCTCCCTGACACAGACACTTAACATACATCCCAGTCATGTTGTCTCCCCTCACCTAACAAAGCACATCTTTTTAAATGCCACTTTGGAGCTCAGATGAAACAAAACTCTGCAGTTCATGTTGCCATGCAGTGAGGTAGAGGAAGCTTTGCTTCCTTTAATAGACTAGAGGTCCATTTTTGCAATCATGTCATGAACACAGGTCTTAGTAATCTGGTCTTTGCTATAGTGGTGTCAGAGTGCTGATGCTGCACTCTTTTTTTTTTGGAGCTAGGAGGAAATGAAGTGTCTCTGGTTGACTGGTTGAACTTGTCAGCCTTCTAGGATGTAAGAGAACATAAAAGGCAGGCATTTTGTTCACTATAGGAAACCAACAGGCTTTGCAATAAATGCAATGATCATCACCCCTTACTCCCCGCTTAGAATACACATACACACTGGGAAAAAATTTAATTTATGGCAAAAAATAGTAAAACAACACACTTATTTAATGTCTTCGTGGTTGGTCTTCAGTGAAGCAAAAAATAGGGGATAAAGTGAAAGAAAATTTGAGAAAAGACGATGCAAAAAGCAAGCTGAGACTGGAATTTCATAAAATCCATTTCTGTCTCCATCACCTGCTTGCTTCATTGAATCTTTGAAACCTTCAGTTCTATCGTTTTTATTCAGTTCTTTAGTTTCATTTAAGCCTCAAAATGCTTGATAACAGAAGTCATAGGCCCTCCTGAAAGTAGTCAAGTCCTTTGTAGGCTCAGTCTTTCTATCGCCCTTAGCTGAGTTGTGGCTGATACATCGGTAACATGCAACCCGTGCTGGTACCCCGGGCCTGGAGGACCCCTGTCGGGTACTCAGTACCTCTGGATCACTCCACTACAGATGGGACTGGAAGTGTCCATCTCTTCTGGAAATCTTGGACCACTCTACTGAGGCAAGGTGGGGCATAGTGTAGGGTCAGCGAACTTTCAGTAAAGGGCCAGATGGTAAGTATCGTAGGCTTTGCAGGCCATATGGTCTCTTTTTCAGCTCTTCAACTCAGCCTTTGTAGTAGGAAGATCGCCATGGGCAGTACAGGAATAAACACGTGGCTATATTCCACTAAAATTTTATTTACAGAAATAGGTAGCAGGCTTGATGAGGCCCACAGACCATAGTTTAGACCACTGACTCCTAATAGAGTGGCAAGATTATTTGATTTTGAGGTGGGTTTTCACATGAGATCTAAAAGCTGTATATCACAATGTGGTCATAAATGGGTCTCATCACTTGTGTATTCATTTGGTAAAATTTGTAGAACTAACACTCTCCATGCCTCCCTTAGAAAGTTAAATGGGGTAATATGGATAAATAAGATTTATTCACTGTGAAGTACTGTGTAAACATAGCTTTTTTCCAGCTGAGTTTTATTAGTGGCAGCAAGGACAGTTTTTCCTAGAGGAGCAGCAGATTAGAATTCACTTACAATCTCTCTCAGTTGTATCAGAGTCTTTCAGAATTTATGGGTTTGGGAGCAAAACCCCTATAAGCCATCAGAGAACCTCACTCTGGGATGTAGACTGTACCCAGAGATGTTCATGTGCCTATGGGCCTATTTTAAAACCCCAGCAACATAAAAGGGGGCGAAATCAGAGATGGCCCTTTTTGTCTGAGTACACAGCTTCAGGAAGATCATATAGGAAAAGGGAGAGGATGCCAACATGGTCTCTTATAGCTTTTACATCAGCCCTGGCGTCAGTGGGATGATCAATATTGGATGGTCTCCCTCTCATCTAAGTGTTCTCATGTAAAAAGTAATTTTTTTACTGAAGTGTAGTTGATTTTCAGTGTTATGTTCATTTCTGGTGTACAGCAAAGGGATTCAGATGTACGTATTTTCAGATTCTTTTCCGTCGTAGAGTACTACAAGATGTCAAATATCATATGATGTTTATATGCTTTATATAGAATAGTTCGTATCAGCTAATCCCAAACTCCTAGTCTATCCTTCCATACCCATTTCCCCTTGGTAATCATAACTGTTTTCTGTGTCTGTCAGTCTGTTTCTGTTTTGTAAACAAGTGCATTTGTATCAATTTTTTTAGATTCCACATATAAGTGATATCATAAGATAGTTCTTTCTCTGTCTGACTTACTTGACTTGGTATGATAATCTCTAGCTCCATCCATGTTGCTACAGATAGCGTTATTTCATTTTTACAGCTGAATAGTATTCCATTGAATGTATAAGCCCCATCTCCTTTTTGCGTTCATCTGTCAGTGGACATTTATCTTGTTTCCATGTCTTAGCTGTTGTAAGTAATGCTGCTGTGAGCATTGAGGTGCATGTATCTATTCTAATTAGAGTTTTCTCCAGATCTCATGTGAAATTTTTAACTTGCCAAGAAGGATTTGCTATACTCAAGGAACATCATTTTGAAACTTTCCTAGTTTCTGTATTTTTTTTTTACACTAATGAATTTAGCTTGTAAATATGTCTCATAAGGGTTAGTAGTGGAAGATAATTGTATCTTAGATAGAATGGTATATTCTTTGTAACATGAAGTTTCTAATTCTGGTGACAGTCCTCAAAATTATACCTGGCATTTGACTCCTTAATGTCTTGCATGTGACGTGTAGCACATGTTTGTTGAGTGAAAATATATTTAGGGAAAGGTAAATTATTTTGGTGTGGGAGAGCCTTTCAGAAGCTAAGAGTCCCTACCCTGGCCATTTTTTTAAAAGCTGAAGAATAGTTGATTTACAGGCTTATGTTAATTTCTGCTGTAAAGCAAAGTGATTCAGTTATATATCCTGTTTCATATTCTTCTCCCTTATGGTTTATCACAGGATATTGAAATTAGCTCCCTGTACTAGATAGTAGGCCCTTGTTGTTTAGCCATTCTGTATATAATGGTTTACATCTACTAACCCCAGACTCCCAGTTCACCCCTCTCAAGCACCTGTTCCCTGTTGCAACAAGTCTCTTCTCTGTGTCTGTGAGTCTGTATCTGTTTCATAGATAAGTTCATTTGTACCTGTTTTTTTCCCCACATATAAGTGATATCATATGATATTTGTCTTTCTCTTTCTGACTTGCTTCACTAACTCTCGGCCTATCCATGTTGCTGCAGATGGCATTGATTCATTCTTCTTTATGGCTGAATAGTATTCCATTGTGTGTATGTGCTACATCTTTATTCATTCATCAGTGGTCATTTTGGCTGCTTCCATACCTTGGCTGTTTTAAATACTGCTGTAATGAAGACTGGGATGCATGTATCTTTTCAAATTATAGTTTTATCTGGATATATTCCCAGGAGTTAACCCTGACCAGTTTTAATCTACTAATATCTTGGTTCTGAATGCAGTGCTGAAAAGAAATGAACATGATTATATGAAATTTTCAGTATAAAGAATCAATGGACATAAGTGACCTCAAGAACATGGATAATAGTAATTGTTATGTCTTTAATAATGTCTGGATTTAAGAACTCATTTGCCAAAGTGGTGAAAACAGTTCACTCTTATGAACAAATAGGAGTCAGCTCCAGACCATCACTATTCTTAGCACAATGTATTATAATGGTTTATTTGTCTTCCTTCTTCCCTAAAGAATGAGCTTCCTGAAAGCTTGATTTACTGACCATTGCATCACTAATGCCTGGCACATAGTAGGTACTCAGGTACTTGTTGAGTAAATGAATTATTCCAGCTGTTTGCATTCTCACCAAATTAATACACCATGAAACCAAAGATAGGGTTTCTTTTTCTAAAAACCACATTTTATTTTCTTGGTTTTGACCAACTTTGACAATATATACTTCTATGAATGTTCATCTCTAGGTACTTTAGCTTATGAAATATTAATATTTTCAATACCTTACAACTAAGGATATGTGAGTTATTCATGGTCATAGTGTTCAAAGAAATAATTCAATATATAAATATGTCCAGGAACTATATTTCAGTAGAATGTCAGTTTCTTTGATCTGTGTTCTTCTAAACCAACAGAACACTACCAATTCCTGTCATATGTACATTATTCTGTTTACAAAATTGAGGAGAATTATATTTTCTCTGTATGCTGTGTAACTTACATATTTTCAGACTAAAGTTTTGGCATTGACCAAACATAGGAATTCTAGTATCTGTGCACTTTAAGGTATTCTAAGGTGAAAATAATACCCGCTTATAGTGTAGACCTGGTTTCCTTGATGGCTCAGTGGTAAAGAACCTGCCTGCAATGCAGGAATCATGGGTTCCATCCCTAGGTTGGGAA
Source organism: Bos indicus (assembly GCF_029378745.1). Taxonomy (NCBI): domain Eukaryota; kingdom Metazoa; phylum Chordata; class Mammalia; order Artiodactyla; family Bovidae; genus Bos; species Bos indicus. The sequence goes on from NC_091763.1 coordinate 97,911,411, forward strand.
GATCCCCTGGAGAAGGAAATGGCAATCCACTCCAGTATTCTTGCCTGGAGAACCTCATGGACAGAAGAGCCTGGTGGGCTATAGTCCCTGGGGTTGCAAAGAGTCAGAAATGTCTTAATGACTAAACAAAATCAACATAGTGTAGGCTAACATTTCTCAAAATGTATTCTGTGGGATCCAGTTCTGCAAGATGTTAATAGGCATTGTGTGAGAACTGGTTCCAAGATAAAATGGGCTTGGGGAAAAATTAGTCTAACATTAAATAGTATTTTTTTTTAAATAGTATTTTTACAATAGCACATTACAGAGTGGGATACGGTATATACTATTTCCCAGTGAATTTTTTTCATAAGAATTTTATCACAAGGACCTGATGTTCCCAGGAGCACTCTTTGGGAAATATCACACTCACAAATGAACAGACTTATAGCATCCTATAGTGTTGAGAAGTGAGACCCCTTAAAAGTTATCTCAGCTACCTCTCCTGACTCCCTCCTCCATTTCAGAATCCATTTTGCATCACCCCGGCCAGGTAGCCATTCAGCTTCACTGGAATTGCCAACCTTAGCAGGAAACTCACCATTCCATGTCTAGCCTCCTTTCCTTTTTTTGTTTTTAAAACTAAGTCCCTACTTACAGTTGAACCAAAAATCTGCCATGAATTGTCCATTACTTCCTGTTTTATCATCTGAAATATTGACAAAACACCTTTCCTTCCTTCCTATAACTGTCATATCTCCTGTTTAGCCTCCTCTTCTTTAAATTGAACAATTCTAATTTATTCAACTCCTCCTCCTATGAGGAATTTTCTAGAATTCTCACCATCTTGATCATTCTCCTCTGGATAACATCCAGTGTCTCTCTCCAAATAAGATACCTAGAAATTAAATACAGTCTGCTATGGTCTGCCAAGCCCAAGTGTTTAACTTTTTAGTCAACAAATGCTTCTGGAGTCACTCCTCTATTTTGGGCATTTTCAGACACTGGGAATATAGCAGGCAATAAGACAGGACTGGTAGTGAAAAAACCAGTAAGTAAATGAGGGAAGATGATTGGTAGTCAAAAATGTTATAAAGTCAATAAGATAGGAATCTCTATTCTAATAAGAAGTATTTGGGAAGGAGGTGACTTGTTTTAGGTCAGTGGTGCGGGAAGGACCCTAGAGAAGTGATGTTTCAGCTGTTCTTGAATGATGTAGAGGAACCCCAGGGAGGGAACATCATGGGTAGTATTGTCAGTGGGAAGGAAGACTGTGTTGGGGAGTTTAGGAAGAGAATGGGAGAGCAACAGGAACTTCTAAAGGATAATTCCAGTTAATTCTATCTCCACTGATGGTACATTGATCTGCATTTGATTGGACATTCTACTGCTTCTAATCCAGCCCACAATTTTTGGTTGTTGCTGTTATTTTTTCTACAAATCTGATCAAATTTCCAATTCCTATTGGTTTTTGATAAATTAAAATCCTTAGGTCTTTGCTTTTTCTTATGCTAATGATAAAGCCAATAATTTAGAATCTTAAGTGAAAAATATTTGTTGCTCTTAAATTGCATAGATTTGATTTCCTGCTTATCAGGAAAATGTTGGATTCTGACTTTGTCATCAGTGGTAATAACAGCAGTCTCAGGTTTCTGTTTTTCTTAAATTTAATAAATAAATCTTATATGCCTTTACTCAAATTTACCAGTAAAATGATTGCACAGGTTGTTGCCAAGGACCGTAGTCTGTTAGCCTTTTAGGTTGAAAATAATCCACTAAGCAGTCCTTTCTCAGTATAGCTTTTCAACTGCCTGCTCATAATTGACCCCATGAACTTGCTTCCACCCCAAATTTTTACCACAAGGATAGCCCTTCAGATAATTGAAAACATAGATCACTGAGTCTACTAATCCTATAAGAAAAGAAAATTTATATAATACATTAGTGAATGCAGGATAACTCTTAGATAACATTTCCTTTTCTAAATGTTCATAACTCAAAAGATTGAAATTTAATCAATTCTTTCTGAAATACATTCTCTCTCATTAAAAACAAAACAAAAATCCCTAGAATTTTCTGACTCTGGTTTTTGAAATGGAGATTAGGGAGCAAGCAAAACTCTTAATGAAGTCTTTGACAAAAGCATTCTTTCTAAGAGAAGGGAATAGCAACATCTGTTGTGGCTTAAAGTCCATGCCCAAAGTGAATTTCATACAAAATAAATTTATGTTTTTTGAGCACTTCTTATATTGACCTAGGGACCAATGATTTGTTAAAAACACAAAATGTAACAAACAAATTAAAAGACAATCTGGTGTCTCTGCTCTTAAGTCCTCCTTAAAGGCCTGGGAGGTCTGAGAGGGGGTTAAGTTAACCAGAAGCTAGTTTTAGTCAATTACCTGTCTTTTTCTCCTGATGTTCAGAATCCAGTAAATGATTCTAGCCTAAGGTACATGAGTGCCTGTTAAAGTGCAATTTGGCCATGAGTTAGGCAATCGAGGTGTTGGGAACAATGCCATCCTTTAGTGTGACACCAAAGATAACTGCGTGCTTCGTCACCAGCCAGAACACCTGCTCCACGTAGCTAGCTGGGTTCTGTTGCCGTCCACTTCTTTCTTCTCACTCTTGTTTTTGTCAAGATTTGATTGTTTTGATAGTCATCATTTCTCTTTCATGGAGAAAGAAAATCTTTCTTTGCCAAACCTCTAAGATGCTTAGCAGTAGGCTTAGGCATACCTGAGGCCCAGCAAAGCCTTCACATCTGCTCCTACTCCCCGGACATCCCAATTCCATTTGGTCCGGTTCAGCATGCATGCATTGAATCCTTACCATGTGCTTATATTTGTGTTCATCTTGGAAGGGCACAGAGGTCCTGCTCTAACATTTCCCACCTCTTCTCACAGGGTTAAACCTTGGAAGAACCTGTCACGTCATGTTAGCTGAGCAGCACACATGAATGATACCCTCTTCCCAGCCCCAGGCTTTGCTCCTCCTCCTCAGAGAGAACTCAGTCTCCAGCTGCCTCCTTTTTCTGACTTGTCTGTGAGCACAAAGGTCCTCACCTGCAGGTTCTGGCAGTCTCCAGTCCCTGGTGCGTGCCCCTTTTACATTTTCCGCATGGAGGTAGAGTGTTGAACCTTTGAGAAGATGTGGTGTACACAGAAGAAAACAGCCCTATCCAGGAGCTGGTAGGCAGCTGCCTCATCAGAGAGGCAGTGTTCCAAGGAGAGGGTGTGTGTGAGGTGGTCCATCACATTTGACTGCGGGGCAAGGACTCCTAGCAGCACATCAGCCATGTCAGTTCAACACCTGGCTCTCCAGGCACTGGCCATCCTGCTTCTTGCTTCTCAGGGTGAGTCGAGGTGGAGCTGAGTGATAGACAGCAGGGCATGCGGGGACCTTGGGATTCACGGAGTAAAGTGCCTTCAAAGGCTCTAGGGACAACGCCCCCCCTCACACAGAAATGCCCTTTCTAGACTGGTTTTCTGGTTATGAGGTGTTTTTCAAAAAGCACATTCTCCTCCTGGGCTCAACTGTTTAGGGGAAAAAAAAAAATTAATCTTGTACTTTATATGCTCCAAAGCTGAGAGAGAGTGCAAGAGGCAAAAAGTTTACATCAGATCTGACAGTCTTACTGATCGTTGCTGATAAAAACTGGCAAAGGGAAAGGTAATCAGAGCCTCGGGAATTCAATTCACTCCTTTAATCCACTCAGCAAGTATTTTATTTTTAAAACACAAGCACAGCCATCAGCAAAACTGAGAGACTGTGTGGGACCCTGAGGCGTATTAAATTTTTGAGCCCTCTTCACTCCCACCCCACCCCGCCCTCCAATAGTCCCTCAGCCATTTCTTCTTTCTGGATGTATCTTCCTGACTTCCTTTTCCTTTATTCCTTGGAAACCAATAAAAAAAAAAAAAAAAAAAAAAGACTTACCTGTTGGCATTAATTAAAAAAGAAGAAGTTGAGCTACCATCAGCTAGAGACTTGTGCAGTACATCATATCCACTTGTGACTCTTAATTGTTGTTCAATCGCTCACTCATGTCTGACTCTTTGCGACCCCATGGACTGCAGCACACCAGGCTTCCCTGTCCTTCACCATCTCCAAGAGCTTGCTCAAACTCATGTCCATTGAGTCAGTGATGCCATCCAACCATCTCATCCTCTGTCATCCCCTTCTCCTCCTGCTTTCAGTCTTTCCCAGCATCAGGGTCTTTTCTAATGAGTTGGCTCTTTACATCAGGTGGCCAAGTATTGGATCTTCAGCTCATTTGAAGGAAGGAGATAACACAGGGTTGCCCTGTAGCTGATGATGGACTTGTAAGTGCCTTCCCCTCGTCCCACCCCCATCTGTTCCCAAGGTAGTACTGAACCACCTTCTTTTACCAGCCAAGAGAAGTGGACAGTTGCTTCTCATGGTCAACTTTTATCAGAGACGTAGTAGAGTCATTCTACTTTATATTCCTCTCTCAACCCCTCTCAAGCCTTTCTGGAATAATCTAATAACCTAAAGCAGAAAATCAACTTAGTTTCACCTGTGAATTTTAACTCCTCCTCTGTAGTACAGCAGGTAACCTGGAAGATTTCTTTTCTCTAGTAAGATATGAAAAGAAAACTGAAGATATGAAAAGAAAACACTCATGTCCGTGTCTTTGACTTACCAGGCAAGGAGGATTGTTATTTCACTTCTCAAGATACCAGCACAAGGAGATAGGGCCTTTGTGTCTGGACCCTGGGATTCACATTTTATCCTTCGGATCTCCAGGTTCATTTTCTCTGCACCAAGTGCCCAAGTGGTGATGTAACAGTACTCAACATGATGTAGAATGACGAAGGATTCTGACAAGCCGAGTGTATATACCTTTTTCTTTGAGAAGAGAGTGGAAGCAACTGGGGACAGGACATTAGGCATTAAGTCAGCTTCCCGTGTTTTGTGTGCCAGTCAGGGCATTTCTCTTCACATTCAGCAGTGCTGACGAACAGTTATCACATGTGTAGGCTCTAGTGGAAAACATCAATTTAGAATCTAGCACCTTCTTGTAAGCCTTTAGTTTTATCACTCATTAGCTGTGTAAATGGATACTTTCCCTTAACATCTATGAGCTTCAGTTTCCTTATCTGTCATCAGAGATGTTTACCTTACAGTGTTTTCTGGAAGATGGAATGATCTGGAACATGCAAAAGCACTTGGTAAAGTGAAACCCTACATGAATTTTGATTTCTGAGAAACCTGGCCCATATAGTTACAAAAGCATGGCCTTTGGGATTAGACATGGAGTCGGATCCCAGACCTGCCACTCTCTAGCCATATGGCCTTTCACAGGAAGTTACCTTAAGCCTTTGTTTCCTGACCTATCAATTGGAAATCATACTGTCCTGACTCTTATAGCATTTTCCTCCTTTCCTAATCTCTCAGTCCTGTCCGTCTCTCTGTGACCCCGTGGACTATACAGTCCATGAAATTCTCCAGACCAGAATACTAGAGTAGGCAGCTGTTCCCTTCTCCAAGGGATCTTTCCAACCCAGGGATTGAATCTCCCACGTTACAAGCGGATTCTTTACCAGCTGAGTCACCAGGAATGCCCCTTATAGCATTAGTATGTGGATTAATGAGTAAGGCATATAAAAGTACATTATGTATGATATATGTTAGTTCTGTAAAGATTCAAGTTACTGGTACAATTGTAAAGGAGATGATGTAATGACTTGGAGTTCTGAGAGCATGATGTCAGTTGAGTACCTGGAGCACACTACTCAGGCGTATTCTTGACACTGCCATTTACCAGCAGTGCGACATCACCTTTTTGTAATGGCTTGTTTACTTCTCTGTCACCCACAAGTCTGTGAATTCCTTGTATATAGGGTTGTCTTCTTACTGCATATGCATCTCCTAGTAGGGTATCTAACGTGTAGTAGCTTGGAACAAGTCTGTTGAATGAATAAACGCATGATTTTTATCATCTGCTATACCTTCTATAAGGGTTTCCCAGGTGGCTCAGTGGTAAAGAATCCATGTGCCAATGCAGAAGACACTTGAGATGCAAATTTGACCCCTAGATCCAAAAGATCCCCAGGAGTGGGAAATGGCAACCCATTTCAGTATTCTTGCCTGGAAAATTCCATGGACAGAGGAGCCTGGTGAGCACAGTTCATGGGGTCTCAAGAGTCAAACACTGTATGCTGTTGTACCTCGTAAGTACCGCTCATGTTTATAAAATTAATCAAACATTTGAATGGTAGGGCAGTGACGAATTAATGTAACTTTTGGTGAAATACACAATGCTGCTTCTGTTCTGCATCTCCAGGCTTCTTAACACCTCTTGATTCACGTTCCTTGCTTGATCAGTTCTTATCAAAAGCCAGAAATGCAGTAGAGAAATGGAACATTTTAAAAATAACACCTCCACTTGATCTACCTGGACGGTTGTCCTCTAATACCTTGAGACTAAAGAGGCGTCATTTATTTGACAGCTGGGTCCAGTAAAGACGTTCTGACTACCTTTTGCAATCACACATTTTGGAAACTCCTTGAGGATAGGGACTTGATGTTGTGCAGGTGCTCAAGAAGTGTGGCTTCTGAAATGGAATGGTGTTCTTCTCAGTGCACAACAGGGAGTTTCCCTATGCTTTTACCACATGGCACTGTTCAAGCCCTGTAATATTAAATCATTTTCAAGTTAGTCAAAATAGTGTCAGCAACTCAGGCATCTCTCATGCTTCATCTGCTCTGAACAGCAAGTGGCATCTTGTTGCAGCTTGCTGTCCAGTCCCAGCATGCATTCTAAATTCCAGGTGCTTGTTTTGTGACAGCCATCCGCTCCAGCAGGTTGTTCTCCTGCCATCCTAAGCATCCTCTGGGTCCTTGACTCTTCTCTCCCACAAAACCTTGCCAGACCCCACCCAGTGGCACCAATTTGTTTCTCAGAGACCTCATTTCACTTGTCTCATGGATTTTTTTTAGGTGAGTTAAATCTACACCCATTGTTTGTGTAGTCCATTCCCCTACCCCTGCTGTTCTTAAAGGTAAATGGCACCCCAGCTACTGCTAGGTTTCAAGCACGCGTCCCACAGGTAGCAAGACTTCCTACATCAATCTTCAGTGCCACCTGGCTCCCTGATACGCTTTCTTTTTTAGACGTTGCTCTGTTGTCAGGAGCTTCCCTCCCACTCCTCCCACCACCTCTCTGGAAAAGCTTTTCTGAATATGACAACCATCTGAAGATGAATTATCTGCTCGAAAAGTTAATTTCTGTTTCTCAGCAGGGAGCCATGGGTTCCCGCTGGGTTTGAAAGTGCTGTTGTTTGGTTAATGGATGAGTGTTTCTTGGATCCGGAACCCACACTGGAACTGCAGCAGAGTCTGGCTTCCCATTTACTTTAATTTCCTACTTGCAGCTGGCGTTGGAGACCTAAATGGGCTTATTCACAGGATAGTGGCTTCCGGTTGTTAGCACCGGAAGGAAGTCAAACTGCTGCTTCCCTGCCATCTTCACTCACTTGGGAGGATTTGATTGGCTTTTTTTTTTTTTTTTTTTTTTTTGAGAGTGAAGCCACAAAATCCTTCCAGAGGTAGAACAAATGGCTTAACCTAGGAAATTCATCATGGAGTTTTAAGAGTTGAAAAAGAATGGGGGTTTTGTATGTGTCTTTGGTGTACAGGATTATGAAAATAAAATAAGATGCTAGGTAAAAATTGCTTTGAGCACTTATAATAATGTTGTCACTCTTTTGTATGCTAAAGCTTTTTAAAAATTCAAGAAATTTTGTAACAAATTGTTGTATTATCGTCTAGAAAGCAGAGCCAGAAACCAACTAGAAAATTCCTTAGAACACATCTGTAATGCTTCCATCAGGTTATGAAATCACCTCTTTCCATAGGTCACACAGGGCAAATATTGGCAATTTCATGTGGTCTGCCCTATACAGAATTCTGGCTTTTTAGACAGACTTCTGAAGGCCAACAACATTATAGATGCATTTTTCCCTTTGACAAAAATCCAAAGCCTGTAGGCCAATGCCCATATGTCCTTGAGAGGATCCCAATCTAAACTGTTGGCTGTGGGAGTCAGAAATATGCTTCAGAACTGCTCTACGAGGGGAACATCTGGTTATACAGACGGGCTCACGTTGGACAGCTTGCTGTCCCTTTCTGAGCCTCATTTTCCTCAGCGTTTCTACATATGACATAGTCAAGCTAACAGAGCGTGAGAAATCATCAAACTTCAAGTTCCGAGGAAGAAAGGAAAGGAGTCAGCAATTCCTCATTCCAAAACCTGCCACTTACAATGAAAAACTTTAATTCTATACAAAATAAATTAAAAGCAAGTCTCCTCCTTTCCTCCATACCTCCCTCACTCCTGCCCTTATAGCTGCTGTGTGACTTAGGGCAAATATCTTAATGTCTACTAGTTTTGGTTTCATAAGAGGGAAAATATATTTCAGAGAAATGGTGAATTGAAGCTCAAATAGTAAAGAATCTAGAGCCAAAATATTTTAGTACTTATGGATGTTACTTCTGCTCTTGCTCTGTTTGTTGCCACGTTTCAGACCTGGAATTTATTTAGTTTGTTTGTTTTTAATATCCATTGATTTCTTCCTCTTTTTTGGTGGAGGGGGTATAGCTGATTAACAATGTGATAATTTTAGGTGAATAGCAAAAGGGGAGAATGGATACATGTTGACCTGGAGTTTAAATTTTTTATATCCATGCAATAATGATACCCTGTAGAAAACACTAAACTTTTAAAAGAATATATATATATATATATGTATGTGTAATCTCATGCTCTACCTAAATATATCATATGCATAGTATCAGTTCAGTTCAGTCTCTTAGTTGTGTCCAACTCTTTGCGACCCCGTGAATCGCAGCACGCCAGGCCTCCCTGTCCATCACCAACTCCCGGAGTTCACTCAGACTCACGTCCATGGAGTCAGTGATGCCATCCAGCCATCTAATCCTCTGTCGTCCCCTTCTCCTCCTGCCCCCAATCCCTCCCAGCATCAGAGTCTTTTCCAATGAGTCAACTCTTCGCATAGTATGCATGTCAACATTTATATGTTTCTCTGTATTGGGCTTCCCCGGTGTTGCTAATGGTAAAGAAGCTGCCTGCCAATGCAGGAGACATGAGACATGGGTTCGATCACTAAGTCGAGAATATCCCCTGGAGAAGGGTATGGCAGCCCACTTCAGTATTCTTGCCTGGAGAACCCCATGGACAGAGGAGCCTGGCGGGCTACCACCCATGGGGTCGCAAAGAGTCAACATGACTGAAGCAACTTAGCCCTCATGCATGCATACTATACAACTAGAAATAATTCAGCTCAGCAGCTTCTTGTTACCCTTACATGATGAGGGCATTCTTATTCCTTCACTTTTCTCTATTGGGAATGTCTTTCCATCCATTTCCAACTGTCCAGATATTACTATTTAATAGCTTAACTGCCATCTCCTTTACAAAGCAACTCCTAATTCTCTTCAGCATAAAGTAATTCTCTTCATCTATTCTCAAGTCAAAAAAGAAATTGAAGGATGAGAAGGGAAGATTCCTTTAAAGCAGACCTGTGATCAGGCAGGGTAGGCACTAAGTTGTAGAAGAGATCCCCAGTGGTTTTCAGGAAATGAGAAAACTTACGATAGGACCAGAAACAGTGCTTCTCAAATCCGGTGTGTGAAATTGCCTGCGGCCTTTGTTTTAAAATGGGAATTCCCAGCTCCCTCCGCACAGATTCTGATTCTCTGGATCTGGGCTGGGGCTTGAGAATTGCCAGCTTTAACAGGCACTCCAGGGTTATGCTCACGAGGTTGTTTCTGGACCATGCTTTGAGAAACACTGGTTTGGAAGTAAGTAGCTCACATGTCAAGATAATGAAAGGTGGAGGAGGCAAGATTGGAAATGTCAAAAGGGTGCTTTCACAGTTCTAAGATCAGACCCATTTTCCTTGGTGACTGCAAATAAAAGTCATGAAATAGGGTATTTGATCAGCTGTTTGCATGCATAACTTTAGAAATATTCCGTTAAAGCCATAAGGCACACACCAAAACTGACCCACATGGTTCGTATCTTTAGTTTTCTTTATCCTTTCCCCTCCCCCCCCCCCCACTTTGTCTTGCTTCATTAAAAAGAGCTTTATTCCTGGAGACTTCATTAACTGAAGCATTTTATTTCTTGGGTTGCTCAATTGATTTATTGATTGATTAACTGAAATCCTAGTTACGACACAAAAGATGACCTTTAGGTAAGCTAAATCATTGCTTTCAGCTGTGAAACTGATGGCTGCTCCTAAGATTTTTCAAAGATCTCTACAAGAAGCTAAGGTGTTTTTTAAAGTAAATACAGATACATGTGTACATACATATACACATACATGTTTCTTTTTACATTTGGTATTGGTGATAGATTTATGTTAATGGTGATAAGTTATATTAGGGCAAAGATTTGAGTAAACGCTTTTAAAAATTACTTCTAAAGCCACATTTACAAGGCTAAGAGTGTCTGAGTTTTTGCAAGGTTCATGAATCTAAATAATTATATCTCATACATAAATGGACTCCATCAATACAGATAGAAGTTATAATAACAATACACTATAATATGATCTATAAACATTACTGAATTTATAGTATTTTGGTTCATTACATAGTTGCTTTATCAATGAATATTGAAAGTACAAATACCACCAGGAGGAAGTTAGCACAGTTTTTCGCATTAAAGATAAATCACTGAAGCAGAGTAGAGGGTCAAAAACAGACAATAGCTGATTTATGACAAAAGTGCCCTTGGAGGGCCATAAGTGAAGGGTGATCCTTTCAGTGGTGGGTGCTGGATCAACTAGATATCCAACTGGAATTTCAAAATAAGGTTTTTGTAGGAGAATATCTTCATGACTTAGCAAAGACTTTTCAAACAAGACATAAAAAGCACAGTAATGAAAGAAAAGATGGATAATTTTGAGCTTCATTAAGATCTTCTGTTCACTAAAAGACACCTTACCGCTGCTGCTGCTAAGTCGCTTCAGACTCTGTGCAACCCCATAGACGGCAGCCCACCAGGCTCCCCCGTCCCTGGGATTCTCCAGGCAGGAACACTAGAGTGGGTTGCCATTTCCGTCTCTGAAAAGACACCTTAAGAGGGAGTAAAAAAGCAAACCTTAGAGTGAGATTTGTACTACATACTTCCAACAAAAGATATGTGTCCAAATAGATCTAGAACTTCTACAAACTAGTAATAAAAGACACACAACCCAATTTAAAAATGGGCAAAAGACTTGAATAGGAAGTTATGAAAATAAGCTCTTCTAGTACACATAAGAAAAGATGTTCAGCATCATTAGTCTTAAGGGAAATATAGAATACCATATTGAGATACTGAGATCATTATATAGCATCACCAACTCAATGGACATGAATCTGAGCAAACTCTGGGAGGTAGTGGAGGACAGAGGAGCATGGAGTGCTGTAGTCCATGGGGCCACAAAGAATTGGATGTGACTTAGCAACTGAGCAACAACAAATTGACATACCACTAGCAAAATGGCTTCAAAAACATTGCCATACCGAGTGCAGTAAGAATGGAGGAAGTAGAATTCTCACACATTGCTGGTAGGATGCAAACTGACGCAACTACTTTGGAAACTCTTTGGTAGTATCTGTTAAAGACAATCATATAAATAAATATCCTGTTATCAGCAGTTCCACCCCTAGGTATAAACCCAATGAAACTATGAACATATATTCACCAAAAACCATGAACTGAGGAGCCTGACGGGCTACAGTCCATGGACTTGTAAGAGTCAGACACGACTTAACGAGTAAACTACAACAAAATTGATCTCTATATGGAAATTGATGAGATCAATGAATATTTGGACAGCATCTTACCTACAGCTGTGGTATCATGTACACAACAACTTTGTAAGGTAGATTATTTCTTCCGTGTGATAGAGAAGGAAACTTATGACTTACTTAATGTAGCACAGCTAGTCAGTGGTAGATCAGGATCTAATATCCAGATCTTCTAACCCTGACTCCATGTTCTTCTCTCTTGACTTCACTGCCTCTTCTGAATCAGGGAAGTTTTAGGGGGTCATGTTAATTTATAAAAGTTGATGAAGCTGTTAGGTATTCTACATGCTCCCAAAGTTTTCCTGTTAATATTAGTATTTTTTCCTGTAAATATTAGTATTTAGTAACTTGCCAAATATCAATCCATAACATATTGATAAGCAGTAAATTGTCAAATCCTTTTCTTCCAGCCTTTGAGACATTTGTACTCAAATTAGGAAAGGCAGTGGGGTTTGGTTAGTATAGGTAATTCTAGAACAAGAGATAGCTTTCCTGCCACTCAAATTTTGGGATTTTGTAAGTAAATTACATATACCAGTTGTGGAAACTAAATATTGTCATGCCATGGTGTATTTGGATCTAGTAGTCTGACATGGTAAGAGGTAAAGATATAGAAGTAGGCTAGATGGTCGGATTCCTCAGAACAGGAAACCTGAGAGGAGACACCCGAGGAATGGTGTGCTAGTCCTCATCAGTTCAGTTCAGTTCAGTCACTCAATCATATCTGACTCTTTACAACCCCATGGACTGCAGCAAGCCAGGCCTCCCTGTCCATCACCAACTCCTGGAGTTTACTCAAACTCATGTCCGTTGAGTTGGTGATGCCATCCAACCATCTCATCCTCTGTCGTCCCCTTCTCATCCTGCCTTCCCAGCATCATGGTCTTTTCCAATGAGTCAGTTCTTCACGTCAGGTGGCCAAAGTATTGGAGTTTAAGCTTTAGCATCAGTCCTTCCAATGAATATTTAGGACTAATTTCTTTTAGCATGGACTGGTTGGATTTCCTTGCAGTCCAAGGGACTCTCAAGAGTCTTCTCCAACACCACAGTTCAAAAGCATCAATTCTTCGGCACTCAGCTTTCTTGATAGTCCAATTCTCACATCTATACATGACTACATTGGAGAAGGAAATGGCAACCCACTCCAGTGTTCTTGCCTGGAGAATCCCAGGGATGGGGGAGCCTGGTGGGCCACCATCTATGGGGTCACACAGAGTCGGATACGACTGAAGCGACTTAGCAGCAGCAGCAGCAGCATACATAACTACTGGAAAAACCATAGCTTTGACTAGACAGACCTTTGTCAGTAAAGTAATGTCTCTGTTTTTTAATATGCTGTCTAGGTTGGTCATAATTTTCTTCCAAGGAGCAAGGATGTTTTAATTTCATGGCTGCAGTCACCATCTATTGTGATTTTGGAGCCCAAAAAATAGTCTCTCACAGTTTCCACTGTATCCCCATCTATTTGCCATAAAGTGATGGGACCAGATGCCATGATCTTAGTTTTCTGAATGTTGAGTTTTAAGACAGCTTTTTCACTCTCCTCTTTCACTTTCATCAGGAGGCTCTATAGTTCTCCTTCATTTTCTGCCATAAGGGTGGTGTCATCTGCATATCTGAGGTTATTGATATTTCTCCCGGCAATCTTAATTCCAGCTTGTGTTTCACAGCCCAGCATTTCTCATGATGTGCTCTGCATATAAGTTAAATAAGCAGGGTGACAATATACAGCACTGACATACTCCTTTCCCTTTTTGGAACCAGTCTGTTGTTCCATGTCCAGTTCTAACTGTTGCTTCCTGACTGTATACAGATCTCTCAAGAGGCAGGTCAAGTGGTCTGCTATTCTCATCTCTTGAAGAGTTTTCCACAGTTTGTTGTGATCTACACAGTCAGTGGCTTTGGCATAGTTCATAAAGCAGAAGTAGATGTTTTTCTGGAACTCTCTTGCTTTTTCGATGATCCAATGAATGTTGGCAATTTGATCTCTGGTTCCTCTGCCTTTTCTAAATCCACCTTGAACATCTGGAAGTTCACGGTTCACATATTGCTGAAGCCTGGCTTGGAGAATTTTGAGCATTACTTTGCTAGCATTGTGAGATGAGTGCAATTGTGCGGTAGTTTGAACATTCTTTGGCATTGCCTTTCTTTGGGATTGAAATGAAAACTGACATTTTCCAGTCCTGTGGCCACTGCTGAGTTTTGCAAATTTGCTGGCATAGTTGAGTGCAGCACTTTCACAGCATCATCTTTTAGGATTTGAAATAGCTCAACTGGAATTCCGTCACCTCCACTAGCTTTGTTTGTAGTGACACTTCCTAAGGCCCACTTGACTTCACATTCCAGGATGTCTGGCTCTAGTTGAGTGATCACACCATCATGATTATCTGGGTCATGAAGATCTTTTTTGTATAGTTCTTCTGTGTATTCTTGCCACCTCTTCTTAATATCTTCTGCTTCTGTTAGGTCCATACCATTTCTATCCTTTATTGTGCCCATCTTTACCTGAAATATTCCCTTGGTAGCTCTAATTTTCTTGAAGAGATCTCTAGTCTTTCCTACTCTATTGTTTTCCTCTATTTCTTTGCATTGATATCTGAGGAAGGCTTTCTTATCTCTCCTTGCTATTCTTTGGAACTCTGCATTCAAATGGGTATATCTTTCCTTTTGTCCTTTGCCTTTTGCTTCTCTTTTTTTCACAGCTATTTATTTGTAAGGCCTCCTCAAACAACCATTTTACCTTTTTGTACTTCTTTTTCTTGGGGATGGCCTTGATCCCTAGGGGCCTCCTGTACAATGTTGCTAACCCACAGCCATAGTTCTTCAGGCATTCTGTTTATCAGATGTAATCCCTTGAATCTATTTCTCACTTCCAATGTATAATCGTAAGAGATCTGATTTAGGTCATACATGAATGGTCTAGTGGTTTTCCCTACTTTCTTCAATTTAAGTCTGCAGTTAGCAATAAGGAGTTCATGATCTGAGCCACAGTCAGCTCCTGGTCTTGTTTTTGCTGACCGTATGAAGATTCTCCATCTTTGGCTGCAAAGAATATAATCAGTCTGATTTTGGTATTGACCATCTGGTGATGTCCATGTGTAGAGTCTTCTC